>NC_083096.1:58279803-58966367 GCF_949774975.1 Lagenorhynchus albirostris | reverse complement strand
GCTATTCTGATCCTTTTAAAACACTTAAGTAAAACTTTGAAAAACTACTGTATAGGCTATATTCAAGAAATTTTTTACAGGATGAGCCAAAATAAACAGTGTAAATCCAGTCCAAAGAAGGAAGTAGGTTGTGCATGTGTGTATGCCATAGGTGAGAAAAATATTCAAAGTAATCCAGCATCTAGCACATCCCAGGTACAAGGGTCAAGTCCAGGCAGAAGGGCAGCACAATGACTGAAGAAAAGTCTGCACAGTGAGCAAGTTTCTAATCCAGGGCTCAGATTATCCCTCCGATCGAATTCTTACAGTTACATATACTTTAAAAACTTCTAAAGTCATGAATAACATTAAAATTTGGGGGTGTTTCATCATTCCAAAGCAACTTATAAAACAAATCTATGTCTACAACAAAAATTATCAAAGAATTGAAAAAATAGTTGATATAAGATTTGATTTATTAAAAAAATGTAATGGCCAAACTGCGAAGTTGACTGTGTTGAGTTTTGGCAAAACTGCTTCTCTGCAATAATTTTTCTGAAAAACAAGTGATTCTGAGATGGCATTTAGACCAGACCTAAAACGCTGAATATGTATAAAACCTCTTTAAGTAAGGAGCCTATACTTAAAAGTTGAAAGCCAAAGGTCTTAATAATGTTTAAACAGTGAATTTAGTGGGCAGAAGACCTAAACAGACATTTCTCCAAAGAAGACATACAGATAGTCAACAGGCCATAAAAAGATGCTCAACATCACTAATTATTAGAGAAATGCAAATCAAAACTACAATGAGGTACCACCTCACACCAGTCAGAATGGCCATCATTAAAAAGTCTACAAGTAACAAGTGCTGGAGATGGTGTCGAGAAAAGGGAACCCTCCCACACTGTTGGTGGGAATGTAAGCTGGTGCAGCCACATGGGAAACAGTATGGAGGTTCCTCAAAAAACTAAAAATAGAGTTGCCATTATGATCAAGCCATCCCACTCCTGGGCATATAACTGGACAAAACTATCATTCAAAAAGATACATGCATCCCTATGTCCATAGCAGCACCATTCACAATAGCCAAGACATGGAAACAACCTAAATGTCCATTGACAGATGAATGGATAAAGAAGATGTGGTACATATATACAATGGAATACTACTCAGCCATAAAAAAGAATGTAATAATGTCCTTTGCAGCAACATGGGTGGACCCAGAGTTTATCATACTAAATGAGGTAAATCAGAAAAAGAAACACAAACACCATATGATATCACTTTTTTGTGGAATCTAAAATATGACACAAATGAACTTATCTACAAAACAGAAACAGACTCACATACATAGAGAATAGACTTGTGGTTGCCAAGGGGGTTAGAGAGGGATGGAGTGGGAGTTTGGGGTTAGCAGATGCAAACTAGTATACATGGAATGGATAAACAACAAGGTCCTACTGTATAGCACAGGGAACTATATTCAATATCCTGTGATAAACGATAATGAAAAAAATATTTCATTATTTTCATAATGAAAAAAGAATGTATGTATATGTACAACTGAATCACTTTGCTTACAGCAGAAATTAACACAACATTGTAAATCAACTATACTTCAATTAAAAAGTGAATTTAGTATCATTGCATCTTCTGAACTTTACCAAAATTCAAATTCAATGCGTACATTGAATGCAAACCTCTAAACAGGTGTACAATGTCTCTTTCGCCCCACAAAATAAAGACTATTATACTTGGTGTAGGAAGAAAAATTACTTACCGCTATAATATCTAATGTATTATCGCAGACTTTTCGGATTTCATTATTTTTATCATGCATCAGATCTATGAGGTATGCTGGAGCCTCTAAATAAAAAGTGGTTAAAGAAACAAACTGTGTTTGAGACTGCAGCTATTCAATCATGTTAGAGAATCCTGCATTTCTCTAAATTCAAATGTTAATCTGAAATTTAACTTCAAATTTTAAAATAAAATCATTACTACAAGATGACCAAAAATATTTAATATTTCATTTATTTAAAAAACATGGATAATAGGGATAAGAAAGGGGGGGAAAAGAACTAGATAAAAATGGGTAAGGAAAACAGAGCCAGTAAATCTCAGAACATCCAAGGCCATATTTTTGAAACCATGAAACTTGTGAAAGTAACTAAAGAAGGAGCTCTATAGCTGCATAGTTGTGAAACTTTGATTGACCTGACCCTCCTAAAAGTTCAGAAAAATTAATTTCACACAAAAATTCACATACAAAAAATTTCGCACAACAACAGAAAAGAATCATAGTCAAATCCCATATATGGGTATGGTTATTATAAGGAAGAGAAAACATAAGACATTTTCACATAAAAGCTGAAAGCTGCAACGCTAATATTTCAAAAAGAAATAAAAGAATTTAAGAAATCAATAGATATATAAGAAAGAACAATATGAATCAGAATTAGAAAATTCAGAGAAACAATTCCAGAAATAACTAAAAATAAACATAAAAATCATTTCAAATATATAAAAACTAAGTTTCTAGTAATGCAAGAGTAAATGAAAGCAACAGATAAAACTCTAAGTTAAACAGAAGGTAAAAAAGAAGAAAATTTGTAAAATTTTAAAAAATGAAAAGAAATTTAAAAGATTAGAAAATGACAGATACTAAAGATAGGCAAAGAAGATCCAACATAATATTGATAGATATTCTAAAGAAGACAACCAAAGCAACAGAACAAATACTATAAACTACAACTCAAGAAAATTTGCCTAAAATTAAAAAAAAAAAGACAAAACTATATACTAAAAGACTATATTTGCATACTTGGAAAAATCAAGCAAGGATGATGAACACCAAGTCAAATTCTAATAAAACTACTTGGCTTTAAAAAAACCCAGAAACATACTTTGGTCTTCCTGGCAAAAAGATCGAGTCACTTATAAGGGAAAAAAAAGTAAATTGTCATCAGACTTTATGACAGGTAATTAGTAGACTACAGACTTGTCATTGGCAGCAATTCAAGGTGGAAAAATACCTTCAAATTGCTGAGGAAAATAACTGGAAATCTAGAATTCCATATTCTGTTAAATTATTATTAAAGAGGACAAATGAGTTATTTTCAGATACAGATATATTTATTATTCATAGATGTTCACTAAGCAGTATAAGAGAATGTAATCAATTATGAAAGAAAATCAATGCAGAAAAATAGAGGAACTGAATTCAAGAAAAAACAGTAAATGAGGAAACATACTATATTATTTAACATAGTATAAATCCTAAATAAGCACTGGTTTTTAAAAAGGGATAATCAAAATAATAATTTTAAAATGTTATAAAAATTTTATGTTCTAAAAATGAGGTGAAATTACAATACTAGAGAGCAACAAATAACATGGACGATGGAAGTGGAGACATTAGACTTACAAGTAGAAGAACAGATATATTCATTTAGAACTTGGTGAGAATGCACGTTGAACTTTAAGACTAACACAAAAGAAAAGAAATGGAATGTATAAATAACAAGTAGGGGAAAAGGGAAGAATAAAGAAAACTCAAATCAATAAAGAAACCTCAATGGATCTGAAACAGGCAGTGAAGAAAGAAAGCTATAATCTCCAATACTTAAAGTTGTTCTTGGTTAAAACTATTTGAAACAAAGGCCACAAGTTTCTGACAAGAAACTCTAGCACATGTGTACAAGCAAATGACATTTTTTGAGGCAATGATTATAATGCCAAAAAAATTTTATCAAGTTTCATAGCAAGTGGCAAAGACAGAGGTTAACCCAGATCTTCTATTCATCAGTGCTACTTACTATTTTGGGGGGGAATAAAAGGGATATATTTAAAATGTAGAAAAATATACAGAAAAATATATCTGTGTACACTCAAATTCATTTTTAGAAAAATCTGTAAAGAATATGGTGTTTATTGCCTCTTTTCTCTACTGTAATGTAAGTTCCATTAGGGTAGGGACTTGGTCTATTTTGTTCACTATGGTATCCCCAGCTCTGAGAATATAACAGGTGCTCAATAAATTTTATTTAATAAATAAATAAATAAATAAGACCTACTCTACATACTACCCATGGATTTTGTGAGGATAAGATGAAAATAAAATTCTTAGGAAACTTCGGAATTCTCAGGGAATCTAAAAGGATCTAGTCTAATTTGGTTCATTTTTCATGCTGACACTGTTGGGATTATATGAAAATTAATTATTATTATAGCACTGGTTCTCAATTCCTATGAGTTGTGCTGAGAGCCATTTTTAATATTTCAAACATCTTAATATAACTCATATATTTACCTAAAATAAGTCTACACCAACCATTTCAAAATGTCAAGTTTCTTTCATTCCATTAAAAATTTTATCAAATAATGTTGATCAGATTTTCTAACTTAAAAAATTGGAGGGCTTCTCTGGTGGCGCAGTGGTTGAGAGTCCGCCTGCCGGTGCAGGGGACACGGGTTCGTGCCCTGGTCCGGGAGGATCCCACATGCCGCAGAGAGGCTGGGCCCGTGAGCCATGGCCGCTGAGCCTGCGCGTCCGGAGCCTGTGCTCCGCAACGGGAGAGGCCACGGTGGTGAGAGGCCCGTGTACCACAAAAAAAAAAAAAAAAAAAAGATAAGATGAAAATAAAATTCTTAGGAAACTCTTAGGAATTCTCAGGGGGAATCTAAAAGGATCTAGTCTAATTTGGGTTGTTTTATTTTTCATGCTGAAACTGTTAGGATTATATGAAAATTAATTATTATTATAGCACTGGTTCTCAATTCCTATGAGTTGTGCTGAGAGCCATTTTTATTATTTCAAACATCTTAATATAAATCATATATTTACCTAAAATAAGTCTATACCAACCATTTCAAAATGTCAAGTTTCTTTCATTCCGTTAAAAATTTTATCAAATAACGTTGATCAGATTTTCTAACTTAAAAAATTGGAAAAAGCAATGATTTCCTGACTAATAAATTTTATTTAAAATATTTAAGGGCTTCCCTGGTGGCTCAGTGGTTAAGAATCTTCCTGTCGATGCAGGGGACACGGCTTCGACCCCTGGTCCGGGAAGATCCCACATGCCGTGGAGCAACTAAGCCCGTGCGCCACAACTACTGAGCCTGTGAGCCACAACTGCTGAGCCCACGTGCCACAACTACTGAAGCCCACGTGCCTAGAGCCTGTGCTTCACAACAAGAGAGGCCACCGGAATGAGAAGCCTGCGCACTGCAATGAAGAGTAGCCCTCGCTTGCCGCAACTAGAGAAAGCGGCATGCAGCAACAAAGACCCAACGCAGCCAAAAATAAATAATACAATAAATAAATAAATTTATAAAATATTTAAGTATATTGGTTTCATAGAGAAAAATCACAGTAAAATGCTTAAAATTATGGTGAAATGTTTAAATAATAATTTTAAACTATGTTACAAAATATGAGACATACTCAAATATCATTGACATCAACAAAAATCCTGTTTTTTGAAAACCAAAATATTGGGCTGAAGCCCTTCAGCAATCTTTATCCAATCTTAAGACATGGACTAAAGCATCAGATCTAATATTCCTTGATGCTTTTGTAAAAATTTTAATTCAGCAGATCTTTTATCTCCCACTCCCACCATTATCAACATGTTATATTCTTCAGAATAACTATTTAAGAAGTATTGACTTTAGATTCAATGGCTTAACAAAAATCACACTTGGGAGAAAATGAAAAGAAAGTTACACTGAGAAGAAAAAAACAAATACAAGTAGCCTTAATAGTGTGAGCTTTGGTAATAAGGTAGTGAGAGTACATTTAAAACAGACCAGAACAGAGGTAACACTTATTCACTGTGTGTCAGGCACTTGGTACGTACTTTAAACGCTTCATTCTTCTTTAGTCCTAAGGAAGAAACACTATGAGATGACACATAAACAAGGGGCTGTCTTCCAAAGAAGTTACCTAGAAAAAGCTATACTTTCACTTTGTTTTCTAATACGTGTTTCTTACAGTGACTTCTGCAGTTATATAAATCTTCTCTACATAAAATATTCCTTTAGAGATTCTCAACCCAGAAAAGCATATTAAAGGCTCCAAGAAGACCCTGCAGCAATAATATCTGTTTAACTTTAACTCAGTGTTTCCCAAACTCATTTATTACAGAACCTTTTTTCATTAAGCAACTATTAATTCTAAAGGAACACATTCCATGGAACACAGCTGAAAAGTTATTCCAACAATGTTAACATTGCTCAAAAGTGTATTTCGAATTTATCTTTCTGGGAGAGTTAGTTTATAAGCCACATTTTAAAAATATTTATTACTTTATGATAAAAAGAGTTCTCTCTAGTGATGCTGTTACAGCAAAATAGTATTTGCATTTTGACAGCCCTTAGCAAAATGAACATTTCTCAATTAAACTTGCTTTAATCAGACTTGACTCTTGGAGACCTTATATGGTTCCAGAAATTCAACTTGTCCTCAAAAGCAAGGCAATGTTAATACTTAAAGCATGTGTTATTGGCTCTGAACATCAGAGGAGCCTCAAAATGTTTTGAGCAATAGCCTAGTGTATAAAAAAGTATCCCAATTAAATTTTAAATTTTGAAAGAGCATTAACCATTTAGACACATGAATTCATTGACTAAACAAGTTCTAACCACATGGCAGGTACTATGTTAAGTTTTGGGTATGGATAGAAGGAAGACAAAGCCAGTCCTTGAGCTAGAGGAGCTCAAAATCTTTTGGTAGAGACAGGCATATAAATACATAATTTAAAGTACTTTATTAGAGGTGAAAAATAAAGAAATTACTCCCAATGGTAAGAAGGTAGGCACAGGATTAGAAAGGCTTAACTGAGAAGATGGCTTATAAACGTATCTTTGATGAGTTGGAGACTGTCAGGTTAAAAAAAAGGAGAAAAATGCATCTGAGTTTGACAAGGCATATGAAGAGGGAATAAGTTATGACAGCGAGGGTAATGTCTGATAAATGATGAGAAATTTGGTATGCTAAGAGAAACTGTGTATTATAAGGTTAAGGGGAAACTTTGGAAAAATAGGTTAAGGTCAGGTTATGAAAAGCTATATGCAAAAAACAATTTAGATTTTTCATATGGGTAATGAACGATTTTATGCAGTATTTGAAAGCAGTTTTTTTTTTTTTTGTACACAAATGAGCAGAGCACCACAATTGAAAAATAAACAAAAATCACAAAGATTCAGCTTAGATACCACATCCACTGCTAGCCTTTCATGACATTCCCAGACTTGGTTTATATATATCCTCTCCTGTGCCTGATGTACATACCTTTATGACATTGATTATACTGGATTTTAATTTTATATTGATTTACTTATCTAGACTTCCAATTAGACTATAAACTCCTTGAGTACAGGGACTGACACTTCTATATGTCTAGCACTTAAAACAGTACCTGTTAGATGGTCAGAACTTGATAAATGTTTGCAGAATAAATGAATGATTAATTATGTGTAGTAAAAGAGACAGCAGACACAACATTTTCAACTAAGGGACTGGATGGATGACATTTATTATCGACCATGAATACAGAAGGTAGACTTTTTGAGAGGTGGATGTTAGCAATATTGAATACCCTTTTGGATGCAATAGTGATAAAATACCAATTTCTGAGTACCTCTCTGTGTTGGGAACTATTATAGATGATTTAAATCCACTAGTACTGACAGCTATCCTATAGGAGGTCCTTTTATTTTAATAATAGGAGGTCTTTTTATTTTAATAATATTATGGCCATTTTATAGATGTAAGGTGCTCAAGGAGATTAAGTAACTTATCCAATGTCCTGTAGCTAGTAAGTGCATTTAAAATTAGGGCTATTTAATTATATTATATTATATTATTTAATTATAATGCTTTATAGGCCATGCTATGCCCCCTTAGGTAGATGGAAGACATCCAGGTGGCAGTTAGCAACAAATGCCTGGGACCCAAGAAAGAGGTTTCGAAGATATCAAATACTTATTAGCATATAAGTAGCATAGGAGCTGAAGTCATGGGAACAGTAGATGTGTTTTCCCATGTATAGTGAATAAGGTAAGATTAAAAGAGGACTAAGGATAGTCCTAGGAACCTGTGACATTTAAGTTATGTTAATAGAGAAGGAAGTTATGAGATATTTGTTAGGTTTTTTAGGAAACCTGACAAGTTAATAAAATTGTTCTCCAATGTACCTTACATATAATACTGATTTGGGGTAAATAGCTTCTATGAAGAATAGCTTGCCTCTAAATTTATTTCAAAACTTGATATTTTCTACAATATTTGAATACTTGCAAGAAAAAATACCTAAAAATGCATCTTTTCTTAATATGTGAAGTGTCATTATCTATGGTAAACATTGAAGGATACGTGTTTCCTTGATTATGACATCTCTTGTGGCTTGGTGGAAAACCATTTGGTAGAAGACATAAATTATCTGACACACAAATTCATCATCTTCTTGTTGAGCTGAAAAGAAACAGAAAACTTCAAATAAAAGAATACTATATTATATACAAAATTGAAAAACATTGAGGGGAAAAATGAAGAATGAGAAAAACTAACAGTGACAAGGAGACAGGTAAAGGACAATTAGTTTATATTATTTATAATATACGGGTGGGGTTGTATCATTTACGTCTTAGGTGTTTTTTCTAAATTACATGATGGTGATCAGTCAAAAAATTTCATAATAATATATTTTCAGAAGTTTTAGTTAATTTGGTTGTGGTCAAACTAAATAGGTTAATTTACTTTGAAATACAAAAATAAAAAATAAGAGTTTAAAGAGAGAAATTATATCATCTCTGGGTCCAAACCACACTACTTGAGACTGTTCATCTCAAAAGGTTGTATCTAGGAGGAACTGAGAAACAAGACATGTTTAAGGGAATAGTAATGGTGCTTTTCTGTAATTTTTGCTATTTTTTGCCACCAAGTATAAAGAAATTGATTAACTTCTAAGTCCCCAGTGTGACATGGCAACACTTACCACCACTGTGGGAACTTCTTTTTTATTTTGGTGCCTCATAAAAAAATTCTTCAAATAATTCTAATTTTTAACATAAACCTGGTTTTATTTTGTCTCTATAATGTTGACCTCACATGAGAAAAATGGTTCTTAAAAAATCACGTCTTCTAAGTTTTTGGTAGAAATTAGACTGTTATAAACAGGTTTTTTCTTTGTTGAATAATGTTAACAAAATTAAACTTTACTTATTGGTATGAAGTAATAAAGTAATTTTAGTTCCAATCAATTATACTAGTAAAAAGGAATGTTACATAATCATACAAACTAATTAAGAAATGTTTATTATCATGAAAAGAAGACTTTAACAGAATAGTGGATGACCACTGATTAATACATGTAATGGCAAAAGCAAATACTTATAGAAATCCAATTTTTAGATACTGGTTATGAAATTTGATTTACTAATAGTCTGCTAACAACTCTTGGCAACAGATCAGTGCTATCTGTTAGACAAAGATTTACAGGTCAACAGAGCATCCAACTAGCTGTGTGGAATAAATTGTGGTCCTCTCAAAGTCCAACTGTTCCAAATAATTTTCCTCACTAACTTGCCAAAGTACCAGTCTCTTAGACTACTTGGGTTAAAATTTTATTAATTTCTCTCTTGGTATATAGTGTTCCCCCACTTAACCCCAAGGGTTTTAATCTTGAAAATCCATATATTTCATAAAAACAGTAGTATACAGCCTCTGCCTGTGATAACCACATGTCAGAGAACATCAAAATACAGTAAAACACTGAGCTGGCTCTGTTATTAACTCTCAGTCATTATCAAAATGGACAGCAATTCAAGGACCCAGATTATTTTGTTTCAACTTTCTCCAGCTCACCACAAAATCCTCATTCTCATTCTGCCAACTACATTGTCTTTACTTTCACCTTCCAACTACCTGGTCTTTTAATTATTTCTAATCTGAAAACTCCTGGCTGTGTGAAGGGTGCACCAAAACAAATACATATACACTATTTGTAGACATACTTCAAATATGGAGGCACTATCTCTAGATGACCATGAAAATGCATTATGTAAAAGAATTTACAATTCAAACTTTTAAAGATTTAGAAGAGAAAAATGGGCAAAAGACTTAAATAGGCACTTCACTTTATTAGCCATATCCAATAACCAATAAATACAAATAGGTACTCAATTTCATTAATTATTAGGGAGATGCAAATTAAAACCACAATGAGATACCACTATGAAGGCTATAATTAAAGAGGCTGTACGCCAAAATATGTTGGTGATGTAGAATAACTGGAACTTTTGTACATTACTGGTGGGACTGAAAATTGGCACAACTACTTTGGAAAACAAAGTAGTTGGCATTATTTCTAAAGCCAAATATATGTGTACTCTGTTCTGCTCCTAAGTATGTGTCTAACAGAAATGAGTAAATATGTTCACTAAGAATGCTCATAGGAGCATTACTTATAATAATAGCCTATCAATTACAGGAAAAAACTGTAAAAAACACAAATACATGGAGGCTAAACAGTGCACTACTAAATAACCAAGAGATCACTGAAGAAATCAAAGAAGAAATAAAAAAATACATAGAAACAGTGACAATGAAAACACGACGACCCAAAACCTATGGGATGTAGCAAAAGCAGTTCTAAGATGGAAGTTTATAGCAATTTAATCTCACCTCAAGAAACAAGGAAAATCTCAAATAAACAATCTAACCTTACACCTAAAGCAACTAGAGAAAGAAGAACAAAGAAAACCCAAAGTCAGTAGAAGGAAAGAAATTATAAAGATCAGAGAAGAAATAAATGAAATAGAAATGAAGAAAACAAGACCAAAGATTAATAAAACTATAAATTGGTTCTTTGAGAAGATAAACAAAATTGATAAACCTTTAGCCAGACTCATCAAGAAAAAAAGAGAGAAGATGCAAATCAGTAAAATTAGAAATGAAAAAGGAGAAATCACAACTGACACCACAGAAATACAAAGGATTATATGAGACTATTACAAACAACTCTATGCCAATAAAATGGACAACCACAAAGAAATGGACAAATTCTTGGAAAGGTACAATTTTCCAGGACTGAACCAGGAAGAATTAGAAAATATAACCAGACTTATCACAAGTAATGAAATTGAAACTATAATTAAAAATCTTCCAACAAACAAAAGTCCAGGACAAGATGGCTTCACAGGCGAATTCTATCAAACATTTAGAGAAGCGCTAACACCAATCCTTTTCAAACTCTTCCAAAAAATTGCAGAGGGAGGAACACTCCCAAATTCATTCAACGAAGCCACCACCACCCAGATACCAAAACCAGACAAAGATATTACACTAAAAAAGAAAATTACAGACTAATATCACTGATGAACATAGATGCAAAAATCCTCAACAAAACACTAGCAAACAGAACCCAACAACACATTAAAAGGTTCATACACCATGATCAAGTGGGATTTATCCCAGGGCTGCAAGGATTCTTCAATATACGCAAATCAATCAATGTGATACACCATATTAACAAATTAAGGAATAAAACCATATGATCATGTCAATAGATGCAGAAAAAGCTTTTGACAAAATTCAACACCCATTTATGATAAATACTCTCCAGAAAAAGGGCACAGAAGGAACCTACCTCAACAAAATAAAGGACATATATGACAAACGCACAGCAAACATCATACTCAATGGTGAAAAACTGAAACCATTCCCACTAAGATCAGGAACAAGACAAGGATGTCGACTCTTGCCACTCGTATTCAACATAGTTTTGGAAGTCCTAGCCATGGTAATCAGAGAAGAAAAAGAAATAAAAGGAACACAAATTGGGAAAGAAGAAGTAAAACTGTCACTGTTTGCCGATGACATGATACTATACATAGAAAATCCTCACGATGCCACCAGAAAACTGCTAGAACTAATCAATGAATTTGGTAAGGTTGCAGGATAAAAAATTAATGCACAGAAATCTCTGGCATTCCTATACACTAACAATGAAAAATCAAGGAATGAGAAATCAAGGAAACAATCCCATTTACCATCACAACAAAAAGAATAAAATGCCTAGGAATAAACCTACTTAAGGAGGCAAAAGACTTGTACTTAGAAAACTGTAAAACACTGATGAAAGAAATCAAACATGACATAAACAGATGGAGAAATATACCATGTTCTTGGATGGGAAGAATCAATATTGTGAAAATGACTATACTACCCAAAGCAATCTACAGATTCAAGGCAATCCCTATCAAACTACCAATGGCATTCTTCACAGAATTAGAACAAAAATTTTACAATTTGTATGGAAACACAAAAGACCCCAAATAGCCAGAGCAATCTTGAGAAAGAAAAATGGAGCTGGAGGAATCAAGCTGACTTCAAATTATACTACAAAGCCATAGTAATCAAGACAGTATGGTACTGGCACAAAAACAGAAATATAGATCAAGGTACGGATAGAGAACCCAGAGATAAACCCATGCACATATGGTCACCTAATCTATGACAAAGGAGGCAAGAACATAAAATGGAAAGACAGCCTCTTCAATAAGTGGTGCTGGGAAAACTGGACAACTACATGCAAAAGAATGAATTTAGAACACTACCTAACACCACACACAAAAATAAATTCCAAATGGATTAAAGACCTAAATGTAAGACCAGACACTATAGAACTCTTAGAGGAAAACATAGGAAGAACACTCTTTGACATAAACCACAGCAAGATGGTTTTTGACTCACTTCCTAGAGTAATGAAAATAAAAACAAAAATAAATATATGGGACCTAATTAACCTTACAAGCTTTTGCACAGCAAAGGAAACCATAAACAAGATGAAAAGACAACCTCAGAATGGGAGAAAATAGTTGCAGATGAAGCAATGGCAAAGGATTAATCTCCAGAATATAGAAACAGCTCATGGAGCTCAATATCAAAAAAACAAACAAGCCAATTAAAAAATGGGTGGAAGACTAAACAGACATTTCTCCAAAGAAGACATAAAGAAGGCCAAGAGGAACATGAAAAGATGCTCAACATCACTAATTATTAGAAGAATGAAAAGCAAAACTACAATGAGGTATCACCTCACATCAGTCAGAATGTCCATCATCCAAAAATCTACGAACAATAAATTCTGGAGAGGGTGCAGAGAAAAGGGAACCGTTTTGCACTGTTGGTGGGAATGTAAATTGATACAGCCACTATGGAGAACAGTATGGAGGTTCCTTAAAAAGCTACAAATAGAACTACCATATGACCCAGCAATCCCACTACTGGGCATATACCCTGAGAAAACCATAATTCAAAAGGACACATGTACCCCAATGTTCACTGCAACACTGTTTACAATAGCCAGGACATGGAAACAACCTAAGTGTCCACTGACAGATGAATGGATAAAGAAGGTGTGGTACATGTATACAATGGAATATTACTCAGCCATAAAAAGGAATGGAATTGGGTCATTTGTAGAGATGTGGATGGACCTAGAGTCTGTCATACAGAGTGAAGTAAGCCAGAAAGAGAAAAACAAATATCGTATATTAATACGTATATGTGGAAACTAGAAAAATGGTACAGATGAACCTATTTGTAGGGCAGGAATAGAGACACAGACGTAGAGAACGGACATGTGGACGTGGGGGGAAGGGGAGGGTGGGATGAATTGGGTGATTAGGTTTGACATAAATACACTACCATGGGTAAAACAGATAGCTAGTGGGAACCTGCTGTATAGCACAGGGAGCTCAGCCTGGTGCTCTGTGATGACCTAGATGTGGGGGAAGCAGGGGAGGGAGGTCCAACAGGGAGGGGATATAGGTATACATAGAGCTGATTCACTTCATTGTACGGCAGAAACTAACACAACATTGTAAATCAATTTTACTCCAATAAAAAATAAATAGATTAGAAAAGAAAACAAACAAAAATAACCACCCTACTATCAATAAATAGTAGAAAGGGAAAATAGTGGTATATTTATTTATACAGCAATAAAAAGAAACATAGTTCTGTACAAAACATACACAAACCTCACATTCATAGGGGAAAAGAAATAAGACTCTATTTCTAAAAAGCTGAAAACCAAAGCAGAATTCATCTGTGGGTGATAAAAAGAAAAATGGAAACCACTCTGGTGAAGGTGGTAATGACTGGGAGGTGGCAGGAGAGGGACTTCTAGGGTGCTGGTAATGTTTCATTTCCTTATATGAGTGGGAATAACATGAGAGCTCTCATTTTGAAAATTCATTGTGCTATACATACTTAGAACTTGTGTATTTTTCATTATGTATTATATCTGGTACAGGAAAGACTGAGATTAGAGGGTCTTTTTAAGCTTTCCATATTAGTATTTTTAACTTCTATACTAATTAGCTACTTTTAATGTATATCTGCTATGGGCAAATTGCATCCCTCCAAAAATTCATATGCTGAAGCCCTAATCCCAAATGTGACTATATTCAGAGATAGGGCCATAAGGAAATAAGTAAGGTTAAATGAGGTCATAAGGGTGGAGTCCTGATCCCATAAGATTAGTAACCTTATAAGAAGGGATATCCAAGCACTTATGTGTGCTCGTGCTTTCTCTCTCTCCCTCTCCCCCACTTCCTCTGCCCGCCTGCCATATGAGGATGTTAGGACACAACAAGAAGGTGGCCTTATGCAACCCAGGAAGAAAGACCTCACCAGGAATCAAATTGGCTGGCACCCTGATAGACTTTCCAGCCTCTAGAACTATGAGAAAATACATTTCTGTTGTTTAAACCACCAAGTCTGTGGTATTTTGTTATGGTGACCTGAGCAGACTAACACAAGGTCCTAGAGAACTTGGCCCTAATAAAATACTATTAGAGTCAGACAAATTTTGTATGCAGTATGGAAAACGAAACCTGGGCCCTTAAGAGCAAAACAAAGGTAAGGGGAAGACTATCTAGGCCTCCGCTATCCAGTATTGTAACCATAGCCATTGTGGCTAGTTAATTTTAATTAAATTTAATTTAAACTCCAGGTTCTCAGTCCCAACAGCCACATTTCAAGTATTCAATAGTCACATGTGTTGGACAGTGCAGATAGAGAACATTTTCTTCACTGCAGAAAGTTTAGAGGACAATACTATATATGGATCTAGGAGGGAATATGATGATTAGAATTAGCTTCCAAATAAACTTTTCTGATTAGAAATCAAGATATTAAAAAAAGGGTTTGTGCAAGATAGGAGATCCAATTCAACCAAAACAAAGCTCAACATAAAGAAGAAATGGTGGAATATTAGTTGTTCAAGGCTGATAAGAGGAGGGTAGTGTCTGTAAAATTGGTCCTGAATCATTTTATAGCAACATTCTTAACTTTGTAACCTAAAGCTATTTGATACTATGCTATCTAATCCCAGTAAAGGTATATTTAATTCATTTTCCTAACTATATAATTTAAGTTGCTATAAGATGAGTAATGCAACAATATAAATAATATTTCATGATTGCAGATTCCACATTTAAAAATCTAAACTTATAACTTGTTTATATATTAGCACAAAAATAAATTAAGATAAATTATAATTTACCATTTAGCAACTCAATAAGTGCAGGGATTATCCCAGATTTGGCTAGCAATGCAGCACAAGAGTCATCCATAGATACAGTTCCAATCATTATAACCACTTCTAAAACAAGGTCATCTTCTGCAGCACCTAGTAAAGTCAAATCACAGAAAGTTTTCATTGAAATGTCCTGATACAAATCCTTTTATATTGCCAAAATTCTAATTCACAGAAAAGATACTAAAAGCTATTAAATCAGCTCTTATGAATCCTTAACACGCTTATAAATGTGTCCTTTTTCCAAAATTCCATGTTCATGGAATTCCATTCCATGATGACAGTTCATGGTGGTGGAGCAGTAGAGAGGTGGAGATAAGTCTTTGAAAATACAAATGAATGACAATGTAAACACAGAAAATAGAAGAGTCATTTGAATCCCTCAGAGAACTTAGTGTGTGCATGTGAACTCGTGTAGAGCGGGATGGTATTTAGTAATTTTAAAAAGGCAGGATAAAAAAAATAAGAAGGCAGGATAGGAAAGGGAAACTAATATTAAAAAAACATATTGTTAGGGAAGAGAGTACATACATATACGAGGAGAACTAGTGACTGCCTTTCTGAGAGAAAGAAACGAACTAGGGGAACTAGGGCTAGACCTAGAGGTGTGGGAAGAAAATGTGTTACGTAGTACAATAATGGTCACAAAATACTGTTCTAGCTGCCTTATCCACAACAGAAAGAAATAACTTAATCATTACGCAGAAGTGAAATACTTAGCACAGACCTGGTTTGAGTTTATCCTTGAGGTACGGAACCAGCTTATACTCCTTAAGAACCAATTCCCAGTCTAAGTCTGGAATGGTCAAATTTGCAAGAGTTCCTAAACATTCAATCACAAACTCCTCCTCTTCATCATTAGAGATTTGAGCTGCAAGGTCCCCAACATAATCCTGAATAAAACAGAATTTTAATACAAATTTAAAATATGATTTCTGCAGAAGAACTAATCTCATAATTTAACCCACAGGAAGAAGAAGTATCAAATGTGATTCTCTTGTTTTAATAACCTTGAGCTAAATTGCTAAGAGAGACTATGGTGGACTGGTTTAAGGCAAGCAAACTGGAGTGAGGATGAAAAGGTTAGGGATAGGGCTCGTAAAACAAAAACAACATTAAAACTTAGGTTGAGATTTCTAGGAGCTAAACTTACAAGTAAGTTGAAGAAAAACCAACTTGGGTCATGAATTAATATTTGACAAGAGCTAAGGAAGAGTTATATTTCCAGACACAGACTTTAAAGCTTTAATTCTCAGGCTATTTTAATAGACAGAAAGCTAAAAACTATACTTACAATAAATAAATTTTTAGTTGGTCCATCATGCTGGGAAATGTTCCTAATCATTTTCATCAGCAATGGATCCTTGAACTTCAGAGCCCTCTTCATGAGCATCTTCAGCCCATTTCCTGATAATAACAACAAAAAAATTCCCCCAATAAAGGTTCATTTAAATTTAATGATTTTAAAAATTTTCGGTTCTCAAAAAACCCCAATTTACACACAGAAAATACGTAAATATTAAGTGTACAATTAAATTCAATAAATGTATGCCCCTGTGTAATTCGTACCCATATCAGGATACAGAATATTTCCATTCAATGCAGAAAGTTCCCTTGTTCTTAGTCAATCTTAGTCCCCCAATACAATTACTTTTCTTGTTTTCTCCTCCTTTTCCTCTTCCTCCTCTTCCCCTTTTTCTTATTTTTTCTTTTTAAATACAGATTAGTTTTGCCTCTTCTAGAATTTCACATAAATGGAAGCACAGTATGTATATGAAATATGTACCACAAAGTTTTAAAATGTAAATACTTTTTGACCCATAAAAATTATACTTCTAGGAATTTATCCTAAGAATGTAAAAATGGAAACATGAAAGATTCAGAGAAAGGAAAATTACTGTAGCATTGCTTTTAACAGAAAAGAAGTGGCAACAAACTAGCAGATTAAACTATGGAAAATCCGTTAATGGATTATTTTGCAGCTACTGGCAATTATGTTTTATTAAAGTATTTAATCATATGGAACGATATTCAGATATTAACTTCAAAAAACATGTCACCATTTATAGAGAAAATCCCATCTTAATTTAAAAACACACAGAAACATTGTACCAAAGTCTTACCTATGATTATCTCTGGATAGTGGGAGTAAAATTTTTAATTTTTTCCTATTTGTTCATTTGTACTTTTTATAATGAACATGTATACTTCTCAAATACGAAAAAACTATTGAGCAAACTCTGAAATATCATAATGTATGATGAATCATTTTATGAAGATACTATAGAAACAAATAGCTAATACATTTGTATTGTAACATCTTACACTGTAACAGATTGCTTTGCAAATAAAAAGTTTTATTTCATCTAGAAAATATTTTTAAAAATCAAATTTCAATTAAGGGTAACTGACCAAATGGTTTATAAAATGTTACTAAAGGGTAAGCGTTTCTACTCATGATGTAAGAATATTCTGAGTCTGACATTTAAGGATTATAGCTATAATTTTTAAAACTACTTAAAAATAGGATTTACATATTTACTATAATTCTTAATTCCTTATTATCTATTTTCCATCATATGCCAATAGCATATGATAGAAGTTATCTATGAAGCTCAAAGGCACTAACCTTCACAGATAAGCTGTACGTTCCTTTTGTTAGCAGCTAGATTAATGCAGAAAGAAATGAGTTCCAAGTCAATTCGTTCATCCGAACATTCAAAGAGCATCTTCATTAACTAGCAAGAAGCACAAGACATATTTTACTCAAAAAAACCCCAAACACACAAAAAACCACAGGCACTATTTTATCACAGTATGTTACCTTAGATTGTATGTTGGAAATAATATAATACAATTACATTTTCAACATAGAAGTGGTAGGCTTTTACTACTGAATAACTGAATGCTTAATGAACTATTAGATGCTCAGCATTCAATATGAACTTCCAAGTACACTGGAGAATATAAGAGAAACATTACATAAAGCCTTTGCATTTAAGGAATTTAAAATGTGTGGAAGTAGACCATTCTGAGCAATGAAAATAGCTTGTGCAAAGGTTACAAGGCAGGAAAAAAAAGTCATCCTTCTGAAGAATTAAGAGAAGGCAAGCATGGTTGGAGTGAGGGAAATAGTGTTAAGAGATAAGGTAAAAGTCAGATCACGCAGGATTCTGAAGTACATGTTAAGGATTTTGGGCTTCATCCTAAGGTAAATGGGAAGACATTAAAGGCTTCCAAATAAGGAAAGTGTCAGGATAAGATTTACATTTCGAAAAAATCTGGTCAATGTAGAAAATAGACTGAAATAGGGTAAGAAAATGTGGCAAAACCATCTAAGGGGCTAGTGGAAAAGTCGAGGTATGATGATGGCTGCCTGGACTAGGTAGAGCAGTGGGGATAGAGATAAAAGGGATGGCTCAGAGATATATTTAGGAAAGAGAATCAAACTGGGATTTAATAACTGACTAGATGTTGGGGTTAAGGGAGAGGAAGGGTCAAAGATGACTCACAGGTTTCTGCCCTAAACAACAACATGGATGGTGGTGCTAACATTTACCAAAAGACAGAAACCAAAGTAGGAGAAAACTTTAAAGGGAAGACAGTAATTTTGGTTTTGGACATGCTGAATTTAAGCTGCCTATGTGACAGTCTAGTGCAGATAGTCAGTAAAAGTTATAAACACAAGTTTAGGAGACATGATTGGACTGAAGGTATAATTTTAGGAATTGCCATTTATGGTTGATAACTGAACCTGTAAAGCTGGACCCAATCATTTGGGAGTGTGTATAAAATAAGAAACGAACTCTACTTAATGATAAGAGAAAGGAAAGGAACTTCCCTGGTGGCACAGTGGTTAAGAATCCATCTGCCAATGCAGGGGACACGGGTTCGAGCCCTGGTCCGGGAAGATCCCACATGCCGTGGAGCAACTAAGCCCATGCGCCACAACTACTGAGCCTGCGCTCTAGAGCCCACAAGCCACAACTACTGAGCCTGTGTGCCACAACTACGGAAGCCCACGTGCCTAGAGCCCCTGTTCCGCAACAAGAGAAGCCACTGCAATGAGAAGCCCACACACTGCAACAAAGAGTAGTCCCCGCTCGCTGCAACTAGAGAAAGCCTGTGTGCAGCAACAAAGACCCAACCCAGACAAAAGTCAATCAATCAATCAATTAATCAATTTATTTAAAAAAAAGAGAGAGAGAAAGGGAAGATGGGTCTGAGAAGCAGCAGACAGAAAAGTAGGAAGAAAAAGGCAGGCCACTTATGCCATTTAGCAGTAATCTAGATTTGTCATGATGAGAGATAGTTGCTATGTAATAAAGGAGAAATGAACAAACCTTAAGCTATACTTTTGAGAAGCTTGTCTACTATTATTGGTAAATAGCAAATTAACTTAGTGCATATTATATAAATATTTTTCTCTTAGTCAAATTGCTAACAACATATGGAAGTCAATCCTAAAATTTATAACCTAAAAATTTCTTATGTTTTATCTCGGCGGATACTTTTTTAGATCAACATGCCTTTGTTGACTGGTTAGACCCTATTTCGTTAAATCTTGTTTTGGTTATTCTCTATGTTAGTCCCAAATAACTTCTAAGTTTCGAAAAGGCTACATGGTGAACACACAAAAATTAATCTTATTTCTGTATGCTAGCAATGAACAACTGGAAACCAAAATTAAAAAAGCAAATCCACTCACAATTGCTCCCCAAAATACTTAGATATAATTCTAACAAAATTATATGTATATATATATAAAATTCACTATTTGCTGAGAACTACAAAAACACTATAGCTGGTGAATGGTTGGCATGTATCATGCCTTTTCCCAGAGAGCACTTCTTTAACACCAATGTTGCTGCTAGTGGAATCTTTAATCACTAACACTTAATAATGTTGTAGAACAAAAAAATTCTATGGCAAAGATAAAATAATCTTAATTTATTGGATATACTTTTAACAGATTTTGCTACCTATTAACTGCCAACTAAAATTAAATTACAAATTAATAAAAATGTAGGTGACAATCCTCTAAAAATGTAAATATATACAGTATGTTTTTCACATTCTAATCAAAAACCCATTATAGATTTCTTCCAAACTTCTCCTAATACAAGAAGCTTTTTAAAAATAACAAAAGTGTGTTTGTTACATCAATGCAACGCTTAGCAAGGCAAAATATCCGTTGCTGTTTACTTGTTCATACTTAGTATGAAATTTGCCCTTAAGAACGGTGTTACAGGGTGATTTGTTAGAAGCTGAGGGTTTTTGCCTTGTTTTTGTAATTTCCACATTAAGTCCTGTGATGAAATATTCAGGAGCTAGCTTTTATAAAATAATGTATGGTTTAAAACCTTATCCAACACCTACATCCCCAAATCAAGAGAAATCAGGACTAAGTGTGAATGAAATACATCATGATATAGAGTTAGTTTTTCATAATAAGAGAAACATTTCAATTTTAAAGTGTTCACATTTTAAAATAATAGTTTAGTTCAAGCTCTACGTGCAACACTGTCTTTGACTGCTACCCATAGCACTTCAGAAGTAAGTGTAATTGCTGACAACTAGCAAATACTAAAACTAGATTTGTTCTGTTTTAACTATGTCCATTGTCATCTTTTACTAATTTAACAGGAAGGCACTAAAAGGCTTCAGCCTGTGCAATGAAGAGGCAATAGTGTTCAATCAGACAAGTCCCATATTGAGTATCAGATACCAAAGACCCAGGACTGAAATCACTGTGTCTAGACTCTCTGGCACCTGACTTCACTTATTTACCAGTGACCAGAGGCCAACCCCTACAGCTCTCTGTATTCACATACACCTCTGCCACCCCCTCCCCGCTACCCAAACATCTTTGAATGATTATGGCAGAACTTTGCATGCCTCAGGAATCTCTTCTGACTGGCTACTCCCTAACTCTGCTGTTTGAAGTGATGCTCTGGTTTCTGAACTTCAGCAGATAATGGCAGGCAGGAGCAAAGGGGGCTGTCAGAAAGGACGTTTACCAGCATTCAGCTCAAAAGAAGCGTGTAGATCAAAGAGGGGCCAAATAGGACAACTGTGGTAGAAAACATGTGGATTACTATGAAGATTCTTGCGCACTGTTCTAGGTAAAATGTTAAATAACACCATGACATCATTACCTAAACATGTACTTTGGCCATTCTATTACCAATAAATACTTTCATAAGCATCTGGATGGCATTTGCACCTATTTAAACAAAACATGCATCTTAGAGGTCTAAATAACAATGAACTGTTAATGTGTACTCTTAACTATTATTAGAATACAACCATTAACTCCTGGTTATCCCCAAGTACACTTACCTGGAACAATTCACCCACTGAGACCATTAAGATCATACATAAAGAAAGACTTGCCCTGACCCCCAAGTTTTACAAAATAGTGTCATAATAGAGGGAAAAAATGAGAATATATTGGATAATTAGAGGCAATAAAGTACAAAAGAAGCAAAGCAACATAATATTGGGAGAGATTATGAGCCATGTTGACTTTATAACATCTACTCTGAATGTTAAATATTTTACAAAAGTGAACTCTAATTATAGGCTTATGTTAGAGCATCTCACAGTCTATTTCCACCAAAGTCCAGCTCTTTAAGAATGAGAAATCAATAGAATCATTTTCCCCCCAAAAGACCATGATCATGCACTAGATACAACCTCTTAAGGTTAATCTAATTTATGAAATGCTATTCCATGAGCCCAATGTTAACACATTGTTTATTTGGACTAATAAAATTCTGATGAAATTTTCAAAAGTATAGGTTTATCCTATAAAACACATATAAGAAAGGGAGTATTTAAACTGGACTCTGAGTGGTTCCAAAATAATGAGAAGCATTTACAAATGGCACCTTATTTTTGTACAGTGTTTCAGTTTATAAAGTTCCTTTACATATGTATCTAATGGAATTAAAGAATATGACCGTATCCCACATTTTTTTTGATCACTGAAATGAATATGAATGACAATGGAACCACTGCTTTCTTACTTTCAAAGTTACTTTAGGCTTCTCATTTGAAAAATTCATTTGTAATACTTGACAATATTTACTAAACAAAAATTAATGTGCATAATTTCAAAGTGAACAGAGTATTACATTAATATTCCAAACTTCAGATATAGTTTTATTTAACAAGTAGGTTAATCAGTTGCTAGCACAAATGAGTTTAAAGCTTTGTTAGTATTATAAACATTACTTCAAGGAGTCAATATTCTGAGAGGAGTATCGTTTTAATTCCTGAAGGAAGCTCGGAAATTTCAATGTAATCCCAAATTTGCTTTCCATGATTCTTTTATTTTACAATGTATTTTTACAATTAGTACTGGGCGGCAATCAAACCATGTCAACTTTTCCCCAAATATGCCAAAGTTGAGCCTTACAAAGTACAAGTTATAGGCTGGATAGCACTTTAGGAACAAACATACTATTCTAGAGTACCATTTGGTTTCTCAAAATATGGCCTCATACTAAGAAGTTTCAGGATGTTTACAACATGATTTGATAACATACCCTCACTATTCTTACCAGGGTTGAGCTTTAAAAACAAAATATAATAAACTAAAACCCCAAAACATTGACCATTGAATGAATTTTGAAAGATTTTGTTCATGAAATACAGACCATAAATGTTCTGAAAACCCCACTGCAGAAATGTTTGATGTTAGAAAATTATCTGGCAAGGAAACATGCATGAATGTTGTCCTTGAAAAGGTACGGGAGAATCTTCTACAAAGTCTTCAACTGCAATAATAATAATGTTTCAAAAGTAACTTAAACAGGCTTTTATTTCTGATTATTTATTGAAAATAAAGTTTCACATTTTATGTTTGAGATTGTAAATTCTAGGGTATAGAGGGAAGGGTAACTCCAAATTAAATATTTAACAAAAAAAAGTTTTCCATCTCTTTTTAGTGTACATTTATTTCTCTTTTATTTAATGTTATTCTCTTTAAAATCTAATCTAGATAAAAACAGTCAATCTAGACAAAAATATTATTCTTTTATCACTGCTTTCCAATTCATATCCTGTAGTCAATGAAGTTCTGACATTAAATGGGATTGGAAAAGGAACACCCTTTGAAACTGTGAAGCAAAACCCCTTGGAACATATGAAGTGAGACTGTAGTAAATCACCTGTAATCTCCCTTTGACATGGCTACTCTTTTATTGACAACTTGTTTGACAAAGAGTTTGATTACACTTTGTATCGGCTGTAGTCTGACATGTGTTATCTCTATAAGAAGCCTTGCCTTGTTAGATAAAATATGCTGCATATTTGAAGGATGTCTACTTTCTGTAAACAAGCATAATTAGTTTTTCCCCTGGTATAAAAGCCTAAAAAATTATCCTTGAGAGTTTATCAGTTTTTTAATTGCGTGTAGATAAAGTATTAAAATTCTGGAACAGCAAATTCAATTTTTAGAACCGTGTTATTAATTTGGGAGGAATATAAGGATTAATAAGAATTAATAAAAAGAAAAACTATGGCCTTTTTTTACTACATAATAATTATTACTACTATTATTAGTAATAATTAATTATAGTAGTAATAAATATTAATTAGTAATAAATATTAGTAATTAATATTAATTATTACTATTAATCCTAAAATAATATACATTTAATAACTTATATTAGGCTAATAAGGAATTATGTAGTAGGAGTTTTAAGAGGATTACTTTAATAAGTATGACTTACTATACATATTCTTCTAAAGTGTCTTTTAAAAGTGTTATTTTTATTGTATATTATATATCCTGCGATTTTGCGTTTTCTATTTTAGAAATCCATATTATAAAAATAATATTAAAAATCAGCCTAACTAGTGTTCCAATCATCAGATATTATTCAAATTAGTAGAGCTCAGTTTAATGAAGATTAATGGCACAATAGTGATTCCATGAATGTAAATTCCCTAAGAGTAAAATTACACATGTATATCCCTGGTGGCGCAGTGGACACGGGTTTGTGCCCCGGTCCGGGAGGATCCCACATGCCGCGGAGCGGCTGGGCCCGTGAGCCATGGCCACTGAGCCTGCGCATCTGGGAGCCTGTGCTCCGCAACGGGAGAGGCCACAACAGTGAGAGGCCCGCGTACCGCAAAAAAAAAAAAAAATTACACATGTATAGAATCTCCACCATTATAGTCTATGAAAAAAAATCACTAAACTCCTTCAAGACAAACCGAACATATGAAATGTATCAAGCAACTGAGTTATGGCAAAAATCTTTCTTGAGAGCAGTGCTATAAAAATAAAAGTTTTTTTTTTTTTTTTTTTTGCGGTACGCAGGCCCCTCACCGTTGTGGCCTCTCCCATTGCGGAGCACAAGCTCCAGATGCGCAGGCCCAGCGGCCATAGCTCACGGGCCTAGCCGCTCCACAGCATGTGGGATCCTCCCGGACCGGGGCACAAACCCGTGTCCCCTACATCGGCAGGCGGACTCTCAACCACTGCGCCACCAGGGAAGCCCAAATAAAAGTATTTTGATGAAGCATTTTCCCATCAGAGAACGCAAAGCAATTAAAACCGTCAACCACAAACAAAATTAAAGGGCAAATGACAAAGTTGGGAAATGTCTGTAATATGACCAGGAGTTAAAATAGTTACTACATATAGAGATATTATTTATTACTCCTAAAATATTGACATGCCAATGGAAAAATTATCAAGGGACATGAATGATTTATAACATAATATCAACAATAAGCATGTGAAAAATGTTCAACCTCACCAATATCCACAGAAATGCAAATAAAAAGAAATAGAGACACTCCATTTTTAGAGAAATGATAGCATCCAGTGCTGTTCAAAGTGAAGTGACAGTTGGAAAAAAATCAACTCATGCCTTCTTAGAAGGTAATTTGGCCATATTGTGTCAAATACACAAAATACCTTTTGACCTAGTAATTCTACTTTTAGGAATTTAAACTAAAGAAAAAATCAAGATGTGGTTAAGCTTTTACATACTATGATATTTATTCCACATTATTTCATTTGTTTACATACTTTTACTTACATCAGTTTCTATGTGATAAACTGGAAAAAAACCTAAATATACAATTTAACAATATTTAAATTATGGTACACTTATGCAATAAAATAGTATACAACTATTATGAATAATTTATGAAGAATGTTCAGTGACATGGGAGGGTACTTAACGATATATTAAGATAAAAAAGCAATATATAATTACATATGGCATATAATCCCAAAACAGTATTTTTTTAACTATGTAGAAGAAAATGTACCAAAATTTTAAATGGTTATCTCTGGGTTTGGGATAACAGAAAGTTACTTTCATTTTTGTAATGTTCTGTACTTTCCAGATTGTATATAACAAATTTATATTATTTTTAAGAGGGGACTTTTAAAGAAAAAAACCTATCTGGCAAATCAAGGGAAGAAAGTAAAAAACATATTTTTTGAATGCCTTTTTAAAAAAACACTTAAAGCACTTACTTGTGGTATACAGTCAGTGTATGCAAACATTGATTTAAAGCGGTCATCCATGCTTATGTGGTAAAGAACACACATTGCTATTTGTTTGTAGTTTTCATTGCCTGGAAATAAGAAATCATGGATATGGTGAGATTTTATATTATGCCATGCATGGGAATGACCACAAAGAAATTAATTTTTTTTGTATAACACACTCAAATTAATGCATTACAACTTTTAAGCTACTGAATCAAAAAAAATCACTATATAACCCTAATTTAGAAATTTTTTTTTTTGTGGTATGCAGGCCTCTCACTGTTGTTGACTCTCCTGTTGCAGAGCACAGGCTCCGGACGTGCAGGCTCAGCGGCCATGGCTCACGGCCCAGCCGCTTCACGGCATGTGGGATCTTTCCGGACCAGGGCACGAACCTGTGTCCCCTGCATCAGCAGGCGGACTTTTAACCACTGCGCCACCAGGGAAGCCGTAGAAAATATTTTGAGCTCCCTATTTCAATTCCAAAGTTTGGAGCACACTATCTATGAAATATCACTAAGTTCCAAGAGATTATGTGTATTTTACAAGGT
The DNA here is from genome assembly GCF_949774975.1 of Lagenorhynchus albirostris. NCBI lineage: Eukaryota > Metazoa > Chordata > Mammalia > Artiodactyla > Delphinidae > Lagenorhynchus > Lagenorhynchus albirostris. The sequence goes on along the minus strand of NC_083096.1, from coordinate 58,939,701 downwards.
ATACTTTTGAAAAAATTAACCACAAACCTAAGAATTAATTGTTCCCAGTAGCCCACTAAAATGTAGATTTGGCCACTGGCCTCCCCATCCTTACTGTTTTATCAAAATATGTGATAAACACATTTCATTGACAGTGATAATGTATAAGAAATAGTAAATGAAAAGTATATTTAATTTTTATGAATCAGAAACTTGAAAAATAACAAATAATAAACGAAGTAGAATAGTATTTGCTACATTAAAAAAAAATACATGCCCAAAAGAAGACATACAGATTGCCAAAAAACACATGAAAAGACGCTCAACATCACTAATCATTAGAGAAATGTAAATCAAAACCACAATGAGGTATCACCTCACACCAGTCAGAATGGCCTGGCCATCATCAAAAAAATCTACAAACAATAAATGCTGGAGAGGGTGTGGAGAAAAGAGAACCCTCCTGCACTGTTGGTGGGAATGTAAATTGATACAACCACTATGGAAAACAATATGGAGGTTCCTTAAAAAACTAAAAATAGAACTACCATATGACCCAGCAATCTCACTACTGGGCATATACCCTGAGAAAACCATCATTCAAAAAGATACATGTACCACAATGTTCACTGCAGCACTATTTACAATAGCCAGGACGTGGAAGCAACCTAAGTGTCCATCAACAGATGAATGGATAAAGAAGATGTGGCACATATATACAATGGAGTATTACTCAGCTATAAAAAAATAATGAAATTGAGTTATTTGTAATGAGGTGGATTGACCTAGAGTCTGTCATACAGAGTGAAGTAAGTCACAAAGAGAAAAACAAATACCGTATGCTAAAGCATATATATGGAATCTAAAAAAACGGTACTGATGAACCTAGTGGCAGGGCAGGAATAAAGACGCAGACATAGAGAACAGACTTGAGGACACAGGGGCAGGAAGGGGAAGCTGGGGCGAAGTGAGAGAGTGGCATGGACATATATACACTACCAAATGTAAAATAGATAGCTAGTGGGAAGCAGCCACATAGCACAGGGAGATCAGCTCGGTGCTTTGTGACCACCTAGAGGGGTGGGATAGGGAGGGTGGGAGGGAGGTTCAAGAGGGAGGGGATATGGGGGTATATGTATACATATAGCTGATTCACTTTGTTGTACAGCAGAAACTAACACAACATTGTAAAGCAATTATACTCCAATAAAGATGGAAAAAAAAATACATGACTATAAAATGCTAAAGGGTAGAGAGAGTAAGCATAGTCTAAGGATTGTCTCAGAACTTCTGAGGTAAGATTATTCTAGTTTCGTACACCTTGAAACTGAAAAAAGAAAAGTGAATGATATATCATAGATTTGAAAAATAAAATGGGACTTTAATATGCCATGTAGTTCTTCTACATGCTTCCAGAAAGACCATATTTTAAGGATCTATTTATGATCTCAAAGTCAGTGACAAAACTTGAGCTAGAAAAGTTTGGCTAAAAGGTTTTATCCAAAAAACAATATTATTTTTAAAAAGTTTGGGCTATGAGAAATCCTTGGAGATATTTGGAGTTTTAAAACAAAATCAAGGATATACATAAATTTAGTTGATAAATAACATATCAAGAAAATTTTAAATATATTGTGACATGGAGGATAAATTCAGCACCTTTATTCTTGTGTCTACCATAGTATAAAATTACTAAAATACTTTGTGTTTTTTAAAAATACTATTTTATATTCTTATTGAATTTTTCAGATATTAGGTTATCTCTTTATGAGGTGGTGAGAAATTCTTAGGGGACATACCTTGGTATTCTTATAGGCTTAGTATAGCATATGGAAGTTTCTCAATAAATACCTGCTGATTGATTCTATTTTTAATATCTAAAAAGCCTGGTGACTATAGTTAACATACTGTATGTACATTTGAAAGTTGCTAAGAGAGTAAATCTTAAAAGTTCTTACAACCAGAAAAAAAGTAATTATGTGAGGTGATGGATGTGGTAACTAATCTTGAAGTGGTAACTTTTATAGTTAACTACCCTTATATCTAACCTTATATATTTTGCAATATATATATATATATCAAGTCATCACCTTAAACTTACATACTGTTATATGTCAGTTAGATCTCAATAAAGCTGGAAAAAAAACAATGTTATGTTTAAAAAATCAGAGGCTAAAACTGAAAAAATAAGCACGTTTAGTCAAAGACAGAAATTACTAGTTCTACAAGATTTTCAGATTTGACACAAAAGTGTTTTAAGTTTCCAGATGTTTTTTAAAAACATATAGTGACCCTCTCTCTAGCCTGTTGCTTTCCTGGAGCTTATATGTTAAAAAAAATATTTCATATGGTAAGGAAGAAAAATGTGAGTCTTCAAAATAATCTGTCAAATAAATTTTATCATCCTTATGTTTCAGATGAGGAACTTAACACTTGGAGAAAAATAAATACTTCCTACACAGCCTTGTAAGTGGGTGAGCAGGGCTTTAAACACAGGTTTCTCTGACTCCAGAATTTTCACCAGAGGTATATTACAGTATCTCTCAAACATTTTTATATCCTAAGGTCTTTCAAGTAAGATGATAGTATCAGGTATAAAAGACTGAGATACACTGACATATGATAGAATAAAACACATTTTAAAAACAATTTTTAAAAATCAAGACTTTTGCATCTTTTTAAATTGTTTGGCTAAAGCCTATTTCCTATGGCCTTCAGTATCAATGTAAAAATGACTTCTTGGCATAAAACAAAAACAATAAAATCTAGCATATGTTCATCAGATGAATACATACTAGTAAACATTTTCATCTTAACTAAAAATCTATGAATTCACTAACTTAACCACTTGGAATAAAACATATGCAGGAACTACATCTGGAGGAAAACGTAATGCAAAAACTGAAATTACTCCAAAAAAGAGAAAAGTAGAGACTAACTGGGTGTTCCCAACCCCAGTATTTTGCTCTTGGGATCAGAGCAATCTAAATAGAAAAGACTCATAGATTTTAATAAATCACATTTTTACACCGCTGAAGGCATTCATTTATACTTATTCTAGTATAAAACACACTTGCCATAGGAAAACAAATCTTTGCATCAGTTTGCATGATACATAGATTAAAAATGAAAAATTCCAATTTTATTCTCCAGAGAGGAAAGTATCCCTTAGGGGTTTGGTCAGATTATACTTCACAGTATTTTCCTCCAGGGACTGAGGTATTTTAATATCTTTTCAAGTAAGTTCCTACAGCAAACTCATATTCCGAAGGCACAGTCTCTTTCCCTGCTATTACAGTTTCTTTCTATATGTTGTTCAGCTGTGGGTAGGTTCTAGTCCTACTTAATTTTTTCAAAATATTATTTGAAAATATTTTCTCTATGTAATGGATTCACTGAAAAGTAGGATTCCAAGTCACACAACTTACTAAATAAATGGTAGAAGAAACATAGAAATCAATATCCAATATAAAAGATTTTTTAACATCAAAGTAAATAATCAGACTTTAAAATTCAGTGTGGAACTAAGAATGAAAAAGGACACTATTCTATGTTTGAGGATTGTCTGTCTACTGCTGGTTATCAATGAAAGGATTCTAAAATGCAATGTTCTAAAGTGGTACATCAATTTATTTAAGGTGAGAGGAAAGAAAGATTCACCTTTAAGAGATCTGTACCCCATAAAGAGAACAACAAGGAAGGTCCTTCTAGAGCAAATTACATACACATATATATATGATTATATATCTATATCACTTCCAAAGGATAACTCAGGATAAAGGATATGTGACAGAATAGAGTCTAGAGAAAAGTCCTAAAATTACAATAATTTTTAAAACGTAGATGAATAACATATGCAAGAAACATCTCAAATTCAACAATAATTTATATTACTTTCTTTTTCCACAGCAAAACTAAATATCTAGTTTCAAAAAGTAGGATGAGTCATTCTACTGCCAGTTCTAATTCTGCTCTTGTGTGCTTTCTCTTTCTCCTTCTCTCCCCATACTCATGGCCAAAAGTGAAAGATCCTTGCAGTACTCCCGTACCTTCCTAATTCTTTATCTGTGATCTTCTATTTAAAAACCTATGTAAAGCAACTATACTCCAATAAAAATTAATTTTAAAAAAGGTGGGAGGCTGGGGGGACGGGCAGGAAGTATATGGGAAGTTAATGTCCTTTCTGCTCAATTTTGCTATGAACCTTAAATTGCTCTAGAAAATAAAGTTTGATTTAAAAAAAAAGTCTCTGAACATATGCCTAATTTCCCATAATCTTTACCTAAAATGATTATCATGCCCCCAAAATGTGCTAAAACTAAAGGACTGAAGAAAACAGAAACTCAAGGATTACAAGGCTATCCCAAAAGATTCGTGGATAGCCAGTCTTTTTATAACTACAATTCTTTGAGAGAAGGGAAGAGAGAAAGAGTTAAGCAAACTGATAGTTCCTCTTGTATGTTAAGCATGTATTTTCTCATTTAACCCTTATAACAACTGAAGAGGTAGGTATTATCTTTGATCTGGATGTGAGGCAATGACATTCATTAAGGTTATGAATCCTTCAAAAGGAAACAGAGCTCGTGAATCTGAGATTCAAACCTAGGTCGGACTACAAAGCCTGTGTGTATGTACTGTCTACTAAGCCTTCCAGGAAGCAGCAGGAAGGGTGAAATAATGCCAAATAAACATAAATTATTATCATCATTCCTTAGTGGCACAGTACCGGAAGGAAATGCAGTTAAGAAGGGACTCTATGGAGAAAGAGGTGAGAAGATGGTAGAAGAGAAGAGGGGAGATGAAATGAAGAAAAACAATCAGTTATTTATCAGAGTACCTGAGCCCAGATGCAATAGGTTCCAACAGATGAAAGATCTTGACAGGGACAAACTGCATTATCCCCCAAGCAGTTTGGGGGACTAGATCTATATAGCAGTTCTGAAACTCACTCTCACTGAATTGGACAAGAACTGCTATCAAGCAGTGTTTGATTTTATGAGAAAAACAAGGTGCTAGAAGCTTAAAAGTTGAGTAGAATGGTAAACAGAGGCAGTAAAATGCTGTGGTTCAAATCTCAGGCTCTGGAGGCAGACTGCTTGGGTTCAACTTGTGGCTCTGCCACTTACTAGCATAAATGGCCTTTTGAGTGTTATTTAAATTCTCTGTGCTTCAGTTTCTTCATCTGTGAAACTGGAATAACAACTGTACCTATCTCAAAGAGTTGTTATGTGAAGATTAGGTGCAAGAATTCTGGTAAAACAATTAGTACTGACTTTGACACACAATAAACTGAATCAATAAATGTCATTTCTTAGTATTATTATGTTGATAATAACATTTTTCTGTTTTACCAATAGAACACTATTTTCACATTCCCCTAATATATATGTTGTCTTTGTGGTTTCTATCCTCAAGATTTGACCACAGTTAGAGGTAATGTAGGTTTAAGAGGCAGCCAAGATTCCTCTGAGATGAGCTAGACAGGGTTCACAGGTATATTCTGAGCCTATGGTTGAACCACTTGTCCCTAGTCACTTTCCTATAAAGCTCTGCTATACCCAAAGTACAGGCTTAGGAGAGTCACCGCATCCTTCAAGGCTCCACTCAGTGACCAGTATCTGATAAGGACCCTTCATCAGTCTCATAGGGTCATAAATCCCTTAATCAGAACAAAAATTGGGAAAAGAAAATAATCAAAGGATAGATTATTGTCATCAGTATGTGTTCCTCCACCACCACTACCACAAACACACTGTGAACCTCTCTTCCTTCTTTCATGCTTCCTTGTCTGTAACAGAACTTAATTTCACTCCTCGAGTGGGGAATAGTTATGGAGGCGACGGGGTACAAAAAGATTAAAGGACACAGAGAGAGAAGTCTGAGAACACAGAAGACAAACCTCACTATTAGCTATATTACTTCATTTACCTTTAAGTTTCATGTCCCAGGCAAATAAAACGTACAGGTGTTTCCCCATTTGTTTGAGCTGAGCACAACCAAACAAAAGAAACTGGAATATGACCAGAGATATTTTTTTTTCCCTTGAGGAAAGTGTGAAAGGAGGTGATGACAGATATAAGGGACTACAATATTGTACTCAGAAGTCTATATAACCCAAGTTGCTGATACATCTTCTCGATTTTATCTGGGTAAAGGTTCCCTAGAATTCAATCAATTGATTTACAAATACCTATAAAATTGATTTTCTTCTCACTTTGTATTTATTTAGGGAATGAAAAAAGATACAATATGACACTTGGTTTTTTATTCAGAAAAAAAGATGGAAATATTTTATAAATGCTTGTTACCCATATGTTACCTTGATGATTCTAATTCATATCTTGTTTCAAATCACATATTTCCAATCTCCTCTAAAGAACTGCAATGTATGAAGGAAGATTATAGTATATAAACCACAGGTATCATATTCATTGAATAATAAATAATTATGCAAGTGATTAATTGCTTGATAAAAACACAGCCTATAACTTTACGGTATCTAGCAGATATCTGACAGCTACAGCAAAAGGACAAAATATTGTAGGAGAAAAGTGAATACTTGGAGGGGGAAGATGTCTGGAAATAACCTAAATTCATCTCTTCAAACACAGCTGCACACAGAAAGTAGAGGCTTTCTGGCAGCCAACATTTACTATTACTTAAAGACTAATTTAAAGATCACATAGCAATAAACAGAAATTAAGAGAGATTAAATGGTCCAAGTAAAATTAAAGCTTATCCCTTATTATAAGCTAATAATAGTCTTCTTCATTCATTGGATATCTAAGTTCTTAAAAAAATAAAACTCAAAAAAATAATCTTGCATATCCTAAACGAATTTGGGGCTGGGAGTTATGATTTTCCCATAAGAATTCATGATGAACCACCATAAACTCCAGCTAACCAACTATGATTTCTCCACATCATACCAATGGCAGACATTTCAAAAGGGCTCCTTTAAGACTTACAGACATCAATTATTCCCTAATGGCATCCCAAGTTAAAACAGTCTGCCAATAGTCGCTATGCTGGCATAGCACCAAAGGCTCTGTGAATTTTGAGCAGAGCAGTGAAAAGACTGAATATTTTGAGAACTAGGTCCTTAATGACTATAGGTGGCTTAGTCAGATCTGTTCAAGTAATAAGGCCACGGTGAAAATAAAATGGCCTAGTCATTATGATTCCTTTGGTATTTATGATAATAAACATGAATCACGATGAACTCACCGGCTATTAAATGCAGAGGCCATAAGTACTTCGATAGGATTTCCATAGAAACTCACTGTTAATTAGCTGGATCATTATTTGAACGCGTTACTGAATTATCTTAGCAGTTGTGCAGCCATTCCCCTCAAAACTGGTCATTTCCAGCTGAGGGCAGTTAATGCCTTAACAAACTGGTCATTAACTCCAGCAACTGATTTTGTGGGAATTATTGCACTTATACCTTCAAGATTTTTTTTTTTTCTTTTTAAAGAAATTTGCAGCTGTAGTTCAGCTGGAGCAAATGAAGGAGAAAAAGAGTCAGCTCTCTGGGCTGCTCTCACAATCGATTTTCTGCCAATTAAAGGGGAAGCACATGCTGATGGGTTTTGAATTTTAAAATGTCTTCAGTTTTTTCCATCTCTGAAGTGATTAGTAAAAACACCATTTAGCTACTAATTTTGTAAGATACTTGGGATTTTCTATTCATAGTTCAGTGAAGCAGAAATATGAGTTCCGAACACCAGAACTCAAAGCCAAATTTCCACTGCTGCAGTAGACCCAGCCCAATACTTGGTAAAAGCAGAGTGAGAACACAAATTATGGGTCACATTATTAGCCAGATTCTCATTCCCTTCTGCACTCCATGTCTTCGTTCAAAGTAGAAAACTCCCTTCGAAGTCACAAAGGGTCCATGAAAAGATAAGAGAAGTGGGGATATAAGCACCCCTATATTAGAACAGAGCAGCATTAAGGTGATAAATTACCCCTAGAAAGTCTATGTGAGTACAACATACTTCAAAAATCACAACTGCCTTTAAGTTTACTGTAGAGTTGGAGCCTTTAAAGCTCTACCACTATAGTTAAAATGCCACAGGCAAAACCACCACTTAAAAGATAATTGCAGGGCTTCCCTGCTGGCACAGTGGTTGAGAGTCCGCCTGCCGATGCAGGGGACACGGGTTCGTGCCCCGGTCCGGGAAGGGCCCACATGCTGCAGAGCGGCTGGACCTGTGAGCCATGGCCGCTGAGCCTGTGCGTCTGGAGCCTGTGCTCTGTAATGGGAAAGGCCACAAAAGTGAGAGGCCTGCGTACCGCAAAAAAAAAAAAAAAAAAAAAAGATAATTGCAACAATTATTGAACACATATATTGACTACACTGAAATACACTAAAAATATACTGCAGGTAGATTAGATGATCTTTTGTACACATTTCCATATCATTTTATGTTTAACTTATTAGCGCACATACTGCAGATACATAACCAGCATGACTAGACAGACAGCCTTAGTTAAAACTTGAATTTGGAAAGACCAATTTTTAAGATTGCAACTCTACTGGATAGTCTTCTCTTCTAGAATGGATTTGTTCAGTCAAATCTAACAGAGATTTGAAATGAATAGATAAAAGCCAACGGTTTTTTAACCATGAGTACGGGGGGGAAAATGTCAGAATTTATAGGTTACGATGATCAGTATGAAAACAAGCATAACAATAGTTTTGTGATACAGTGGTTCATGGATAAATGTTTCTTGTGCTAAATTATTTAATTTAAAAACTATAAGAAATTGAAATTGTAAATCTACCATTAAGCTTAATAGCTTTGTCACATTAAGATGTATTCATGAAATAAGTACTCTAAAATTCAGCACTTTTGATATATTTCACTCTCTTTTAGTATGTACAACTGTACATTTCGCCATGTAGTTTATTTTTAAAATATTTTCAACATGTTTCAATTATTTTATTACCTTGTCTGTAGTGTTCTTTTATCCAGAGCATAAAAGAACACTACAGACATGTAGCATGTTGTTTATCTACAACTTATTTATAATACACCTTACAAAATATGCATACTTGTAGTACAAAAGATATGGGCCAAAATAAAGCCCTTAACAATGGCTGCTTTCTAGCCTACAGGTCCACATCATTGACTTAATGTGCTTTGGTCAGCTTTTACCACCTAGAAATGGAGAGACCCCAGGCAATATTCACACACAGAGTATTGGAACCAGCTGGTGATAGAAGAATCCGAAGAAAAAAGGCTTCTTGATTTAATTGGGAAAACAGGAGGAAGCATAAATTTTACTGCCATTAATAACTTCAAGCAATCTTGATATGACTCTACTTCACCCTGACGGCCAGACATGTGCTTTCTGTTAAAGTGTTTGCCACATCTGACCCCTATTGTTTGCTCACTTGATCAGGTAAGAAAATGTAGGTTTATTTATAGGATAAATGAGGCCTATTAAAATGAGAAACAGTGCAGTAGTCTATGACGAGCTGCGTACTGAAATAGATGTGTGAAATTCCATAACAGTTTTGTAATCAACAGGCCAAATGAAGTTATAAAAAAAATCTACTTTAAGTTTCTTAAAGAAATCATCATAAACGCAACTTAGTTTTTTAAAAATGGAAAATACCTCCTAACTAGAAAATATTTTGACCATTTCCAGTTTTTAATAAGTCAGAAAAGGTCATTTATAAAACATTATTCTCTTTAAAAAATAAAGACAAGCTTTATGTCTTCATTTTATGATACTTTAAAAATTATAAATTAAGTCATTAATATATAATGAAAAAAGTAAATTTAACATTATGGGGGAATTTCAAAGGTGTTCAGAACTTAACTTTTTCAATTTTCTTTTAAGGACATATGACAGAATGGTCACAGAAAATAACCCTTAATTTTTAAGTGATCAAAGTTTAGAGTCTAACAGTATCTACTCTGGCAATATCCAACAATAAGGGAAATCAGACTTGTCTTAACCGGAAGAAATCAAACATTTATCACTTAACTCTTGACCTGGTCTGACTCCCTACATGTTGATAAAATCTTTCTACAGCCTTGGAAAATGCCCTGAAACCCAGATTACCTAATGTAATCTAGATCAAGATGAATCAGGTGCCATTCTTACTCTCAAAACCATTCTGGGTCTACTCACAGAATGTAGAAAAATTTATATCCATGTCGAGCACCTTAGAAACTCTAATTTACCTTCCATTGAAGAGAATATGGTCTAACATTTGGATCCATTTTGAAATGATTCATGTGGAATTATGAAACAGGCACGACAATGTGCTATTGAATCTAGGAATCCTAATATTTCTGCCATAACCAATAAAATTAGTTTCATCAAATTAGCATAGATTCACAACTCTCAAATGTAAAGGAATCAAAATTTACACAGATAGGGAAGAAAAGAAATGAGATGACAGCTAAAGGTAAAAGAGTGAAGAGTCAAGAAGAATATTAAGATGGATGAAATAATAGTATATTTGTATGTCAATAGGAATGACCTCATAGAGAGGGAAAAATTAATGATGTGGAACAGAGAGGAGAACTGCTGGACCAAGAATCTTGAGTAGCTGAGAGAATGAAATAGGGAGGGAGCATGGCTTATGGTAAGAGTAGAAGCAAAGTATAGACACAGATGTAGGCAGGAGGGTAACTGTGGCAAGAGAAACTCATGGAAATTCTTTCTGACTGCTTCTATTTTCTCAGTGAAACAGGAAGCAAAACAAGGTAATGAGATGAGGATGAGGATAAGGTTTTGGATTTAGAAGAAGGTAGAGAAATGAAATTCTCACCTAAAAGAGTGACTAGACAAAGAAAATGTAGTATGACTGCTGGGCAGCATTAAAGGTCTAGTACTGATTATCCAGAATTTTCTGTATGTTTCTGTCCCTCTGTGCTCAGGGTCTTCCACCTCCATTTTCCTACACCATGACATCCATCCTCCAACTCCCTTCACGAAGCACCAAAGAAATTGTTACTAATATGTGAGTGGTCCAAAGGGCAAGGAAAGAAATATAACTAAATGTCTAAGTATAAGAGAAAATAAGGATTATCCTATGGAAACGGGAGTGTTTGGGTCTTGCCTAGAAATCCAAATATAAAATTAAGAAAATATATTTGGGGAAAACCAAATATGCCTTCTAGCTACATTTAACCTGCTAGTTTGAGACTCCTGATGTATTGTTACTGCCAGAAGTGTTTGCATTTAATGGGAATTAAAAGCTTTAAAAGAATGCTCTAGTTCATTGGTTTTCAAAATGTGGTTTGAGGACCCCGAAAGGGGATCCACAAAGTCACACCATTTTTATAACAATCATAATATATTATTTTCATTTTTTTACTCTCATTATTTCATAAGAGGCTACATGACATAATATATGTGACATATATGACATACGATTTCACAGCATATTGTTGAGGGAGATATGAGAGCCAGCTGTTGTCTATTAAGTCTGACTATAAAGAGATTTGCAGAAGTAAAATTATGTCCACTCCTCTCAGTATTTTTTGTTTTGTTTTAGAAAAGAGTTATTTTTCATAAAAATATTTATGTTAACATGTAGCAGGTTATTTTAAAATAAATATGTAACACTTTTTCAATTTTATTTTTGAATACAATAAATATCCATAAATATAACTCTGCATAAACAAAAAATCTCTGGGGGTCCTCAGTTATTGTTGAGAGTATTAAAATGTCCCAAGACCAAAAGTTTGAAAACTGATGCACTAATCATTGAATTACAACAATCACCTAATAAACAGGGAACTTATAAAACAGCAGAGAAAGTGTGGAAAGTGGTGATTGTCTATAATTTACAGGTAGCTACCTAATCTGCCTAACCATTAGGTTGTGGTGCCTATTCTATTTTTGTTTTAACAAATCCAAAAATTCACGTTTATAGGATAAGACCTGTATATTTTGTAAGGTTTATTCCCGTGAGTTTAAATTCCTTTGAAAATCAAGTTAAAAACTGAAAGGCTGACATGAAAACTCAGACATCACTCAATTTAAAATACATATCAATGTCATCCACAAAGGGGGAAGAAAAACTGTCATTTAACTCAAAATTGTCCCAAAGAGTTCATCAGTGAAATTTGGCAGTTTTTTAATAAAATTATTAAGTATGGACCCTGTAATACACTGTCTCTGTGATGTTTAAGCTTTATGCATGATGCGATGTCATGCTGAACTAGGATCTTCCAAAGAATACATTTCAGTTGTATTTTTATGCTTGCTTCTGTGCTAACATCATCCCCAAGCACATTAAACAATACTCAGGCTATGAAACATCCAAGCCAAAGCAACTGAGAGGCAAATAAGAAAAACATTATTTGCCTGGTTGCATCTGACAGAAAGCTAAGAAAATTTAGTTTTTCAAGTTACTTTTGAAACACTGTCAGTGCATTCTCCAGGGAACTGAAGAATACACTACGACAAGGAATTTCCTTGCCATCTCCCAACCCAGGATATTCTGACATAAGGAAGCACTCTTGAGACATATCAATGTCAAACGGTTTAAGGACTTATGACAAGGGAATATTTTTTTTAATGATCTGATTCCTAGATGAGCCAAAAAATCTTTGAACACTTTAAAAAGTTAACTCAATATCATAAAAAACCTGAACAAACTGTCTAACAATTACATAAGTAAAGCCAAACTTCGTAGGTCCAATTCAATTCGCAAATAATCACAATTGATGAAACCATTGGCTATGATAGGTCTCCCAGATGGTAACATAAAGTTACTAAGCATAAGAAACTATGTCACGTACAGGGATTAATAGTACTGAAAAGATTATAGATTGATACTGAACTAAGCAGAGATAAGTTTAAGATCTTTATGAAATCTTAGGAAAATAAAATATCAAAAAATGAAATAAGAAATGAATAATTTTGGTGGTATTTAGGAAAATAAAAACAAAGGAATTTAGATATAAGATTTTATAACCTTTAGATATAAGGTTTTCCAAGGACCCAAGTAAAAATTTTGAAATATTTGGGGAAATAATGCCTTCTTTCTCTATGCCTAGGAAAAGATCAAAACTATTCAAGCAAATTAATTTCAGGATAAGTTGAGAAAGAACATTTTAAATGATGATTTCTAAAATTCCTTATTAATCCCTTTATGTGTTCCTGATGTCAAAGGAAAAAGCTAAATTCAAAATTTCTAAATGAAATACTCATATGATAAAACAATATCAATATAATTTTTAGTTCTGTTGAACTACAATATTTGGTTCTGTTCAGAGCCTCACATGGCAAAAGAGCTGAGCTATAACATAACTTCTTTACCTTTAATAATTATTCAAATCACAAAACCTTCCTCAAGTACATATTTTTTTTCCAGTTATTTGGCAATTCTCACAACAGCAGGGGTCGCAATGTACTAGTTAAATGTTTCAGGACACAAGGGAAGGGGATTAAATGTTCATATAGCACAGCTTTATTAGAGCCTGAAATATTCATGATTCATTATACTCTAGTTAAAATAATTTATTATTAAGTATAAAAAGATTTTTCAGTTATGGGGTCCCCAAATAATAATAAAGAAAACCTACTTAATATCTGATAGCATTTCCAGTTGAAACAGCATCCCTTAAAAATCACTTCTGAAAAGTTCTACCAGATGTATAGCTCTACAAAAGTGCTTCTACATTTTTTGCATCTTTTAAAAATTGATTTCTATATATAAATGGGTAATTTTAAATTCAGACAGTCATCTGTCAACGTGAACATATAATGAACAAAGAATTTTTATCTAATGAAAAAAGCAAACTGACCAGTCATATTATAAACTATATGCTCTTTAATTCCTTCTCCATAACTACAGTGAAGAGAATGTACCTCAAATTCTTTAAATATTTGATTTACAGAAGGTTTTTTTTTCCCTTTCAAAAAAAATTTCAATTCCACGGAATCATTCCAAGTACTAGCCAAGGAGTAACCTAGATAATTTAGATTATCTACTGTTCAACACATTAAAAATCCAAAAGAGACAGTGATATTTCTGAAGATTTGAAGGAAAATATGTCTAATCACTTCTCCTATTTCAGTTTTCTAACTGAACATCAAATCAGAGGACATAAAATCAATGATTAAGTCATAAGTAGAATTTAAAAAGTATAGAAAAAATAGAAAATATAGTGCATTGCACATAGAAATGGCAAAATACTGCTTCATGAACGTTTAAAAAATTACATATATTAAAACAGTGTGTAATATATATCACAAAATATAGTGTATATTAATATACACACATACATACACATACATATACATTACATACACATGTGAGTACTGGGTTGCAATGTACAACATAATACTATAGTCTGGGGTAAAAGATATTTGAAAGGCACTGCTCTAGATGAATTATTTCCTATGCCTTTAAAATCTATGCTCTCTATAATTCCAATTTCTATATAATTGTAGTGGCCAAAAATGAGAGATATTAAATATATCTTGAACTACTCAATTGAGAAGTTTAGTTTATTGTGTTAGGAGTTGATTTAATTTTCCGCACATAAAATATATACATTAACAAATGTAAAAAAAACCATTCTATTAATCACTTATCAGGAAATCATTTAGTATACACTACATATAATTTCTCTGAACACAGCAAAGAGTACAATCAAACAAAATAGGTTCTTCAGTCAAAAGAAATGTTACAAGGTCCATGCAATAAATGTTACTAGGAAGAGAACCCTTTGGGCATTCATTTGGAATTTCATTTTTAACAAAATACACATTTCAAATAAGTTCAGTTGTCGGTTTCCAAGACCACAGGAGATTAGAAATATATCATTAGAGGAAAGGAAAATTGCTGCCATGGAATTGCTGCTGGTACAAAAGAAATGAGAAGTGACAGCCAAGGACAAGTGAGGAAAACAGAAAAACTGTATATAAAAATTAAAAATACATAGCATTCTGGGGCCATTTAGCAAAGGGAAGTACTTGAGCATAGTAATATTTACAGCCCTGTATAATAAATTATCTTCAGAATTACAAATTTGAATCAATGATAATGAAAAAAATAGCAATTACTTATATAGCACTTGAGCCAGGCACTCTGGCTCCAAACCCCACGGTTTTAACCCCTACAACATTATACTGCTTCTCAATAAAAATTTAAATTATGTTTATGTATTAAGGTAAACTTAAGAAAATATTTAAGAACAATGTAATCAATTTTTAAATACAAAATGATTAAATACCCTTAATGATTTAAGCCTGGAAAACATACTTATCAAAAAAGACCCATTTCTGGATAACAATTATTTGTGTTCTACATATATTTACATTAATTTCACTTATAATATTTTTATATTCACTAATATTTACTGCATTATATCATTTAACCCTTCCCTATTAATATGTACCATTATTATCTACATACCGGAGATGAGAAAACTGACATATGGGTTAAGTAATTTGTACAATATCACATAGCTAGTAACTGATAAAGCCAATATTCAATATAGTCTGGCTCCAGAATTCTAGCTTTTATTCAAAGTGCTCTGTGCCACTACAGTGGCAAGGTATACTACATACGGTAATATTTGCAGTAATGTCTCAGGATATACTCTTTAAGAGATTCTGGTAATCCTGGAAACCCAGCTAAAATTCAGAAAAATTTTTAAATATCTTTCAGGATCATTAGGCTGCATGCTTACCAATGTTCCACTTCTAATCCTTCCAGGCATTTGCCTACCCCACTTAAAGTTCTACACGGCTATGTGATTTGCTTTATCAATGGAAATGTAAACAAAAATGATATTTGTTACTTCAAAGTGGAAGCCTTTAAGTTTGCAATTATCCATTTTCTCTGTTTTCCCTTCCCCGATGCCACAGTGACCTGGAGGCTTTGTTAGTGGGTCCTTGACTGATACTAACATGAACCAGCAGTTTCTACTTACTTATAGTGGATATAAATATGAGCAAAAAATAAAACTTTTTTCTATTTTAAGCTACTGAGATATTAGGGTTATTTATTAATAATCATAGGCTTGTCCTCCTGACTAATACATTTAATAAATAGGTTTTTCTGGGAAGTGATGGATAAAAGGGCTATTTTGAGGACTTAATAAAATAGTAACAATTCTGAAGTTTACAAAATGGTTATGTTCCAAAAGTTCATACAGAATCAGTTACTTGGAATTTGGAAGATTTTTTTCCACCATAGGCTCACCTTATAAAAGGGCCTACAGGGCTTCCCTGGTGGCGCAGTGGTTGGGAGTCTGCCTGCCGATGCAGGGGACATGGGTTCGTGCCCTGGTCCGGGAAGATCCCACATGCCGCGGAGCAGGTGGGCCCGTGAGCCATGGCCACTGGGCCTGCGCATCTGGAGCCTGTGCTCCGCAACGGGAGAGGCCACAACAGTGAGAGGCCTTCGTACTGCCAAAAAAAACCAAAAACAAACAAAAACACAAAGAAAGGGCCTACATAAGCTTATTTAACCCATAATTTAAATGAAAAACAACTGAAAATAACAGTGGCATTAAATAATTAAATAAAAAGCATGTGAAATACTTGTAGGTATTCTGAACATGTGTAGACATTTTGAAGCATTTTATAGAAGTTGGAAGGCACTGTTCTAGTATATTTTAATTTCTCTTCAGTATGTACGTTTTCTCCCTTTCCTTAATCCTGGAATATCAGAAGATATTCTCTTTTGTTTACTACACATGACTGTCATTGCTTCCATGATTTGTAAGTGGAAGGCAAAGGAGGAAATAAAGTTATCAAGCAAAAAACATATAAACATTTGATAGCAAGATCAATAAAACTAAAAGCTGGTTCTTTGAGAAGATAAACAAAATTGATAAACCATTAGCCAGACTCATCAAGAAAATAGGGAGAAGACTCAAATCAACAGAATTAGAAATGAAAAAGAAGTAACAACTGACACTGCAGAAATACAAAGGATCATGAGAGATTACTACAATCAACTATATGCCAATAAAATGGACAACCTGGAAGAAATGGACAAATCCTAGAAAAGCACAATCTTCTGAGACTGAAACACAAAGAAACAGAAAATATAAACAGACCAATCAGAAGCACTGAAATTGAGACTGTGATTAAAAGTCTTCCAGCAAACAAAAGCCCAGGACCAGAGGGCTTCACAGGTGAATTCTATCAAACATTTAGACAAGAGCTAACACCTATCCTCAAACTCTTCCAAAATATAGCAGAGGGAGGAACACTCCCAATCTCATTCTACAAGGCCACCATCACCCAGATACCAAAACCAGATAAAGATGTCACAAAGAAAGAAAACTACAGGCCAATATCACTGATGAAAATAGATGCAAAAATCCTCAACAAAATACTAGCGAACAGAATCCAACAGCATATTAAAAGGATCATCACCATGATCAACTGGGGTTTATCCCAGGAATGCAAGGATTCTTTAATATATGCAAATCAATCAATGTGATACACCATATTAACAAATTGAAGGAGAAAAACCATATGACCTCAACAGATGCAGAAAAAGCTTTTGAAAAAATTCAACACCCATTTATGATAAAAACCCTAGAGAAAGTAGGCATAGAAGGAACTTACCTCAACATAATAAAGGCGATATATGACAAACCCACAGCCAACATCATTCTCAATGGTGAAAAACTGAAACCATTCCCACTAAGATCAGGAACAAGACAAGGTTGGCCACTCTCACCACTATTATTCAACATAGTTTTGGAAGTTTTAGCCACAGCAATCAGAGAAGAAAAAGAAATAAAAGGAATCCAAATCAGAAAAGAAGATGTAAAGCTGTCACTATTTGCAGATGACATGATACTATACATAGAGAATCCTAAAGATGCTATCAGAAAACTACTAGAGCTAATCAATGAATTTGGTAAAGTAGTAGGATACAAAATTAATGAACAGAAATTTCTTGCGTTCTTATACAATAAGGATGAAAACTCTGAAAGAGAAATGAAGGAAACACTCCCATTCACCATTGCAACAAAAAGAATAAAACACCTAAGAATAAACCGATCTAAGGAGACAAAAGACCTGTATGCAGAAAACTATAAGACACTGTGAAAGAAATTAAAGATGACACAAATAGATGGAAAGATATAGCACGTTCTTGGATTGGAAGAATCAACATTGTGAAAATGACTATACTACCCAAAGCAATCTACAGATTCAATGCAATCCCTATCAAACTACCAATGGCATTTTTCACAGAACTAGAGCAAAAAATTTCACAATTTGTATGGAAACACAACAGACCCCGAATAGCCACAGCAATCTTGAGAAAGAAAAATGGAACTGGAGGAATAAGGCTCCCAGACTTCAGACTATACTACAAAGCTACAGTAATCAATAGAGTATGGTACTGGCACAAAAACAGAAATATAGATCAATGGAACAGGATAGAAAGCCCAGAGATAAACCCACACACATATAGTCACCTTATTTTTGATAAAGAAGGCAAGAATATACAATGGAAAAAAGACAGCCTCTGCAATAGTGGTGCTGGGAAAACTGGACAGCTACATGTAAAAGAATGAAGCTAGAACACTCCCTAACACCATACACAAAAATAAACTCAAAATGGATTAAAGACCTAAATGTAAGGCCAGACACTATCAAACTCTTAGAGGAAAACATAGGCAGAACACTCTATGACATAAATCACAGCAAGGTCCTTTTTAACCCACCTCCTAGAGGAATGGAAATAAAAACAAAAATAAACAGATGAGACCTAATGAAACTTAAAAGCTTCTGCACAGCAAAGGAAACCATAAACAAGATGAAAAGACAACCCTCAGAATGGGAGAAAATATTTGCAAATGAAGCAACTGACAAAGGATTAATCTCCAAAATTTACAAGCAGCTCATGCAGCTCAATATCAGAAAAACAAACAACCCAATCGAAAAATGGGCAGAAGACCTAAATAGACATTTCTCTAAAGAAGATACACAGATTGCCAACAAACACATGAAAGGACGCTCTACATCACTAATCATTAAAGAAATGCAAATCAAAACTACGGTGAGGTATCACCTCACACCTCATACCAGTCAGAATGACCATCATCAAATAAATCTACAAACAATAAATGCTGGAGAGGGTGTGGAGAAAAGAGAACCCTCCTGTGCTGTTGGTGGGAATGTAAATTGATACAACCACTATGAAAAACAGTATGGAGGTTCCTTAAAAAACTAAAAATAGAACTATCATATGACCCAGCAATCCCACTACTGGGCATATACACTGAGAAAACCATAATTCAAAAAGAGTCATGTACCACAATGTTCACTGCAGCTCAATTTACAATAGCCCGGACATGGAAGCAACCTAGGTGTCCATCAACAGATGAATGCATAAAGAAGATGTGGTACATATATACAATGGAATATTACTGGGCCATAAAAAGAAATGAAATTGAGTTATTTGCAGCGGGTGGATGGACCTAGAGTCTGTCATACAGAGTGAAGTAAGTCAGAATGAGAAAAACAAATACTGTATGCTAACACATATACGTGGAATTAAAAAAAAAAAAGTGGTTCTGAAGGACCTAGGGGTAAGACAGGAATAAAGACACAGACCTACTAGAGAATGGCCTTGAGTATATGGTGAGGGGGAAAGGTAAGCTGTGACAAAGTAAGAGAGTGGCATGGACATCTATATACTACCAAACGTAAAATATATAGCTAATGGGAAGCAGCCGCATAGCACAGGGAGATCAGTTCGGTGCTTTGTGACCACCTAGAGGATAGGGAGGATGGGAGGGACACACAGGAGGCAAGAGATATGGGGATATATGTATATGTATAGCTGATTCACTTTGTTATAAAGCAGAAACTAACACAACATTATAAAGCAGTTATACCCCAATAAAGATGTTTAAAAAAAGAAAAATGAACATTTGAAAAAACAAACTGCTTAAATTCAATGGCTTGTGGGCAACAAAAGAGAGGGGGGAAAAAGAGTGTGACATACTAAATCTTTACCTAAACAGGAATGATTTTAGAGTCAACTTAGTAGCTCTCAGATAGATGAAAAGTTTTCATGAGTTTATAAATGAATATTCGTTCCTCACATGGCATAAGAGCTGAGCCGTTACCAACTTCCTCTTTACTTTTAACAATTATTCAAATCACAATATCTTTTCTTTTTTTTTAATTTATTCTCCACGAAAATTTTTGTGTATATTTTCATGAGGAATGCTACTTAGTCATCATCTTTTACTTGCTATAGAAAGATAAGCCAGGAAGTTACTAAGGCAAGCTAACCATAAACATGTCAACTGAATTATTTTGCTTTCAATCAGTTTTTACAGATCAGCTAAGAACAGAGGTGGAAACTTTTAAGATCTCATCCATTCCTACCTATGTAATGTAAGGTTAGAATAATACTAGCTCTTTACTCTCCCTAGTGTAGCAAAATCTGATGCCCTAGGAATTCATAATATTTCAAAGAAAATAATAAAGCATGACTTTGAAAGAATGAGTGAAAAGGAAGTAAAAAGTTTTCAGTTGCTCTTCCTACTCAGTTTCTTCATTTCTCTACTGCATGAAAATTCCAAGAACATCACTGCTTCTCAGGAACAGCCTAAATTTAACTGTTTTTTTATGTATCTGTTGAAAAATAATCATATTTCTCTGACTGTTATAGCTCACTTAGTGGTTTCCGATTTCCAGTTTTACTCATCTATTGGACAAGTTTCTCTTTTTTTAACTCCTACCTCTCCTGAGCTCTAGACCTATGTTTCCATCTGCTTACTGAACATCTTTGTCTAAGATGTCTCCAACATATCTCAAACTAAATCCATCACTGATGTCCTCAAATTACTTCCTTTACACTTCTCTATTTCTGTTCCTGGCACTAACATTCTAACAGGCATTGAGTTTTTATGAATTCTTTACCATTATCCATATCCAAACAGCAGCCATGTCATATTAAGTCTACCTATGACATGTCTCTTTTGCCCTTTCCTTTTGCCTCATACCTGACATACCACATCTTCCTTAATTCAGGTTTTCTTTACTTCTTGTCCTGCTAACACAACATGCTATTGTTCTCTTCTTTAGACTCTAGTTTTAGTGCATCCAGTAGAATGATGCCAGATTAATTTCCCTAGGGCAATACTCTGATTATGGCCCAACTAGCTCAAAAACCTGCAATGATTACTATCATCAACTATATTAAGTATAACACTTAGCACAGCCTTAAACTTCATAATGCCACATAAGCATACGAACCCATTTTTTCAAACTTATCTCCCACTATTTTCTTAGTTATTGTTCCTCATACTGGCCTAGCGCCATCTATGCCTTAGGTAATATTGATCATTTTATCTGAAATATTTTCTACAGCCTCTATTCTTCCTTCCTTTGTAAATATCACCTTGTTAAAAAGACAAATCTGTCAATGTCCATCTCAAATGGCACTTTATGTATGAAGAATCAATGTGGAAACATTCTCTCTTTTGAGTTCCAATATACCTACAGATTGAAAAATATTTCTCTACAGTGCTTAGCATTATGCTCTGCCATAGCAGATTAGCAACATTTTACTGACTTAAACTGAATTAAACTGCACGTATATCACAGGGAAGTAAAAATAAATAAGCTACCTTGTTTGTTAACAGCGATTTAATATCTATAAGAAGGATATTTGTGCTCAGAGAAAGGTAAGTCAGCAACACTTACAGAACATCCACTTCACATTAAATGATAATGATGATGATGTTAGTAATAAAAATGATTATAGCTAACTCTTATTAAGAAAATACTATATGTCAGGTACTGTCTAAGCACGTTCATGCAATAGCTCATTTAATCTCCAAAATAACTTAAGTTTGTTATAATTATTATCTTCATTTTACAGATGAGGAAATCAAATCAGAGTTTGGGTAACTTGCCCAACGTGACATGTTTAAAAGGAAAAAGTGACAATTCTAATAAGACAGTCTGACACAAGAAATGAACTCTAGGAGAGATGAAAGAAATATTTTTTGTATTGAATATCTTATATGCCAAAATTTACTACTTGTTAACAAAATATGAAATGAGTACCCTATGAGTAATTTCCCCAAAATCTCTTTTAAATTATTTGTTTCATTAAAGTAGGTGACTGGATACTGAACAAACCAAATAGACTATGAATTGCTTCAGGACAAGGACTTTAGCTTATCATCTTCATACACTAAGAATCTAACCTGATATTCGATATATAATTCTGCTAGATTTATGATAAATAAAGGATCACATAAATTAAATTCAAGGCCCACCAAGTTTACTTTAAAGTTTTCCTGTTTCCTCACTAGATATTAGTATTTCTTTGGTTCCCCAAAAGCAGTTTTTGAAAGTGCTCCTCAATAGAGTTTCTTCTAAAATGCATAATAAAACTCTTGTGTAATATTTGTGGACTGGCCAATGGACCAAATGTTCTTAGACTGACTAACAGACTAAAGGTTTTCCTTTTCTGAGAAAAAAAGTAAGAAATAAATTTCCTTAAAACTTTTTTTAAGGGGACTTGGAGAACTGAAATTTTAAATTATAGTGCTGCCTATCTTAATCATAGTTAACTTAATATTATTATACATAGTAGTTTATTATAGTAGTTAATAAATCCAACTTTGGCAGCAGATATACCTGAGTTTGAATTTGAGCTTTGTCTTTTATCTAACTGTGTAATCCTGGGTAAAGATCTCAGACGGGGATTCTATAAGATAATGTAAACAGAGCACACAGCAAAATAACTGTCACAGTAAACATTCAATAAATTTTACTTCTAGTATTGTAAAAAACAAATGATGATGTCAATTAGACTGGATTCGCAGATATTAGATAGCTAAGAATAAACTTAATTTTAAATCATTCCAACTATTCCACTGCTTAAAAATATTTGAATATATGGAGAAAGCTACAAAAAAAAAAAGAATGAAGCTGCAGTGCTAAACAAAGAAACAGAGTCTTAACAGCTGAGTAAAACTTTGCTTTCTCGTTAAGAAAAGCAATGGCATTCCAGGTGGAGGAAAAAAGCAGGTGGACAGGCACTGAGGCATAAAAGAATTTGTTTAGAGAACAGTAAGGGGATCAGTATGGACATAGTATAAAGTGTATGTTGGGGAGTAGCAGGTGCCTATGAAGACAGACACTTAACAGATCAAAAAGCATTTTTACATAGCTTGCTAAGAAGCATTATGCATGAGAAGCATTATGTATGAGCACAGAAGAGTTAGTTCTTGAATCCATCCTCACTATATAGATATCTTGCTAATAGCTGAAAGAAAATAATGTATAAACTGAATCCTCCAATATAATATTTTCTGACACTATATAAAAATGCCCTTTTTTACTTGATGACAAAAAGGCTCCCTACATTTGTATATTGGTAAGGAGTATTTTAAAGGTATGGCAGAATATAAGAACTTAAACAATACCTGCTTTTTAAAAAAATGCTGAAGAGAGAGTAATTTTTCATTCTTGCTCCCATAGTAGTATTTTTATATTTTCACTCTGGTTTCATTTTCACAGGGGTAAATGAAGTCAAACAGCTAAAAGTTCCTATTCCATTTCATTCTATACCACCATGGAAATCCTAGCACAGGTCATTTTTCATTCATTCTGCTTATATTTAGGTACCCAATCAAAGAACATATACACAATGATTTTTTTTCAGCAGACTTTTCAAGACAGACTTAAATTTTCTAGTGATGTCGGAAATTCCAAGCAACACTATCGTTAATTTTTAAAAAGCATACCTAAGAGTGCAGTGAGTTTGGGAAGCAGCCCAACTTGTACCATCTTATTCCTCAGTCCTGTGTCAAAGGATAGGTTCAGTAGAAGTCGGAGGGTGATATTCAGCAGATCTTCATGCTCACAAGGTATCATTTTTACCAGTTTTTCAACAATATCCATTTCCACCTATGTAAAGTAATAATACAAATGCAGTCAGGCTCTATTGCGCAATACAACAAAACAGATTACAAAGAATTATTTTTTCATTGTTTTTACCCTCATGTATATATTTTTTATAAGTAACTATGTGTTAACTTATTTACTCTCATTTTAATCTGTAAACTTCTCTGAAACCAAACTTTTTTTTTTTTTTTTTTTTGTGGTACACGGGCCTCTCACTGTTGTGGCCTCTCCCGTTGCGGAGCACAGGCTCCGGACGCGCAGGCTCAGCGGCCATGGCTCATGGGCCCAGCCGCTCCGCGGCACGTGAGATCCTCCTGGACCGGGGCACGAACGCGTGTCCCCTGCATCGGCAAGCGGACTCTCAACCACTGTGCCACCAGGGAAGCCCCTCTGAAACCAAACGTTTCAGGAGGAAATATATATTTCCAGTTCATCCCTTCCTTCCCTCATTTCATAGCATCAACTGGAAGACAAATTACTTTGGGTTCTTGAAAGCACATTATGGACTCCACCTACTAAGTGCCAGACCCTGTGCTAGATTAAACAAGATTCTGTCTTGGCTTTTAAGGATTCCAGTCTAAAAACACAGCAGAGAAATAAAACAAATAATTTAAATACAATATGATAAAAGTGGAATGCATGAAGCGCTCTAGAAACAATGTAGAAGGAGCTACAAGCTACCTAGAAGAACAGAAAAGACTAAATTCAGAACAAAGTTCTAAACAATGTATAATAATTTGCTCTCTGGTAAAGACACTGGTAATCCAAATAGAAGAAAAATACAGTGCATAGGCATTTATGCATAAAAGAGCTGGTCTGAGGCACTGCAAGTGCTTTGATATAGCCATAGTATAAAGTATATGTTGGGAAGTGGCAGGAGCCTATACAGACAGACGTTGGACAGATCACAAAAAGCTTTTAATGCTCTGCTAAGAAGTTTAACATTATTCCTTAGGCAGTAGAGGGCCTTGAATGATTTTAAGTCCAGAGGGTGATGTGGTCAGACTAGAACCACACATATTTATATAAAGATAAATATAATAAATATAATATATAATAAATAGAATACACACACATATACATATGTATTCATACACACCCAACATACATACATACAAACATACACAAAAATGTGAAAATAAGGGGCACTGTATAGGACAGACTGGAATAGGTAGAGACTGAAGGCAGGCACAAGAATATATTACCTTAGACAGGTGAGACGTGATTAAGGTCTGAATCAAAGAAAGGACAAAGATGTTGAAGAGGAAAAAATAATTTGAGACGTGTTTAGAAGATATGGTCAAAGCATTTGAATGTGAAGTGAAAAGGAAGCTTCGAAGGTGACTTTCAGGCTTTTGGCTTGGTCAGTGTGTGTTGGGGATCCCCAAGACCACCACCAGGTCCTGCGATTTGCTAGGAGGACTCACAGGACTCAACATATAGTCATATTCATGGTTATGATTTATTACAATAAAAGGATGCAAAGTAAAATCAGAAAAGGGAAAAGGCACATGGGGGCAAAGTCTGAAAGAAGCCAGGTGTAAGCTTCTTAGAACCCTCTCCTCATAGAATCACACAGAACATGCTCCAGCACTGAACTGAGACTGAGACTCGATGTCCAAGGTTTTTATTCGGGGCTGGTCACATAGGAAACCTCTGCCTAGCATAAAATAAAATTCCAAACCCTGAGAAGGAAAGCAGGTGTTTAGCTTAAGCCACACTGCTTGTGTAAAGAGTAAGCTACACGTATGAGTTAGGACACAGTGAGAACACTCCTGAGTCCAAGTCTCTAGACACCAGCCCAGGGCCAATCTTGAAAGAAGGCCTATGGGAGAGCAATCTCAGGTTCCTTTTCTGCATAGTCAATAAGGTGGATGTAGGTGCCATTAACTAAGATCTTTAAATTGAAAAACAGGTGTAGGACAAGGAGGGCAAAAAATTACTAAAAGTTTTGTCATGTTTGAGATGATATTCAGTGGATATTTGGAAATCTTCAAAAATCAGAAGAGAAGCTGGGCTACGAGTAATAGTTTAAACTCTATAACAGGGATCAGTGAACTATGGCTAGTGGGGTCTAATCTGGCTTGCCATCTGTCTTCATACAACCCAAGAGCTAAAAATGGTTTCTGACTTTTACACTTTTAAATGGTTGAAAAAAAATGAAAAATATTTCATGACACATGAAAATTATTTGAAATTCAAATTTCAGTTTTCATAAGTAAAGTTTTATTGGAACACAGCCACGTTCATTTGTTTATAAACTGTCTATGGCTGCTATCATGCTACACAGCAGAGATGAGTAGTTGCAACAGAGCCCATATGAAGGGCAGGCCTAAAATACAGATTATTCTAGCCATCTACAGAAAAAGATTGTTGATCCCCACTCTAGAAGATTATGAAATTGCCTCAAGAGAGCTTGTTTTAGGATGAGAAATCAGAGGACAGAACTTACTTGGTAGTGTAAGCCCTGTACTCACATTTCTTAAAGTAATAATCAGAAAAATTTGGTTATAAAAATATCTCCCATCATTGTTACAAAGAAATAGCCAAAAAAGGAGAGAAATTCTATATAACTACATATTTTTCTTGTTCATTACCAAAATATTTATGAATAACCTTGCTCTACTTTTTCTTTTATGGGAGGTCTAAAGCATTTATTTATACCACCCTTCCCATATCTTTATTGTAAATTTTCACTGACCTCATAAAAATCACATTAATAATTGAGGCCTCAATATATTTTTTTCCTTTCATTCCATGCCAATGAGTAAACAATTTTTTTTAAATGGTAAATTGACAAACCAACAACAATTTTTCCTTCAGACCTGTATCTATACTCCATGGCCACACTGCAGTCATATCCTAGAGCTCTTTATTAAAAAGTACAAGTCCATCTCCAAAGACTCTTTAACTTTGGTTCTCCCTTTCTCTTAGTTTAGTCTTCCAAGCAGGCTGCAGGATTCATTTGTTAACTTCACACAATAATTTCCACAGAGGCCAGGGACAAATATTTGTCACATTTATGTAAAACTGTAATTCTTACAGTAGCTTCTTTGATTACAGTGTATAACTTCTTTTCCAGCTTTATTTATTTATCCATTCAAAAAATATTTCTTAATTTAAGCCCTGGGTATATTTTGGTGAACAAGAAAGAAATGGTTCCTGTCTTCATGGAGCTTATATTCTAGAGAGCATGAAATACAGTTAAAAAACCAAAACAACCGTCTCACACACAATTATACAGTTATCTAATTGTAACTGTATAAATTGTGATATTATATGTGAGAAATAAACAGAGTATCATGAGAGAATATAAGGAGTAAACCTGATATAATCTCAGTGTGAGGAGCTGTCAAGGAAGGCTTCTCTGAGGAAGAACAACGTACTGGATGAACAGAAATTAGCTAACGTTAATTGAAGAGGCAGAGGAAAGAGCTGTCTAGATGGAAAAAACAGCAGTGTACAAAGGCCCCGAAGTAACATGGAAAATATAACATTCGAGAAGCTCTTTAAAAACTGTCATTCTGACTACAAAGTAGAGAATATATTGGAAGAAGGTGAAAACAGAAGTAGTCAGATTAACTAAAATGCCATGCAATTAGTCAGATAGAGGCATTAGTGATTAAGAAAAGTAAGCAGAATCTCAAACTTCCTCTAAGGATGTAAAAATCTGGAAAGGATATGGTTCCCACTCTAACTGCAAGAAAAATCCAAATACAAAATCATAACTTAAAAAAAAAAACCAGAGAGCTGAGGTTGCACGGAAATCAACTGGCCTGAAATATAAGGAAAATAGGCACCCCCAAGGAGATAAGGGTCATGAGCACTGGTTTATATGGAGCAGAGCACTGGAGAGAAAGCTGCCACAGAAGTTGCTAGGAAGACTGCACAAAAACTTTTAAACAAGTAGCTAAAGGCCAAATGTGAAGTAGCCTGAGACTGTAGAACTCTGAAGCTACAGATGCTCAGGGAGTTTGCAACCACTTGCAAGCTCTTTTCCAAGGACCTTATCAGAGGGTCACAAGAAAAACTGGGGATAGGACAGGAGATGGAAGAAAACTTCCCCTCAGTGGCATGGGTCTGGGAGAGGGGCACAGCTGCCACGGGGGAGAAGGCATAAAATCCTGTCTGGATCTTTTTCTCCCATTTCCCCTAAAAAAAAAAAAAGACTTAAGCCTCTTGGGGAAGTATGGCAAATCCTGTCACATCTGAAGCATAGGTGAAGACCCACTGCAGCTGGGGCAAGGAAACAGAGAAAAATTCCTGAGAGGTGTTGACAGGATGACTTAGGAAGCCCCATTGCTGAAAACCATGGACACAGGATAAGCCTAAGACCAGCCTGAAACTAAATTAGAACAATGGAAAAAGTCTCTTTTCTTATCCCCTCCCTGCCCCTGGCACCAGATTAGCAAAAGCCAAGCGACAAATAACAGCAGTATATTACTGGGGGAGAGTTAAAATGAGGAGAAAGCCTCTTTGAGTCACAGGCACGCTAGGAAAGCCTGAAATAGAGGGTGGAACATGAACAATGAGAAAAATCCTCTGACCATCAATACTCTACCAAAGACAAAGAAACGCTAGATGAATTTGAAGCTAATGGTGCCTGGAGGATAACCAAATATAGCTAAACTCTTGACAAAAATGACTTAATCCCCCCCTACATTAAAGACCTAAAATAAAGGTCTGTCCATTTCCATACATAAATAATATTTATCTCACTCTACTAATCTACACATAATATCTAGCTTTCAACAAAAAATTATGATACATGAAAGAGCAAGAAAATAACCCATTGATAAGAGATAAGGCAATCAACAGAACCAGATTCAGATATGACTTGTATAATTACTAGACAGAGAATTTAAAATAACTATGATTAATATGTTAAAGGCTCTATTGGAAAAGATGAAAAACACATGTAAACACAGATAATCTCACAGAAAAAAATGATACCAAAAGAATTAAATTTTAAAACACACAACACACATAATACGAAGATGAAGGAAAACTTCAAAGGGCTCATTAGTAGACTTGATATAGCTAATGCCAGGATTAGTAAACCCAGAGGTAGGTCAATAGAAATTTTCCAAACTGAACCCCACCCCACCCCCCAAAAAAATAAAAACGAGAAGAACAAAACACAGCAACACAGCATTCAAGAGCCATGAGACAATACCAAATGGATTAACATGTGTAACTGGAAGCCAGTAGAAGAGAGGCAGAAAGAGACAAAAGGAATACCTGAAAAGATAATGGCTAAGGATTTTCCAAGAACAATGAAGGACATCAAAAACACAGATACATACTCAAAGAACCCCAAGTAGAATACAACACACACATGCACTTGTGTGCCTGGCCATATTCAAACTTCGAAAATCAAAGATAAAATCTTGGAAGCAGGCAGAAAATAAAAGACTCACTATATATAGAGGACAAAAGATAAGAATGACATCAGACTTTTTATCAAAAACTATGCAACCCAGAAAACAATGCAGAGATATTTATGAAGTATGTCAACTTAGAATTCTATATTCAGTGAAAATATCCTCCAAAAATCAAACATGAAACCAAAAGCTGGTTCTTTGAAAATATTAATAATACTGATAAACCACTAACCTATTAAAAAAGAGAGAGAAAGAGAGAAAAACAAATTACCAATATCAGTAATGCAACAGAAAAAGTCACTTCAGACCTTTGGACTCTGAAGATATAAGAAGGAAAAAGTACAAAAAATTTTACACCTATACATTTGACAACAACTACTTGAAAGATATGGAAAAATGGAAATGGAAAAACTACTTGAAAGATACAAACTGCAAAGCTACCACTCAAAAATAAACAGATAACCTGAATAGTCTTATAGGTATTAAAGAAATTCAAAGAAAGAAAACTCTACCTCCAGATGACTTTTTTACTGGTGAATTCTATTAAACAATTAAGTAGAAATAACACCAATTCTACACAAACCCTTCCAAAAAAATTGAAGAGGGAATACTTCCCAACTCATTCTATGAGGTCAGACTTACCCTAATAGTAAAACCAGACCAAGGCATCATAAGGAAACTATAAACTAGTAATCCCTCATAAACACAGACACAAAAATTTTTAACAATATATTAGCTAATCAAATCTAGCAATATATAAAAAGGCAATATATCATGACCAAGTTGTGTTTACCTGCTGAATGCAAGAATGGCTTAACATTTGAAAGTCAACCAATACAATTCACTACATTAACAGTCTAAAGAAGAAATACCATGTGATTATCTCAATTGATGCAGAAAAGGCATTTGACAGAATCCAACTACCATTCCTGATAAAAATTCTCAGCAAACTAGAACAGAACTTACTTAAACCAATGAAGTATTATAAAAAAAACTATATTAAATTACACTTAATAGTAAAAGACATTGTTTTCTTCCTAAAACCAGTAACAAGGCTGGGATGTCAAGTCACAGCATTCCTTTTTAACATCATACTAGAGGGCCTAGCCAGTACAGTAAGACCAAAAAAAAAAAAAAAAGGCAAAAGAAAAGAAATAAAAAGTATATAGCTAAGAATAGACAAAATAAAACTTTCTATTTACAAGTAATATAATTGTCTACTTAGAAAATCCCAAGTAAAAAAATGAATTTAGCAAGGTCACAGGACATAAGGTCAATATACAAAATTCAACTGTATATCTATGTACTATCATTCAACAACAGGAAACTGATTCTTTTTTAAAAGCTACCATTACAATGGTAGAACACTTAAGTATAAATCTAACAAAATATGTGCAAAATACATATGCTTAAAACTATGAAATGATGAAAGAAATCAAGAAACACCTAAATAAATGGAGAGTTATACCATGTTCATGTATCGGAAACTTCAATACGGTCAATATACTGTATCCTGCCAATAGATTCAATGCAATCTTAATCAAGATTCCAGGATATTTTGTTAAAGAAATAGACTAGTTGATTCTAAATATATGGAAAGATAAAGAATTTGAAATAGCCTGAATAATTCTGAAAAACAGCAACAACATTTGAGGGTTCACACTACCTTATTTCAAGATTATAAAGCTACAGTAATCACGACAAAAATGTATCAGCGAAAGCATAGAAACATAGGTTAATGGAACAGAAAAGAGTCCAAAAATAAAACCACACATACATAGCCAACTGATTTTCAACAAAAACAGTACAAAGGCAATTTCAATATGGTGCAAAGGCAATTCAGTGGAGAAAGGATAGTCTCTTCAACAAATGGTGCAGGAACAATTGGAAATCCATATTCAAAACATGGATATTGATCTATACATTGCACCATCTGCAAAATTCACTAAAAATGGATGGATCACAGACTAAAACAAAAACAACAACACCACAAACCCTACAAAACTCCTCGAAAAACACACAGGAAGAAATCTTTGTGACCTTGAGTTAAGAAAAGATTTCAAAAAAACAAAAAAAAAAAACAAAAAAAAAGAAAAGATTTCTTAGATATAACACCAAAATACAATCTATTAAAATTTTTTTTGATATACTTGATTTCATAACAATTAAAACCTTTTGCTCTTCATGGAAAATGAAAACACAAGCCACAGAAAAGTAGTAAATACTTGGAAACATAACTGATAAAAGACTTATATTCAAAATACAAAAACAAGTCTCAAAACTTAATAAGAAAATAAGCAACCCAAGGAATATATATCCTCTCTGTTGTTCTTAAATTCATATTCTAATATGACTTATTCCCTTTTAATCATATTGTATTTACATAAAAAATACGAAAACTCAATTTAAATAATTAATTGAAAGATTTTTTATGCAAAGTAAACTTCCTTTAAAATATATAACTCTAAAAAGCAAGGTCAGTATTAGTTCATTATAACAGTAAAATGAACACTTTATTTAAATAAATAATACAACCTCACAAATGGATCAGTCATCCCTCCCCTCCATCCCTCTTAAATAAAAATGCCACAGGCTTCATCTGTTACTAATTATATTAAGTAATATTTTTCTTTCAAAACAGCAACAGTACACACTGGTGGTTATGGCAAACTTAATAAAGTAACTTGGAGAGTTTTTTTTTTTTAATTTGTATTTCCATTGCAAAGAATGGAATGTAAAACATGTAGCCCAATCAGATAGTTAAACACTAGACACAGTCTTCTAATCATGTTTCTGGCTGATAAAAGCCCAATGCCCAAAGCTAAATTTAGTCATTGTCTCAACATGCAAAACCCTCTTAATTTTATGTCTCTAAAATGGAATTTATAGTTAATTAGTACTTTTATTAAAAGTTCTCTACAAAGTGACAGTTTATCAAACTGACAAGCAAATTTATTTCAACCTTTAAGTAACTATTTTTCAGTGTTTCTGAAAGCCAACATTTAAAAATTGCTTATACTTAGTCTTGCTAAAAATCTTTTTAAAAAAAAACAATATAAAATAAAAACAAAAATAAATTTTGCCTTGGAGGCAGAGAAAAGGAGTAGGAAGCCGAATCCTGGAGATATTTCCTTGAGCAAATTACTTAACCTCTCTAATCCTCTGTTACTTCATCTGTAAAACTAGGAGTTAATCTACAAAATGTAAACATAGAGATAAGGTCCAGCTGAGCTCTAAAAATCCTAATTCTATACAACACCCTTAAATAAAATGAATTCTTTTCCACAATAAAAGATGAAATTCATAACATCTACCCTAAAAACCCTGCCAATCAAATTATTCTTATGACCTTGGATGAATTACCTTTTCTGAACCTGTTTTTCCTCCCCAATAAAAACTGAGGTTTGATGAGACAATTTATATTCTATTTTCTGAATCTATGATTTTACCAGAAAATAATTTTTAATTATGTACCTGAGATCAGTTTTGACAGAATAAACACATAAGAAGAGTATTATCTAAATACAAATCTAAGCAATGCACAGTAGACACATGCTTATGGCAAATCAATTTGAATTTTGCAAACCTAATAAAGGTGAACTTATTCTAAACACATAAATGGAAGAATATATTTCAACTTACAGCAAGGAGAAGCGACTACTTAGCCACACTCTAACTATACTCAGGAGTATATATATCACCATGTCATATTATTCTTGAATATAAGATTGATAAAAACAAAAACATGTTTTTGATTAAGTAAATTCAATCTTAAAAGAGTATCAGACACAGTGATCATCAATAATCATCAAAACTAATGATGAAAATGACACATACTAAATATCTGTGGATAAAATAAAATTTCATGTATTCCAAGTATCAGAATTCAAGGCACTTATTAAATCTAATTAATCAGTCTCAGGTTTTCAAAGAGCATGCCATATTGTTCAATAAGCATAAGCTACTTCCTAGCTCATTAGATTTTAAAAGAAGGAAAAAGAACAGGTAGAACTACTATATATTTAGACTATCTGAAGGAGAATCCACTTATACCAATAATACACAGTCACATAATGACTTGTATTAACATGCAGTTCTAAAATAGTTTCCAATGGAGTTAAAGCCAATGATCCAATAATTCCATTTTGAGAAATCTATCCTAAGAAAATAAACAGAAATACAGACAAAGATGCATGTACAAATGTGTCCACTGAAGTCTTATTTATAATAGCTAAAATTATGAACAACTTAAGTATCTGAAGGCAAGGTATGGTTAATGTATGATCTATTTAATATAACACTGTGCTTACAAAGACTTTTTAATGACATGGAAAAAAGCAGATTTTTTTATTCCATCTCTCTATATTTCTATATTATACATATTTTTCAGCTGGAGAAATAATATATGATCAATTTGTACTATTTCTCAAAGACAACTGCATCAACACAATGTAAGATGGCAAATAGGAACCTACTGTAATGATTCAAACAAGAAATGAAGAGTGTATAAATAAAGAGGGCATGAACTAACACAATGGCACTGGGAATAGAAAGAACAGATAGCTTCAAGAGATACTTAAGCAGAATCAACAGGTTGCAGCTACCAATTGGAATAATAAATGAGAAACAGATTGGGCTAAACTGTAATTCCACACACTAATACCAGAAATGCAGGAGAAAAGTACCTTAGGGGAAAATAATAAGGCCAGATGACTCTGAAACACAATCTAAAGTTAAAATTACTTTCTATATATTATGTTTAATATGGAAAGATTCATTCTGTACAATATATTAGGAAAATATTTTTATCCAGAAAACTTTAATTATCTGGATAATTAACTAATATGAAATATATTTCTTAATGAAGCCACTTAAGTGAGTTACTGCCATTGTAAAATTTTCATTTAGAATTATCTCAGTAGGGGGATAATGTGTTTACTTTTTATCAAAATATTCTAACTCAAAAATGGTGAACATGGGCTGTTTCAATGTAAGTTACCATATCATTTTTATTCTCCATAAAAATGCTGAGTTTCTTCAAAAATGACACAACTAGAATAAGCAGCTCAAAATTGTCCCGATCAAGAGCCTTCACCAGCATGTGAACTATGTTCTTGTTCCTCATCTTCAGCTCTGTACGTGTATCCTCAGCAAGATTCAGAAGCAAATAAAGAGCAACTAGGAAAGTAAAATAAATGAGAGTTAAATAACTGGCATATTGAATCAACAATTTAATAAATCATTTCTACCCATTAAAGTAACAGATGTAGAAGATAGTATATTATCTTGAAAATTTTAACTAGTTAATTTATTCATTAGAAAACTATTATTATTGATATATATGCTGTATGAAACAAAACTTACATATAAAATAATATTCTTATGATGCTGAGAAAGACACAATAACCAAAATAAGTCAATGATTCCTACCCTCTTGGAGCTAAGAGGTTAATTGTAATCAAATGTCAATTAAACGTATATGTTAGCAAATAATAAAACAGGCAAGCATGTAGAAAACAAGGTAAAATTTCAACAATTAGGGGCTGCTGTGCTAAAAAATGTAGAGTACAGCTAGAGCTGAATTTAAGGATACTAAAACCTATTTTTCATATTCAAAATGAGTTTTTGATAGTCTACAGAAAACGGCCATATGAAATTCAGTAAAATAACTGTTACACTAACCAAAGTTGAGGCCACTGTCTACTAGTTCTAAGTAAAATTTCTTTTAGATACTGGTAATAAAAATGCTTACATTCTCACAAGAAACTCATTTAATTGTTCCCTTTTGACAATGAGATTATGTAACAGATAATGTTTTCCATTTGGCCTTGACTGACAGGAAGCTTCAGAGTTAAACCTGAAAGTTTTCTGTCAGAATTACATAGAATATTATGGCCAATATAGTCTTTTTGCTCTCCTATTGTCTTGATTTTGCTCAATTTTTTTAGTATTTCATTTTATGTACTCTTATAAACCATCTCTAAACCTTTATGAAAAATATATATGCATACGTATAAACTTTTATTTAACAAATATTTGAAATGGAAAAGCAATTCTCACTAATTAAGTACCTACTATATGCCAGGCACTGTACTAGTTGATATATAAACAGTAACCCATTTTAAGACAATTTTACGAGGCAAGAAATACTATAAAAATTTTTACAGGTGGGGAACCCCAGATTCAGAGAAGTTAAATACCTTGCCCTAGCCACACAGCAAGAAAACCCACCAGAAACCAAAGCTCACACATTTACACTATTGCACCATGCTGACTTTCCATGCAAGGCACTAATAAAAGGTTTTAAAGTTGTGTTGGAAAAGCATATAGTAGACTTCTTCTTGCAACCAAGACAGATGTAGTGGATTGAATAGTGTTCTCCTCAAATTTCCATCCACCCAGAACCTAGGAATTCGAAGTAATTTGGAAACAGGGTCTTTGCAGATGTAACTAGTTAGGATGAGGTCATAATAGATTAACGTAGTCCTTGAAACCAATGACTGGGGTCCTCATAAGAAGAGAGGACATAACTGACAGATGCAGTGGGAAGGCCATGTGAAGATGTGGGCAGAGAATGAACAGATGCAGCCACAGCCAAGAAACACGAAGGACTGCCAGAAGCCACCAAATGCTAGGAAGAGCCGAGGAAAGATTCTTCTCTAGAGTCTTCAGGGGCAGCATGGCCCTGCTGAAATCTTGATTTTGGCTTTCTAGCCTCCAGAACTGTGAAATTTCTATTGTTTTAAATCACCCAGTTTGCAGTACTTTGTTTTGGCAACTCTGGGAAATTAATACATAAGAGGAGCAGGAACCAGATTGGAAACCCTCACCAGAAACAATAACAACAACAACAAGAAGACTAAAATAAGGGTTTTCAGGACACTGAGCACCAGATGATGACGGATAGTTATCCCAGAGAGATAAGAAACAAATGACCTGGCCCATGATTGGCCCAGAATACTGTCTTGAGAGATTCCAGGTCATGAAACAGATAAGGAAAAATCCCAGAAGAACCCCAAAGAATTCTTGAATGAAGAGATGGAACCAAGGGACCAGGAAAGCCAAGGGGGCTAGAGTTCACAGAAAAGAATACCAGAGAGGACAGAGCTTCAAAAAGAGAAGAGTTCCAGAGTTCTGCAGAGGTCTACTTTACATATTGAGCAGAGTACTGACTAGTCACATGTGTTACAAATCTGAGGCTGGGGGCAGAACAAAATGAAAGAATTAGAAGAAAAAATACATGACATGCACACAGAGCTGGAAATAATGCCTCTTTCTACCAGCTATACTGGAAACTTCATAATTAATGGGCCACTGGGTAGAGTTCTCACATGAGCCTTGCCTCAGTAGTATGGAATAATTAGTTTTAGACTAAATGCTGCTCATGTCCAAACTCACAAATCTTATGAGAATGATCCAAAAGGATCAAACTGCTTCCAAATAATTTAATTATGTCTCACAATAAAGCTCAGGAATAGAATATTTATAGGAATAAAATAATATCCATCACCTAACAATGAAAATTTCACATTGTCCTGCCTCCAATCAAAGATTATTAGCCATTCCAAAAAAGCAGGAAAACACAACCTGTAAGGAAAAGAAAAATCAGCTAACTGAAACTGTTCTAGAACTGACACCACAGTTAGAATGATCGAACATGAACATCAAAATAGTTATATAACTGTATTCTAAATTTTCTAAAAGTTTAGTAGAGACATGGAGGATATACAGAAGATTAAATCAAACATCTAGCAATGAAAACTACAATGCCTGAGATTGTATACTAAATGGAATTAACGGCAGTTTAGAGACTGGAGAAGAAAAGATTAGTGAAATTGAAGACATAACTAGAAACTATCCAAAATTAAACACACAAAGAAAAAAAACAACAGCAAAAATGTAAAGAGTATCAGTAAACTATGGAAAAAACGTCAAGTGACCTAATATACCTGTAATTGGAGTCCCTGAAGAAATAATAATTGATAATTTTCCAAATTTGATAAAAAATATAAATCCACAATCCCAATAAGGTCAGTGAAATCCAAGAACAAGAAACATGAAGAAAGCTACACCAAAGCACAATATAATCAAACTGGTAAAAACAAATGATGACGAGACCATTTTAAAGCAGCTGGAGGGAAAAAACCTCATATATAGATGAAGAAAAGATAAGGATGACAGCAGACTTATCAGAAACAATGCAAGCATGTCAACAGTGTAACAGTATGTTTAGAAAATAGAAATAAGTTGTCAACCTAGAATTATAAACCAGCAAAAATATTTCAAAAAAGAAAAAAAAAGAATTTCTCAGATGTAAAAAGATAAAATAATTCATTAGTAAATCTATCCTGTGAGAAATATACAAGGAAATCTTTCAGACAGAAAGAAAATGACGACAGAAACATAATCTAACAAAAAATAGTAGAATCAGTGGAAACAGTAACTATATAAGTAAACATATAAGGTTATTTTCTTAATATTTAAATATCTTTAAAGTAAAATTGGCTGTCTATACAAAAATAATAATGTATCATAAGGTTTATAACAGATATATATATATATATATATATATATAAACCTCATGGTAACGACAAACCAAAAATCTATAATAGATAACACACACAAAAAAGACAAAGGAATCCAAACATAACACTAAAGGTAGACATCAAATCACAAGGGAAGAGAGCAAAAGAAGGGACCATAAAAGGACTGTTAAAAAAAAAAAACCCAAAACAATGAACAAAATAGCAAAAAGTACATACGTATCAATATACTTTAAGTGTAAATGGACTAAAAGCTCCAATCAAGGCACAGAGTGGCTGACTGGATACAAAAACAAGACCCATGCATATGGTGCCTATAAGAGAATCACTTCAGATCTAAAGCCACAAACCGACTGAAAATGAGAGGATGTTAAAAGGTATTCCATGCAAATGGAAACAAAAAGAAAAATGGGGTAGCAATACTTATATCAGACAAATAGACTTTAAACCAAAGACTGTAACTAGAGAAAAAGAAGGACATTACATAATGATAAAGAGATCACTCCAAAAAGAAAATACAACAATTTAAAATATATATATGTACGTGGAAACAAAAAGACCCCGAATAGCCAAAACAATATCTCCAGCTTTGTTCTTTACAAAGAACAGAGCTGGAGATACCACGCTCTCTGATTTCAAACTATACTACAAAGCCACAGTAATCAAAACAGTATGGTATGGCACAAAAACAGACACATAGATCAATGGAACAGAATAGAGAGTACAGGAATAAACTCACATTTACATGGTCAATCTACAACAATGGAGGCAAGAAGAATATACAATGGCTAAAAGACAGCTTCTTCAATAAATAGTGTTGGGAAAATTAGACAGCTACATGCAAAAGAATGAAACTGGACGACTACTTTTTCACATCATATACAAAAATAAACTCAAAATGGATTAAAGCCTTAAATGTAAGACCTGAAGCCATAAAACTCCTAGAAGAAAACATAGGCAGTATGCTCTCTGACATCAACCTTAGCAATAATTTTTCTCCTCAGGCAAGGGAAACAAAAGTAAATCAAACAAATTGGACTACATCAAACTAAAAAACTTTTACACAGCAAAGGAAGCTAGCTATCAACAAAATGAAAAAGCAGCCTACAGAATGAGAGAAGATATTTGCATATGATATATCCAATAAGGGGTTAATATCCAAAATACACAAAGAACTCACACAACTCAACATCGAAAAATCAAACAACTCAATTAAAAAATGGGCAGAGGATCCGAATAGAAATTTTTCCAAAGAAGACGTACAGATGGCCAACAGACACATGAAAATGCTCAACATCACTAATCATCAAATGCAAATCAATACTACCCTGAGATAACACCTCACACCTGTCAGAATGGCTATTATCAAAAAGACAAGAGATAGGGCTTCCCTGGTGGCACAGTGGTTGAGAATCTGCCTGCTAATGCAGGGGACACGGGTTTGAGCCCTGGTCTGGGAGGATCCCACATGCCACGGAGCAACTAGGCCCATGAGCCACAACTACTGAGCCTGCGCGTCTGGAGCCTGTGCTCCGCAACAAGAAAGGCTGCGACAGTGAGAGGCCCATGCACCACGATGAAGAGTGGCCCCTGCTTGCCACAACTAGAGAAAGCCTTCGCACAGAAATGAAAACCCAACACAGCAAAAATAAATAAATTAATAAACTCCTACCCCCAACATCTTCTTTAAAAATAAAAAAAAAGACAAGAGATAAATGCTGGCAAAATGTGGAGAAAAGGCAACCCTTGGTGTACTGCTGACAGGAATATAAACTGGTACAGCCACTCTGGAAAACAGTATGGTGGTTCCTCAAAAAGTTAAAAACAGAACTACCATATGACCCAGCAATCCTACTTCTGGGTATATATCCAAAGGAAATAAAACCATGATCTCAAAGAGATATCTGCACCCCCATGTTCACTCCAGCATTATTCATAATAGTTAAGATGTGGAAGCAACCTAAGTGTCTATACATGGATGAATGGATAAAGTAGATGTGATGTATATTTTATATAAAATATTATATAAAATATATAACATATATTACTTATACATTATATATAATATATATAAAATAGAATATTACTTGTTTATTAAAAAGGACGATATTCTGACATTTGCCACAATAAAGATGGATCTTGAGGGCATTATGCTAAATGAAATAAGTCAGATGGAGGAAGACAAATGCTATATGTTCTCACTTATATGCTTATATGTGGAATCTAAAAACGCTGAGCTCACAGAAACAAGGAGTAGATTGATGGCTACCAGACACTGGGTTGTGGGGGAAATGGGGAGATGGTGGTCAAAGAGTACAAACTTTCAGTTATAAGATGAGTAAGTTCCAGGATCTAATATACAGCGTGGTGACTACAGGTAAAAATACTGTACTGTATACTTGAATGGTGCTATGACAGATCTTAAATGTTCTCACCATAACAACAACAAAATGGTAATTATGTGAGGAGAAGGATTTGTTAAGTAATCTTATTGTGGTAAACATTCTGGAACATATACTTGTATCAAACCATTACACTGTATACCTTAAACTTACACAGTGCTATATATCAATTATATCTCAATAAAGCTGGGGGAAAAAATCAATAGTCAGCTACAGAGCAGGAATTGAATGCACACTTAAAAGTCCCACATCATTCTTACTCACGACATAAGATTTTGCATCCTATCAATGACTGAGAAACCATACTATTGAACTGTTAAATCTCTCAACAAACCCCAGAAAGAGGAGACTATTTTTTATTAAAGAGAAATATTTTGAAAAGTTTTTCATCAATTTCCTAGGAAAGCAACAAAATTGTCACCATATAAGATACATATAGCAGGGTTTGAGAGACAAGATTCTTATTATTGAAAAGGTCATACATTGGATTAAAAAATCCTTTCTGATTAATACAATTTCAAGAATGTAATTTATACATTTAAGAGCTGAATGGGGCTTTTTGGTAGAAAGATAGTGGAGTGAAATTTAAAACATCATTATCAATGCTAAAGACAGAAGATTCTGTAGTACATTAAAATTCACAGAACTTTCAATTAGTCTGGTATTAGCTTTATTTATCTGACAAAAATAGAACAAGCTGAATGTGTAGTAAGAACTTTGTTGCATTCTCATTGCTTAGGTATTCATACCTCGTAAGAGCTGTTCCTGTTTTACCACAAGCCCCTGGTATTTTTTAAAGGTTTTTTCATAATCTTTTCTCAAGGTTTGGTTTTCAGGGTCTTCATCAAGTAAACAAGTTAAGGATCATCCATATTCATTGAAGCAAAGAAAACCTAATGAAAAATACTATGAAGAACAGTGCTAATAAATTTTATGTGCAATTTTATCCAGTTATTTTCTGTAACCAATAGTTTAATTAAAATATTATTCCCTGCACAATTGTGTTATAACAAATCTTCTTAACCAAGTGCTCGAGCATGTGCTTGCAGACCTTGGGTGAACACATGTTTAGGCTTCACCAAGTACTTGAATCCTCAGAAATTGTAGGTAAATATTTTAGGTATGTGCACAAGTCTCTAACTTTCACCAGATTAAAAAATAGGTCCATGAATCAAAAAGGTTATAGCCTTAAAGAATGATTTAGTTAATAAGAATAGTGAATTCCACTTCGGACAGATGTCTAGTATATTGAAAGGACGTTGATTATATCTAAAGCTTTTTAGCACCCTCTTCAGACTACATACAAAAAGAGAAATATCCCAAAGTTAGAGAAAAACAAAATTTAAAAATTATATCTTATAGCCCCAAATAGTCCCTTGGACACCTGCAGAAATAACCAATTACTTCAGTATGACTTCAGGATCCCCAAGCGCTCAAAAACATCCCCCTTGTTGAATGTTACTTGCATCACAACACAAGGAAACTTAAGACTTAATAAAATAGAAAGATTTTAGGAGAAATGGCCAAAATTCTGACAGGTCATTTTTATATTCCTTCAATTATTGTAATCCATTGATTCTGAGACACATTTTTTGCACATCTTAACATCTCCAGAATTTGAATATATCTTATAATCCATGATA
Organism: Lagenorhynchus albirostris; assembly: GCF_949774975.1. Taxonomy (NCBI): domain Eukaryota; kingdom Metazoa; phylum Chordata; class Mammalia; order Artiodactyla; family Delphinidae; genus Lagenorhynchus; species Lagenorhynchus albirostris. Next base: position 58,897,852 of record NC_083096.1, on the reverse strand, counting down.
TGTCATAGTTTTAATTGGAAGCATCTTTCTCCTTTTGTAGTGGTTCATAAATAATGGTGTATCTTACATTCAATGGTGTCTAATATTTATAGGAATATGATATGTCCTAAAAGATCAGTTCTTGTCACCAAGCAATCACAAAGTATAAATTAATGATTGCTAAAAGTCCCATTAGTGGTTCTCTCTGTATCCTGCCCCCTCCTTAGTTTCAATGAATTTTAGGTATATTCAGGAAACTTGGGACTCAAGAAATGACCTGAAGTCTCCAGGATTATTGAGTTGTCCACATGGTTTAAGTCAACACCAATCTAGATGTCGGAAGCTTACAGCACACGCAGAAAATGTCTAAACCTATAAAGATCCTAATTAAGAAAAGTCAAATCTGTGTGTGTGTGTGAGGGTGTATTTTTATAGTGCCTTGTGTATTCCACGAAGGGGAGGTAGAAAACATGAGATATTGGGCACAACAGAAATAATATTTTTACTTTTTAAAAGAGATCAATAAATATTGGGTTCAAAAGAAAGTTACCTGTATGACTTGTCATCTGCAAAACATGTCATATTAGACAGATATGAATAAGCCAGGACCTTCAATTTAGAATTAAAGTTGTAGAAGAAATATGACAAATATCTTCATATATAAGAAATGTGATATTGAAGAAAATATCCTTATTCTATATTGCTTCAGTATGCAAGATTAGAATCAAGGGATAGAAGTTATTGGGAAGTAGACTTTAGTACACTAAGCAAAAAACCATTATAATAAATAGAATGTCAAAACACAGAATGAGCTAAATCAATAAGCAGTGACATGATAAAGAAGAGACTAAATAATCGATTTGTAAGGGAAGTTGCAGAAAAGATTCTTGTATTGAAAGGTTAAAACTGATTCTTTTTAAGGTTCCTTTCACAGGTTCTATGCTTCTGCAGGCATCTCAAATTTGTATGTAAGTCCAAAAATACTTTTTTAATAATTAGAAAAATAGAATTTAAAACTATGTTCTTCACCAAATTCACACTCATTCCAATCAAAGTCACCTTATTACACAGAGAAAACCATGTAAGAAACAGTGGTGAGCCAGACTTCAGCTAACTAAAGGATCTTGAGGGACAAAATAGCACAGTCACTTAGAGACTCACCAATTCAGTTATCCAGGACCACTATTATCTATTCCCTCTAGCTTATCACCTAATCAAAGTTGTAAAAAGATTAAAAAGAATATGTAAAACTATATTCATTCTGATAATTTCAATCTTCATCTTAACCTTCAGCGCACACTCTTGCATTTTTTCAAGTAAGGTGAATGACAAACAAAACAAAATCCTCTCCATCCAAAGCTCACAGCAATAGGCAACAGTGGGGTGAAATGCCGCTTCAAAGGATATCAGTTTTCTTCTTCTTAGAAAGTTCTTCTTGCCAAAGCTCATGTCTTTTTAATTCATGATCAATGATATTCATACACAGAGCTCCAATTTTATAGTGAGTGATAAGTCCATGAAACTGAGAAAAGCTTTAAAGAAGAGTTTTTAGTATGTATTTAAAGGAATACATTTTGTGACTTCAGGAAATCTGTTTTGGATAAACACTGGTACAAACAATGTAAAAGAGACTTGATATACGTATTTCAATAAATGAATATGCCCACAGTATACTAGGAAGACTTGAAATTGTGAGATTAAATATATTTTAACACACAACACTTACCTGAAACGTAATTATTTTTAAGTTAGAAATTACACAAAACACATTTTTGTAATTAACCACCATTTTAACTATTCAGATACCCTCAAAATAAAATTTCAGACTACCACCTAACAAAACTAATAATATAACAATACTATTATTGAATAAAACTGATACCAGGAAATAAACTAGTGAAGTATTAGCCATCAGGTTTTACATACGTTTCCTAGACAATTTATTCATCCAAGTATTTATTCAGTAAATATTTATTTGCTAATGCTGACACATTTTTAGAACAGAGGCAAGAAATTCCCTAGAATTTCTGAGAAGTGAGAAACTTTTCACAATGTCTCAATAAGTATCCTTCTAAAGAATATATGTGTATAAATAAAATACATGAATACATAACAGGTATGTGTTTGCAAACATATATTGTGTATACACACACACACACAGAGAGTTGACACTTGAACAATGCAAGGGAAAGGGGTGCCAACCGTCTGTATCATCAAAAATGTAAGTATAACTTATAGTGGGTCCTCCATATCTGCAGTTCTGCATCCACAGTTTCAACTGGGGGACCGTGTAGTATGGTAGTACATACTTAGTGGAAAAAAGGATCAACTGTATATAAAACAGTAACATTTACTGGCACTTACTCTGCGTCAGGCTTTTTTCTTATACCTTCCTGAAGAGGATGCTCCTATTACTATCCACAATTACAGATGAGGAAACTGAGCACAGAAAGGTTAAGTAATGTAACCAAGATCACATGGCTAATATACAGCAGGACTTGGATTCAAAGCCAGAGAGTCCATTTCCAGAGCCCATAACTCTTAAACTCTAAACCATTATATCATCCTACTGTACATGTATATGCATTGGTTAGTGTAGACTGAAAGAAAGACAGAACAACAAAGAGGACAGAGAATCGGAAATAGAAGTTTAGAGGCAGAGCATAGTTAGATACATAAGAAGACTGAGAAAACTAGTGATCTACTATCTAAATCAATGACACAGACAGAGAGAAATAGATATAGATCAGTACTTTTATTTCCTAATTTTTACACTTACCTGGAAAAGCAAAAAAAGATGTATATTATGTTTGTAGCTAACTCAACACTTTGCTTCCAGTCTTCTCTGAGGACTCTTGCTAATGCACCAAGGGCAGTTTCTAAAGAAAAAGGGGATGTACAAAAATGATCACTCACCTTGCCTCTGATATAAAGGGTAGTTGGTTTTAAATGTCTACTATCAATAAATAACACAGAGTCATGTACCAAAATGTTCATTGCAGCTCTATTTACAATAGCCCAGAGATGGAAACAACCTAAGTGTCCATCATCGGATGAATGGATAAAGAAGATGTGGCACATATATACAATGGAATATTACTCAGCCATAAAAAGAAACGAAACTGGGCTATTTGTAATGAGGTGGATAGACCTAGAGTCTGTCATACAGAGTGAAGTAAGTCAGAAAGAGAAAGACAAATACCGTATGCTAACACATATATATGGAATTTAAGAAAAAAAAATGTCATGAAAAACCTAGGGGTGAAACAGGAATAAAGACACAGACCTACCAGAGAATGGACTTGAGGATATGGGGAGGCGGGAAGGGTAAGCTGTGACAAAGCGAGAGAGAGGCATGGACATATATACACTACCAAACGTAAGGTAGATAGCTAGTGGGAAGCAGCCGCATAGCACAGGGAGATCAGCTTGCTGCTTTGTGACCGCCTGGAGGGGTGGGATGGGTAGGGTGGGAGGGAGGCAGACACAAGAGGGAAGACATATGGGAACATATGTATATGTATAGCTGATTCACTTTGTTATAAAGCAGAAACTAACACACCATTGTAAAGCAATTATACTCCAATAAAGATGTTAAAAATAAATAAATAAATAACAAAGCTAAGATAGAACTGGGACAAAAAGTAGGATGCTTCTTTCCAACACAGAAAGCTATTTTTAAAACTGAAATACTAAAACTCACAACATGCAGCTTTAAGTCTAACTGTAAATAGAAAAATAAAATATGATTTAAATAAAGTAACATAGTAAGTATACTATGGGTGACAATAAAAAAATATTTCTTAACTTTCATTTCCACTTGCTACTGCAGTGCCAGTTTTTTTTTAACATCTGATTTAATGTGTTCATGAATAAGTGAAAAACTAGATTAAGTCTAAAAAAATAATGAGCAGTTTAAAGCAGGCTAACACTGACTTCACTAAAGCAAATTAATAATCAAATAAAACTTATACACAGAAAAATAAGTCTAATATTTTAATGTCATGTTAAATTGATGCCAACGGACATAAATAGAGCAAAAAATTTTTAACGAAACTAGCTTTAGGATAGATTGATAAATATCCCTGTTACACCTTTTTCCTGAAAAAGGTAATGAATTGATTAATGAGAATTACTATACATTAAGTAAACATAAAGTAATGAGACTAGTGTCAAATTAGTACTGTTACATAGCTGACTAAATCTTGAAAATCATTAAAAATTAAAATATCTGTGTATTATATAGTGATCATAATTCAACTTTCTATAATAGGCATTGAGGATCTATTGTACTTCGTAAACTGCATTATAAGTATTTATTATGGTAATGAAAGTATTTCATTTATTTGAGCTTTCTGGCCATTCAGATTATGAAACAACAAGAATTCACTATATTACTAATCCACTTAGTGAGGAATTTTTTTATACAAACTTAAAAACACCCTATAATAGCATTTCACAGTATTATTCATATTCATAATACAGAACACTGATATAATATACGTTTTGAACACAATTATTCTGAAGTCAAATAAATAGGTAATATGCAAAAGCTCTAAAAAAGTCCTACTTAATAAAGAATCTGGTTTAGCTTTGCTTAATCCAGTATTTCCAAAGGCATTCATCCTTATAATCCAGAGGATACAGCATTTCTTAGAATATACTTTGGAAAATGATGTACTATAATGTCACAAATTCAGCATTTTTCTTCTTTACTAAAGAACAGAAAAATGTCTCAATAAAAATACAGCTATAGGAATTATACACAGCAGGTTATGAAGAAATAAACCAAAAGAAAATTACAAAGTTTACAACAGATCAAAATATAACCCAAAATTAATTTATAATTTGAGTGCAATCATAATTAAAATTCTGTTAAGATTTTCTCAGAGAATATAATAAAATGATCTCAAAACAATATATAAGAAAACATACAAAGACCAGCAACACCACATTAAAAAAAAGAAAACAACAAATTGGAACATTTCTCCTACATACTCTAAAACTCTAGTTAAAGTACAAAACAAAACATAACAACAACAGTATGATATTAGTATGGAAATTATCAAACAGATCAATGGAAAAGAAAAAAGAGCATCAAAACATATCTATGAATATATCAGAACAGTATCTGGCACAGAATAAGCTTTCAAGAAGTATCTATTGAATAAAAAACTGGCCAGCATATAGCAGAAAAACCATTTCAAATCTCTGGGAAAAGGAGGAATATTCAATAACTAAGCTGGGGAGAGACCTCCAAGATGGCAGAAGAGTAAGACGAGGAGATCACTTTCCTCCCCACAAATACATCAGAAATACATCTACATGTGGAACAACTAACTCCTACAGAACACCTACTAAATGCTGGGAGAAGACCTCAGACCTCCCAAAAGGCAAGAAACCCCCCACGTGCCTGGGTAGGGCAAAAGAAAAAACAGAGACAAAAGAATAGGGACAGGACCTGCACCTCTGGGAGGGAGCTGTGAAGGAAGAGATGTTTCCACACACTAGGAAGCCCCTTCACTGGTGGAGATGGGGGGTGGCGGGGGGGAAGCTTCAGACCCATGGAGGAGAGCACAGCAACAGGGGTGCAGAGGGCAAAGCGGAGAGATTCCCGCACAGAGGATTGGTGCCAACCAGCACTCACCAGCCCAAGAGGCTTGTCTGCTCACCCGCTGGGGCAGGCGGGGGCTGAGGCTCGGGCTTCGGTTGGATCCCAGGGGTTGGCTGCATGAACACAGCCTGAAGGGGGCTAGTGCGCCACAGCTAGCCGGGAGGGAGTCCAGGAAAAAGTCTGGACCTGCCTAAGTGGCAAGAGACCATTGTTTCGGTGTGTGAGAGGAGAGGAGGTACAGAGCACTGCCTAAACTGTCTCCAGAGACGGCGGCGCGAGCCACGGCTATCAGCACAGACACCAGGGATGGGCATAAAACGCTAAGGCTGCTGCTACAGCTACCAAGAAGCCTGTGTGCAAGCACAGGTCACTCGCCACACCTCCCCTCCAGGGAGCCTGTGCAGCCCTCCACTGCCAGGGTCCCGTGATCCAGGGACAACTTCCCCAGGAGAATGCCTCAGGCTGGTGCAACGTGACAGGCTGGTGCAACGTCACGCCAGCCTGTGCAGCCCACAGGCTCAACCTGTATTCTTTACCCCTCCCTCCCCCCTGGCCTGAGTGAGCCAGAGCCCCCTAATCAGCTGCTACTTTAACCCTGCCCTGTCTGAGCAAAGAACAGATGCCCTCAGGAGACCTACACGCAAAGCCAAAGCTGAACCCCAGGAGCTGTGTGAACAAAGAGAACGGGAAATCTCTCCCAGCAACCTCAGGAGCAGCAGATTAAATCTCCACAATCAACTTGATGTACTGTGCATCTGTGGAATACCTGAGTAGACAACGAATCATCCCAAAATTGAGGCGGTGGACTTTGGGAGCAATGATATATATATATATTTTTTTTCCTCTTTCTCTTTTTGTGAGTGTGTACATGTATGCTTCTTTGTATGATTTTGTCTGTAGAGCTTTGCTTTTACCATTTGCCCTATGGTTCTGTCTGTCCATTTTGGGTTTTTATTAAGTATAGTTTTTAGCACTTGTTATCATTGGTGGATTTGTTTTCTGGTTTGGCTACTCTCTTCCTTCTTTCCTTCTTTTTTTTTTCTTTTATTACTTTTTAATTCTTTTATCTTTAATAATTATTTTTTATTTTAATAACGTTATTTTATTTTTTTCTTTCTTACTTTCTTTTTTGTCCCTTTTCTTCTGAAAAGGGCCGTGTGGCTGACAGGGTCTCAGTGCTCCAGCCAGGTGTCAGGCCTGTGACACTGAGGTGGGAGAGCTGAGTTCAGGACATTGGACCACCAGAGAACTCCCGGCTCCACGTAATATCAAATGGCAAAAGCTCTCCCAGAGATCTCCATCTCAACGCTAAGACCCAGCTCCACTCAATGACCAGCAAGCAGCAGTGCTGGACACCCTATGCCAAACAACTAGCAAGACAGGAACACAACCCCACCCATTAGCAGTGAGGCTGCCTAAAATCATAATAAGGTCACAGACACCCCAAAACACACCACCAGACATGGTCCTGCCCACCAGAAAGATAAGATCCAGCCTCATTCACCAGAACACAGGCACTAGTCCCCTCCACCAGGAAGCCTACACAACCCATTAAACCAACCTTAGCTACTCGGGGTGGACACCAAAAACAACAGGAACTACAAACCTGCAACCTGTGAAAAGGAGACCCCAAACACAGTAAGTTAAGCAAAATGAGAAGACACAGAACCACACAGCAGATGAAGGAGCAAGGTAAAAACCCACCAGGCCAAACAAATGAAGAGGAAATAGGCAGTCTACCTGAAAAAGAATTCAGAATAATGATAGTAAAGATGATCCAAAATCTTGGAAATAGAATGGAGAAAATACAAGAAACGTTTAACAAGGACCTAGAAGAACAAAAGAGCAAACAAACAATGATGAACAACACAATAAAGGAAATTAAAAATTCTCTAGAAGGAATCAGTACCAGAATAACTGAGGTAGAAGAATGGATAAGTGATCTGGAATATAAGATAGTGGAAATGACTATTGCAGAGGAGAATAAAGAAAAAGAATGAAGATAATTGAGGACAGTCTCAGAGACCTCTGGGACAACATTAAACGCACCAACATTTGAATTATAGGGGTCCGAGAAGAAGAAGAGAAAAAGAAAGGTTCTGAGAAAATATTTGAATAAATTAGAGTTGAAAAATTCCCTAATATGGGAAAGGAATTAGTTAATCAAGTCCAGGAAGCACAGACAGTCCCATACAGGATAAATCCAAGGAGAAACACGCCAGGACACATATTAATCAAAGTACCAAAAATGAAATACAAAGAAGAAATATTAAAAGCAGCAAGGGAAAAACAACAAATAACATACAAGGGAATCCCCATAAGGTTAACAGCTGATCTTTCAGCAGAAACTCTGCAAGCCAGAAGGGACTGGCAGAACATATTTAAAGTGATGAAAGGGAAAAACCTACACCCAAGATTACTCCACCCAGCAAGGATCTCATTCAGATTCAACGGAGAAATTAAAAACTTTACAGACAAGCAAAAGCTAAGAGAATTCAGCACCACCAAACCAGCTTTACCACAAATGCTAAAGGAACTTCTCTAGGCAGGAAACACAAGAGAAGGAAAAGGCCTACAAAAACAAACCCAAAACAATTAAGAAAATGCTAATAGGAACATACATATCGATAACTACCTTAAATGTAAATGGATTAAATGCTCCAGCCAAAAGACACAGACTGGCTGAATGGATACAAAAACAAGACCTATATAGATGCTGTCTACAAGAGACCCACATCAGACCAAGGGACACATACAGACTGAAAGTGAGGGGATGTAAAAAGATATTCCATGCAAATGGAAACCAAAAGAAAGCTGGAGCAGCAATTCTCGTATCAGACAAAATAGACTTTAAAATAAAGACTATTACAAGAGACAAAGAAGGACACTACATAATGATCAAGGGATCAATCCCAGAAGATATAACAATTGTAAATATTTATGCACCCAAAATAGGAGCACCTCAATACATAAGGCAAATGTTAACAGCCATAAAAGGGGAAATCAACAGTAACACAATAATACTAGGGGACTTTACACCCCACTTTCACCAATGGACAGATTATCCAAAATGAAAATAATATATAAGGAAACACAAGCTTTAAATGATACATTAAACAAGATGGACTTAATTGATATTTATAGGACATTCCACCGAAAACAACAGAATACACTTTCTCCTCAAGTGCACACACAGAACATTCTCCAGGATAGATCATATCTTGGGTCACAAATCAAGCCTTGGTAAACTTAAGAAAACTGAAATCATATCAAGCTTCTTTTCCAACCACAACACTGTAAGAGTAGATATCAATTACAGGAAAAAATCTGTAAAAAATACGAACACATGGAGGCTAAACAATACACTACTTAATGACCAAGAGATCAATTAAGAAATCAAAGAGGAAATCAAAAATACCTAGAAACAAATGACAATGAAAACACAATGGCCCAAAACCTAAGGGATGCAGCAAAAGCAGTTCTAAGAGGGAAATTTATAGCAATACAATCCTACCTCAAGAAACAAGAAACACCTCAAATAAACAACCTATGCTTACACCTAAAGCAATTAGAGAAAGAAGAACAACTAGAAAAAAACCCAAAGTTAGAAGAAGGAAAGAAATCATAAAGATCAGATCAGAACTAAAGGGAAAAAAATGAAGGAAACAATAGCAAAGATCAATAAAAATAAAAGCTGTTTCTTTGAGAAGATAAACAAAATTGATAAACCAATAGCCAGACTCATCAAGAAAAAAAGGGAGAAGACTCAAATCAATAGAATTATAAATGAAAAAGGAGAAGTAACAACTGAAACTGCAGAAATACAAAGGATCATGAGAGATTACTTCAAGCAACTCTATGCCAATAAAATGGACAACCTGGAAGAAATGGACAAATTCTTAGAAAAGCACAACCTTCCAAGACTGAACCAGGAAGAAATAGAAAATATAAACAGACCAATTACAAGCACTGAAATTGAGACTGTGATTAAAACTCTTCCAGCAAACAAAAGCCCAGGACCAGAGGGGCTTCACAGGTGAATTCTATCAAACATTTAGACAAGAGCTAACACCTATCCTTCTCAAACTCTTCCAAAATATAGCAGAGGGAGGAACACTCCCAAACTCATTCTACGATGCCACCATTACCCGGATACCAAAACCAGATAAAGATATCACAAAGAAAGAAAACTACAGGCCAATAGCACTGATGAAAATAGATGCAAAAATCCTCAACAAAATACTAGCGAACAGAATCCAACAGCACATTAAAAGGATCATATACCATGATCAACTGGGGTTTATACCAGGAATGCAAGGATTCTTTAATATATGCAAATCAATCAATGTGATACACCATATTAACAAATTGAAGGAGAAAAACCATATGGTCCTCTCAATAGATGCAGAAAATCTTTCGACAAAATTCAACACCCATTTATCATTAAAAAAACCCTAGAGAAAGTAGGCATAGAGGCAACTTACCTCAGCATAGTAAAGGCCATATATGACAAACCCACAGCCAACATCGTTCTCAATGGTGAAAAACTGAAACCATTTGCTGTAAGATCAGGAACAAGACAAGGTTGGCCACTCTCACCACTATTATTCAACATAGTTTTAGAAGTTTTAGCCAGAGGAAGCAGAGAAGAAAAAGAAATAAAAGGAATCCAAATCGGAAAAGAAGAAGTAAAGCTGTCACTGTTTGCAGATGACATGATACTATACACAGAGAATCCTAAAGATGCTATCAGACAACTACTAGAGCTAATCAATGAATCTGGTAAAGTAGCAGGATACAAAAGTAGTACACAGAAATGTCTTGCATTCCTATACTCTAAAAATGAAAAATCTGAAAGAGAAATGAAGGAAACACTCCCATTTACCATTGCAACAAAAAGAATAAAATACCTAGAAATAAACCTAGCTAAGGAGACAAAAGACCTGTATGCAGAAAACTATAAGACACTGATGAAAGAAATTAAAGATGATACAAACAGATGGAGAGATACACCCTGTTCTTGGGTTGGAAGAGTCAACATTGTGAAAATGACTATACTACCCAAAGCAATCTACAGATTCAATGCAATCCCTATCAAACTACCAATGGCATTTTTCACAGAACTAGAACAAAAAATTTCACAATTTGTATGGAAACACAAAAGACCCCGAATAGCCAAAGCAATCTTGAGAAAGAAAAACGGAGCTGGAGGAATCAGGCTCCTGGACTTCAGACTATACTACGAAGCTACAGTAATCAAGAGAGTATGGTACTGGCATAAAAACAGAAATATAGATCAATGGAACAGGATAGAAAGCCCAGAAATAAACCCACGCACATATGGTCACCTTATTTTTGATAAAGGAGGCAAGAATATACAATGGAGAAAAGACAGCCTCTTTGATAAGTGAGGCTGGGAAAACTGGACAGCTACATGTAAAAGAATGAAATTAGAACATTCCCTAACACCATACACAAAAATAAACTCAAAATGGATTAAAGACCTAAATGCAAGGCCAGACACCATAAAAGTTGTAAAGGAAAACATAGGCAGAACACTCTATGACATAAATCACAGCAAGATCCTTTTTGACCCATCTCCGAGAGAAATGGAAATAAAAACAAAAATAAACAAATGGGACCTAATGAAAGTTAAAAGCTTTTTTTTGCAGAGCAAAGGAAATCATAAACAAGACGAAAAGGCAACCCTCAGAATGGGAGAAAATATTTGCAAATGAAGCAACTGACAAAGGATTAATCTCTGAAATTACAAGCAGCTTATGCAGCTCAATATCAAAAACAACAAACAACCCAATCCAGAAATGGGCAGAAGACCTAAACAGACATTTCTCCGAAGAAGATATACAGATTGCCAACAAACACATGAAAGAATGCTCAACATCACTAATCATTAGAGAAATGCAAATCAAAACTACAATGAGGTATCACCTCACACAAGTCAGAATGGACATCATCAAAAAATCTACAAACAATACATGCTGGAGAGGGTGTGGAAAAAAGGGAACCCTCTTGCACTTCTGGTGGGAATGTAAATTGATATAGCCACTATGGAGAACAGTGTGAAGGTTCCTTAAAAAACTAAAAATAGAACTATCATACAACCCAGCAATCCCACTACTGGGCATACACCCTGAGAAAACCATAATTTAAAAAGAGGCATGTACCACAATGTTCATTTCAGCTCTATTTACAATAGCCAGGACATGGAAGCAACCTAAGTGTTCATCGACAGATGAATGGATAAAGAAGATGTGACACATATATACAATGGAATATAACCCAGCCATAAGAAGAAACAAAATTGAGTTACTTGTAGTTAGGTGTATGGACCTAGAGTCTGTCATACAGAGTGAAGTAAATCAGAAAGAGAAAAAGAAATACTGTATGCTAACATATATGAAATCTAAAAAAAAAAAAAGAAAAAGAGTGGTTCTGAAGAACCTAGGGGCAGGACAGGAATAAAGATGCAGACGTAGAGAATGGACTTCAGGACATGGGGAGGAGGAAGGGTAAGGTGGGACCAAGTGAGAGAGTGGCATGGACATATATACACTACCAGTTGTAAAACAGATAGCTAGTGGGAAGCAGCCACATAGCACAGGGAGATCAGCTCAGTGCTTTGTGACCACCTAGAGAGGTGGCATAGGGAGAGTGGGAGGGAGACGCAAGAGGGAGGAGACATGGGGATGTACGTATATGTATAGCTGATTCACTTTGTTATAAAGCAGAAACTAACACACCATTGTAAAGCAATTATACTCCAATAAAGATGTTAACAAAAAAATAACTAAGTTGGAATAACTGGCTATACAATGTGGAAAAAAATAAAATTACATCTCTACCTGTCACTTTCAACAAAAATGAATTCCAGGGCCAAGGACTTTAGGAAGAGCAGAGTAAGGACCTGCAAAAATCCACTCTTCCATAAGCAAATATAATACTGGTAAATTTTTTCAAAATCAACTCTTTTAGAACTCTGGAAATTAGTTTTGCAAAAACTCAAGAAGTGTTTATTTAAGAAATATGGCTGACTTGGTAAGAACAGTGAGCTCTGTGGCATTTCAACTTGCCCTAATCCATCCCCTCTGTGCAAGTTTGTAGAAACTTTGAAAACCAACAGTATCACAACCATGATATCTGTGAAAAACAGTAGCCCAGCAACAGCTGGAGGAAGTAGAACAGTGTGGTGCTCCCCCAAATTCCCACTCCAGTGAACTGTCAATATCTTATCCATCAGGATACTTGCTGAAAAGCTCCATTCCCATGGTTTGGCTTTATTTGACCTGACTCAGAGATTGCCCTTACAAACAGCCTTAGACCCAGGGCATTTGCTGAAAACTACCAGCAGCAACACTGCAGCTATGTGCAGCAGCAGCCTAGCCAACTTGAGGTAACAAGAGGCTAACCAAAACACTTTAAAAGAAAAAACTGGGAAATGAGATATTCACTGGGTCTTTGAAAGACTCCAACACATTCCTGGGACTCCAGAAGGCCCGGCACATATGTAGAAATGTGCACATACCAGGGAAAGACCTAAAAGAGCCTAATCTCTCGTCTCTGGCCAACCTTGAGGCAATGTTCAAGCAGCAATTGAAGGCTAAGGCTTGTAAACTACTTCCTTGAGCACTGAAGACATCCTCCCACCCACATGTACACACCCACAGCCCCTCAGCAAAGGCTGGGAAACTCTGTGCCAGGCATTTAAAGAAATCTCTATCTAATCATTAGTTACCACTAAACTAACTGAGCAGAGGCTTCAGTGACTGCAGAGACAAAGAATACAGACTTTACATAATTAATTAATCCAGGAAACTCATTAAACAAATAAACAGCAAATATAACAAGTCCGGAAAGGAGTGGAAATCTGATTTCCAGAGTTGCCCCAATATTATTTCAACAACAACAAAAAATACAACACATGCAAAGAAATAGGACAGTATATCCCATACTCAGAAAACACAGCATTCAATAGAAACTGTCCATGAGGAAGCTCACATTTTGAACTTATGAGACAAAGATTTTAAATTATGTGAAGTTACTGTAAATATATTTAAAGAACTAAAGGAAATGATGTCTAAAGAATTAAAGGAAAATATGAGAAGGTATGAGAATTACGTCTCACCAAACAAAGAATATCAATAAGGAGATACAAATTATACAAAATGAACCAAATAGAAATTCTGAAGTTCCAAGTATGATTTCTGAAATGAAAAATTCATTAGATGGTCCTAACAGCAGATGTGAATTAGAAAAAAAATCAACAAATGTAAAGGCAGGTTAATTAAGATTATCCAGTCTGAGGAACAGAAAGAAATAAATAGAGCTTCAAAGACCTATATGACATCAACAAGCTTACTAACACGGGGATCCCAAGGGGAAAGGATAGAGAGGAAGGAGCTAAATAAATATTTAACAAAATAATGGTCCAAACTTCCTAAACTTGATTAAAAACATTAATCTACATATCCAAGAAGCTCCACAAATTCCAAGCAAGATAAACTCAAAGATATGACCACCTAAACACATCATAAGTCAAACTGGCAAAAGCCAAAGGTAAAGCAAATGTTGAAAGTAGCAAGAGAAAATCAGTTCAACATGTACACATGGTCCTCAATAAGGTTAACAGTTGGTTTCACATCAGAAACCATGCAGACGTGAAGCCAGTGGGATGACATATTCAAATTGTAAAAGAAAAAGACTGTCAACCAGTAATTCTATATCCAGCAAAACTACCCTTTAAACAGAAGAAAAGTTATTCCTAGGTAAATAAAAACTTAGAGAATTTGTTGCTAGTAGACCTTTTCTATGAGAGATACTAAAGGGATTCCATCAGGCTGAAATGCAAGGACACTAGAGAGTAACTTAAATCCAAACAGAGAAAAAAAGAGCACCGGTAAAGGTAACTCTATAAATATAAAAGACATTATAAACATATTTTTTATTGTATTATCTTCTTCTATCTGATTTTCAAATGCATACATCAATAATTATATTACTTGCTGATAGGCTGATAATGTATGCAGATGTAATATGTATGAAATAATAGTATAAAGGTATGGGGTGGGAATAGAGGTATACTGAAGGAAAGTTTTTGTATATTGTTAAAATTATGTTGGCATTAACTTAAACTAGATTTTTAAAATTTAAGATGGTATCTGTAATCCTAGGGTAACCACTTAGAAAATATAATTCAGGAAAACACAGTAAAGGAACAACAAAAGAATTAAAATGGTATACTAGACAAAATTTCACACAAAAGAAGGTAGTAATGGAGAAACAGAAGAAAAAAGATAAAAGACATACAGAAAACACAAAGTGTTAGATGACAATCCTTTATGAGTAATTATGTTAATGGTAAATAGAATAAACACGCCAATCAAAAGGCAGATTATTTGAATGTATTAAAAAAATATGATCCAACTGTATGCATTCTACAACAGAAACACTTCAGATTCAAAGACACAAATAGGGTGAAAGTAAAAGAATGGAAAAAGATATGTCACACACACACACAAAAAGACAGACTGAAAAAAACTATTTCTAAGTACATAAAAGAAAAAGGATGTATAGTTGACCCTTGAACAACATGGGTCTGAACTGCACAGGCCCATTTATACTTGAACATGGGTTTAAACTTATGTGTGCATAAGTGGACCCAGGCAGTTCAAACTCATGTTGTTTAAGGGTCAACTGTACAAGATCTGTGGTTGGTTGCATCCGCAGATGTAACGATATGGAGGACTAACTATGGGACTTGAGCATCTGCAGATTTTGGTATCCTTGGCAGGCCTCAGAACCAATCCCCCATGGATATC
Organism: Lagenorhynchus albirostris; assembly: GCF_949774975.1. Lineage (NCBI taxonomy): Eukaryota > Metazoa > Chordata > Mammalia > Artiodactyla > Delphinidae > Lagenorhynchus > Lagenorhynchus albirostris. The sequence continues at coordinate 58,882,423 of NC_083096.1, read as the reverse complement.
AAGGGATGACTGTATATATAATACATATATATAAAAGAAAAAGGATGTATACTCATACGTAAATATACATATATTCACGTGTATATATAAATTCAAACTTCACAGGGTAGGAATTCCAGAAGTCTAGTGACATGAGAAAAAGATCAAATTCATTAATCAGGCAAATACAACTTAAAACAAAGAGATATTGTTTATTACCAACAATGCAGTGCCAAAAATGTTTACGTTTTATAGCCTTCATATTCCATTGGTCTGGAGAGACAGTGGTACAACCACTTTGGAGGACAATTCAGAAATATCCCTAAGAAATTATGACCTGCATTTCTGTATGACCTTTGTTTCTGTGTACACACACTTAAAAAACCCTTGCCTTTGTATATAAGATATGAACAAAGATGTTCACTAAAGTTCCGTACTGAAAACTTTGGAAACAACCAAATGACCTTCAAAAGGGGAATGGCTAAAGAATATGCATAACTTCATAAAATACAATATTCAAAAGTAGTTCAAAACTAATTACATTGTATGTATCTATATGCATATAATCTTGAACCATTACTACATGGAGAAAAAATTACCAAGTAAGAGGTGTGATATAATTAACATAAAAATTCATATAAGGTAATACTCTATTCTTTAATACAGGAAAAAAACCTATATATATATGTATAAATATATGGAAAAGATCTGGAAGAATGCACCCCAAACTTCTAACAGATTATAGACTAATGGTCAAAGGAGGTTTTATCTGTAATACTCTAATTCTTTAAAAAGAATATATTAATATATGAGTTGTATAATTTAGAAAATACTTAAAATGTACAAATTTCCTAACTGGAATATTGGTAATATTCTATGACTCTCTGGAAAGATCTCTGGATATATTTTCCATGCTACAAAGTGTTGATATGATTTCCATCACATTCCTTCACATGTGATGGAAATCATATCATAACAATATCTTCCATATTTTATTTTTGGCAAAAGTGTAATCAGAAAATCATAATAACTCTATAGTGGTATTCTACAGTGGTATTACTGAGAAAAAAGGTTTTAAGAGCATTATATCTCCGTTTTCTTTTATTACCCAGCACTTCTAATGAAAAGAAAGCAAATACTTGGTATCAAAATCAATCTAAATGAAATTTAAAAGATTACTATTTTTGGCTGTGCTATTAAAAGAAAACTAATATTGGAACTGTAATTTAATAAAAGCATATACATACATGTGCAAATGTCAAAAGTCTGATATTGTATCCTAATTGAAAGAATAAAAAGTCTTCCAGAATAGAAGAAAAAATAAAAAGTCTTCCAGAATAGAAGAAAGAAAAGATTCAGTACCATTAATGCTTTACTTTTCTGGTTTAAATTATTAGTGAGTCCTCCAGAGAATATTTAAATGTTATGCCCACATGTTAAGAAATTTGAGTAAGAAGGAAAGTAATAAAGAGCTGGAAAATAAGTGCATTCCTAAGCTTGATATAATAATTTTGGCTTACCCCTCTATGATAATAAATTTAAAAAATCATATTTCACAATAATAATTCTACTTTAAATATTTATAGATAAGTCTATAAATTCAAGTCTATAAATTCTACCATTCAATAGTAGTTCTTCCAAGTTATCAGGATTTCGAGCAAGCTGTAGGATCAAAGCAGAACCCCGAACCTTGTCAGGAATATCTTCATATAATAACTCAATGTACTCATCCATGTCATTAATGTTAGCAACTTCATCAATCTGAAACAAAGGAAGAGGAAGGAAGTACTCTAAAAGAATAATGCTCAACAGAGCCAATGTCAAAGGAATGGTATTTTGTGATCAATAAACTGCCCTTGATAGTAAGAGACAAGTTTTCAAAGGACTTACAGTTGCCATCCTTTTGTAGAGGGGGAAATTAGACCTTTGGGTGATAGGACTCCTGAGTGAAAGTAGTCATAAACCATATGATAAAATGGGATGTACATAAACTCTAAAACTGACCTATTTATATTGATAAAGTATCTTAAATGTAATTCAAAATAGTATCTACCATAATAAATTAAACATACTTTAAAACATAGTAGAATAAGAATATTTAAAACATTTCACAACTTAGTTATCAAAATAAATTATGTCTAAAAGACACATCTAATAATTTTTGCCTTTATTAAATACTGATTTTCTACCTTTTTCAGGTAGTTTAAGTTCAACCATTTTTTAAAATTCCACATTTGTTTAATGTGATTGTATGAATTATTGATGGTAAAAAGCAATACCTTAGAATCAATTCTCTATTAGATAAAAATACAGTCTTACCTCCATTCCTTCAAAAGGAGGTGGATCTTTAGGCTTGCTTGATTTTTCTTTTTTTTCTGTAAAAAGATTTTTTTCTTATGAGAAGAGCAATGTTTTTAGGTTTCTGGGTAATTTTTATTTTCAGCAGCTGAGTTTAATTCTAGCTAAGTTGGGGATCTTCAAATGGGTAATTTATGAAATAACCTTTTTTCCAATGTATAAAAAATGTTCATCTATAATGCATTTGTTCTAATAAGGATATCACAGACAGTATAATAAAATCTATAAATAATCTCCAAGTTATGTCAGGTAGCAATTTAAACTTCCTCTTTGGCTAACATTTTAGGTATGCAAATAGCCAGACTTGCCAACAAGAAGCAAAATACTCCGTTTTGAGTTTTCTTTCTTTTCCTAATTCACATTTAAGAATAGGAAAATCAATAAGGCAAAGAAAAACTCATGAGTTAAGCAATAAAAAACTAAAATAAAAATTAACAAAGGAAAAGGAAAAGAAATAACTTGGATAAAGTTAAAAAGCTAAAATACAGTTGCTGATTTTTTAAACAAAATTAGGATCATAAATTAAAAGGCAAATGTTTAATATTTGTGCTAATTTAATCCTCACTTGTTCCCAAATGAATTAAAGAGGTATTCAAAGGTGTTGAACACAACTTTGAGTCATTTTTTATGTTGAATTATTTGATTCATAGCAGAACTTCATTTTGTAAAAAAAATTATCAAAAATGCTTCACTGCTCTGATCTGCGTCAAAAATCTAAGCAATGAATGTACATTAAAATAAGTTCAAGTAGTATCAAATTTTTGATTCTATAATTAGCAAATGTTTTACATATAATAGGAATTAGCCCTGATTGTTTTCAGAGGAAGGTAGCCGTTATGGACAAAGTTATGTTTTCTTTTGTTTTTTTTTTAAAGTGGTTATTATTATTTTTTTAATTAATTTATTTTTGCTGTGTTGCGTCTTCGTTTCTGTGTGAGGGCTTTCTCTAATTGTGGCAAGCGAGGGCCACTCTTCATCGCGGTGCATGGGCCTCTGACTATCGCGGCCTCTCTTGTTGCAGAGCACAGGCTCCAGACGTGCAGGCTCAGTGGTTGTGGCTCACGGGCCCAGTTGCTCCGCGGCATGTGGGATCCTCCCAGACCAGGGCTCGAACCCGTGTCCCCTGCATTAGCAGGCAGATTCTCAACCACTGCGCCACCAGGGAAGCCCAAAGTTATGTTTTCTTAACAGCTAGATTTTTCCTTAAACAGATAATTTACTATGACAGTGATTTTAATTAAGCAAACAAAAAAAAATACTTATGGTAAAGAATCACATAATCAAATAACTATTATTGTTTTATTTCAACCACTTTTAGGGCTAGGTTTCTGGTTTTGAAACAGTGAATATCAAGTAAAAAAGAAAGAAAATGGAATAGTTTTTAAAAATAAGTGTACAGGGCTTCACTGGTGGCGCAGTGGTTGAGAGTCCACCTGCCGATTCAGGGGACAAGGGTTCGTGCCCCGGTCCAGGAAGATCGCACATGCCGAAGAGCGGCTGGGCCTGTGAGCCATGGCCGCTGAGCCTGCGCGTCTGGAGCCTGTGCTCCGCAACGGGAGAGGCCACAACAGTGAGTGGCCCGCGTACCGCAGAAAAATAAAAAATAAAAAATAAGTGTACATATACTATAGTATAGCATTTCATATATGCCTCCAAACATTAATATCCATATAGAGAAACATTGATTTGAATTAATTTATCTACTTATGATAATATGAAAATTTCCTCATATTCCTCTAATTTCTGGGGAAGGAGGTAAGAAGACTGATTTACTCTGAAAACTCAGTGAAAGGGTTTTCATTTGTTTAAAGATATTTTATTACAAATGCCCTCGGAATTATATTAATTTAGCATTAGGAAAGATCAATTTTAACTATATTGTACAACCTACAATAAGTACACACACATCTTAAAGGAGCATAGAATTTATTTTTCTCACTTACTTATTGAAGCTATCTCTCATCATTTAGTAACACTGTTAACAGGAATATCGTATCAAAAAATAGTTAATAAAATTTTTGATAATATTTTCCTTATAGCACTTATTATTAATAATTAATAGGGATACACTGAGTGCCAGCTATGTAGTTGGAAACAATCAAATTCAAATGTTCATTTTTGCTTTTAAATAAATTCACAGCTATAGTATGTTAGATACTATATACAGTGCCAATTAATAAAAGTATATATTAGGCACAAGGCATTTTATTTGCTGTGGATGGAGAGAGAAGACTGGTTAATCTGAAAAAAGTCCAAATGAATTTTCTCTTTCATTTTTCTATTTAATACAATCAAAACTTAAGTATAAGTTATTTCAAGGGTATCATATTTTAGAATTCACCAATGATAAAAGAGAGATATATGTAAACTTAAAAAATACTATGAAATGGAATAACTAACCACTGAATAATCTGAGATGACTTTCCATTCAAATGTCTGTACTCTCGTTTTGTTTTGGGTTTGGATTATTCGAAAATGTCTTCTATAAATAATCAACTGCTTAGCTCTAATATTTTAATGGCTTGGTTCTTTTATGAGGTAATTAAAGATAGAAGAATGGTAACAACAAAGACGTTTAGGAATGAAAAGGTAATGTTTTCCTAACAAAGATTCACAAAACTTATGCATATGACATATATTTTAACATTTAAATAAGAAATCCGAATTATCAATTAAATGTCAATAAAAAATTTAGAAAATATAAATCTAGTTGCTGGGGTAGAGAAAACAGGTTTTCTGCTCCCAATTTTCTCCTTTTATTATTCTAGAATCAATATGGTATTTGCTTTTTTATTGTTTATTTCAGCACATGTGTACACACACAGTATGAAACAGATCATTTTGGAAGCATCTAACATAAAGCCTGGCATGTAGGAAACTAGTATGTTTCTTTATTGTTTCATTCACTTACTTAGAGCACTGGCAAAAGAAAACTCACCATTCAAATATCAAAAGTACAAACTATAGTCAAACAACTCTGGTTTTACATTAAAAAGTTAGGAATTCTTCTGCTTACCTTTTCCTGACACTGAATCACGGCGGTTCTGGAGATAGTACAACAGCTGTTCTACCTCATTTAGCTTTGAGGGATGAATGAGTTTACATTCTTCAACCACCTTTCGTGCCAGGGAAGTTATATCTGTGTTGGCATTGAGACTCTTAAGACGAATGCTGCAGGCATATCAGAATTTTCCAACTCAGGTATTATTAAAATAAGTGATAACTCAAACAATACTTCCTTTAAATAATTTACAAAACATTTAAATGTACCTAACATAGTCTCTTTTAGTAAAATATAATAAAGTATTAGATATAATTAGGCTTAGAAAAAAATGCAAAGCAATGATTTTCCTTGAGCTGGACAAGTAAGATAACAAAAGGAATGGTAAAATCTACATCTGACTCTTCTAGGCAGGATAGCATATCCAGAGAGCTTGTTTTTAAAGTCTTTCTGATATCACATAAAGTTTTTAATTATTATTAGATGTGAAAATCCATACTGCCAAAAATAAATCATTTTCTTGACCATATTCACAGTCATTTTCTTTTCAGTTAGGGGCAAGACACAATATTAATATATTCGGATTCGGTTGTTCTGATGGAAATTATATAGAAGACACAAGAAAAAAAAGTAGGATGCATTTTAAGATCTATATGAGTAATGCTGAGGAACAAATAAATATAGTTATAACTGCTAGTACATTAAAAAGAAAGACAAAACAGGTTCTCCCTCCTTTTTAATTTAATCCAGGAGATTCACTGGAAGGTCAATAAGAAAAGGTTGTTCAAAATCTGGAAACAACTACCAATTTACGTGGATTCATGGCACCAAAGAAAGCTATAAGGACATAAAATTAGGTTCAGGGTGAAGACTCAAACTGGTGGCAAAAGATTCTTGCAAAGCAGATGCATTCATGCAAAGCTTAGATTCAAAAAGAGAAACATAAGAAAGTAGCCACTATGTTGAAATACTTCTTAGTGAAGATGGCCAATTTTTGGAGACACTCACGGTATTAGAGGCAACAGGGACAGAGACCTCAGAAAAATGTCCTGCACTTAGCATCTGTGAAATCATTATTCAGATACAGATGATCTCTCCTGAAACAAGTCTAGTAAAGTGATTTGAATACTGTTCACAGCTTTATAGTCATCCTCGAATCTGGTCCTCTTGGGATCTATAAGCTACCTAATAGCCTTTAATAAATTCCTTTTATGCTTGAATTTTCTAAAGTGGCTTCTAATGTCTGTAACAAGAACCCTAGCAATACTCTGTCCCTTTATTTTAATTTTTCTCTAATTTATTTGGCTGTTTAAGTTCCTACCTTTTAAATCTTTTAAACTGTTTAATATTTTTGTATAACTTTAGCTGCCCATCAGAAAGCAGAGATATAAAGAAAAGTCTATTCAGAGAAAAACTCTCAAAAGACATCTCCACGTTTAATTTTAACAAGGAACTGGGAAATCTTGAGTTTACATAAATCTGATTGAGAAGAAGCACAAAAGAAACTCTATAAACATGTATTTTTGAAATTTTCCTACTAGTTTTTTTAGAGCAGTTTTAGGTTTACAGAAAATCTGTGCTGAAAGTACAGAGTTTCCATATATGTCCCCACTACCCTCCCCCAGTACAGTTTCTTCTATTATTACCATCTTGTGATAGTGTGGTAACTTTGTCACAATTGATGAATCACTATTGATATATTATTAACTGAAGTCTAAGTATACATTGGGGTTCACTCTTTGTATTGTATAGTTCTGTGCACTTGGACAAATGCATAATTTCATGTATCCACCATTAAAGTAGCATACAAAATAGTTTTGCTACCCTAAGAATGCCCTGTGCTCCACATATTCTCCCCTCCCACCCCCGAACTCCTGACAACTTCTAATCTATTTTTACTTTAGTTTTGCCTTTTCTAGATGGTCATACAGTTGGAATCATACAGTATATAGCTTTTCCAGTCTGGCTTTTCATTTAGCAATATTCATTTAGGTTCCTCTGTGTCTTTTCACAGCTTGATGGTTGATTTCTTTTTAGTGCTGAACAGTACTTGACTATATGGATGCAACACAGTTTGTTTACCCATCTGCCTACTGAAGGATATCTTGGTTACTTAAAATTGTTGACAGTTATAAATAAAGCTGCTATAAACATTCATGTGTAGGTTTCTGTGTGGAAATACATTTTCAACTCATTTGGGTTAATATCTAGGAGCACAACTGTTGGATCATATGGTAAGTGTATGTTTAGCTTTGTAAGAAACTGCCAAAATGACTTCCAAAGTAGCTGTACCATTTTGTATTTCCACCAGCAATGAATGAGTTCCTGTTGCTCTACATCCTCACCAGCATCTGGTGCTATCAGTGTTTTAGACTTTACACATTTTAATAGGTATGCAGTAGTATCTTGATTTAATAAAGCAGATTTTTTCTATCTTTTTTTAGATTTATTTTCTACCAATATATATATTAGCAATCTGATTCATCATCTTCTTTCCATCCAAGTAACAGAAAGATTCTCTTCTGTTAGTGTGTACATCTCTCTCCTAAATCCTTCCCTTGTTAAAAGAGACAAAAAATATGTAGGACTAGAATTTTTAGAAAATGTCAGCTGTGTGCTTACTGATTATTTCTAAAATAAAAAAATAGGCCCCCTTCATTAGGCAGTCCATGCCTATTAGTAATACCAAAAACTCATACCAAAAAATGCCCATATTGGACTTTCCTGGTGGCACAGTGTTTGAGAATCTGCCTGCTAATGCAGGGGACACAGGTTCGAGCCCTGGTCTGGGAGGATACCACATGCCGTGGAGCAACTAGGCCCATGAGCCACAACTACTGAGCCTGCGCGTCTGGAGCCTGTGCTCCGCAACAAGAGAGGCCACGATAGTCAGAGGCCCGCACACCACGATGAAGAGTGGCCCCCGCTTGCCACAACTAGAGAACACCCTCGCACAGAAATGAAAACCCAACACAGCAAAAATAAATAAATAAATTTTTAAAATGCCCATATTATTTTTGGACCTTAACCATAGATTTCTCATAATGAAATGTTCAGAAAACTGGGACTCTGTTGAAGATGAGCTTATACATTCCTTTATACAATAAGGGAGAATGAAATACATGTCTTCTGGACCTGAGCCATAGCACTGACTACCACAATTTAATGACAGTTTCATTTCACACCTATCTCAATCTATATGAGTGTCCCCCTCAAAACCTTCACCCCCAGCTGCCACCATTGATAAATCCTCTTGAACTATGAACAAACCATATTCTCCTTTTGCTCCCACAATATGATTCCTCTGCAAACCTTGAGCAGCCAGGTTGAATACCACAAAGTTGGGTTACAGAGGTTTTTCCCATACTGATGTTTAAATCCACTTACACTAGCCAGTTGGTAGTAACTCTTTCCAGGTGGCTGACTCTAGTGAATGTACCCCTTGTCTAGAAAGCCTACAGATTTTCAAACAATAACAACATTCTCACTTTTTTTTTTTTTTTTTTTTGCGGTACGCGGGCCTCTCACTGTTGTGGCCTCTCCCGTTGCGGAGCACAGGCTCCAGACGCGCAGGCTCAGCGGCCATGGCTCACAGGCCCAGCCGCTCCGCGGCATGTGGGATCCTGCCAGACCGGGGCACGAACCCTCGTCCCCTGCACTGGCAGGCGGACTCTCAACCACTGCGCCACCAGGGAAGCCCTCACTTAATTTTAATTGAATGAGGCTACTGACTACACCATTAAAAACTAAAAACTAAATTTCTCTCATGAAATGTGGATGCATGAGGTTCTAAAGGCAAAGACCCCCTAATCTGCTAGCTTTTCTTTGGAAGTCAAATTAATAAAATCTCAAGAGACGTTACTTTCTCAAAATGTACAAAATTTAGGCAGCAATAACAAACACACAAATGGAAGAAAGTGTGAGAGAACACAAAAAACTGTGAGCATGTGAGTTAAAATCTACAGTGTAAGTATGTATGTGTGCATGTGTATATCTCTTCAATCTAGTGGATTATCCAAAGACTCGTTTACTTTTAATGAATTATCTGTGTAATTTAGTCTTTTAACCCAAATAAGAAGAGAGACTACAGATCTTAATAAGACAGTAGGTAGCTTCTCTCTTCAGGTTTCTATACAATGAAGTTTCTTAATTCAAACACTATAAAAATTTGGGGCCAAATAATTTTTTGTTTGTAAGTGCCTACCTTATGCATTGTAGGATGTTTCGCAGCACCCCAGCCTCTATCCACTAGATACCAATAGCACCCTCCAGTTATGAGAACCAAAATGTCTCCAGGTACTGCCAAATGTCCCCTGGGGGAAAAATCCTAACCAGCTGAGAACTACTGCTATATATTTAAAATATAGTGCTGTTCAGTGTGCTAAATACTATCACATGCACTTCTAGCATCCTGAATATACTTAACACCACCAAAACACACTAACTTTTTAACTAGTTCCCAAATTAAAATTATCTATGGGGGGAAGAAAGTTGGGAAAGAATACTAGGTGATCTCAGACCCTCTCTCCTTCCATAAAACTATGGAAGGAGTGCAAGATCATCGCCAGTGCAACTGAAGACTTATGAAGAAGGCCAGTTCCCAAGGGACTCCTGAAAGTACTATGAAAGCAGGAAGGAAAGTGTGTAGAACATTGGGAGACCTAAGCTCAATTCATTTAGTCAGAAAATGCTTGTCCTATTACTAATATCTTTCACAGCGCTAGATTTTTAAGGGATGATTTCAAGGTACATGCCCCATTTGTGAATTCTGGATGTCATATCACTTTCTGTAATTCCAGGGAAGAAAGAACAACACAGGATCCCCTAAGATACAAATTTCCTAAATTAAGCTAAAAAGTCCTGTATAAACATATCTTTTATAGTTGATTTCACAAGTTATATTCTATTATATGCATTTACTAAATGGGATAAATAAGAATAGGTATTTTTCATTAAGTTCCAATTATGCTCACATAAACATGATTTTCTCTGGAATATACTCTATATTTATAATTTAATATAGTCTCTGCTTCACTGAGATAATGTATGTTTGTAAGAATACTATAATCATTTATCATCTATGCAAGTTTAAATAACATCAGATTTCTATAAAGTTTACTACTTTCAAATGTGCACAAATGAAGAAAACTTACATTTTTTGGCATTCCTTTCGTTCTCCCAACATGGGATCCCCCATTTCTCCAAGAATGGTAGCTTCCACTTCATATTGAACAATGAGTGCTTTTTCTGATGGATGTACATCAATATTTCCTCCTTTAACTTTCCTATTAATATAAAATAAAAACAGACATAGCTACATTAAAAGCTCACAAAACATGCAAGGTTTTTATCTAGTTCCTAGTTCCAAAAACATGTGCGCTAGATTAACATATGCATTTAAATCAGATTTACTCTTGACTTGGACCAAGAAATAACTCTTTTTCTCCAACTCTGTAAACTCTGTACTGTACATGTAATTCTTGGTCTTGCAGAAAGTACCTTTATGAATAGTTCTGAGAAAAAATACATTTACCCAAAGAATCATGCATAATAGCCAGTGAATAAAACAAACAATTAAGATGGTTTTGGAGAGAATAACCTCAACCAAAAGTCAGCAATTCAAAACCAAAGGTAGCTATCCCAAAATTTATATTAAAAAAAAATAAACTGCCCAATAATTGGCCCATTAACTGTATCACAGAATGACATGAATTATCTAAACTGCAAAATAATATTATGTATTATCTTACATAATTATATAAATTGAATTAGTACCTAAATTATTCTTCAAATCACACACAAGTTGTGTAACAAAAAAGCATTTACAGGTTATATTCTATAGTCACAGATCTCAAATTATAGTGCCATCAGTAGTTTCAATAGAAAGATTGTATATACTTTGTCCCCAGACCCCTACAGTTATAGAACAAATTTTTTTAATTGAAGTATAGTTGCCTTACAATATTATACTGGTTTCAAGTGTACAACATAGTGATTTTATATTTTTACTTTGGCTATAATCCTTGTGCTGTACCTTACATCCTTGTAACTTATTTTATACCTAGCTATTTGTACCTGCTAATCCCCTTCACCTATTTTGGCCCTCGCCCTACACCTCTCCCTTCTGAGGACCACTAGTTTGCTATCTGTATCTCAGAGTCTGTTTCTGTGATGTTATATTCGTTCATTTGTTTTATTTTTATATTTTACATATAAGTGAAAACATACAGTATTTGTCTTTCTCCGCCTGACTTATTTCACTAAGCATAATATCTTCCAGGTCCATCCATGTTGCCACAATAATGAATTAATCACTACTTGTTATTGGCCACTTTAGGATCTGATAAAATGAGTTTTATTAAAGGAGATTAAGCAATGGAAACAAGCAAAATTTCCCACTGTAGTCCGAGCCAGCTAGCTGGCTAGTGAGGTCTTTTAGCCTAATGGGAAGGAATAGAAATATGACAACACCTTAAATTCCAATAAACAGAAACTCAAAGCTTTTCCTTCAGTTAGGAATAATTGGCTTATTATGCATATTTTCAATGTAATTTTAAAATTTTTTTTCACCAGAATTCTTTATTACAACAAGGGTAAGGCTCTTCACTCTGTATTAGGACAATGATTAAGAGTCAAGTGTAGAGACAGAGTAGGAAATCAAATATACAGAAGCTAGAGTCTAGGTAGGTCAGCAACTAAATTGACAGTAAGACATACAGAACAAACCTATAAAGAATAAAAACAAAAACCAGGCAGGCCAGTAAAAAACAGGGAGTTGGGTTATTAGATATATACACACATATTAAAGAGAATGGTACAGCTTCCAAAAGATAAGATAAATGCATACAAGTTCAGACTAGCAGTCAAAAGCTAGAGAAACCACAGGAATCAAGAGAGTAAGTAAGAGAGCTGAAAAACATATGTAATGTAGCATTAAAGAAACTAATTATAAAGAGAACTAGTTATTTGCTTCCTGATGAAATGGAGAGCAACCCCAGTACTGAACTTCTTATATAGGAGAGTGTAACTGTATCCAATTGAAGAGAATCATAAGGATGAAATGTAAGTGCAGATCCTAAGAGTAACCTTATACCAACACTTTCAAAGAGGGTCTTCCACATATTAACAACTGATGGAAAAGCATAATTGTTATCCTCTGGTCTGATATTTTGCCTTTCCCCAAAGAAATCAAATAGTTCAAAGAACCTCACTATTGCTTTTCAGCTTTCTTTTGCTTTTTCTTTTCTGCATGTGTGTTTTAAAGAAGTTAATTAATTTTATAATATTTTTTATTACTAATACAATTTATGCTTACTGTAAAAAAACAATACAGAAATTAGCAAAGAGAAAAAATAAACTGAAAAAGTTAGAAGAAACCAATTGTTACCATTTAGCACATACACATCCAGACATTTTTCTATCTATATGTAAATAATATATAATGAGAGAATGTCAGCTCTAGAATTTCTTTAAAGAGGCTTAAGGGTAGCAATCTGGTAGAGTTAAAACTACATTTGAATAGCAATTCACATAAGGTTGACACAAGTATTAAATGTTTATATCATTGTGGGGGCTGATGGAGATTATGGGATGGATAAACCTCTTCCCTGTTCCCCTTGGCGCTGCCACTGAATATATAAAATACACATATTACAAACTAAGCTCATATTATATATACTGTGTGTAACATACTTTCCAAAATTACTATATAATGACTTTAAAAGAATACTTTGCCTTTAGAACTTCATATAGTCAAATACTAGATACTCCATTTGTTGAACACCTTAATTCTTTTTTTTTTAACATCTTTATTGGAGTATAATTGCTTTACAATGGTGTTAGTTTCTGCTGTATAACAAAGTTAATCAGTTATACATATACATATGTTCCCATATCTCTTCCCTCTTGTGTCTCCCTCCCTCCCACCCTCCCTAACCCACCCCTCTAGGTGGTCACAAACCACCGAGCTGATCTCCCTGTGCTATACGGCTGCTTCCCACTAGCTAGCTATTTTACGTTTGGTAGTGTATATACGTCCATGCCACTCTCTCGCTTTGTCACAGCTTACCCTTCCCCCTCCCCATATCCTCAAGTCCATTCTCTAGTAGGTCTGTGTCTTTATTCCCGTCTTAACCCTAGGTTCTTCATGACCTTTTTTTTTTCTTAGATTCCATATATATGCGTTAGCATACGGTATTTGTTTTTCTCTTTCTGACTTACTTCACTCTGTACGACAGACTCTAGGTCCATCCACCTCACTACAAATAACTCAATTTCGTTTCTTTTTATGGCTGAGTAATATTCCACTGTATATATCACCTTGATTCTTTATTTCTAACTTACATTGCATGAAATTTACAAGATTCCCTCACAAAACGTTCAAAACCATTTGCAGGACAATTGGCTGATTTACAAAGTAGTTCTCTAAAGGCTCAAAACATTTTGTAATTCAGTTACTCTATATTTATGAATGATATAAATATTTTTAAATTGACAAACATGGTTTCAAATTCTATTTTGGTTGGTAAAATATTCCAGCTTTTTGGACACAATTATGAATTATGTCTACATGCAACCTGTGACAAGTACACATCTGCTATTGATAGCTGATTTAGTATGAAAAATTGCTTTTATCATAGCAATGTGCCTCAGCAAAATTTATACTTGTATTATCACCACAAAATGAACAATTTTATCTTAAATGCTATACTTCTTTTTTTTTTTTACATCTTTATTGGAGTATAATTGCTTTACAATGGTGTGTTAGTTTCTGCTTTATAACAAAGTGAATCAGTTATACATATACATATAACCCCATATCTCTTTCCTCTTGAGCCTCCCTCCCTCCCACACTCCCTATCCCACCCCTCTAGGTGGTCACAAAGCACCGAGCTGATCTCCCTGTGCTATGCAGCTGCTTCCCACTAGCTATCTATTTTACGTTTGGTAGTGTATATATGTCCATGCCACTCTCTCACTTTGTCACAGCTTACCCTTCCCCCTCCCCATATCCTCAAGTCCATTCTCTAGTAGGTCTGTGTCTTTATTCCTGTCTTTCCCCTAGGTTCTTCATGACATTTTTTTTCTTAAATTCCATATATATGTGTTAGCATACGGTATTTGTCTTTCTCTTTCTGACTTACTTCACTGTGTACGACAGACTCTAGGTCCATCCACCTCATTACAAATAGCTCAATTTCATTTCTTTTTATGGCTGAGTAATATTCCATTGTATATATGTGCCACATCTTCTTTATCCATTCATCCGATGATGGACACTTAGGTTGTTTCCATCTCCTGCCTATTGTAAATATACTTCTAAACTGAATTTAACATGGCATTCATAATGATGTCAGATATTTAACAACTGCGACAATGAACTTCAAATGCTTTATTTGGAATCCATGAATCAGGTGAGAAATAATTTAGCCCATTATTAGAATTAACTGATTGACTATTTGTAGCATCTTATGACACTGATATTAAACTTATATCTTTTAACTGTCTGCAAATTTCTTGTACTAATGGAGCCTTCTTAATAACAGGTCTACTTCACCTTTTTTTTTTTTTTAACCTGCACAAGAAAACTGGAACCAAAAATGTGCTAAATTGATTTAGAAAACGTTTTGCTTTTTTAATCTCAATATGAAGTCATCCTTCACAGACTGATATAAGATATACCTTTCTTTATCTACATGTGATAATTGTCACCTTCAGGCAGAGTATTCTTAACTACTAACTTCTAAAGTACATCCTGATGTTTCTAGACTTCATGTGGTCGATGATATCATTATGATCCCTACAACAGATAACAGATGCTGACTAACACTGTGCTCCATATTCATCATCAATTTCCTAGAGAAACAAAATTTATCCCTTTATTTTTCATTAAACATGTTTTTTAAAAAATTATTGCTGTCAAAAGGGTTTATTACAGGTTTGTGTTCAAGACTGTGATGTAGGAGGTTTCTGAACTTACCTCCTCCCATAGATGCACTGAGTCTATACCATCTATGAAACAATTTCCTCTGAATGCCCCCCCGCCCCCACCTTGGGACTTCCCTGGTGGTCCAGTGGTTAAGACTCCATGCTCCCAATGCAGGGGGCTCCCAATGCAGGGGGAGTCCACACGCCGCAACTAAAAAAAAGAAAAACAAAAAACCCAAACTAGCTGAGCAATGCCCACAAATTGAGCAAACAAGAAAACCCACATTGAAGCAAGTAAGAGAGACTGAGACAAAATCTTGCCATAAACCCCACGTCTGGTGTGGAGACCCACAACTGGGCAAAAACTCACACCTGAGCTGCTACTTGAGGAATGAAGGATTTGAACCCTACATCTGCAACCCAACTTTCAAGACCTACACCTGAGAGACAAGCCCCCAAAACATCTAACTTCCATGAGACCCCAGTGGCTATATCAAAACAGTGCAACAGTTCTTAAAGGGCTTGCACATGCAAGCTCACCCACCCTAAAGCCTAGTGCAGAGGCAACTGACTAAAAAGCACCTAGACTTTCTGTTAAAAAGGATTATTTGTTTATCTTAAAGGGTCAGCCTAAGGGGCCAGCATCTAATTTAGCATATGAGTCTACTGAAATACACAGGATGGAGGCTGTCAGGTTCCATCTCTATGCTCTCCAGATCACCAGTATCTCCCAGAAAAGAGCTTGTACTGCTGTCTTCTGGTGCCCTGATTATTGCAGCTGCTGCCCAGGGGACACCTCTAGATCACCTGACTCTGGTGGCCCTCAGGGCTTACGTTCCCAGGTCCCACAGGACCATAACAGAGAAAGGGAGTTCTTAACTGGCTACCACTCCCAGGGCACAGCAGAGAGGCAACAGACTGAGGCAACCAATCTTTCTATGAAAGAGATCTGTTAGCTTATCTTCATAGCTGTGGACTTAGCAGCCGGCTTCTAATTAAACATATCTAAAGGCTGACTGTCATCCTCTCCAGAGACCTGGGAGAGCACTCTCCCTCTGTCCCACTCCAGAGCACTAGTATATCCTGGAGGAGAGCTTGTACACTTATCTGGTGCCCCAGTTTTTGTGGCTGGTTCTGGTGGCCACTGGGGCTTATATGCATGAGTTCAAAGAGACATTAGTGAAAGAAAAAAAACAGTTATTAACTGGTGATTACCCCAGGACTCAGCTCAGAGGGAGCACTAAAAATAAAGTAGGCTACTTGGACAATGACTAAGGTCTGAAAGACAACCAAGAGCTAGGCATGGTTGAATAAAAAGGTTCATCTCCTAAACAAGACCACTCCTTCCAGAATGGGAGGGGTGGCTGTTTTATCTAATGCATAGAAACCAACACAGAGTCAAGGAAAATGAAGAAACAGAGGAATGTGTTTCAAGAAAGAACAAGATAAAACCTCAGAAAAAGACCATAATGAAACAGAGATAAATGATGTATACGATAAAGAGTTAAAAGTAATGATCGTAAAGATGCTTGCTAAGTTCAGGGGAAGAATGGATGAACAAAGTGAGAATTTCAACAGAGATAGAAAATATTAAAGTACCGAAAGGAAGTCACAGAGTTGAAGAACACAATAATTGAACTTAAAGATACAACAAAGGGCTTCAACATTAGACTCGATGAGGAAGAGGAAAGGATCAGTGAACTCAAAGACAAGACAACGGAACACACCCAGAGAAGTAAAAAGAACAAAAAAGGGGTGAAGACAGCTTAAGGGATTTATAAGCTAACATCAAGCAGACCAACATTTGCAATAGAGGGGTCCTAGAAGGAGAAGAGAAAGGGGCAGAAAACTTATTTTAAGAAATAATGGCTGAAAGCTCCATTAACCTGAAGAAAGAAACAGACATCCAGATCCAGGAAGTCCAGAGAGTTCCAAAAAAAGATGAATCCAAAGACAGCCACAATAAGACACATTATAATTAAAGTGTCAAAAATCAAAGACGAGAGAATCTTAAAAAAACAGTAAGAGAAAAACAACTTGTTGCGTGCAAGGGGAACCCCCATAAGACTATCAGCAGATTTTCAGCAGAAATTTTGCAGGCCAGAAGTAGCAAAATATATTCAAAGTGCTGAGAGAAAAAAACTGCCAACTATTTTTTTTTTTTTTTTTTTTGCGGTACGTGGGCCTCTCCCGTTGCGGAGCACAGGCTCTGGACGCTCAGGCTCAGCGGCCATGGCTCACGGGCCCAGCCACTCCGCGGCATGTGGGATCTTCCCAGACCGGGGCACGAACCCGTGTCCCCTGCATCGGCAGATGGACTCTCAACCACTGTGCCACCAGGGAAGCCCTGCCAACCAGTTTTTAGTCTACACAGCCAAGTTCTCCTAGTGAATTGAAGGAGAGATAGTTTTCCTGAAAGATTTATGAAAATATAAATCTCACTGGTAAAGGTAAATATGTTATAAAACTCAGAATAATCTAAAATGTTGTAAAGGTGGTAGGTTGATCACTTATAAAGCTAGCATGAAAGTTAAGAGATAAAGTAGTAAAAATAACTATACCTACAAACATTTGTTAAAGACACACAAGATTAAAAAAATGTAAATGGAAAAAAAAAATGTAAATGGTGACATCAAAAACGTAAAATGAGGGGAGAGTAAAAATGTAGAGCTTTAGAATGTGTTCAATCTTAGGGTGTTAACAACTTGAAATAGACTGTTATAAATGTTTTTACGTAAGCCTCATGGTAACCACAAAGCAAAAACCTATAGTAGATACACAAAAGATAAAGAAATCTAATGACACTAGAGAAAATCTACAAATCACAAATTAAGAGAGCAAGAGAAGGAGGAACAGAGGAATTACAAAACAGTCAGAAAACAATGAACAAAATGACAATAAGTATCTACCTATCAATCATTACTTTGAATGTAAATAGACTAAATTCTCCAATCAAAAGATACAGAGTGGATAAATGGTTTTAAAAAATGACCCATCTATATGCTGCCTACAAGAGACTCACTTCAAATGCAAGTACACACTCAGATTGAATGAAGGAATGGAAAAACGTATTCCATAAAAATGGAAATCAAAAGAAAGCTGGGGTAGCTATATTTACGTTGGGTAAAATAGACTTTAAGATAAAGACTGTAATAAGAGACAAAGAAGGGTACTATATGATAATAAAGGGGTCAATCCAATAAGAAAATAAAACATTTGTAAATATTTATATGCCCAAAATAGGAGCACTTAAATATATAAAGAAAATATTAAAAGACCTAAAGGGAGAAATATACAGCAATACAATAGTAGGAAGAGACTTTAATACCTCACTTTCATCAATGAATAGATTACCTAGACAGAAATTTAATAAGGAAACATTGGCCTTAAATGACACATTAGACCAAATGAACTTAAAAAACATAAACAGAACATTCCACCCAAAGGAACAGAATACACATTCTTCTCAAGTGCTCATAAAACAGTCTCAGGGTGTGGAGAAAAGGGAACCCTCTTACACTGTTGGTGGGAATGTAAATTGATACAGCCACTGTGGAGAACAGTATGGAGGTTCCTTAAAAAGCTACAAATAGAACTACCATATGACCCAGCAATCCCACTACTGGGCATATACCCTGAGAAAACCATAATTCAAAGAGTCATGTACCAAAATGTTCATTGCAGCTCTATTTACAATAGCCCAGAGATGGAAACAACCTAAGTGTCCATCATCGGATGAATGGATAAAGAAGATGTGGCACATATATACAATGGAATATTACTCAGCCATAAAAAGAGACGAAATTGAGCTATTTGTAATGAGGTGGATAGACCTAGAGTCTGTCATACAGAGTGAAGTGAGTCAGAAAGAGAGAGACAAATACCGTACGCTAACACATATATATGGAATTTAAAAAAAAATGTCATGAAAAACCTAGGGGTGAAACAGGAATAAAGACAGACTTACTAGAGAATGGACTTGAGGCTATGGGGAGGGGGAAGGGTAAACGGTGACAAAGCGATAAAGAGGCATGGACATATATACACTACCAAAAGTAAGGTAGTTAGCTAGTGGGAAGCAGCCGCATAGCACAGGGAGATCAGCTCGGTGCTTTGTGACCGCCTGGAGGGGTGGGATAGGGAGGGTGGGAGGGAGGGAGACGCAAGCGGGAAGAGATATGGGAATATATGTATATACATAACTGATTCATTTTGTTGTGAAGCTGAAACTAACATACAATTGTAAAGCAATTATACTCCAATAAAGATGTTAAAAAAAAAAAAAAAGAGTGATGCTAATTGAAGTTAGGGGAAAGAACCTCATTGTACCTGTTAATATCTTTTAGTAACCAGAAGGAAAAGCTATCCAAAGCCAACCCCAAGCCTGTGCCAAACCAGGAGTAGAGAAGCATCAATGGTTCAGAACTCACTGAGGCCTTTTAAAAAAATAAATAAATAAAAAAAAAATAAAATAAAAAATAAAACAGTCTCAAGGATAGATCATATGTTAGGCCACAAAACAAGTTTTAATATTTTTAAGAAGACTGCAATCATATCAAGTATCTTTGCCAACCACAATAGTATGAGACTAAGAATTAATTACAAGAAGAAACTGGAAAATTCACACAAAGTTTCAGCACATATTACTGAACAACCAATGTGTCAAAGAAGAAATCAATACCTTTAAACAAGTAAAGGTGGAAATACAACACAACCAAAACTTAAAGGATACAGAAAAGCAGTTCTAAGAGGGAAGTTCATAGAGATAAATGTCTACATCAAGAAACAAAAAAATGATCTTAAATAAACAATCTAACTTTACATCTTAAGCAATTGGAGAAAAAATAACAAACAAAGCCCAGATTTAGTAAAAGGTAGGAAAAAACAAAGATTAGAAGGGAAATAAATGAAATAGATACTATAAAGACAACAGGAAAGATCAATGAAACTAAGGGGTGGTTCTCTGGAAAGGTAAATAAAATTGACAAACCTTTAGCTAGGCTAACCAAGAAAAAAAGAGAGGACTCAAACACAGGCATACCTTGCAGATATTGCAGGTTCAGTTCCAGATCACTGCAATAAGGTGAGTATCATTATAAAGCAAGTCATGTGAATTTTTTGGTTTCCCAGTGCACATAAATGTTATGTTTACACTATACTGTGATATACTAAGTGTGCAATAGCATTATGTTTAAAAATCAATGTACATACCTTATTTTTAAAGATATTTATTTCTAAAAAATGCTAAGCAGCTGCGCCTTCAGCAAGATATAATCTTTTGCAATAGTAACATAAGTGATAACTGATCACAAATCACCATAACAAATATAGTAATAATGAAAAAATTTGAAATATTGGGAGAATTACCAAATGTGACAGAGACAAGAAGTGAACAAATGCTGTTGGAAAAATGGCACCGATAGACTTGCTTGGCTCAGGGGTGCCACAAACATTAACTTATAAAGAATGCAATATCTGCAAAGTGCAATAAAGCAAAAGGCAATAAAACGAGGTATGCCCATAAATAAAATCAGAAATAAAAGAGACATTACAATTGTTACCACAGAAATATAAAAGATCTCAAGAAACTACTATTAAAAATTATACTCCAACAAATTAGACAACATAGAAGAAATGGATAAATTCCTAGAAACATACAACCTCTCAAGACTGAATCATGAAGAAATAGAAAATCAGAACAGACTGATTCCTAATAAGGAGATTAAAACAGTAGTCAAAAACCTCCCCAAAAAAGCCCAGGACCAGATGGCTTCATGGGTGAATTCTATCAAACATTGGAAGAATTAACACCAATCCTTTTCAAACTCTTCTCAAAAACTGACGAGGAAAGGACACTCCCAAACTCATTTAATGAGGCCAGCATTACTGTTATATCAAAACCAAAGACACCAAAAAAAAAAAAAAACCTGATGAATACAGATGCAAAAATCCTCAACAAAATGCTACAAAACTGAATTCAACAATACTTTAAAACAACAATCATACACCATTATCAAGTGGAATTTATTCCAGAGATATGAATATGGTTCAACAAACACAAATCAATCAATGTGATACACCACAAACAAAATGAAGGATAAAAGTCATATAATACCATCTCAATAAATGTGGGAAAAGCATTTGACAAAATTCAACATACATTTATTATAAAAACTCTCAACAAAGTAGGTATTGAGGGACGAAACTCAACACAATATAGACGGTATATGACAGGCCCACAGCTAACATTATACTTATGGGTGAAATATTGAAAGCTTTTCCTGAAAGATCAACAACAAGGCAAGGATGCCAAGTCTTGCTACTTCTATTCAACGCAGTATTGGAAGTGGTAGCCAAAGTAATTAGGCAAGAAAAAGAAATGAAAAGTATCCAAATCAAAAAGGAATAAATAAAGCCATCACTATTTGCACATGACATGATATTATATAAAGAAAATTCTAAAGACTCCACCAAAAAACTGTTAGAATAAACAAATTCAGTAAAGTTGCAGGATACAAAATCAATGTATATAAGTTAGTTGCATTTCCTTACACTAATATGAACTACCAGAAAGAGAAATTAAGAAAACAATCTCATTTACAAATGCATCAAAAAGAATAAAATACCTAAGAAATAAATTTAACCAAGGATATGAAAGACCTGTATATTGAAAACCATAAGACAATAATGGAATAAACTGAAAAAGACTCAAATAAATGGAAAGATATTCCATGCTTATGAACTGGAAGAATTAAAATTGTTAAAATGTCCATACTATCCAAAGCAATCTAAAGATTCAATGCAATTCCTATCAAATTCTCAATGGCATTTTTCACAGAAATAGAACAAAAAATCCTAAAATTTGTACAGAACCACAAAAGAGCCTGAATAGCCAAAACAATCTTGAGAAAGAAGAACAAAGTTGGCAGCATCATGCATCCTGATTTTAATCTATATTACAAAGCTACAGTAATCAAAACAGTATGATATTGGCATAAAAACAGACACACAGATCAATAGAAAAAATAGAGAGCCCAGAAATAAACCCACACATACATGGCCAATTAATTTATGACAGAGGAGCCAAGAATATACACCTGGGAAAAGACAGTCCTTTCAATAAATAGTGTTGAGAAAACTAGATGGCCATATGCAAAAGAACAAAACTGTACCGCTATCTTATACCATACACACAAATCAACTCAAAATGGATTAAAGCCTTAAATGTAAGACCTGAAACCATAAAATTCCTAGAAGAAAACATAGGCAGTAAGCTCCTTGCCTTTGGTCTTGGTGATCATTTTTTGGATCTGACACCAAAAACTAAGGCAACAAAAGCAAAAATAAATGACTGGTACTACATCAAACCAAAAAGCTTCTACAGAGCAAAGAAAACCATCAACAAAATTAAAAGGCAACCTACCAAACGGGAGAAAATATTTGCAAATCATATATCTGATAAGGGATTAATATCCTATATATATATATATATAAGGAGCTCATACAACTCAATAGCAAAAAACCAATCTAAGCAAAAAATGGGCAGAGGATCTGAACAGACATTTTTCCAAAGAATATATATAGATGGGCAACAGGTACATTACATAAAAAGGTGTTCAACATCACTAATCATCAGAAATATAAAATCAAAATTGCAATATCACCTCACACCTGTTAGAATGGTTATTATCAGAAAGTCAAGAAATAACAAGTGCTGGAGAGGATGTGAAGAAAAGAGAAGCCTGTGAACTGTTGGTAGGAATTTATATTGGTTCAGCCACTATGGAAAACAGTGTGGAGGTTTCTCAAAAAATTGAAAATTGAACTTCCATATGATCCAGCAATTCTGTTCTGGGTATTTATCCAAAAGAAATGAAAACACTAACTCCAAAAGATATATGTACCTCCATGTTCACTGCAGCATTATTTACAACAGTTAAGACATGGAAGCACCCTAAGTGTCAATCAATGGATGAATGGATAAAATATACGTATATCTGTGTATACACCCACCCCCACCCCACACACACACACTGGAATATTATTCAGCCATAAAAAAGAAGAAAATTTTGTCATTTGCAACATGAATAGAGCTTAGGGCAATGTGCTAAGTAAAATAAGTCAGAGATAGAAAAACAAATGCCATATGATCTCACTATTTATTTTTATCTAAAAATAAAGCAAAACAAACAAAACCTGAACTCACAAATACAGATAACAAATTGGTGGTTGCCAAAGGTGGGAAGTGGTTGAAGTGGATGAAGTAGGTGAAGCTGGTAAAAAGGTATAAACTTCCAGCTATAAAATAAATGAGTCCTGGGGCTGTTATGCACAGCATGGTGACTATGGTTAATAATACTACATTGTATATAGGAAAAACTGCTAAGTGAGTAAATCTTAAAAGTCTCATCACAATAAAAAAGTTACTGTATAGTGACAGATGTTAACTAGACTTACTATGGTAATCATTTGGCAATATATACAAATACTGGATCATTATGTTGTACAACTGAAACTATTATAATGGTATATGCCAATTATATCTCAATTAAAGAAAAGATTTCAACTCAATGACCTAGTTTTCCACCTTGAGGAACTAGAAAAAGAGCAAACTAAACAACAAGCTAGTAGAAGGGAGGAAATAATAAAGACAGAGATAAAAGAAATAGAGAATAGAAAAGCAATAGAGGAAATCAAAAAATTAAAAGTTGGTTCTTTGAAAAGTTCAACAAAATTGACAAACCTTTAGTTAAACTAAGAAAAAAAGAGAGAAGACTCAAATTACTAGAATTGGAAATTAAAGTGGGACATTATTACTATTATCTCTGACCTCATAGAAAAAAAAATACTATGAACAACTGTAAGCCAACAAAGTAGATAACCTAGATGAAATGGACAAACTGCTAGAAATTCACAAACTACCAAAACTGACTCAAAAGAAATAGAAATTCTGAATTCCCCCAAAATAAGAGGTTGAATAAGTGATCAAAACTTCCCAACGAAGTCCAAAACCAGATAGTTTCACTGGTGAATTGTACCAAATTAACACCAATCCTTCTCAAACTCCTCCAAAAACTAGAAAAAGAGGGAACACTTCTTAATTCATTCTGTGAGGCCACCATTACCCTGATACCAAAGAAAGACAAAGACGCCATAAAAACAGAATATATTTTTGAATATAATTTATGAATATCCTTTATGAATACTGATGCAAAAATTCTTACCCTTCTGAAGCTTATAGACCAGCAGGAAAGACAAACAATAACAATAAAATAGTAAGAATGAGAAAAGACAAGGTATTAGCTATCATGGAAGCTAGCAGGTATATCTGACCTGGATGGCAGATTGTGGGGTGGGAAAGGGCAGCTCAGGAAATACCTTCTAGAAAAAGTGACATTTAAGCTAAAACAGGTAAGATGAAGAGTTAGCTGGATAAAGAACAAGGCAAATACCAGGCAATGGGAAGGGCACTTGGAGTCTAACACTGAAACACATAGGGATCTAAAAGAAGTTATTTCTGTAAGCCTGAAGTATGGAATTGTTGGGGGCAGAAGGGGAGCAGAGAGGGATGAAGCTGAAAAGGTTGGTGCTGTAACTCTAAGAGCAATGGAAAGCCATCAGAGAGTTTTAAGAGGCAAAAAACAAAACCCACTAGATTAACTGTATTTATTTGTGTGCATATCTGACTGAGGATATGAACTGTGTCTATTTAATCATTTCCTCAGTGATCAGAACAATGCTAGGCATGGTCTAAGTATTTGGTAAGTATGTATTAAGCACTATTGAATCAGAACACTAATGGGTAGCAGAACAAAAAATGAAACCTCATTTTTGATTGTATAATCTATTACACATGTAAACATATAGAGACTAGAGATTCCTCAGTGATAGCTACAATGAAACCACTGAAATTAAATAATTAAAATTAGAATGAATCAATTAGATTGAAAACATACTGCTCTCTTGTTAAAAACAAAATAATAAAAGTAAAAATATTGCAAAAGGAATGAATATATGTAATTACTATCAAAGAATCAATCATTAAAATGGAATGTTCTGTCATATCATAAGCCATCGGGCCTATATGATTATATGTTGGATGCACATTTCTAAACTGAAAGCAGGCAATGCAAACTATTTATATTGTCAAAATTAGACAAAATTGAGAAGTGTATATTTCAGCCTTTCCAGATTCTGACCTTATCTTACTTCAAACATTATAGTGACTTGTCTTATTTTTTTGTTGAACTCCACATAATTTAGCTTTAAAAGTAAGCAATAGGTTGCGAATTACAAGTCACAGGATGCCTAAGGGACCACAGGATACCAGAGTCCTAAGAAAAACTATTTTCTGGCACAACTACATTACATGAAAATAAGCTAATGATGTAATAGTGACTCTTTGCTCTAGAAAACCTTGATTTTAAAGTTGAAGGAGAAAGAATTTCTTGTTTTCTTCTTTCACCAAATTTTCAATCAAGATATTTTAAATGACCAATGTAAGTAAAATGCAGTGAGGAAATAAATGCTGACTATATACTTGTTATGATTACATATTCTTTTTTGAAATTTTTACTGATAAGCTCTGGTTATGTAACAGTTTCAGATATATTTCTATAAAATGGGACAGGCAGGCAATATATGCTTCAGGCCTAAAAGGACAGTGAATACAGTTGGTTGCTTGATTGATTTTACAATAATTTCAATCCCTTTTAAGAGTCTATTTAAAGGTTAGATCTTTCTGTGATGATCAGGGCCCTGCCAAGCTGGGATAAATACGTTCAGTAAAAGTATACTATGAATTGAAATGATGCCACCACCTTACATGCATGTTTTATCTTTTTAAAACATTTTCATATTTGGTCCTCATACCTATCATAAAGTAATACTTGCCCGATTTTTAGATAAGGAAACTGAGTCCAAAAGAATACATGTGACTTTCTAGGGTATTTGCACAATCAGTAACAGGGACTTAGCTAAAAATGGAGACTCCTAATTAAAATATTTTTTTGTACTGGATCACTGCTAACTCTTGGTCCAGCGAGAGTTATTCTTTTTTGAGGGATGATCTTATCTTTGACCTGAGTCAAATAACTAATCCCAACAGATTACATTTTTCTTTAAGGAGTAATTGATACTACATATATTTTTAAACTAAAGAAATGATGGCCTGTTTCATGTCAAGCTCCTGAACAAACCTCTTGATAATTACGAACCTCCTACAAAAATTATACTGTATACATGGCAGTGAAATGGATGAGGAAAGCATAAATAAACTGGAAAGCAACATCTCAATCCAGTCTCCCATTAATTAAAAGCCACCACTTCTTTCCCCTTCATTTCAAAACCCTATGGCAGTGAACCCCAAATTGGAGACATAGTACAGAGGCGCCAGAAGACTTCAGTTCCAGGCTCCCACAGGATTTATCTATTAAAGGAAAATGGAGAGTCGGAGTATCGGGGAAAAATAGGAAGACGCAGTTTACTCCGCCCTTCGTTCCTCTACCCTGAACAATGTAATGTAGCAAGGAAACCATCTGCAATGCTGTCAGGGCCCCGCTGAGTCAGGTAAGAGGCTGGAGAAACCCGCACCCCCTAAGGGCCCCTTCCTCTTTTTAATTCACCTTTCCCCCCTCCCTTTCCGTGATTTCTCCCCTGTCTCCCACCCCTCTTGTAAGCTTTGCCCAGTGACATCTCACGGCCAACCCAAGAACCTTTTAAGAATAACCTCAGGGTCCGGGCAAGGAGGGTAGGACCGAGCCTTGGGGGGTCGTCACCTTTTGAGGTATCTGGCGTCCTCCCCCTGCATGGCGGCGGCGACGGCGGCGTGGGGAGGATGGGGGTGTCTGAGAGAGGCCGGCGGGGCTATTTCCGGGGACGCTGGCCAAAGTACCCCACACCCAAAGGCGATGACAGTCCTGAGGCCTGCAAGGCGGGGCAGCTACAGCGCTCTGGTTACCAGGGTGAAGCCGCCGGCTCCTCCCACGGCTCCTAGGCCCCAAAACGCTGGCGCTGCCCAGACCCGCCCAGAGCGGCCTGTATGAGCTCCGCCTCAAAGCGCATGCGCCTACTCCGCGGCGACAATACGCGCAGGCTCAGTATGCGGTGCTGGCGTTTGGGACTAATCTGACGCACCCTGGAGCGGAACGTGAAGGTATTTGCAGCAGATTTCAGCGCGCGTGGTTAAGGAGTGGCTCCGTGGTCACCGCCCCCTTGAGGATGGGAATTGAAAGAGTCATCCCGGTCAGTCGAATTGATATTTCAGGTCCTTCGCTTGGAAAGAGGGAAAGGAAATCCGTTAACCTTTTAATTAGAGAATGCTCTAGAGCAGTCAGGCCCTCGGCTGGTAACCTGTAAAGAAAGGTTTGTATCTGGGGCATTGTGGAAAAGGAACTGCACTGATTGCACTGAGAAGCTGGAACTTGTGCAGATAGGCTGACCCTTACGAAATGAATACAATTAATATCAACTTTGATCGAGGGGCAAATCTCTCACTTCCATTTTGGTATCCTAAATCTAGAATGCACCTCTGCCCCGCACGCGCACACACACACACACACACACACACACACACACACAGCTCCTGAAATTACAACTCCTAAACTATCCCTGACTCGGGCTACGTTTGGAATCACTTCCTCTAAGACAGGCAGCTGTTGGCAATTCAGACCATAGGGCCAAAGGGCTGTTTTTCTGTTTTGTTGGTTTTTTTATTGAAATATAGTTGATTTACAGTATTGTGCCAATCTCTTATATGAAGTGAAGTAAGTCAGAAAGACACAAATACGATGTGATACCACTTATACGTGGAATCCATAGGGCTGTTTTTGAACCTTAGCAAGTAATGTCCTCTTTCTGAGATCTATTCCCATGGGCTCAGCTTTCTCATCTATGCAAATGACTTACGTTCATTTATTCAATAAATATTAATTGAGGGCCAGCTTTGTGCCAGACATCAAACCAGGCTCTAGGGATAACAAAGGAGGCGTTTCTACTCCCACTTCTCACCTGTCACTCGCTTCTAGTTCTATATTTTTAGTCACCTTGCACTGTGTCTACACCATTGTTCCACTGCCTTTTTCAGATGCAGTACGTTAATGCAGTGCACTGCATGGAATATTAAATACAGACACAGTCCATACCAAGAGATTTTTATCGCCCACCCATTCACACAGGCTACACTATTTCTGTCAGTGTTGTAGTCATTCTTCCAGTCTTCCAGGGAAGACTGTATGAAGATAACTTTGACATCTTTCTTTGTATCATGCCCTCTTATTAAACTATTTCAAAATTTTATCTTTTCTTCCTTCAAGATATTCCTGCAATCCAGCTTTCTTCTCCATTCTCCCTTCTACCTACTAGCCTAACCATTTCAGACTTGGAATACTGCAATTCTTTCCTAACTGGACTTCCTATTTTCTGTTGTTGTTTTTTTTTTCCCAAATATTCATTCTCAAAACTGATATAAAATTTTACAAATTATCACTCATAGCTACATTACCTTAAAACCCCTACAGTACCTAATATTGCCAGATCACAATATCTATTAAAATTCAGTTTATATAATAAGCATTCTTGCAATATAAGCTCCTTGAGATCAGAGATTTTGCTTTGTTTACTTCTGTATCCTTAGAACAGCATCTGGCTCATAGTTGGCACTAAATAAATATTTGGAATTGAAAAAAATGCATACTTGAGCTTGAAACAATAACAACAACAAAAATCTAGAGGAAATGCCCAGAGGCCAGAAAGGAAGAACTGAAAACTAGATCAATAATGAGATAAACTGAAACTGGGCCTGAACTAGAGAAGCTGTCAGTCTATAGCAGGAACAGTACAAGATGAGCCTAGGCATTTTATTCTTGAAAGTAAGAAAATACTAATGGTATTGTGTCCAAAAGACAGTAGTCAATTTTGAGGTAATTTGCCTCACAAGGAATAATTACTGTGGTTGATTTAACACATAATAAAAATACAGGAGTCCATAATGATACTCAACGACACATAGAAAAACAGGAAAACAAAACCTCACTTTCATTGAAGGTAATGACTGCATCAAATTCTTACTCTGAAACTTGGTAATTAAAGGAAATAATTAAGCATTTAATCCAAGTCTTTTGGAAATAAACCATAATTTACCTCCTCTTAATGAGGGAAAGCTCTTTTTTTTTTTTTACAGAAAATTCCTGCTAGTACTGGAACAATATAATTATAGACAGTTACTATTTTGCAAGCCCCAAGAAGTAATGCACCTCATTGATTTATTATAAAATAATTTAAAATGTGGTAGAGTTTTACCCCACAGATTACTTGATAATTCTAAGTGGAAAAAATGTTACTTTACAATGGGGAGATCTGGCTATCAGCATTTTAAACAAGTAAACTAGGCATCATTAGTAGTCATAGTACCTGATAGTATATGCAATAGGAAGCACACAAGATCACCTATTAAGTATTCTTGCCAAAAATTAACCTGAATCTAACTGAACTGTCAGATCTGTAAAAAATTAATAAATGAAAATCTCAATTAAATAGAGTTGGGAAACAGAATGGGAAGCTCTCATGCCGTATGATGATAGCACAGCCCAACAGAAAGAAGAAAGACTCCTTTCCTGTCAAGTTCTCAGTCAGTGAAAAGTCATGGACTCTTTATTTACTATAGCCTTCCCAACTTCCTTTTCCTCTCTATAAAAGCATTGCCCTATGGGGCACTTGCAAGTGGTTCACTGCAATTGCAGACCCCAAATTACAATGCTCTGCTGAACCCAAATAAACACATCTTTGCTGGAGAAATGTGTGGCAGTCTATTTTTGTTTCAGGTCAACAGATCTCATGTGCAGAACTAAATAAAGAAGATAGCCCATAGAGTGGGGAACATACCCAATTGGATATCAAGATATATCATATCAGAATAATAATTACAAAGTATAGTATTGATATAGGGAGAGAACACAAGTGAGACAAAAAAGAGAACTAGACCCATGCACATGTGTAAACTTGAAATATGACAGAAGTGAATTTTCAGATCATTATGGGAACAATGTATTTTCAATAAATGTTTTTGAGACAATTGTTTATGCACGTGTAACAAATTAAATTGGATCCCTACCTCATGCCATGTGCAGAAGCTAATTCTACATTGAATAAACACTTAAGTGTAGAAGAGAAAACTTTAAAAACATTCAGAAGCAAATATAAATTATCTTTATGACATTCAGTTAAGGACAAATTTTAAAACAAAATACAGAAAGCACTAGAAATAAGATTGATAAATTCACTCCATTAAGATTAATAACTTCTAATTATTAACCATGATACCATAAAGTAAAAAAGATAAGTTAAAAAATGATGTGACCTATTTGTATCACATGAAAACTAACAAAGGATTAAATTGCCTGCTTCAAGATCCACTATGAATCAAAAAGGAAAAGACAAACAACCCAATGGGAAAATGGACAAAGAGAACAAATTAGTATTAGCAAGATAAACAAAACAAAACATGAAAAGATGTTCCATCTCAACAGTAATCAGGAAGATCTCAATTAAGACCATAAAAAGATACAATTTTACACTGACCACGGTGCAAAATTTAAGAATTCTAACAATACCAAATTCTGGTGAAAACGTGAAACCCTGGAAATGATTTAGTAAACATTTCAGGTGTGAGTGTTCATTGCAACTACCACTTGAGAATAAAATGTCTTCATTATCTTGTAAAGTTGAACGAGGATATTCTCTAAATTTCTGCAATTCTACCCCTAGTTATATAACTCAGAAAATTATAGCATATGTGCACAATGAGGTTTGTTCCAGAACTATCAGAGCAGTGTTGTGCATAATAGAAAAAGAAAATCTGAAAAACAACTCCAAAATATTTTTGCAGGAGAATGGATAAATATGTTTGAAATATTCACACAATACAATATTATGCAGCAGAGAAAGTTAATGAACTAGAACTATACAGACAACATGAATGAGTATTAGAAACATTATATTGAATGAAAGTAAATTGAAGATTACATACAGTGTTTTTTAAATTGTGGTATAATTTGCATACAATAAGATGCATTCTTCTTGGTGTGCAGTTATGCATTTTGACAAGTACACGAGTCATGTAACCATTACACAATCAAAATATTGAGCAATTCTGTCATCCCCCAAATTCCTCTCTGTTCCTTTGGAGTCATCCTGTTCCCCCAACATCAGGCTCTGATAAATACTGATGTTTTCTGTTCCTATCATTTCCCTTTTTCCAGAATGTCATCTAAATGTAAGCATATTTGATATAGCCTTTCGAGTCTGGTTTCTTTCTCTTAGCATTTGGGGGCCATCCATATTGTGTTTCATTAATTTATTCCTTTTTTACTGTCAGCTAGTGTTCCATTGTATGAATGTATCACAGTTTATTCATTTACCACATTTAGGTTGTTTCTAGTATTTGGGAACTGTGAATAAAGCCCCTCTAAATATTTACATACAGGTTTTTGTGTCAACTAAAGTTTTCTTTTCTCCTGAAAGCGAACACCTAAGAGTAGAATTGTTCAGTTATATAGCAAATGTGTGAATAACTCTGTGAAACTGCAAAACTGTTTTCCAAAGTGGTTGTGCTATTTTGCATTCCCACCAACAATGTATGACTTCAGCTGATACATATCCTCACCAGCACTTGGTATTATCAAGTTTTTAATTTGTTTGTTTAATCAAGTCATTCTAACAGGTGTGTAGAGATAGCTCATTTGATTTAAATTGTATTTCTGTGATGATTAATGGTATAAGCATATTTCATGTCCTTATTTACCATTTGTATATCATTTTGGGTGAAGTCTTTGTTCAAATATTTTGTTCATTTTTTATTTATGTTTTCACTAGCCTGACCAACCTGATCAGAGAGATAGCAACAGATACTAGATCTGAAAGATACATATCATTAAAACTGAAACAAGAAATAGAAAATGTTAAAACTCTGTATTTTTAAAAGAAATCAAAGACCTAATTACAGTTTTTCACACAAAGAATATTCCAAGCACAGCTTTACTGATTAGTTCTAAGAAATAAGTTCAATTTACATACTCATGCAGAAAATAAAGAATGAAGGAATATTTACCAACTCATATAAAAGGGTCAGCATTTTCCTGCCATCATATTCAGACAAATATCTTTAGTGAGCTTATATGTAACAATCTTTAAAAAAATACTAGTAAATTAAATCAGCAATATATAAAAAAAAAATACAACATTGTGACCAAATGGGGTTTAACTCAGAATGCAAGGTTAGTTTAACATAGGAAAATCCAGTAATTTACCACATTGCAAATATAAATGTGAATAACCGTATGATCATGTCAATAGAGGCAGAAAATGAATTTGACAGAATTCATGATTTAAAAACCTATTAGAAAACTAAGAGTAGAAGGTGACTTCCTCACTCTAATAAAGAATATCTGTTTATTTCTGGGCTGTCTCTTCTGTCCCATTTGTCTATGTGTCAGGAAGTAAGATGCCTCCAGGTATGCTATTCTTTCTCAAGATGGTTTTGGCTATTTGAGGACCATTTGGTTCCATATAAATTATAGGATTGTTTTTCCTACTTCTGTAAAATAAAATGCCATTGGAATTTCTATAGGATTAGATTGAATCTTTAAATAACTTTGGGTAGTGTGGAAAATTTGACAATATTAAATCTTCTAATCCATGAACATGGGTTGTCTTTCCATTGGTTTTTGTCTTCTTTATTCTCATTTATCAATGTTTTATAGTTTTCATTGTATATGGTTTTTACCTCAATGAAGTTTATTTCTCAATGATTTTTTTATAATATTGTGAATGGGATTGTTTTCTGAATTTCCTTTTTAGATAGTTTACTGTTAGAATACAGAAATACAACGGATTTTTGTATGTTGATTTTGTTTCTTGAAACTTTTTATTGAATCACTTATTCTAACAGATTTTTGTAGAATCTTTAGGGCTTTAAAAATATACAATCATGTCATCTGCAAACAGAAATAATTTTACTTCTTCCTTTCCTATTTAGATGCCTTTTATTTTTCTTGCCTAAATGATCTGATTAGTACTTCCAGTACTGTATTAAATAAAAGTGGCAAGAGTGGACATCCTTGTCTTGTTCATGATCTTAGAGTAAAAGCCTTCCAT
This sequence comes from Lagenorhynchus albirostris, assembly GCF_949774975.1. NCBI lineage: Eukaryota > Metazoa > Chordata > Mammalia > Artiodactyla > Delphinidae > Lagenorhynchus > Lagenorhynchus albirostris. Next base: position 58,849,008 of record NC_083096.1, on the reverse strand, counting down.
TTTCCACTGTTAGGTATGATGTTAGCAGTGGGCTTTCATAGGTGGCCTTAATTATGTTAATTTCCTTCTATTCCTAGTTGGATGAGCATTTGTATCATGAAAGGATTGAATTTTGTCAAATGATTTTTCTGCATCTATTCAGATGATCATATGATTGTCATCTTTCTATCAACGTGATGTATATTTATTGATCTGCATATATTGAACCATCCTTGCATCTAGGGATAGATCTCACTTGATCATGGTTGTATGGTCCTTTTCGTGTGCTTTTGAATTCAGTTTGCTAGTATTTTGTTGAGAATTTTTGCACCTATATTCATCAGGAGTCAGGCTGCATTGCTTTGGGAAACCTTCCTGTTAATATCAGTTTTCTCCTTCTGCAAAACTGTACCTCCTAGAAGCTTCTCTTAAGTTCCAGACTTAGTAAAGTGCTTTCTCTGTTCTCCTACTGCATTTACTGTACTTTATGGACATGATTTGTTTACGAGTGATGCAAAAGTTTTAAAATCACAGATTTAAAATTACATTTCCAGTCACAGTTCTTGACACATAGTGATAACTAACAAATGGTAGCTCCTGCTTTATCAGATATAATTACAGCTTTCAAGAAGCACATAAAGTACTCACCATGTATGTAAACAGATAACTTGACTGTCATATTGGCAATGTGAAACAAGTAGAATGTTGGCACAAAGAAGGAAATAATCCACTCATGGTGGATAGAAGCTTAGAGTAGGGCTCAAAAAGGATAAATAAAAAATTGCTTACCAGAGAAACATAATAGGGATATCCTTGGAAAGGGCAATAGTATACACACAATATATACACAATAGTATATACACAAACATATGAAATATCAGTATATATTTAGGTAAATGCAAGTAGTTGAGATAGTTAGGGAGCTAGGTTTGAGTAGGAGAGCAATGAAAAATAAATTTGGAAAATTCAGGAGGGGCAAAATTGTGGAAAGCCTGCTATAAGAGAGTGTGGTATTTGCATATTCTCTGCACACATTGAGAGCCATGAAAGCTTTTTTTTTTTTTTTTTTTTGCAGTATGCGGGCCTCTCACTGTTGTGGCCTCTCCCATTGTGGAGCACAGGCTCCGGACGCGCAGGCTCAGCAGCCATGGCTCATGGGCCCAGCTGCTCCGCAACATGTGGGATCCTCCCGGACTGGGGCACGAACCCGTGTCCCCTGCATCGGCAGGCAGACCCCCCAACCACTGTGCCACCAGGGAAGCCCCATGAAAGCATTTTAATATAGAAAAATTATATGTTGAAATTTATTATTTTAGCAGTATTAATTGTTCTATATTTTATCCACACAGCAACAGAGAACAGAGATGTAAGAACCACATTTTTTCTTCTCCATATATGCTGCTTTTAAATTTCAATGCTAATTTGCTTCAGAAGTTCACAGAAAATCGTTTCTTACCTTGTGACTGCCTTTGGGATATCATCAAATGGCCATCGTGGTCTGAAGAATCCACATCCACTGGCTATGAATGTGGTCATCTTCTCACTTTTCAAGTTAATTTGAGCTCACATTGCACATCTTAATGCAAAAGAGATTTAAGTTAAGAGGATCCTTTAAAATACATCCTCTTCTTGATGGTGGTAATCTCTGCATTCAACTAGTATGATGTAAGACAACAACTATGACATCATTCATTAGGTTTCTCCAAGGGTCAGAAGAGAGAGGGAGGTGGCCTACTAGGAAAATAATGAATCTCTGTGCTTTTTTTCTTCCCCATGTTCTCTTACAGCCTGAACTATACTTTGAGACAATAATTGTGTCAGCTATTTAAATACATGTCAACCTGATGATCCTTAAAGACATCTGTCGAATGAATATTATCCAGTATAAATAGAAGATGTATTTTGTCATACATGTACACACACATTCACGCACACACAAAAACACCTGTGTTTGTGAATTTGTAGTTGTATACGTACATGTTCAATTGGAAGTTCCGTGCTTTTGTGTGTGTGCTTTTAGAGATGTGCACATGACGTGGTGAGGGAAGAAGAGGATCTGAGTATATCCAGCCAGATCAGCTGTATTTATTAACCTAAACAAAATTTATGAGCAGGCATGACTTTAGACTTGAATATGCAAAAATGAATAGACATAGTTCCTGACTTGAAGAATTGTATCTACATGCAGTAGGGATACACAAAAAATGAAGAAATAAAATTCAAAGTAATACATTCTATGATAGAGCTATAATGCATCTCTATAGAAACTGAAGAGATGACTGTGGATTCAGACATTTAATCCTATTCTGCACAATACACTCATCCAAGAATTGAAGCTATGAGAAGAATAAGATACAGACCTTACCTTGAAGGAATTAAAAACTATGAATAGGCAATCAGAGGACAAGTAATTGGTGTTTCAGCCATATTTCCCACACATCTACATCCCACGTCAAGTTTTGTTTTGTTTTGTTTTTGTCCTGGATTATTTTAAACTGCTCTTACCTATTGATTTTTTCTATAAAGAATATGCTGCACCATATCTTTTCAATTTATTGCTTCAATTCCATAATCCCTCACTATGATAGAAGTTTCATTTGAGTTAGATATTTAAGTGAATCCAATCTCTCATTAAATACACATTTTTTAGTGCATATTATGTGTTCCAGGTACACTTCAGAGCTAAACTTGTAGTCTGGATGGATAAATTCAGGCAATGGCTATATTAATAATCAGACATCTCCTCTAAAGCCTTAATAGCAGAATTAGAAAATGTTTAGAGCATGACAACTACTGCTGCATACCTCTGCTAGAATGAGTTGAAAGCTATTTGGTCACCAAAGAGTGCTCTCTCCTCTTCACCTCTTTAACAAAGGTATTACCATAACATAAGTGTTTATGACATACCCTCTGGGTCACTAAGAACAGAACCAGAACTGCCAATTCATTCCAGATCAGTTCCTAGCAACTGCCAGTTAGCAATAACTTTGAAGTTGGGTAAGAGATGAATGTATTTCTTCCAGGGATGAAATATATGATGTTCCAACGAGTGATGTAACTCCATCCTTTTAAGTATGGGGCCGAAATTAAATCATATGTTATTTGACTGTTTAACTTTTCTTTCTTTTTCCTTCTCTTCCCCATCTTTCTCTTCTTTCCTTTTTTATCCCTTCTTTTCTTCTTTTCTTTTTTCTTTCTTTTTGTGTATAGACAGCACATGTGTCATAAAAATAATAGCATACTGGAAAAATAATTTTTTTCAGATTTGGAAAATTTCCTGCCAAATCGATATCTCTTTAATGTAATCATTACCGTATCAGGAGAGGAAGTAGATACAGATCAAAGACCCTGAGAAATGGTTGAAGTAGGGTCAGAATCTTTCCTGTGTGTTAGTGACAAAAAGGAATTGAAATTCATCTCATTTTAGTTCACAGTTCAATACCTTGTCCATATTGCTTTTTTTTTTAAGAGGTAGAGGTAAAAAATAAGATACTGCTACTCTAAGTTTGACAAATTGTAAAATATTTCTGTTAAATCAGTCCTCTTCCTGCCTTTCCCACTCATTGGCATGTGAACTTCTTTTTCTTTCCAAATGAGTCAGTTGAGAGAATGTCAACATTGCTGTAAGTAGAAGATGCTATCATGCCATCACAAAAGCAAAACAAAGTAAAAACAAAATAAACAAAATGCTGCTTTTCCACTTAGCAGCATTTGCTGTCCTTGGGATATGGTGATGTGTACTTCATTTTAAATGGTCTCTTCACTGAATTCTATCAAATACTCTCCCCCATAACCAAATGGACAGCTGGTGAAAATTCCTCCATCTGAACTAAGGAAGCATTAACAGCCTAAACATTTTTAACAAGATTGGTTTTATTTTACCTTATTAAAATATTTTCATGGCTCCCAGAATACCTTTCTTTTTTAGACATTGAGATGTTGGGCTAGGATTGATTCCAAGGTTATTCTGTTGCCAATACCTTTGAGTTCATAATATCATTAAAACTGAAGAAATATGAAAAGCCTGAAATGGAAAGTCAAATATAACTGAAGGAACACATACTCTTTCATTTTGCTGTTAAGTTTACTCAGAGCAAAGAAACAGCAAAACAGGCCATAGGAAGTGTTCAGTAAATAAGTTTTGAATGAATATCTATAGACAAAGAGGGAAATCACCAGATAAAATAAAATTACTGGTGCTTTTTCATAAAGTAGTAGGTTCTACATTTAACTGTTTGCATGTAGGCCACTAGAGTAAAGACTATACAGAAATTGGGGCGTTTGCATTTTTTTCTCTAATAGTATTCCTCATAGAGAGAGCAGTGGGCAAGAGGGAGGCTGGGTGATAGTCCTTTATTTATTTCTACCTCAGTATACATTTACTTTGTTTCTATTTTACTGGTTTCTGCTGGCCCAAGGATAAATCTATTTTATTGTACTAAAAAACTCTATATAGTGATATAGAAGGAAGGGCCCAGTTTTTAATCAGATTGTTGGTCTTTATAATGTTAACTTGTGTTAGTTCTTTGTATATTTTGGATATTAACCCCTTATCAGATGCATCATTGGCAAATATCTTCTCCTATTCAGTAGGTGGCCTCTTCATTTTGTTGATAGTTTCTTTGCTGTACAAAAGCTTTTTAGTTTGACATAGTCCCATTTTTAATTTTTGCTTTTGTTTCCCTTGCCTGAGGAGACATACTGAAAATATATAGCTAAGGCTGGTATCAAAGAACATACTGCCTGTGTTTTCTCCTAGGAATTTTATGGTTTCAGGCCTTACGTTTAGATATTTAATCTATTTTAAGTTTATTTTTGTATATGGTGTAAGAAAGTAGTCCAGTTTGATTCCCTTGCATGCGGCTGTCCAGTTCTCCAAACACCATTTATTGAAGAGGCTGTCTTTTCTCCATTGTATATTCTTCCTCCTTTGTTGTAGATTAATTGACCATAAAAGCTTAGGTTTATTTCTGGGCCCTCTATTATGTTCCATTGATCTTTGTGTCTGTTTTTGTGCCAGTACCATACTGTTTTGGCTACTATAGCTTTTACTATAGTTTGAAGTCCAGGAGTGTGATACCTCCGGCTTCGTTCTTCTTGCTCAAGATTGTGTTGGCTATTCGGTGTTTTTTTGTGTTTCCATACAAATTTTAGAATTATTTGTTCCAGTTCTGTGAAAAATATCATTGGTATTTTCATAGGAATTGCATTGAATGTGTAGATTGTTTTGGGAAATATAGTCATTTTAACAATATTAATTCTTCCAATCCATGAGCACAGTATATCTTTCCATTTGTGTTGTCTTCAGTTTCTTTCAACAGTGTCTTATAGTGTTCTGAGTACAGGTCTTTTGCCTCCTTGGTTAGATTTATTCCTAGGCATTTTATTCTTTTTTATGCAATTGTGAATGGGATTGTTTTTCTCTGATAGTTCATGGTTAATGTATAGAAATGCAGCACATTTCTGCATAGTAATTTTGTTTCCTGCAACTTTAATGAATTCATTTATTAGTTCCAGTAGTTTTTTGGTGGCATTTTTAGGATTTTCTATATATAGAATCATGTCATCTGCAAACAGTTGCAGTTTCTTTTTCAATTTGAATTTCTTTTATTTATTTATTTTTTTGTGTGCAATTGCTGTGGCTAGGACTTCCAATACTACATTGAATAAAAATGGCAAGTGTGGGCATCCTTGTCTTGTTCCTGATCTTAAAGAAAATGTTTTCAGCTTTTTACTGTTGAATATGATGTTAACTGTAAGCTTGTCATATATGGCCTTTATTAGGTTGAGGTATGTTCCCTCTACATCCACCTTGTTGAGAGTTTTTATCATAAATGAATGTTGATTTTGTCAGAACTTTTTCTGCATTTATTGAGATGATCGTATGATTTTTCTTCTTCAATTTTTTAATGAGGTGTGTCACATTGATTGATTTGTGCATATTAAACGATCCTTGCATCCCTGGGATAAATCCCATTTGATCATAGTGTATAATCCTTTTAATGTATTGTTGAATTTGGTTTGCTAATATTTCATTGAGAACTTTTGCATCTATATTCATCAGGGATTTGGGTCTGTACTTTTCTTTTTTGTGTGGTGTTTTTGTCTGATTTAGTATCAGAGTGATGCTGGCTTCGTAGAATGAGATCAGAAGTTTCCTTCCTCTGCAATGTTTTGGAATAGTTTGGGAAGGATAGGTGTTAACTCTTCTTTAAATGTTCGGTGAAATTCGCCTGTGAAGACATCTTGTCCTGTACTGTTGTTTGTTGGGAGTTTTAAAAAAATTATTGATTCAGTTTCATTACTGGTAAATGGTCTGTTCATATTTTCTATTTCTTCTTATTCAGTCTTGGGAGATTGTACATTTCTAGGAATTTGTCCATTTCTTCTAGGTTGTCAACCAGTCTTTATTCAGTGTCTTTTAGTCATTTTGGTTGTCTGAAGCTCATTGTCTAGTATATTCTTTAGGAAGTGCTCATGGGAACAATATTCCTTGAGGTCTTGCTTATTGATAATGGTTGTCTGTGCTTTTTATACTTGAAGTTCAGTATTACTGAATATAAAAGCCTTGGCTCACATTTTCTTTCCTTAACTCATTATTGACTGGGGGATTTTTACAGAAACTAATACGTGTGGCTGGCGATTTTTATTTTGGCTGGCCAAAAATTAATTCTGTTATTTCACTAACACTTTGCGGATTATTACATTCAATAGTTACACCTGACACACCTGTAAAGTCTTCTAATTTTGTGAAATGTTCTCTTCAATCCACTCTTCTGTAGAAGCAAAGGAGCATTCTCCAGCACCATGAATTTCATTTTCACTTTCCATATCAGAATCAATCACTAAGGTTTTTTGTCTTTTTGTTGGTCTAATAATCATATTGTCTGAATCAGAACTATATTCTGAAGAACTATCATCTTTTGAGACACTAGTATATGTTGCTCAGACAATCAGAAAATTCACTGAAAAATTCTTCTTCACTCAAAATTTCGCAATGCATCATTTTTGAAAATTTTGCATTTATAATATACACAAGGTATAGAGCAAAATGTGAATAACAACAATCATAAGTTGTATAATGAACCCTCGATCAATTTTAAGCTCTAACAACTTCCCCCTGGTGATGATAATTGTATCTCTCTCTAAAAACATATTGATAGGTCTCTGGTGAATAATGTGTTAAGTGTCTTAAGTATGTTACTTTATTTTCTTCTGGCATAAAGTGTTGCTGATTAGAAGTTTGTTAATGTAATTTTCTGTTCTTTATAAGTTACACATGTTTTTTGCATAAAAGGCCAAAATGTTTTTTCTTTTTTACAAGGTCTAGTAATTTTATTAGACTATGATTTGATGTTGGTTATTCTGCATGGATAATCAGTTATATGGTGTGCTCTTTCAATATGTAGTTTCACATCTTTTTAAAAAATATCAGCGGGTGGGGCTTCCCTAGTGGCGCAGTGGTTGAGAGTCCACCTGCTGATGCAGGGGACACGGGTTTGTGCCCCGGTCCGGGAAGATCTCACATCCCGTGGAGCAGCTGGGCCCGTGGGCCATGGCTGCTGAGCCTGCGCGTCCGGAGCCTGTGCTCCGCAACGGGAGAAGCCACAACAGTGAGAGGCCCATGTACCGCAAACAACAACAACAACAACAACAAATATCAGGAATACTTTCTTGAATTATAATTTAAAAAATTTGTTTTGCTCTTTTCCTTGGGTTTTCATCTTCAGGGACTCCTAATACTCATATATTGCAACTTCTTTGCCTATCTTAAATGTCATTTTCTCTTAAATTCATTTTATCACTCTTCATCTCATTATAATTTAATTTTTTCTTCTTTTGATTTTCTAATTTTAATTCTTTATTTGTTGCATTTATTTACTCATGTATTCTAGTATAGCTTACATTTTTAAAAGATTTTAAATTTCTAATTCTGTTTTGAATTGAATCACCTTATTTCTGACTTTTCTACTTTTGATTTATGTTATTTCATGTTCTATATCATTAATATAGATTGGGTTCTTCTGAAAGAATAATTTGCAGTTTTGATCTTTTTTTCTATCTTTCATGTCTTTCTGGTGTGATTTCATTGTGATTATATGGGATTTGACCTTGATACATTTTAAGTTGTTCATTTCTTATAAAATTATATTTGGAATGTTTAGAAAGTAGTAGATTTTTCTGACTTCACAGACCTCCCCCTTCTGCCATCTGCATACAGTGTTAAAAATATAACACCTTGCTTTCTGAGATTTTCTGGCTCTGTTCAGCTTCCCCACTATTATCAGTATCGTCTTCCTTTTTTGTCTCTTTCTTGCTAAACCATGCCTCCAGTCCCAGTAATTTCTCTTCAGTATAGAGACCTGTGCCCTCGTGTGTCAAGTGTGAGAGTTCCTAGATAGCAGACTGCTTCACCTTTAAAGAACTTACAACAGGTGCTTTACACTCACATGCTGCTGGAGTGAACATCTTTCTCAGTTTCAGCCACTCTTCTCAAATTGGCATGTTGTACTTTTCAGGTATTATCTATTGGGCGTTTTTTGGTTCTCTTATTCTTTGGGTCATCAAATGCCTTGTTATTTTCTGCTGCTTTCTCCCACACAGATGCCAATGACACAAAGGTCTTGTGACTATTGGTAGTTTGTCTCTACCTGCTTGTATTTTGAGATTGTGTTGTACCTTGTTACCCAGTTTGTTGAATTTTTGTTTTTGCTATCTAGGTGCTATCTTTTTAATGTGGTGATACAGGAGGACTATGCTGAAAAACTATGCTGCCACTACTATCTTCCTAGAATCTCACAACAGTTGTTCTTTTTATAGATAAGGTACCTGAGGCCCAAGGAGGTACAGTTATTTGCCCAAGATCACATAGCTAGCTGCAGAAGATAAATGTACTTGAAAGCACCTTGATTAGGACCTGGTACAGAGAGTCTACTTAATGCATGCTCTTTCCTTCCTACTTCCCTCTCTCCCTTCCTCTCTTCTTCCTATCCTTCTTTGCTTCCTTCATTGCCTCCAATTCTTCCTCATTCCCTCCAGAGCCTAGATTTAAACCCAGTTATTTCTGACTTCAAAGCCTCTGCAAGCTCATTTAATATGCTATGCTTCTACCCCATGATGTGAAGTCACTGGACCTTTTAATTCAGCAAAACCATTTAAACAAAATTAGTTTCACTAAAACCTACACTTGTCTTGCTCTAAGAACATTTTCCTCTCTGGTTTTATGCTCACATACTTTTCAAATGGAATCTATAAATGTCAGATTCTGTGACACATGCCTCTTTAAAATATGGTTTGTTAGAAGTAAATCGATGCTTTTATTTTAATGAATATATTTACAGGCATTTTATGTAATTCTTTGAAAGCCTTTTTCATCTCCCACCTCCATCCAGGAAACCACATTTGATAAGAAGTAAATGAAATCTGAACCTAAAAAACCTTGATTTCACTTTCAAATTTAAAATCCACAGAATTTAAAGAGATTTTAAACTTGACCAAAGTCAAATATCCTGCTTTTGAAAAATCTTATAAAAGCACTACTTTGATTTGAAAACTATACTGCTCTGGGACCCAAGTTCATAAAATCCCAAGCTCCTTTGGTTAGGGTGTTTGACTCCTGATGATACTTGATTGAAAATGATTCATTCAAAAATTGGACACACCATGAAGGCTCCCAAGGAATTTATACAAGTACACTCTGTTATGTAAAAACTCCCAATATACTAATTCTCCATAATCCTCTACGTAAGGCCAATTAGTAATTAGATCTTAGCGAGCAAAATTTTGCCTAAGGCATTAAGTCACCACACAAATCCTAAGGGATTCATAGCTCTCTTTCAAGCCAATGCCTTTATAAAATCCTGTTCCAGTTTTTGGCTCTATAATGGATTTCCCAGGTTGGTGATACATCAACAGAAAATGCCATTTCCTTATTTTTTTTCTCCTTGAACTTCCTGCTCTTACTGTGCAGGCTTAGTTCTTACTGTTTGAATTTACTTATTGTGGTTTGCATAAAATTATCCTACACTCATCTACACATAGTAGATAATGGTTATTTGCCTATAAATCTAAGGGGTACTGAGTTTTATATACCTTCCTGCTCTGTGGGCACTCACTGAACAAATGAGCAGTTGTTCTTGAAACATTTTTTATTTTTATGGGATTTGGAACTGTTTCTCCTTGTTGCTTTGTTGCTTTTTAGCAGCTTGAGGCTCCTTCTTTCTTGGTGTTTACTCTGGAGCTGGTGTGAACAGAGGCTCTTGGAAATGGTGGAGTGTTAATATCCTGGAGTGTGTCTTGCTTCATGTGAAAGATTGCTTCTCTAGGCTGCTGGGAGCTGCAGCAGAAGCAAGCCTTTCACAACACACACGGAAATACACACAGAGTCATGAATGGCCACACACCTACGCTCACCCTCTCACATTCTCTGATTTCGTATGTGCAGAAACAGGCCAGGAAATCTGACTCCATGTTGATTGGAACATTACTTTGCATTCATTTACAGAATATTTGGAACCTCACATATGTTTCTCATTAACGCTCATGTTTTATTGTTCTATGTAATTTTTTAAAAATTAAATAAACCTGTATCAGAAATTGTCACTTTGCTTTAAAGAAGCACAATTAACTCCCTTTGGGGAAGCAAAGAAAGAATGAGATGAAATATTTCTGCTCCTTTACATGTATTTCCATAAATGAGACTGGCATTAAGACATAATAATGAATTTGAGGTTCAACGGATTTTTAAATAGCTTTTGAACAAATCGAGCACAAAGTGGCATTACTTACACAAAGAAACTCATTTAAAACAGAGCCCATTAATGAAATGTGGTTTAAAATCATGTCTGTCTTAAATATATGTTCAGAATTGAAAGTTACTGGGCCAGAGACTGAAAGTTAAGTAAGCTGATACCTGAATATTATAACTGTAAATTTGGAGGTACATTAATTTTTTCAACCCACAAGGGCGTGATTTGGTAAAGTCATACCCAGCATAATATTCTTAGGCCTTAATGACTTCATAAATTTCCAAAAATGCAGTTATTTGAATCTATTTCTATTTTTCTTAACAACCTACAGGCTGTTCCCAAACTCAGCCTGGTTATGTTGTAGCCCCTTTAAAAAAAAAAAAAGGAAAAAAAAAAGCCTATCTATCTGTTGGGCTGCGCCCCACAGGCCTGCAAGGTCTGTGCTTGCCCAGCTTCAAGACCTAAGAGCCCAGAGTCAGCAACAGAGATGTCAATGGTTTAATGGATGGGGAAGTTTACACATCTGAAGCAGGGTCCTAGAGCAACACCCCACTGTGTTCAGCAGATGGTAGGCAGGACACGGGGGTAGTCTTTGTTCCCGGGGAGGGGAGAGGGGAAGAGGAGATTACCAGTTATAGGGGAATTGATGTCAGGTGGGCTTATTAGTTACCAGGGAAACCAGTAGAGGGGCACGCCCCTCACTGCCCCTTTGATAATGAGAGTCACTAGCTGGGGCCTGGGGCAAGTATGCAGGATGGTCAGTCATATGAGTAGAGTATAGGTGAAGCAGGCACTGGTCAGGCAGGGAATGTACAGAGAGCAAGGGAGCAACCCTCTTGAGGGGCCTGACCATACTCTATCTATCTACCTATCTATGTATCTATCATCTATCTACGTATCTGAATCCAAGTGGCTAAATCAAGTGTTCCAAGACCCAGATATCAGGTTCACATCACCTCCTGACTCCTTACCTATTCTTTCAGTTCACTCTTTCATTCTACACGTTTTGGATAGTGTTTTGAATATTAATCATATTTTTTATGTCCTATATTTGACATCTTGGGATCCTTGAGGACCCAGGGGGGAACTGCCCTTCCCAGGATTATTTAGTTCCTAAAGATAGCAAACAACTTGTCTGTGAGCATACCTTTGATATGCAAACCAACCAATCAGAGCCCATACCTCCAACCACCTCCATTATATATTCTTATACACCAAGCCAATAGTCTCCCTGCGACTAGGTAACAGACAACTGGGAAACACCCCTATAGTCTAGAACCCACTGGAATTATTCAAACTATCTGATCCTAAACTATCCACTGTGTACTTACCCTGCTTAACCCATTCCTCCTCTCAAAACCCCAATAAGTCTCTGCCTCATGATTTTTTCTTCTCCCCTCTGCCTCCTGACTGATCCAAGTGCTTCGTTGTGTGGCCCCTGCAAGCCGTGGAGTGCTCCCTCCTCCTGGGAACTGTAGTAATAAACCATCTTTTCAATAGCAGTCATTCCTGATCTGTTGGCCTCACCATACCTGATTAAAACAAATCCTGGGTACATTTTGATACCCATCCCTATCATAGACTCCTGGCCTTTCTTTAGTTCTTTTTGTTTCCTCTTCCTAAAGAGCTTTCTGACTCTGGACCATGCCTAACACTATTAGATACTCATTTTTAGTGAGGTATCCTCTTGTAAAACTCCTGTTTTTAAAACTTTAATACTCACAGAGGAGCACCTTGAATTAAGGGTGGTTAGACATCAGCCAAGTCCCTGGCTTTTGAGGTAAAGGTGCTCCATCCTGCCAGGCATAACCCAATCTCCAATGCTGCCTCAGAGATGGAGATGGTTTCAACAGTAATGTACTTCTGCTGCGTGTCCCCTAGGCTCTGCTATAATCTCAAGCCCACAGCGAGTCTTACCTTATTAATCATGCTTCAGATCCCAGTTCTCCCATGGAGTGTAAGAACCTTCTGCCTAATCTTCCAGGCTCATTTCTGCATCTTCTTAGGTATTTTCTCCACCATTTCCACCCAACAGTCTCCTTACTATCTAGCCAAAGTCGTACCAATCCTTAAATCCTTTATGAAATCTCCAATAATACCCCCTTTCTTAATCTGATTATATTTCATTGAACATTTTGTCATTTGTTTTCTTTTCTTCTTTATTTCATGTGCATTTTTCTTGTGTAGCTGGATTATTAGATTTTAAAATACTTGGCACTGTAGAAAAGCTTGGAATTTGGAGTCAGAAGACTTGAGCACATGTGCTAATTTTATTACTTACAAGCTGCATTAGTCTGCTTAGACTTCCATACTACAATACTACAGGCTGGGTGACTTAGACAACAGAAATTTATTTTCTCACAGTTCTGGAGGCTAAAAGTCCCAGATCAAGGTAATGCAAGGTTGGTTCCTAGTAAAGAATCTTTTCCCAGCATGTAAACAACCACCTTCTCACTTTATCCTCATATGGTCTTTCTAGGGTGCATACGTTTGGCAGTTGGGAAGAGAAAGAAAGAAAGAGAGCTTTTCTTTTTCTTTTTTAGAAAGAGCTTTCTGGTGTCTGTTCTTTTAAGAACACCAATCTCATCAGATCAATGCCCCACCTTATGTCCTAACTTAACCTTAATCATTTTCCTAGATGCCCCATCTCCAAATACAGACATACTGGGGGTTTGGGCTTCAACATATGAATTTTGAGGAGACATGAACATTCCAAGTGACTATGACAATATCTTTACTTTTGAAAATGAGAATACTACTACCTGAAATTTCTTCCCAATGCCTTCCAAAGGGCTGAACCATGTTCAGTGCTCAAAGATAGTTACTGTATAGAATTTTAGGTAAAGAATTTTATTCTGTGTATTTATCAAATTGATATAGCAGGACAATAAGTAAATTTATGTCATCTGAGGCTCTGGAGTTAACTATTCTGGCTTGAAGTGTTGGATATTGGCTGCTAGAAAGGAGTCACATTTTTGCAGCTGGTTCTTTCCATTACCGCCACACATAGGATGAAATAGTCTATGATATCAAATTCTCTCTCTCTCTCTCTAAAAAGAAATTTTAAAGAACACGTCAGAGGAAACCATCTCATTTATCATACTGTCAAACTAGCTTCCAACTCCAGTGTGAAAATCTCAGAGTTCTAGCTGAAATATGGAAAGGCCCTTTACAATTACATGTCATAGATATAGAGGCCAGTTTTGTTCTATTTGGAATTTGGTACTACTTTTCAGTAAGTTCTATTTCATCCCTTCCAGGTCTACTAGATTTTGTCTTTTAGACTCTCTTCCTAAAGAAACAAAAACTCTTTTTGGTGAATATTAGGTAAAAATTCAAGTTAAAATTGCCAACCCAGGCTACTCCTTAGAACTTCAAGTTGGTTATTCAGTCCTTCCTGATTCCCAGATCATGGATCTTTTGAAATAATATTTTTATGTGCTGCCACCAGTTATTACCAGCTCTTCCTTTGACTTATCCCCAAATTTCTCTTTGTTCTCGTTTTCTTTCTGCTCCATTCCTTGTTAAGTTTTCATCGTGCTCCAAGGAAAACACATTATTTTCTTCTTTAAACATTCTTTCTCATCTGAATTCCTATTCTCAGTTAATGGTATCACTTTTCATCTTGTTGACTGAATTAGAAACTTTGGAATCAGTTTTAATTCCTTCTACTTTTACATTCCTCACATGTAATTTAATTGATCACTGAATCATGATGCTTCTCTCTCTTGAATACCTCTGAATTCATTCATTTATTCAATAAGCATTTATGGGCTTCCCTGGTGGCGCAGTGGTTGAGAGTCCACCTGCTGATGCAGGGAACATGGGTTCGTGCCCCGGTCCGGGAAGATCCCACATGCCGTGGAACGGCTAGGCCCGTGAGCCATGGCTGCTGAGCCTGCGCGTCCGGAGCTTGTGCTCCGCAATGGGAGAGGCCACAACAGTGAGAGGCCCGCATAACGCAAAAACAACAACAACAACAACAACAACAAAATAAGCATTTATTGAGAACTGTTTATGTACCAGGTACTAGGAATTCAATGGTGAGTGAGATCAGCCTGGTCCTCACAGTCACTGGTTTTATGGTCTAGTGGGAAATGAGTTTTCTCTGCTTGGGAAAATGGTGGTTACTCTGAACTCATTGAAGGGATGTCAGGGCAACAGGAATACAGAGGGAATAGAAGGTACAAAGTCCTGGGAACAAAACAAAAAATGTCTATTAGTGAAATGGAACCAATCTCAATAATTACAAATGCCTTCTAAGTTAGAGGTTCTCTCACCTCTAACTAATCTTTTGTTTGCTGATAAACCTGTCTTTCTACAACACAGACTTGATTATTATACCCTTGTTTAAGAACTATTGATGAATTCCCATTATCTATAAAGTCCAAACTCAGCATATGATACATAACCCTGTGTGGGATACCCCTAGCTATCCCACATTACTTGCCATTTCCCAAATAAAAATGAACTTTAAATTTTCACGAAAATGCACTTTAAATTTGCTTCTTCGTTCTACATTTGTTCACCTGATAAACTCACTTTAGACTCAGTTTTAATGTCATCATTATGAAAACTTCCCTGACCCTCCAATTTTTCAAATAAAAATAATTGCTTTTTTGTCTTTGTAGCTAGTCACAAGTTCATACTGTTTTATGACTGCCTCCATAGCCAGATTATATATTTTTCAAGCCCTCTGACTATCTTTATTGCTTTTCTAGCTCTGAAACAGTGTTCAGTAATACATCAGAGGTGTTCAGTAAATATATACTAAATTAAGCTGAATTCACTCTTTCACAAATACTCTTTTCTCTCCTCACTGGGATCAATGCACTTGACTTCTTATGTTTGATTTTTCTCCTTCCCATTTTTAGAAATCATTTGTCCATTAAACTCAGGCCTTGCATTTAACCAAGAAATCTTTTTAATAAAAGTAAAACTACTTGTGGAGTGCACCACTGAATTAATATGAGAATTATCAACCTTTTATAAAGTTGGGCTTACAATAACATACATTTCCTTATGTAGATACTGACATCCTGATGTTGATTCTTTTTTTAAAATTTATTTATTTTAAAATTTTATTTTATTTATTGGCTGTGTTGGGTCTTCGTTGCTGCACGTGGGCTTTTCTCTGGTTGCGTAGAGCAGGGGCCACTCTTCGTTGCAGTGCACAGGCTTCTCATTGCAGTGGCTTTTTTTGTTGTGGAGCACGGGCTCTAGGCACGCGGGCTTCAGTAATTGTGGCACACGGGCTCAGTAGTTGTGGCTCATGGGCTTAGTTGCACCACAGCATGTGGGATCTTCCTGGACCAGGGCTTGAACCTGTGTCCCCTGCATTAGCAGACGGATTCCCAACCACTGCGCCACCAGGGAAGCCCTGATATTGATTCTTGAAATCTAAAATAATAATGTCATTTTACTTCTCCAACTGCTGCTTTTTCTGGCTTTTCCTATACTAGGAAAAAATATTTATTTATTTAAATAAATAAGTATGTATTATGTTCAGTTTAATTCAGTGGAAGTGATTGCCAACAAATTTGAAGGCAAAAATGTAAGGATCACCAAAACAAAGCATTTATTATTGGCAAACAAATAGTATCCTGAATTTCTCAATGTCTCAGGATCCCCTGCATCATGTAAATATCTACCTAGGAATTTATAATATAGAAAAAAAACACCCTATATATTATTCTCTATATGAAGGATGTTATTTTACAGGTATGCATTTGCTTGTGCTATTTTCTCTGCCTAGAAAATCCTAACCAGTCTTATTCTTTATAAGAACCACTCTTTAGAAAAGTCTTAATGATACTACCGGAAAACTACTAGAGCTCATTGATGAATTCGGTAAAGCTGCAGGATACAAAGTTAATACACAGAAATCTCTTGCATTCCTATACACTAACAACAAAAGATTAGAAAGAGAAATTAAGAAAACAACCCCATTTACCAATGTATCAGAAAGAATAAAATACCTAGGAATAAACCTACCTAAGGAGACAAAAGACCTGTACTTGGAAAACTATAAGATGCTGATGAAAGAAATTGAAG
This sequence comes from Lagenorhynchus albirostris, assembly GCF_949774975.1. NCBI lineage: Eukaryota > Metazoa > Chordata > Mammalia > Artiodactyla > Delphinidae > Lagenorhynchus > Lagenorhynchus albirostris. The sequence continues at coordinate 58,832,227 of NC_083096.1, read as the reverse complement.
ATACAAACAGATGGAAAGATATACCATGTTCTTGGATTGGAAGAATCAGTATTGTCAAAATGACTCTACTACCCAAGGCAATCTACAGATTTAATTCAATCCCTATCAAATTACCAATGGCATTTTTCACAGAACTAGAACAAAAAAAATTTAAATTTATATGGAAATGCAAAATACCCCAAATAGCCAAAGCAATCCTGAGAAAGAAAAATGGAGCTGGAAGAATCAGATTCCCTGACTTCAGACTATGCTACAAAGCTACAATAATTAAAACAGTATGGTACTGGCACAAAAACAGAAGTATAGACAAGTGGAACAGGATCCAAAGACCAGAAATAATCCCACACACCTATGACCAATTAATCTACAACAAAGGAGGCAAGAATATACAATGGAGAAAAGGCAGTCTCTTCAATAAGTGCTGCTGGGAAAACTGGACAGCTACATGTTAAAGAATGAAATTAGAACATTCTCTAACACCATACACAAAAATAAACTCAAAATTGATCAAAGACCTAAATGTAAGGCTGGACACTATAAAACTCTTAGAGGAAAACATAGGCAAAACACTATTTGACATAAATCACAGCAATATTTTTTGCTCCACCTCCTAGAGTAATGAAAATAAGAACAAGAATAAACAAATGGAACCTAATTAAACTTAAAAGCTTCTGCACAACAAAGGAAACCATAAACAAAATGAAAAGACAACCCCCAGAATGAGAGAAGATATTTGCAAACAAAGTGTCCAAAAAGGGATTAATCCCCAAAATATACAAACAGCTCATGCAGCTCTATGTCAAAAAAACAAACAACCCAATCAAAGAATGGGCAGAAAATCTAAACAGACATTTCTCCAAAGAAGACATACAAATAGCCAAAAATCACATGAAAAGATGCTAGATCACTAATTATGAGAGAAATGCAAATCAAAACTACAATAAGATATCACCTAACACCAGTCAGAATGGCCATTATCAAGTCTACAAACAGTAAATGCTGGAGAGGGTGTGGAGAAAAGGGAGATGTCCTGCACTGTTGGTGGGAATGTAAATTGATGCAACCACTATGGAGAACAGTATGGAGGTGCCTTCAAAAACTAAAAATAGAACTACCATATGATCCAGCAACCCCACTCCTGGGCATATATCCAGAGAAAACCATAATCTGAAAGGATACATGCACCCCAATGTTCATTGCAGCACTACTTACAATAGCCAAGACATGGAAGCAACCTAAATGTCCATTGACAGATGAATTGGTAAAGAAGATGTAGTACATATATACAATGGAATATTACTCAGCCATAAAAAAGAATGAAATAATACCATTTGCAGCAACATGGATGGACCTAGAGATTATCACACTAAGTGAAGTAAGACAGAGAAAGACAAATATCACATGATATCACTCATATGTGGAATCTAATTTTTAAAAAATGATACAAATGAACTTATGTATAAAACAGAAGCAGATTTAAAGATATCAAAATCAAACATGGTTGCCAAAGGGGAAATGTGGTCGGGGGGAGGGAAAAATCAGGAGCTTGGGATGAACATACACACACTACTATATATAAGATAGATTAGCAATAAAGACCTATTGTATAGCACAGGGAACTCTACTCAATATTCTGTGATAACCTATATGAGAAAAGAATCTAAAAAAGAATGGATACATGTATATGTATAACCGAATCACTGTGCTATACGCCTGAAACTAACATAACATTGTGAATCAACTATACTCCAATAAAATTTTTAAAAATACCACTCTTTAAAACCCAGCTTTATTATTGCTTCTTGCATGAAGCATTACAGTTAGAATCCACAGAATCCTGTTTTTATTTTAGAGCACATTCCACATCATATCAAAATTATCTTTTTACCCTCTGTTTTTCCCAATTGAGAGTAAACTCTTCAAAGAAACGATCCAAGTTGTTGTTTTTTTTAATAAATCTTTCTTGGAGTATAACTGCTTCACAATACTGTGTTAGTTTCTGTTGCATAACAAAGTGAATCAGGCATACGCATACAGATGCCCCCATATCCCCTCCCTCTTGAGCCTCCCTCTCATCCTCCCTATCCCACTAATCAATGAATTTCGTAAGGTTGCAGGATACGAAATTAATGCACAGAAATCTCTGGCATTCCTATACACCAATAATGAAAAATCAGAAAGAGAAATTAAGGAAACACTCCCATTTACCATTGCAACAAAAAGAATAAAATACCTAGGAATAAACCTGCCTAAGGAGGCGAAAAACTTGTACTCAGAAAACTATAAAACACTGATTAAAGAAATCAAAGATGACATAAACAGATGGAGAAATATACTATGTTCTTGGATGGTAAGAATCAATATTATGAAAATGACTATACTACCCAGAGCAATCTACAGATTCAATGCAATCCCTATCAAACTACTAATGGTATTCTTCACAGAATTAGAACAAAAAATTTTACAATTTGTATGGAAACACAAAAGACCCCGAATAGCCAAAGCAACCTTGAGAAAGAAAAACAGAGTTGGAGGTATCAGGCTCCCTGACTTCAAACTATACCACGATCCATGTTTTATTAATGTATTTTATTCCAGTGTTCCTGACACACAGTAGCTTCTTAGTAAATGTTTATTGACATTATTGAGTTTTGATGCTTAATGTATTTTTTTACACCAAATGTATTTTCAGGGCTGGCAGTAGGTAGGTATGTGAAGTTTGTCTCTTGTATTCTTCTGCTATAATCTCCTTTCTTCCTAACTTTTAGTGCATACTTTTTTGTCTTCATGATTTTCCAGCAGTCTTCTCTCATGGTTAAGAATATGTCTCTTATAGTCTTGTAACACTAAGATGTTAATGAGGGATATACCAAAGGAATTAGTTGTGTAATTTTTGGCACCAAGGCACCTGAGTAGGAGGTCTCTATTTTGGTGGGCTTGAGACTTTCCAGTTCTGGTTAAATTATGGTAAGTATGCCCCTACGTCATATCACTCTTTGCTGCTACCATTAAGTAATCTTGGAACTCCAGAGATTTGTTCAGTGTTAGTTCTTCCCATATAACCAAATGTCTCATATGAGTAAATCCAATTTGGAGAAATGTTGGCTAAACATAATAAAAAGTTTCTTTTAATTGAGAGGTATTGAACTGAAATACCTCTGATGTGTCCAGCGGGAATTTTACATGTTTATTTCTCAATCTATTCAGTGTTTACTATTTAGGATACTGGTTTATTGCCACACAAATTTCTGCCCCAACTCTGCAAACTAAACTATCATAATTGGATGTCTATACATTAGCATTCCATGTGAGGACATTTTCAGTCTGGCTCTTCATTACCTTGTCAGTCAACCCTCCGCATATTCTCTTTTCAAGTCATATAAGACTGCTTCTAAATCACCAAACCACTATCTATTTTCACTCTTCTATAGCTTAGCTCACATAGTTTGCTTTCTCTGGATTTCTCTTCTCTTGCTTATCTCCCTTTAACGTTTTGACTCATCTTTCAACTCTCCTGAGAAAGAGTGATAGATTCTCAAAATAGAATGACTTGCTCCTTCTCATAACTCCCCCAACACTTTTGTCTAGATTATAGAATTTATTACAGTGTTGTAGCTTGCTCTATCCTTGTGTATATCACCCACTGAAATATTAATTCCTTGAGATAAAGGATTGTGTCTTCCTCATATTTTTTTCTCCCTTCTCAGCCCATTTCAGTTCCTAGAAACTTAGAACAATTTGCTTTACACGCAGTGGAGGGATGTTGTAATAAGTCAAGTCAGTAAATCAATTGACCTGACATATATAGGACACTAAAATAAAGTAATATATTTACAGTAAACGTTTTTTTTTCAGAGCTATAGGACTGCTTTAGCCTTGGTTTTTCATTTATGTTAATAGCATTATCAAAGTGAACTGTATATATTACTATAACCATAGGGTGATGCTGGTCATTCAAGCCAGAGTCTGGATAGCAGTAGATGAAATGCAGAGATTATATGGATAGCTGGTTGGTTGACCTAAGGATTCCTTAACCTCTGAAATCAAATGATGCCTGTGATCTTTATTACTGGCCTATGCAGAGGCTTATAGGCAAAGTAGATGCTGGCCATGGTGCTGAAGATTTATTTATTTATTTATTTATTTATTTATTTATTTATTTATTTATTTATTTATTTATTTATGGCTGCATTGGGTTTTCTTCGCTGCGCGCGGGCATTCTCTAGTTGTGGAGAGCAGGGGCTACTCTTCGCTGCGGTGCGCGGCCTTCTCATTGCGGTGACTTCTCTTGTTGCGGAGCATGGGCTCTAGGCATGTGGGCTTCAGTAGTTGTGGCATGTGGCTCAGTAGTTGTGGTGCATGGGCTTAGTTGCTTCACGGCATGTGGGATCTTCTCCGACCAGGGCTCGAACCTGTGTCCCCTGCATTGGCAGGCGGATTCTTAACCACTGCGCCACCAGGGAAGTCCGGTGCTGAAGATTTAAATTACACGTGATTATCTCTTAGCCATATGGTTTTACACAACATCAGAAAACTCAAACCAGTGCCAGTTGAGCACAAGTTTAATTTATTTTATAGATTATATGTTAATGTATGCCTATATATAATGATATCATTGCCCACAACACTTATCATTTCTACTGGCATTTCTCAACACAGGATAGATTGAAGTACATCATTCCTGAATCATTTAATTTTTTTCAGGGACTTAAAATGTGACTGTAGCTATCTATCATACTCTTAAAAAACTCCTTGTGGAAGTATTATGGATGGCTTCATAAAATTAAGACACTGTTCACCAAATCAAGATACAAGTACCAATAAGCATTCATGTCAGGCAGGGACCTTCATTGAAGAAATCAGATTTACTGTGTAGATATTCATCCTCAAATTTACTTATTGGAAAATTTTTTGTTCCAGACATAGTTTTAATAATTATAGTAAGAAGTGAGGAAAAATGCTTAGAATAGTGAGGTTCTGAATTAAGCAGATTTGATGACATATATCTTGAGGTAGATTGGGTGTACAGTATTGTTTTCCTTCTATGTAAGCTTCACTTGTGGATGAATATTTTTATGTGTGTGTGTAGTTTAGGCTTTAATGAAACCTCAGTGTGGAAGTAGTAAAGTGTTACTATGCAGATTCCTTTCAAAGCCTGTTTAGGTGAAGGTCAGTTGATAATAGTATCTGAATATAGAGGAGAAGAAATAAAAGAACAAATCTTTCAAATACTGTTGCTAACACATTTTAAAGACAATATATTTCCACATTCTAAGGTTTTTGTTGTTGTTGTTGTTCTGTACTTCTGTCTTATCTCACATGATTGTTGAAAGAGTCAATTGAAATAATGAAAATAAACACATTTTGTAGCCTAAAACCTCCTATGCAAATACAAGATTTTATTATTACCATTTCATATTTGGTCTTGATTCTAACCCTTTTCACCTTTTATCCTACTCTTCAAACTAGGGTCACAAATCTTGGATGGTAGGTGAAGACTTTCTCAGAAATAAAATGCCTGAAATAGATTAAAGGAATAAATGTCCAGATCTTTGACTTTGATATATATTGATACTTGTTCCCCAAATTGATCTACCTGACAAAGCACCTGTTTTGAAGGAGCAGGTATTACTTTCTCACCTTCTTTTTCACAGTTGTTCTTTCCTCACTTTACATTCAGGATATCCCATTTAGGATATTACTATGATACATTTTTCTGAGGTGTAAAAAATCTCTGTGGCTCCAACCAATAGGACAATTTGAAATATTAATGTGGTATTGATAAATGGTTGCTTCTGGGTTACAGCTTCATTTGCAAATAAAATTTCCACTTCTTTGCTTTCAACAAAACAGACAGAAGATGTAATTAAATTATTAGTTGTTATCTAATTTTAAAACATTTTTTGATAATAGGTCATATAGGATTTTTGACATAAAAATAATAAATATAAATAAATATATAGGGACTTCTCTGGTGATCCAGTGGTTAAGACTGCCTTCCAATGCAGGGGGTGTGTGTTTGAACTTTGGCTGGGGAGCTAAGTTCCCACATGCCTCACGGCCAAAAAACTAAAACATAAAACAGAAGCAATATTGTAACAAATTCAATAAAGACTTTAAAAATGGTCCACATCAACTTAAAAAAAAATATATAGATAGATATGGTGTAATAAAACTTTCATTCCCATACTATGAAGACTGTTACTCAGTGTCTATACCTATTAAAACAAATTAAATGAAAAGAAATAGAATTTATGATCAGTCCTGTCTCATTATACTAGTAAATTATTTATCCATAGATACATTAATTGAAAATATAAGATCCAATCTATCTTATTAAAAGATATTTCCAATAAAAATTTCATTTTATTTAAAAATGATTTATGAGATCTGAACAATACTTAAGTTTTGACTTCTTAATTTTGGAGTGCCCAGGGTCTTTGGTGTTTACAGGTCTTTTGCTGTATCTATCGTCAGTACCTTCTTTATTTCATCTAGTCTCAGTGCTTTATATTCTATTTGTATACTGATAACTCTCAGTATATAAATAGAATATAAAATGAAATCCAGAATTATGCAATCCAGATGTGAAGCCAACTACTTTGTCAACATCTCCACTTGTATATCTGACATCTTAAAGTTTTGAGTTTTTCTCAAAATTTGCTCTACCCACAGCCTTTTCTGTTAGCTGAAAGATACTCCATACTCTCAGTAGTTTGGATGCCAAACCTTTAAGTTATTCTTTGTTCTTTTCTTTCTTTTATATCCCACATCCATTCTGTCAAAAAACTCTATTAGCTTTACCATCAAACTACATTTGGACTCTGTGACTTCTCACTACTCGACGGCTAACAACTTGGCTTGAGCCTCCATCATATCTTATCTCTATTAATTCAGTAGTTTCCTAACTGGTGTCCTAAGTCCACACTTGTCACCTTATAGTCTATTCTCAATCAGAAGCCAGAATCATCTTGTTAAACATGTCATATTATGTTACTTCTTTCATAATCCTGAAAAGGTAACTGTGATGATTAATTTTTTAAAAAATCTTTATTGAAGTATAATTGCTTTATAATGGTGTGTTAGTTTCTGCTTTATAACAAAGTGAATCAGTTATACATACACATATGTTCCCATATCTCTTCCCTCTTGTGTCTCCCTCCCTCCTACCCTCCCTATCCAACCCCTCCAGGCAGTCACAAAGCACCGAGTTGATCTCCCCGTGCTATGCGGCTGCTTCCCACTAGCTATCTACCTTATTTTTGGTAGTGTATCTATGTCCATGCCTCTCTCTCGCTTTGTCACAGCTTGCCCTTCCCCCTCCCCATATCCTCAAGTCCATTCTCTAGTAGGTCTGTGTCTTTATTCCTGTCTTACCCCTAGGTTCTTCATGACATTTTTTTCCTTAAATTCCATATATATGTGTTAGCATACGGTATTTGTCTTTCTCTTTCTGACTTACTTCACTCTGTATGACAGACTCTAGGTCTATCCACCACATTACAAATAGCTCAATTTCATTTCTTTTTATGGCTGAGTAATATGCTATTGTATATATGTGCCACATCTTCTTTATCTATTTATCCGATAATGGACACTTAGGTTGTTTCCAACGCCAGGCTATTGTAAATAGAGCTGCAATGAACATTTTGGTACATGACTCTTTTTGAATTATGGTTTTCTCAGGGTATATGCCCAGTAGTGGGATTGCTGGGTCTTATAGTAGTTCTATTTGTAGTTTTTAAAGGAACCTCCATACAGTTCTCCACAGCGGCCGTATCAGTTTACATTCCCACCAACAGTGCAAGAGGGTTCCCTTTTCTCCATACCCTCTCCAGCATTTATTGTTTCTAGATTTTTTGTTGATGGCCATTCTGACGTGTGAGATGATAGATATCTCGTTGTAGTTTTGATTTGCATTTCTCTAATGATTAATGGTGTTGAGCATTCTTTCATGTGTTTGTTGGCAGTCTGTATATCTTCTTTGGAGAATGTCTATTTAGGTCTTCTGCCCATTTCTGGATTGGGTTGTTTGTTTTTTTGTTATTGAGCTGCATGAGCTGCTTATAAATTTTGGAGATTAATCCTTTGTCAGTTGCTTCATTTGCAAATATTTTCTCCCATTCTGAGGGTTGTCTTTTTGGTACTGTTTATGGTTTCCTTTGCTGTGCAAAAGCTTTGAAGTTTCATTAGGTCCCATTTGTTTATTTTTGATTTTATTTCCATTTCTCTACGAGGTGGGTCAAAAAGGATCTTACTGTGATTTATGTCATAGAGTGTTCTGCCTATGTTTTCCTCTAAGAGTTTGATAGTTTCTGGCCTTACATTTAGGTCTTTAATCCATTTTGAGTTTACTTTTGTGTATGGTGTTAGGGAGTGATCTAATCTCATATTTTACATGTAGCTGTCCAGTTTTTTACATGTAGCTGTCCAGTTTTCCCAGCACCACTTACTGAAGAGGCTGTCCTTTCTCCACAGTACATTCCTGCCTCCTTTATCAAAGATAAGATGACCATATGTGCGTGGGTTTATCTCTGGGCTTTCTATCCTGTTCCATTGATCTATATTTCTGTTTTTGTACCAGTACCATACTGTCTTGATTACTGTAGCTTTGTAGTATAGTCTGAAATCAGGGAGCCTGATTCCTCCAGCTCCATTTTTCGTTCTCAAGATTGCTTTGGCTATTCGGGGTCTTTTGTGTTTCCATACAACTTGTGAAATTTTTTGTTCTAGTTCCGTGAAAAATGCCAGTGGTAGTTTGATAGGGATTGCATTGAATCTGTAGATTGCTTTGGGTATTATACTCATTTTCACAATGTTGATTCTTCCAATCCAAGAACATGGTATATCTCTCCATCTATTTGTATCATCTTTAATTTTTCATCAGTGTCTTATAATTTTCTGCATACAGGTCTTTTGTCTCCTTAGGTAAGTTTATTCCTAGATATTTTATTCTTTTTGTTGCAATGGTAAATGGGAGTGTTTTCTTGATTTCACTTTCAGATTTTTCATCATTAGTGTATAGGAATGCCAGAGATTTCTGTGCATTAATTTTGTATCCTGCTACTTTACCAAATTCATTGATTAGCTCTAGTAGTTTTCTGGTAGCATCTTTAGGATTGTCTATGTATAGTATCATGTCGTCTGCAAACAGTGCAGCTTTACTTCTTCTGTTCCGATTTGGATTCCTTTTATTTCTTTTTCTTCTCTGCTTCCTCTGGCTAAAACTTCCAAAACTATGTTGAATAATAGTGGTGAGAGTGGGCAACCTTGTCTTGTTCCTGATCTTAGTGGAAATGCTTTCAGTTTTTCACCATTGAGGATGATGTTGGCTATGGGTGTTTTCATATATGGCCTTTATTATGTTGAGGAAAGTTCCCTCTATGCCTACTTTCTGCAGGGTTTTTATCATAAATGGGTGTTGAATTTTGTCAAAAGCTTTCTCTGCATCTATTGAGATGATCATATGGTTTTTCTCCTTCAATTTGTTAATATGGTGTATCACATTGATTGATTTGCATATATTGAAGAATCCTTGCATTCCTGGAATAAACCCCACTTGATCATGGTGTATGATCCTTTTAATGTGCTGTTGGATTCTGTTTGCTAGCATTTTGTTGAGGATTTTTGCATCTATGTTCATCAGTGATATTGGCCTGTAGTTTTCTTTCTTTATGACATCCTTGTCTGGTTTTGGTATCCAGGTGATGGTGGCCTTGTAGAATGAGTTTGGGAGTGTTCCCCCCTCTGCTATATTTTGGAAGAATTTGAGAAAGATAGGTGTTAGCTCTTCTCTAAATGTTTGATAGAATTTGCCTGTGAAGCCATCTGGTCCTGGGCTTTTGTTTGTTGGAAGATTTTTAATCACAGTTTCAATTTCAGTGCTTGTGATTGGTCTGTTCATATTTTCTATTTCTTCCTGATTCAGTCTTGGCAGGTTGTGCATATCTAAGAATTTGTCCATTTCTTCCAGGTTGTCCATTTCATTGGCATAGACTTGCTTGTAGTAATCTCTCATGAGCTTTTGTATTTCTGCAGTGTCAGTTGTTACTTCTCCTTTTTCATTTCTAATTCTATTGATTTGAGTCTTCTCCCTTTTTTTCTTGATGTGTCTGGCTAATGGTTTATCTATTTTGTTTATCTTCTCAAAGAACCAGCTTTTAGTTTTATTGATCTTTGCTATCGTTTCCTTCATTTCTTTTTCATGTATTTCTGATCTGATTTTTATGATTTCTTTCCTTCTGCTAACTTTGGGTTTTTTTGTTCTTCTTTCTCTAATTGCTTTAGGTGCAAGGTTAGGTTGTTTATTCGAGATGTTTCCTGTTTCGTAAGGTAGGATTGTATTGCTATAAACTTCCCTCTTAGAACTCCTTTTGCTGCATCCCATAGGTTTTGGGTCGTCATGTCTCCATTGTCATTTGTTTCTAGGTATTTTTTATTTCCTCTTTGATTTCTTCAGTGATCACTTCATTATTAAGTAGTGTATTATTTAGCCTCCATGTGTTTGTAATTTTTACAGATCTTTTCCTGTAATTGATATCTAGTCTCATAGCGTTGTGGTCAGAAAAGATACTTGATACAATTTCAATTTTCTTAAATTTACCAAGGCTTGATTTGTGACCCAAGATATGATCTATCCTGGAGAATGTTCCATGAGCACTTGAGAAAAATGTGTATTCTGTTGTTTTTGGATGGAGTGTCCTATAAATATCAATTAAGTCCATCTTATTTAATGTATCATTTAAAGCTTGTGTTTCCTTATTTATTTTTATTTTGGATGATCTGTCCATTGGTGAAAGTGGGGTGTTAAAGTCCCCTACTATGAATTTGTTACTGTCGATTTCCCCTTTTATGGCTGTTAGTATTTGCGTTATGTATTGAGGTGCTCCTATGTTGGGTGCATAAATATTTACAATTGTTATATCTTCTTCTTGGATCGATCCCTTGATCATTATGTAGTGTCCTTCTTTGTCTCTTCTAACAGTCTTTATTTTAAAGTCTGTTTTGTCTGATATGAGAATTGCTACTCCAGCTTTCTATTGGTTTCCATTTGCATGAAATACCTTTTTCCATCCCCTTACTTTCAGTCTGTATGTGTCTCTAGGTCTGAAGTGGGTCTCTTGTAGACAGCAAATATATGGGTCTTGTTTTTGTATCCATTCAGCCAGTCTGTGTCTTTTGGCTGGAGCATTTAGTCCATTTACATTTAAGGTAATTATTGATATGTATGTTCCCATTCCCATTTTCTTAATTGTTTTGGGTTCGGTATTATAGCTCTTTTCCTTCTCTTTTGTTTCTTGCCTAGAGAAGTTCCTTTAGCAGTTGTTGTAAAGCTGGTTTGGTGGTGAACTCTCTCAGCTTTTGCTTGTCTGTAAAGGTTTTAATTTCTCCATCAAATCTGAATGAGATCCTTGCTGGGTAGAGTAATCTTGGTTGCAGGTTTTTCTCCTTCATCACTTTAAATATGTCCTGCCATTCCCTTCTGGCTTGCAGAGTTTCTGCTGAAAGATCAGCTGTTAACCTTATGGGGACTCCCTTGTGTGTTTTTTTCCCTTGCTGCTGTTAATGTTTTCTTTGTATTTAATTTTTGACAGTTTGATTAATATGTGTCTTGGCGTATTTCTCCTTGGATTTATCCTGTATGGGACTCTCTGTGCTTCCTGGACTTGATTAACTATTTCCTTTCCCATATTAGGGAAGTTTTCAACTATAATCTCTTCAAATATTTTCTCAGTCCCTTTCTTTTTCTCTTCTTCTTCTGAAACCCCTATAATTCGAATGTTGGTGCATTTAATGTTGTCCCAGAGGTCTCTGAGACTGTCCTCAGTTCTTTTCATTCTTTTTTCTTTATTCTGCTCTGCAGTAGTTATTTCCACTATTTTATCTTCCAGGTCACTCATCCGTTCTTCTGCCTCAGTTATTCTGCTATTGATCCCATCTAGGGTATTTTTAATTTCATTTATTGTGTTGTTCATCGTTGTTTGTTTCATCTTTAGTTCTTCTAGGTCCTTGTTAAATGTTTCTTGCATTTTGTCTATCCTATTTCCAAGATTTTGGATCATCTTTACTATCATTATTCTGAATTCTTTTTCAGGTAGACTGCCTATTTCCTCTTAATTTGTTAGGTCTGGTGGGTTTTTATCTTGCTCCTTCATCTGCTGTGTGTTTTTCTGTCTTCTCATTTTGCTTATATTACTGTGTTTGGGGTCTCCTTTTTGCAGGCTGCAGGTTTGTAGTTCCTGTTTTTTTTTTTTTGCTGTCTGTCCCCAGTGGCTAAGTTTGGTTCAGTGGGTTGTGTAGGCTTCCTGGTGGAGGGGACTAGTGCCTGTGTTCTGGTGGATGAGGCTGGATCTTGTCTTTCTGGTGGGAAGGTCCACATCTGGTGGTGTGTTTTAGGGTGTCTGTGGACTTATTATGATTTTAGGCAGCCTCTCTGCTAATGGGTGCGGTTGTGTTCCTGTTTTGGTAGTTGTTTGGCATAGGATGTCCAGCACTGTAGCTTGCTGGTCGTTGAGTGAAGCTGGGTGCTGGTGTTGAGATGGAGACCTCTGGGAGATTTTCGCCATTTGATATTATGTGGAGCTTGGAGGTCTCTTGTGGACCAGTGTCCTGAAGTTGGCTCTCCCACCTCAGAGGCACAGCACTGACTCCTGACTGCAGCACCAAGAGCCTTTCATCCACACGGCTCAGAATAAAAGGGAGAACAAGTAGAAAGAAAGAATTAGTAGAAGTAGAAGGAAAGAAAGAAAGGAGGGAGGGAGGGAGGGAGGGAGGAAGGAAGGAGGGAAGGAAGGAAAAAAGAAAGAAAGAAGATAAATTAAAATAAAATAAAGTAAGATAAAATATAATAAAGTTATTAAAATAAAAAAATAATAATTAAGAGGAAAAGAAAACAAAAACAATGGATGGATAGAACCCTAGGACAAATGGTGGAAACAAAGCTATACAGACAAAATCTCACACAGAAGCATACACATACACTCACAAAAAGAGGAAAAGGGGAAAAAATCATAAATCTTGCTCTCAAAGTCCACCTCCTCAATTTGGGATGATTCGCTGTCTATTCAGGTATTCCACACAGATGCAGGGTACATCAAGTTGATCGTGGAGCTTTAATCCGCTGCTTCTGAGGCTGCTGGGAGAGATTTCCCTTTCTCTTCTTTGTTCTCACAGCTCCCAGGGGCTCAGCTTTGGATTTGGCCCTGCCTCTGCGTGTAGGTCGCTGGAGGGCGTCTGTTTTCTGCTCAGATAGGAAAGGGTTAAAGGAGCCGCTGATTGGGGGCTCTGGCTCACGCACGCCGCGGGGGAGGGAAGGGCACGGAGGGCGGGGCGAGCCTGCGGCGGCAGAGGCCGGCCTGAGGCGCGCCGTGCGTTCTCCCGGGAGAGTTGTCCCTGGATCCGGGGACCCTGGCAGTGGCGGGCTGCACAGGCTCCCCGGAAGGGGGGTGTGGATAGTGACCTGTGCTCGCACAGAGGCTTTTTGGTGGCAGCACAGCAGCAGCGGCAGCAGCAGCCTCAGCGTCTCATGCCCGTCTCTGGGGTCCGCGCTTTTAGCCGCGGCTCGCGCCTGTCTCTGGAGCTCCTTTAAGCAGCGCTCTGAATCCCCTCTCCTCGCGCACCAGGAAACAAAGAGGGAAGAAAAAGTCTCTTGCCTCTTCGGCAGCTCCAGAGTTTTCCCTGGACTCCCTCCTGGCTAGCCGTGGTGCACTAACCCCTGCTGGCAGTGTTCACGCAGCCAACCCCAGTCCTCTCCCGCCGCTCCGACCGAAGCCCGGGCCTCAGCTCCCAGCCCCGCCCGCCCTGGCGGGTGAGCGGACAAGCCTCTCGGACAGGTGAGTGCTGGTCGGCACCGATGCTCTGCGCGGGAATCTCTCCACTTTTCCCTCCGCACCCCTGTTGCTGTGTTCTCCTCCGCGGCTTCAAATCTTCCCCTCCGCCACCCGCAGTCTCCACCCGCAAAGGGGCTTCCTAGTGTGTGGAAACTTTTCCTCCTTCACGGCCCCCTCCCACTGGTGCAGGTCCCCATCCCTATCCTTTTGTCTCTGTTTATTCTTTTTTCTTTTGCCCTACCCAGGTACGTGGGGGGTTTCTTGCCTTTTGGGAGGTCTGAGGTCTTCTGCCAGTGTTCAGTAGGTGTTCTGTAGGAGTTGTTCCACGTGTAGATGCATTTCTGGTGTATCTGTGGGGAGGAAGGTGATCTGCGCGTCTTACTCTTCTGCCATTTCCCGGAAGCCCCTGTGATGATTAATTTTATGTGTCAACTTGGCTGGGCCATAGTGTCTAGACATTTGGTCAAACATTACTCTGGATGTTTTTGTGAGACTGTTTTTCAATGATATTAACATTTAAATTGGTGGACTTTGAGTAAAACAGATTGCTCTTCATAATGTGGGTGGGCCTCATTCAGTCAGTTGAAGGTGTGATAGAACAAAAGAGTGACCTCCACCGACAAATGGCTTTCGGGCTGGAATTACAACACTGACTCTTCCCTCTTCTGTCGACTGGCCAACCCTGCAGATTTTGGACCTGCCAGTCTCCACAACTAAGCAAGCCAATTTAAAACCATCCCTATCTACCTATCTATTTCTGTATGTATGTATGTATGTATCTATCTATCTATCTATGTATCCTTATCCTATTGGTTTTGTTTCTCTGGAGAATCTGGACTAATAAAGTAACATTTTAAAAGATTTAAAAAATATATCAGAATACCTACTATCATAACATCTATTCATTGATGCACTAAGGCAAGAAAAGAGATCAGTTAAAGTGAATATTTAGATTTTCTCTTTCTTCTTTAATTTTTGTTGTTTGTATTTTTCTAATATGCCCATTAACCAAAGTTTTCAAAACTATTGACATTATATATAAATTTTAGACTCTCTGTTGGCCTTTATAGTTTTGTCCCATTTTTTATTCCCAACATTATGATATATGTGATTTCTCTAGGATTTTTCAGTCAGTATTTCCAGATGTTTGACTATTTTATTAATCTTTTCCAAGAATCAGCTGTTGGTTTATTGTTCTTTTCTGTCATATCTTTGTTTTTTATTTTATTCATTTCTGTTTTTAAAATTTTTCTCTATTATGTGTGGAATGTTTAGCTCATTATTTTTTAATTTTTTAAACTAGTATATTTAATTAAGGTTATATATTACATGAACCACATTCCACCATCCAAAATTCTTGGGTTCAAATGTGTTTTAGAATTTAGTGTTTTTGGATATTAGAATGGCAGTGTGGTATATACTGAATATAATCTCCAGTGAGACCTGTGCCAATAATCTGTGTTCATATACACTGACATAATAAAGACTATAATTAGCCTCATATCACATCAGTTCAGGCTTTGGTGTCAAACTTTTTAAAAAATTGGCTTTCATGGATTTGGGGCATTCAGAATTACAGATGAGGGGTTGAGGGTCGTATTGCTTTACCTTTGTATGTCTCACAAGATTTGATACTTAGTGCCTTCATTGATACTTGATTTTAATAATGCTTTACTTGTTAACCCTAATGTAGTTAGAAATGTTATCTAGTTTCCAAATGTGTGGAGATTGGGAATGAGTGTTTAATTTTTTGAGATCTCAAGTGTAACTTTCAGTTTTGACAAATGCTTACATTTGTATAAGCCACACACACGCCAAGACAGAAAATTTTCACCATCTCAGAAAGTTCTTTTGTACTCCTTTGCAATCAGTTCCACTCTCCTAGAAGCAGCCACTGATTTAATTTCCACCACTATAACTTAATTTGCCTATTCTAGAATTTCATACAAGTGGAACCAAAGAGTATGCACTCTTCGTGTCTGGATTCCTTCACACAGAAAAATGTTTGTGAAAGTTATTCATGTTGTTGTATATATCAATACATTGCCCCTTTTCTATTGCTGAATAGTTTTCCTTTGAATATAACACATCCATTTTATGGCCTTTAGGGATAGAACTGCTATAAGCAAGGGTGTCTGTGGGCATACGTTTTCATTTGTTTTGGTTAAATACCCAGGAGTAGAATTGCTCTGTTACATAGTAGATGCATATTCAACCTTTTGAGAAGCTACCAAAGAGTTGTCTGAAGAGGGTACATCATTTTGTATTTCCAACAGCAATGTATTAGAGTCCCAACATTTGATGTAGATTGTTTTTATTTTAGCCATTCTTGTATGCACACCATAATCTCTGCATTTGTTTCTGTGTTTTATGTAAATCATCTATTTCTCCTGGTCTTGAGGAGTGGCATTATTTAGAAGAGGTCCTGTGGGTCTCAGAAGTGCAATCCTGCTTGGCCACCAGAGCTAAGTGCTCAAGGGATGTCCCATATGTGAGCCGTGTGTGCCCTCCGTTGTGGTGGGACCACAGCTGCTGCAAAAGCATGCTGTTGTGTGAGTTGGCTCCCAGTGTGGCTACTGGGTCTGCCTGTGGCTGCCATCTATGGTGGGGCCATCTCTGAGGTCCAGCCAAGGTGTAGGAGTGGACAGGGCTCTTAGTGGTGTGTGCCCTCTGGCACTAACAGGTTAGAGGGAGAATTCCAAGATGGTGCCCAGCCAGTGGCAGTATTAGCAAAGTAGCCTGAAAGAACAAAAAGGGCTCCCGCTCATTTCTCAGTCCTGGGGAACATCCCAAATGTTTCCTGCCTCTCTGGCAGATGCTTCAAAATTAGTAAGAGGGTTCCCTTCACGTACAGACCATGTGCATTTCAAGCTGGTGCTTTTTGTGCCAGTTTTAAGGTCTAGCAACCATATGCTCCAACCCTTTAAAAGTTTTCTTTTTGTTGTCGTTGTTCCCTGCAGTTACACAGTTTTCCTGGACATATTCCTCATTAGTTTTCAAAACCAGGTGTTTGGGGGGGGGGTCTCTCCTACACAGGATCCAAGAGTTGGGCTGCCTGATGTGGAGCTCAAATCCCTTGCTCCTCAGGGAAAAGATCCATACTTTTGTGATCCCTTCTGGTTGTGGATCACTGTGGCTAGGGTGTGGGTTTTTCCTTGTTGAGACCATATCTCTGCCTCTCCTACTCATTTGGATGCTGTCCTTTTACCCTTTGTTGTGGAGGCTTTGTTTATCTGGTTTTCAGGCCCCTTTTGAGGGAATTATTTCACCTGTAGTTGTAGATTTGTTGTGTCTGTGGGGGAGGTGAGTTCAGGATCTTCCTACACCAACATCTTGAAACCTCTCCTGTTTTGTACTTTTTAAAACGGAAGTCTTATATACCTTTTGTTAAATTTATCCCTAGGATCTTATGTTTCTTGATGTTATTGTAAATGGTACTGCTTAAAAATTTATTTCTAATTGTTCATTGCTAATATATAGAAATGCAATAGATTTTTGTATATTGACTTTATATCATGCAACATTATTAAAATCACTTATTAATTCTAGTAGTTTTCTTATAGTTTACCTTAGGAGTTTTTACATACACAATCATGTCATATGCAAATAAAGACGATTCTTCCTTTTTCCAATTTCTCTTATTTTTTTCTTCTGTCCTTTTGTACAAGCTAGAATCTCCAGTATAAAGTTCAATGGAAGTGATTAAAGTGAACATTTTGTTTAGTTTAGTAAATAGGGCTTGCTTTGCTTTTTAGGGCAAAAGCATTTACTATTTCACTGTTAGGTATAATACTAAGTTTTTTGTAGGTGACTTTTATAAGGTTGCACATGTTTTCTTCTTTTATTAGCTTGCTGAAAGTTTTTATCATAAATGTGTGAAATGCCTTTTCTGCATCTAGTGAAATAATAAGATTTTTCTTCTTTAATTTGTTGATGTGGTGAGTTATATTGAGTAATTTTCAAATGTTAAATAAACTTTGCATTCTGGTGCCAAATCCAATTTGTCATGGTGTATTATCCTCTCCATGTATTACTGGATTCAATTTGCTAATGTTTTGTTAAGGAATTTTACATCTATGTTCATAAGGTATGTTGGTCTGCAGTTTTCATTCCTTTTTTACTTTTCTTTTCTCTGTCTGGTTTTAGTATCAGGGTAATACTAGCCTCATAAAATTAGTTTCTAAGTGTTCCCGCCTCCTCTACTTTTGAAATTTTTGTACAATATTGATATTATTTCTTTTTTAAATGTTTCATAGAATTCACCAATACATCCTTCTGAGTTTGTTCCACGATTCTTTTCTCTGCTGTGTCCATTTTGCTGGTAAACTTACTGAAAGTATTCTCCATCTCCAGTATCATGTTTTTTTCATTTTTAGATTTTCCATTGGACTCTTTTGTATAATATTAATCTCTGTGTTAAAATTCCCCATCTGTTCATGTAAGTTGTTAATTTTTTCATTCGTTTTAAAAAACCTTTTTATCATAATTATTTTAAAGTCCCAGTTTGATAATTCCAACATCTGGGCCATGTCTGGGTTTGTTCCATTTTATAATTTCATTATGGGTTATCTTTTCTTATTTTTTGAGCGTGTCTCATAATTATTGATTGAATGCAAGACACTGAGTAGAAGTATAGTAGATTGTAAGGTAAATAACATTTACTCTCTGAAAAAGGCGTTCCTCTTCTTCTATGAGGTCATTACATGACATTACATTAAACTAGCCTGTGATTTATTGGGTCTGGGTTTTGTGAATGCTTTAATTATGTTCAAGGAACCATAGGTTTCACATTTTCCCAGTTGTGGCCTGATGCTGTCTGGTACTTACTATAAGGCCTGGAGTGCCAAACATATATCTCAGTTCTCCTTTTGTGGCCTCAGAATTTAGCAAGTCTATGCATCTTCACCAAAAGGTAGTCCCTCTCAAAGCTTTTCTTTTTTTTTCCTCCAGAATTAGACTGCTATTGGCAATGCTTGGCAATGCCAAGCATGTTTGGCAATGCTCAGAAGGTAAGAGGGCTTTCTCAGTTCTGCTGCTCCTTCCTTAGATATAGGGAGACTTGTGTACTTGTGTCTTCAGAATGGTGACTCTCTCCATGCTTCTTCACTTCCCTTAGCATCAGACTGCTGTGGTCTAGTGCTTGGTGCGAGGCTTGGAGTGTGTGTGTAGGGGTGGTGGGGAGGTGGAAAGGTTTCACTTGGTTTTCCGTCTCTGCCCTTGACTTAAGCAGCTCCTGCTTGCGTGAGCCTCAGAGGGAACCCCTCTTGGGTCTCTTCTTTCTTTCCCAGTGGCAGACAGCTGCTGTCTTATACGTCGTGCAGGATCCAGAGCACAGAGCATTTCTCTCAGTCTTTCTACTCTGTCCTCAGTCTTAGGCATACCCTGCATGCCTGTGATTTAGCAGATGACTCTCTCAATTCTCCTGCCGTGCTCTTGGTCTTTTTCATGAGCTCTCAGTTAAGGATGAAAGAGTTGAACTATGAACTCTTTTCGTAGTTGTTGAATGTTTCAGACTCTCCTTGTGTCTGGGGCTCTCAGGATCCTATACTGTCACACCAGCCCATGTGTAGCTTTTTGACATTTATTAAAATTTCAATTGTTTTCTTCTTACCCTTCCTTCCCTTCTGCTGCTCTGGCAAAGGAGACACAGTAGTGTGTGCTATGTCTCCTGAGAAGAGCTTGTCACTCTTCTGATTCTAGTTCATTAGGTTAACTTGTGACATCAGATTGAAGCCATTACTTAGCTAATTCACAGTATCATTTACATTTTAGCTCAACCTTCATCTCCTAAGCAAGAGCTTCTATGTTCTAGACTATAAAGTACCCTTGCTTTTCCCTCCCACAGATTTTTGCTCCCCTTCTTTGTTTGTAATCATTATTATACATATATATTAAAAAAAATTTTTTTTAATTAATTAATTTATTTATGGCTGTGTTGGGTCTTCGTTTCTATGCGAGGGCTTTCTCTAGTTGTGGCAAGTGGGAGCCACTCTTCATCACTGTGCGCGGGCCCCTCACTCTAGCTGCTTCTCTTGTTCTCTGTGGAGCACAGGCTCCAGACGTGCAGGCTCAGTAATTGTGGCTCACGGGCCCAGTTGCTCTACGGCATGTGGGATCTTCCCAGACCAGGGCTCGAACCCGTGTCCCCTGCATTGGCAGGCAGATTCTCAACCACTGCGCCACCAGGGAAGCCCTATACATATATTTTTTACTTTTAAAATGGCTGCAGCTTTCTTGAAGGCAGAAATTATGCCTGTCTTAACTCACTCTTATATATTCCAAACCTTAGTGTAGAGTCTGGTATTAGAAGGCACTCAATAAAATATTAGTTGAATTGAATTGAAATTCTCACTTGATTTCCTGGGAGATATTTTGACTTCCTGACTGAATGATAAAGGGAGATGATTTCTTTTTGGATTTGAACATCATCTAAATCCTAATCGTTCCCCTAAAAGTTTAAATTATCATGTCCTTTTATTCCCAATGTTGCTGGGAAGAGCATATGCCTTTGAAGTTAGGATTATGGTCTCTGGCATCATATAGTCTTTGTTTTGTGTCCCATCTCTTCAGCTAGCAGCTAAATGACCTTGGGAAAATTATAATATTTAATGACTCAGAATCTTACTGTCCTCATTCATTAAATGTCACCCATCTCATTGGGTTGATATAAAAATTAATTTAATTAATGTGTACAAAGACCTAGCACCTAGTATACACTCAATAAGTGGCAAGTATTGTCTTCAGTACTTTCTTGTCCTTTCTTTGTTGTTTTTCCAAGAAGGGATGAGAGTTACCATCTATTAAAAGGACTCTCTAAGAAGGAACAAGCAATTATGTGGATTTCCTTCCCCTAGAGCCAGTATGTCACTAAGTTGCTTCTTTTCTTCCTTCTCTTCTTTTCTTTTTCTGGTCTTATCTTAATTAATTCACTCCGGGGCTATTGAATAAAACCAGGCAAAAGAAAGTCAAGAAAGAATCCCTGATGTCAAATATGAGTGTCTCAATATTAATCTACTGAACTTTAATCAGGCAAGAGCTATTTCATCCACTGTGAGGTGGTGCTGATATTTAGGGAGGCTGTGAACTATCCAGAGGCCTAAGTATCCTTTGCTTTCTAAAATTCCAACATGAAGTTAGGTTTACAGACACTGTGGGAGCCCTGAGAGTTAAACCTCCTAACCCTAAAGTAAAGTCAGGGAACTCCTCTGAGAGCTGAAGTCCCTGTATGACCTTTCCAGCTCTTTCTTTGGACTTTATATTTTATATTATATTTTTATATTATATTTTATTATATTATATTTTTTATAATATATTATATATATTTTATATAAATATAAAATTATAAATATTTATATTATATTTTTATATAATATATATATTTTTTATATATAAATATATATATATAATATATATTATATATATAATATATATATATAATATATATAATATATATAATATATATATAATATATATAATATACATATAATATATATATAATATATATAATATATATATATAATATATATATATTTTATATATAAATATAAAATTTATATTATATTTTTTCCTCCTCTAAAAATCTCTCCCCTGACTGTGGGATTGGGGTTGGAGGGACACAAAGAGCAGTTCTGTCTGGATCTGTCTGGGTCTAAGGGTCTCCGATTGTGCTTTGTTCATTCTAGGAACACTTTTTAATTTCTGTGTTGTCAGCATCCGATCTAACTTGTTCAGTCCTCTGGTTTAGCTGCATAAGCGTAGTTTGGCCAATACCACTTGTAAGAAGTAGCCAACCAATACTGGCACAATAATACCACTGTCAGGAGAAGAGTTTGGAGCACATGGCAGCATTCATCAGAAATAGTGTCATGAGTACTAAACCAAATCCTGAATCCAATGGGGCAACCAAAGAATCAAGGTTAGGTTACCAGTGGCCCAAGAAACAGATTAGCATGAAGGAAGTAACAGATGCAGCAAACTGGAAGAAAATCAAGAATGCGGAAAATCAGATCAGTTTTCCAGGCCAAAGTTAGGCACATTAATGATAAGAGTGAAGTTGTTAAGGCAAGAGGAGGACCACAGAAAAATCAGAAAACAGGACAAACAAGGTGGATTGTTAAGCTAGGGTCAGAAACTATAGGTCAGCATCAGGGAGGATGAAAAATCTATTGATTCAGGTGTCCAGCCAAGGGCTGTGTAGAGTCAAGGGGGTAGGTCACTAGTAAAACTAACATTACCTCCAAACCTTAAATACTTGACTGCACCTTGAAGTAGTGTTGTCTGTCCCTTATCCTGTCTTGTTTCAAACTTGCCTATTTCCCCGAAACTTCATGGAAGAGGAACAGAAGTAAGGCCATTAAGTACCTGCCCAAATCTGCTCTACTAATCTCCTCCCCAATCCTAAGTATCTTTTTTGCATTGATGAACCACAGACCTGCCCTATATAGCCTTTAAGTTTCTTGCACCAACTCAGACCCGGAGAGTTGATGGATTGTGATGACAGAGATGGGGATGCTCATTAAAGGTCCATTGGTCCCCCACCTCAGCCCAACCACCCAGTTTTTATTCCTGCTCTCCAAGTTACTCTTGTAGCTGTTTCTTCTGTATTTACCAGCTTATTTCTAAATAACATGCTTCTATTCTATTTCTTGATATTTTTCTGTTTAGATATTATATACTGACATCTTTGTAGTAGAAAATGAACATTTAGATTTCTTACACTCCTGCCTCCCATCCCCACTTCACTTCTACATTTTTCAAAATGTTAAATCATAATTTTTTGTTAAATTCATATTCAGTAATATGAATAATATTCATAGCTGTGCTGTGTAGTTATAATAACTTACATTTTTTATTCTTTTATAACTTTTGGTTTTCTCTGGAATCAGTAAAAACCTCCTTTTTTTAGTTCCTTAGAATTCTATGTACCTATCACGCATTTCTCCTTACACTCTGTTGGTCTCTTCCTACTATATCCAACATATCAGGTAACATATTTATTTCCTCCCAGAGACCTCCACCCTCTTGCTCTAAACTGGCTGGTGATTATCTAGAACTGTAGCATACTTGCCATTGTGGAGGTTCTTTTCACTAGAATCCTGGGGATTTTTTTTCTTCTTTTATCATGATTCCCCATTTTCCTGGATCCTGTAGATTCAAAATACTATATGCCCTATAGTTCCTTTTTCAATAATCACATTCTGCCCTTTAATTTTCATAATGTAAGCTTTGAGCTTCAAGGGTTGGCCAATTTTTTTCCCTCAGTGCTAATAGAGCTCCAATCCTTAGCCTTAAAAATGTCAGGCCTTTCTAACAGTTGGTGAAAAAAATCTGAGACAAATCAAAATGGGAAAATGTTCCCTCATTCCTTACAGTTGCATAAAAGAGAGAATCTCTGCATCATAAAACTCACCCTGATAAAATGATGATTGGAAAAGTTTACAAAAGTCTCAATTTTTACGCTCCTGTCCAGTCTTAAGATTTGAGTAAAACTATATTTGTCTATTATATTATTTGTTTAAAACTGTTCTTAGAAGTATTATTCCTACAAAAAATCTTAAAAGACACCCGGATAGAATTTATTGCTATGTCCTATGAAATAGATCATATTCTTTCCAAAATCTACAGATCTGACTGGTTGTCCTATTTACTAATTTGTCAACCTGTCAGTAATATTCAAATAATAGTATTCAGTAATAGTATTCAAATAATATTCAAATGGACATGTCTTTTTGTGTTGAAAACTATAAGTACTTCTGAAGTTTATTTGTTTAGCTAGAAAAAGATTATAAGTGAAAAAGAATTCATGATGCTGTTGTGTTTTTTATTCAGTCAAAATTGTAAGAGTTTTGTCTAATTTAGAATCAGCAATCCCATGTCTCCCTCTTGGTTTACACTCTCATTTTGGTGTAGCACACTTTTTAGTATCTTCCTTTAGTGAAATGGTCCATGGGAGGTAATTTGTGGTGCCTTCTTCCATGTCAAAAATGACATTATTCTTCCTTCATGTCACAATGGATGGTTTCGTTGTGTATTTGTATTTTAGTATTGAAATAATTTTTTCTCGCAATTTTGAAAATCTTCCTCTGTTATTGTCTTCTAGCCGCCACTGCTGCCATTCATAAGTCTGGTGATGGTGGTCTGAACGATCATCATCTCTCACCTGTTTACTGCAGAAACCTCCTGACTGGTCCCCCCCTTGCTAAAGTCCGTTCTCAACACAGCAGCAGGGTGATCTGATCCTTTTTTAAAAAGAAGTCATATCATGAGACTCTTCTGCCCAAAACCTTATGATGACTCCCTGCCTCACTCAGAGCACCATTAATGTCCTTCCAGGCCCTGTGTTCCCCGTTCGCATGTTTACTGTCCTTCCCCATGTTTACTCTGCTCCAGGCACAGTGGCCTCCCAGCTGTTCCACAGACATGTCAGATATGCTACCGCTTTTGCACTGGCTGCTCCTCGGCCAGGAAGGCTCTTCACCCAGACCTCTGCAAGGTGGATGCCTTCACTTCCTTCAAGCCTTTGCTAAAACACACCTGGCTAAGGAAAACTATCTTGATTATCCTGTTTAAAACTACATGCCATTTTCCTCTCTTTTCACTCCAAATCTTACTTATCCTGCTCTATTTTTTTATGGCACTTATCAACTTCTAACAAGCTGTAATATGTACTTTTATATTTTGTCTCTTTTGTAGACTCTAGGAGGGCACAGAATTTCTTTATCTATTGTGTCACTGTTATAGCACCACTACCAAATCAGTACAGTCGGTGTACAGTAAATGTCATTTGAATGAATAAACTGAAGAGTGATGATTATATCCTTCTTCCATATAATGTGACAGAAGCCATTCATTTTAGTAACATTTCTGAGGCAGAGGTTATATATACAATCAAACTTTTCATCATTTTACTCCTTCCATCTGTTTTCCATATTGTAGATAAAATAATCTTTCCAAAATGCAAACCTGGTAATGTTAGCCCCGTCTCCACCTTCTTCCCTTTGGCTTAAGATGTCCTAAATGGCTTTCTATGTTTTTAGATTTGACAGAATTCTTTGACACAGTTTATAAAGCTCTGCACAGACTGCTTCTTGCCTAAGCCAGAGGGCCTTTGCATAAGCTGTTCCCTCTTCTTGGAATGCTTTTCCCTCCTTTCTTTGCTCAGTTATCTCCAGGATCAAAGCCACATCCTAACAGTGGAGGAGAGAGCCTGGAGATAGGACCAGACAAGGGGGTCTGAGCAGGCTCCTTTGATTTGTTGGGGAGTAAACATATAAAATTTTAATGTTTCAGATAGGCAGGATAAATAAATTCTAGAGATCTAATGAATAGCAAGATGACTATAGTTAATAATACTGTATTGTAGGGAATTCCCCGGCAGTCCAGTAGTTAGGGCTCAGCAGGCCCATGTTCCATCCCTGGTCAGGGAAATAAGATCCTACAAGCTGTGCAGCACAGCCAAAAAAAAAGAAAAGAAAAGAAAAGAAAAGCAACTATATTGTGTATTTGAAATTTGTGAAGAGAGTAGATCTGTTTTTTTTTCCGTTCTCACCAAAAAAAAAAAAAAAAAAGAAAAGGTAACTGTGAGGTGATGGCTATGTTAATTAGCAAACATTTCACAATGTATATGTATATGAAAGCATCACATTGTACACCTTAAATATTTTTATATACTTTTTATTGGTCAGTTGTACCTCAATAAACTCAGGGAAAGAAAAAAGTTACCACCCATTCACACTGCTTCTTCTAATATCTTTTAATCCTGGTCTTAAAAACTATTAAATCAATTAATTATGTTAAAAAAAAACAGACACTCTGTTTTACTTTAATGAGAAGCAGCTGTCTTTCCCTTTCCCTTCTAGTTAACTCCTGCTTATTCCTGAGATCTCAGCTCAGCTGTGACTTTCTCAGGGCAGTGGTCCCTAAATAGATCATCTCTACCTTTGACAGGCTCTCATGGCCTGTGTGCTTCTCCTTCTCGGCACTCGTCATAGAGACGCATCCTTTCACAAGGCTCTGATTACCTGGCTACTTTCTATTGCTTCCTAGACTGTAAACTTCAGGAGGATAAGGGACTGAGGATACTTTTGTTCACTATTTGACTCGAGTGCCTAGTACAGTATCATGGTAGGTGATCAAAAAATTATTTTTAATTTTTTAAATGTTTAAATGTTTGGCCTCGTCATGCCGCTTGGAGGATCTTAGTTCCCCACCAGCGATTAAACCCAGGCCCTGGCAGTGAAAGTGCTGAGTCCTAACCACTGGACTGCTGGGGAATTCCCTCAAAAAATATTTTTAAATGAATGCATGGGTGTAAAATTGTCTGTTTAGTCATTGACTTTCATTCTGTATTAGATCTTATCCAACCACCAATGTTCCACGATTCCTCCAAACTGTTAGCGTTCTAAACTTTAGGGCTTGCTCTCTCTCCCTCAAGTGATACACACCAAATTCTACAAAGTCATAGCAGCTCTGCATATATCTGCTCTTCAGCTGGTCTTCCTCTAGTTCTTAATAATTGCCTCATGTGGATCTTCAAAACTGGAATCTTGACTTCAATCACTGTAATTGAATATTAATTTTATATTATTGTGGGGTCACTTTGGCTAAAGCTGATTTTAAATGTGGTTCTAGAGTTGTCTAACTTTAAGAATCACCAAATTTTCTGCTTCCTAAAAATGTGTGTATTCTAACTTTTTAAAAATTTGGTAAAATTGCTCGGACTTTCATATATCTCAAGAACTGACTACGCCTTTCAGGCCTTAGTAAAAACTTTCAAAATCTTGATAAAAGAAGTGTTGGAGCTGAGGATAGGAATAGGGAATGAGTGATGGAAAAAAGGAAAAGCAAGGTGAGCACAGAGTAGAGAAGCGAAGCCAGGAATTTTTTCACACCAGGTTTCTAATTCTTTCTATAGAATATGTGGAAGTGTAAAAAATTTATTGTCTTCTGATACTTGGCTTCTGACATTTGGCTTCAAGATTCATTTTAGTTTTGAGAGGGAAGAATTCTCCATATAATGATGATTTTACTGATCTAGTCAGCAAGTCCAGGTGTTGTTTTTCTACCAGAGGTGATGGATTTGCTGTGATCTAGCCATAATCTGTTAGTCCCAGTACTGGCAAGTTGCACAGATTTACAAAAGAGGTGAGTCAATTAGGAATCCAGCCTGCAGTTAAGAAGTAAAACAAAAGTTAGAAGGCTTCCTTTGGCTTCAAATGCAAGTCTGTCTTGCTTACTCTCTAGATACCCTGGATGTATGCATACATATGCAAATATAGAGATGTACTGTTTTAAATTATGTCACTGAACCCATCAGTATTCACAACTGCACAAAATATACATAGTGGCCAAAGTATGATTAAAATCAGCCTGGGAAAAGTGACCCAAGGGAATCAAGCAGTTTATGACCTTGGCTGTCACCAGATATTTAATTCATTCAAAGTACCCTTTATAAATGGAACGATAGAAGGTTTTACAGTGATTCCGGAGATCTTGATAGATGCACCAAAAATAAGGGAGGGACAGCTTTTCAGCCTCACTTCATTCTTGTCTGTCTTTCATCAGAGAGCCAGAGCATTGAGTCTGTGCAGGGAAGGACCACTCAGTGAAGCTTCAGAGGTTACCCTGGCTTAACGTTGGCGTTTCTGTGCTATGTGTACAATTTAATTGCCAATGTCACCTGTAACTAGCATTTATACAATCATTCTTTTGGACTTGGTGGAACTATAAAAATAAAAACACACTAAAACAAATACGCTCTACCCTTAATATCAATCAAAAGACAACTTTAGTTAAAAACAAAAGGAAAAGCAAAACATACTTGGTCTCATAAGTTACTCTGTGTGAAAAAGGAAGATTGTCCAAGACATATAAATCATGGCAACTTCTTTCTGCAGTAAGCACTTTCTCCCCCCTCAGAATTATCATTTGGTAATCAGAAAAGCCCTAGAGTTTAAAGTATGCCTTGTACAAATGTCACTTCCAAACTTCAGTGCTAATCCAGAGGAAATATTATCCTAGTGGTCTCCAAGGCCCAATGTCTAGGTGTTGGATACATGATAAACTTACATGGAGCTCTCTTGGTGAGATATAGTCCTCCAGAGGATTGAATTTTTCAAGGCTTAGTACAACTCAACCCTTTAAATAAGATTTAAGCTTCCCTTGTCAGGTTCCTTTAAGAGCTTTTAAAATTTTTTTTATTTGCTGCTTTGACCAGGTTCTAATCCCTAGTCCCCAGTGACAGCTTTTGGCCATCTCAGCCATTTCCTGTCTGCTTTCCCAGGGCCTGGTGCAGCTTGCACAATTGAAGATATTTCTTTTCTTCTCCTACAGAAGAGCCTCATCGAAATAATTTGAGATGGAAAATTGCAACAGTAAGACTTTCTTGCTACTTTACTGATAATATGACATATATTTAAAGCCATTTTTTCCCCCCATTTTACAGGCAGCTCTCTTGAATAATGATTAAATGGTGCAGAGGCTAAGAGAATGCACTTTTGAGCTAGGCTACCCGGGTTCAAACTCCCAACTCTACAACTTATCAACAGTGTGACCTTGGGCATATTATACAACCTCTCTATGCCTCAATTTAAAAAAGAAATTTAAAAAAGAACCTTCTCAAAGAGGTACATACAACAATGCCTGGAATAATTTAGGTGCTATATAAATGTTTACTTAGTATTATCAGTGAAATGCCCATAAAGAAAGATTAGCAAAACTTAAAAAGTATCACAGATTTTAGGAATAATATAGGGAAATTGAAAGTCTCACACTGCTGGTGGATAAATGTGTGTATCCACACTGGAAAGCAGCTTTGGAATGTGTAGCAAAGTTAAAGCAGTGCGTAGTCTACAACCCACAGATTCCAGTAGAGCATACTCTCTAGAGCAACTCTCACACATATGCACCAGGAGGATTTTAGAAGGATGTTGGTGAAGTATGAGATTGGAAGCAACCTAAATGTTTATCAATAGGGAAAGATGAAAAGTGGTACAGTTATATGATAGAACACTATATTGTAGTTAAAATGAACGAATGAATGAATGTGTGTGTATTTGCTCCCCCTCTCCCCATTGTGCATTGAATATGTAATGTCATGGATAAAATATCAAGAGCATATAGTTGACTGAGTAAAGTGAATTACAGAATACCAACTTGTGTCCATTTAAAAATTAACAAGACAATTTGTGGATATGTACATATATACTGAAAATACAAACACCTATATAGGATGGATACATACCTCAAATTGGCATGTGTTTTCTGAGAAAGGCAGTAGAACAATGCGGGTAGGAAAGAGCTCCCAACTGTATTTGTATAACTGTTTAATTCTTGAAAAGACAAATCTGAAGCTTATACAGCATAATATAACATTTGTTAACATTGGATGGTAACATGAATGCTTGTTTTGTAAATCTCTGGAAGTCTGAATTATTTCATAATTTTCAAAACCCAGTCAATTAGAAAATAAAAAACATAACTGTGGCAGAGAAGAAAGTCTCTTATTTTTCTAGCTTTTAGTTGGAAAAAATTAACACCCCAGAAGTTTTTGATGCTCATTGTGTGAGGTTCACACTTTGAGAAACTCTGTCGTCAATGCTGGGTTATCCAAAGGACATCAAGAGTCCAAGTTTCTATGCTTGTGGGGTGGCAGGGGGTTGGGGAGAGAAAGAGAGACAGAGAGAGACAGGGGGTGGGGATTGAGATTAAGAGACAGAACAGAGGGAATTTTATTTCGTATTACGTGTTGTGGATTGGACAGCATATTCTTTTACTTAGGCCTCTGAAAAACTTATATCTGGCAGTGATATATGTTGTTTCAGCTGAAATCAGAGGGTAGTGTAAATAGAATATTTATCCCAAAATATAGCTTGCTAAATGCACAATGGGGTAATTATGGAGGCTCGTATATATACGAAAACATTGTTGAGGAGAAAGCCAAGGTCAAGTTGAATAAGAACCAGGATATCAGGTAAAGGGGAAGCATGATGAAAGGAGGGGATGAGAGCAGAACACTGTTTTCAAGTGAAAGTCTATGTAGAATTCTATATTAAAATTAAAATCTGCTCCTCTGGCCAATGTGAGGGTGGGAAGACCAGAGCCCACCTACTTGTTCACCTCATCATGCTCTCTGCCCAAGTCTACGAAGACCTAGTACTACTGATAAGGCATATTCTCTTTACATTCTAGCTCATATATCTACTTCCTCCCTCAACTTGCCTTCCTACTAAAATAGAAAATAAGGGTTGATACACTGAGGGGAAAGCTGAAATATTAGGATATCAATCTGACACTTCATCGTATTTCTTAATTCTTTAAGTAAGATTTAAAAAGAAGGATAATTTGCTTTTCTTTTATTAATAATTGCCTAATATCTTTTGGTTAGGGAAAATGTACAAAAGTTAATTTACCTAGATAGTGTTCTATGTATGCACTTTTATCTATCCAAAATCATATTGAAATATTACATTATGGAAATTATGTGAAATCAAGCTTTGTTATATTTTAAAAGGAGAATTTGAAATCAAGTTGAATGTTTTATAATTCCTTAAATGAACATAAATGAGAAATGAGAAAAGTCTACACACAAACACACACACACACACACACCCCCAAACAGATGTTTCAGGCAAGGACATATTCCCCTAGTTAGAGATGTAAATGTATTTTTTTAATCTAAATTCTTGGGGAATCAAAACCCTAATTAGAACTAAGCAGCCCAGTTGAATTCTCTCCTCCTCAGTACGACAGGAAGGAGTTCTTCAAGGGCTACTCCAGTCTTTCTGTCTGTTTAATTGAATGACTTAACCTGAAAATTATGAGTTTAAATATTTCTTTAGCTGCAACGGGTCATTTACCTCAAGCCCCATTTTTATTTAATAATGACTGTTAAGTGGAAATCTGATTGTTGACCTTGAATCTAATTAACTCAGTGGATAGACAGCCTTTCTGTACTACATGAAGCACTGCACTAGATGAAAATAGTCATCCAAACTTCCTCTTGTACCATATATTCTAAGCACATACAGGGTCATAATCTCTCTTACTGACTTCCAAGTTATAATCAGGGGTAATCTTTATTGGCTACCTGTTTCTTAAACAAGCAGGATAAAGAAAGAGGCAAACACTTCATATGAGGTTACACCAGTATAGGGTGAAGTGAGGTGGTCTGTTTTAAGATTTGCTCATAGAAACCTATTTGCCCTATTTTTCATACTGCTGTCTCATTCCAAGCTTAAAGTCTACTTAAATGCCCATTTTAGTACAAAGACACATAGAGATTATCAAGCAATAATTACTCATTCTGTATTCTCACCACTAATTTTCATTAAAACCTATATACAATAAAATGCATTGATTTTATCCTAAATTTAATTTAGATGATTTTGGCCTGTTGTTTTAGTCTTCTAGATCTACTTCCCTGGGTTGGAGTTGGGAATCTTGATCCAGGTACTTTTATTTCAGTCTTGTTTTAACCACCAATTCTATATACTTTTAAAAAAATTGCAATATAGTTGATTAACAATATTGTGTTAGTTTCAGGTATACAGCAAAGTGATTCAGTTATATATATATGCATATATATTTTTTTCAGATTATTTTTCATTATAGGTTATTACAAGATATTGAATATAGGTCCCTGTGCTATATAGTAAATCCTTGCTGCTCATCTATTTTATGTATAGTAGTTTGTATCTGTTACTCCCATACTCCTAATTTATCCCTCCCCTCCTCCCTTTCTCCTTTGGTAACCATAAGTTTGTTTTCTATGTCTCTATATACTTTTTATTCTCCATTTTTCTGTAGGATTATTTGTATTGTTATTTATTTATAGGAACTATTCATATATTTAGTACCCAAATTTTTATTGATTATCAATGCTCCAAATATTTATCTTTCTGTTGGTTGACTTTTCACTTTCTTTATGGTTTCATTTGATGGGCAGAAGTTCATTATTCAAATATTAATTCAGTCAAATTAATTAACTCTGTTTCTTTATGGTTTTTGTTTTTTGCATCTTAAAAAATATATCTTTTTTTTTTTTTTTTACCCTGGTGTCATAAATATGTTTTCCTGTAACTTGTTCAAAGAATTTTAGAATTGTGCTTTCCACCTTTAAGTCTTCAATCTACCTGGAGTTGGTTTGTGTATGTGGGATGTGAGGTAGGGATCCAATTGTGCCAACATCAGGGGTCTTATTGAAACTATCTTTTTTTCTACTGCAACATTATCTCTGTCTTATATCAACTTAACATATGTGAATAGATTTGTTTGGGGGCTCTGCATTCTGCTTTAGTCATCTTTTTAGCTATTCTTATGCTAATAGCACCCTGTTTTAATTTCCTTCTTCCTGAAGTAGATATTTTCAGTTATTCCTTTTAGTGAGCATCTATGAATGGTAAGTTCTATCTTCATTTGAAAATATCTTTACTTTATCTTCTCTGTTGAATTTTCAGTTTGAAGTATTATGGAATTTTAATTTGATATGTATTTTATATTGATTGGATTTCCCCAAATATTTAGTTTATCATACTACTGAATGAGTATACTTCCTCTATGAATTTTTTCTTTCTTTATCTTTCTTACTTCTGAGTCTCTTTCCATGCTAATTTATTATTTAACAGTGCTTTACTCCTCACTAAGGAATCCGCTGTTTGTTAGAAGGCAAACCAACCTGGATAAATTCAGAGTTTCCACATTCTTTTGCTATAGTCTTATTTCTTTCCTCTACATTCATTGTTTTCCTTTCCTGCCTGGAAACTGGATGCCCGTGGTAGACTGGAGATCTATATCATACCCTCATTCACTTACTATGAATATAGTCAAGAGTAGTGGTATGAGGTTTTAGCAAATAGAGCATTTCAGCCATGAGAGAAAAATTATTTGCATAAGGAAATAAACACAATGAACCAGAAATTGGTACAAACTATACCAGTATGAGAAACAGTCGCAAAACCTAATGTGACTCACAGAGGTAAACAAAAGCTGACAAAGGCATTTTGGATAAGCCAATCTGTCTTTCATTCCCACACAGGAATTATAGGTCTGAAATATGGAGATCTTAGAACACTTACTAATCCTTCTCGAAACATAAGTAATTAACGTCTATTTTATAGTGAAAGAAAATTAGTTTTGTAAAAAGTGGAGAAGCTTGCCAATATCTTGCAATATCTTGCAAATAAAGAATACTGAGTAGCT
This sequence comes from Lagenorhynchus albirostris, assembly GCF_949774975.1. Classification (NCBI taxonomy): domain Eukaryota; kingdom Metazoa; phylum Chordata; class Mammalia; order Artiodactyla; family Delphinidae; genus Lagenorhynchus; species Lagenorhynchus albirostris. Next base: position 58,799,201 of record NC_083096.1, on the reverse strand, counting down.
GGAGTCAGTGATTGCCAGTCTCTCTCCTAGGACCATACATCCTAACCTTTTCAGCATATGAGAGGTTATCAAAATACTACTAAGATGTTGAAGTTAAGAACCTGCCTCCCGTTAGATGTATTGACAAATCAAGTAACAAAGGAGGTTCCCTGAGTTTTCTTCTTCTGTTGCTTAGTTTTTCCTACAACAACAGAAAATTCTGAAGGGATGATGAGTGAGTTCCAATAGCATATTTAATTTGAGTTTCTTTTCTTTTCAACTTTTAAATGCATACAGTGCGAAAAAGTCTCCTGGATATATGGTGAAATTTCACAGTAAGAGGCAATGTTACATTGAATATAACCCCAAAAGAGCCAGACAGACAAAGTGTTTTTAGGACCTATAACTCATCAGCTTTCTTCCAAAGACTATACTGATAATAGCTTGCATTTACTGAACATGGACTGTGTGCCAGGCACTGAGGTGTTTTACATGGAGTATATTTAGTTCTCACAGCTAACATATGACGTATATACTATTATCATTACCGTCATATTACAGAAGATGAAAGTGAGGCTCAGAAAGGCTAAGAATTTGTCAAGTTTGCCAAGTATGTAAGTGGTGGGAATGAGTTTCTAACTTAGTCAAATATGTTTAACTGTAGTTAAGAGCCTTCCTCTTAACACCATGAAATAGTCTTGAAGTTTCCCTGTTCTGTTTAATATCATCTACTTTATCTCCATCCTCATCAGAATTGAGTAAAAATGAAGCCCGATGGTATTTGTGTTAGATGAGATTCCATATTGCTAGCACAGAAAGCCCAACTCAAGCTGGCATTAATAACAGATTTAGATAATGTACGCACTTCCAAGTGAAAACTGGAGCTGGGGGAACACCATGTATTCATTGGCCCAGGACAGGATGGTGTACCCATCCATGAACCACACACTGTGGCAAGGGGAAAATGGATAACTTGGATTGCAATTTAGGTAATTCCTGAAGCCAGGGATGGGAACAATCCCACGGAAATTGAGTGGCTGCCCCTTGAGGTAGGGAGAGGGGAAATGGAAATATAGAAGCACAGGAAAATGAAAAAAGTAAGTCAGAATCAATCAAATGGAATCCTTACTTCCTTTCCCACTAAAAGAGTAACACATAAATTAAACTAAAAGAAAGATCATGGTTAGATTCCAAATCTTAAAAAAATTCCACTGACAATGTGTGAATTAGCTCTCCATTAGCTGCATTGTAACAAATTCCAAAATTTAGCTGCTTCAAAGAAGCATTTATTTCTGAGTCAGTAACCTGAGTGTGGCTTAGCTGGCTCAGCATCTTTTATCAGGTTGCTGGGGAAAGATCTTCCAAGCTCACTCATGGTTGTTGGTAGAATTTAGCTTTACCTGGGCTGTTGCCCTGAGGCAGTTCCTTGCCATGTAGGCCTCTCCTTAGGGCAGCTCACAACAGGCAGCTGGCTTCCCTGAGAGCAAGCAAGCGAGAAAGCAAAAGAAAATGCCCAAGACAGTCTTTTTATAACCTAATCCTGGAAGTGACATTGTGTCACTTCTGCCATATTTTATTCTTTAGAAGTGAGTCAGTAAGTCTAGCCCTTTCTCAGGAAAGAGGACACAGAGGTGTGAATATCATGCAGAAGTTGGGGATCTATGGGGCCATCTTAGAAGCTGCCTACCATAAAGTGTGCATTTGTGTGTATGTGGGTGTGTACATGTGTTTTCAGGGACACTGGGTAGTCAGTGGTTGCACATGGTATGGGGCCAAAAGAGTATGAGTTCTTATGGATTTTCCTGTTAAGAGTATTGGAGGGTTAAAATGGTAGTTGTTATCCCTACAGGAAACGTATGACATTCACAAATTGAGAATCTGAGCCAGCTTAATAAAGGGACTATTTACAAAGGTGTGGTAAGTTAAGTATAGAGAAATTACAAGGAATAGTATGTTATTCCAGGGTTTGTGACAGCTTGGTGTATCACTCCCCTGAGGCCTGAAGCAGCATGAGGAGGGAGCAGATATCAGAACTCGGAGAGGATATTTGTATGAGAAGACCCCTGGACAGGAGCTATGACTTTTCACCATAGGAAGCAGTCAGCCTATGGCATCTCTGCAGGGAAGGTGTCAGGGGAATAAGTACATTGAATCACTCTCCTCCAGCCTCCTGCTGGCACTACCCATTGGCAGAGCCCAACCAGAAGCCAGAAGGCAAGGAAGTTCACTGATGTTGTCAATATAGTCGAGTCTCCAGATGCACACAGTAATGTGGGAAGAGTGGAGAGCAGACCTGGAGGGACAATCAGAAGATACCCAGTACAGAAATAAAATGAGTACTTATGAGGAAAATCATATCCATTATAGGCAGAGAGGAAGAAACAGGCTTACACTACTAGGTATTGTTTTAGAGCAAGCTAGATGGAAGAGTTTGTTGACAGAGAAGGGTATTTAACATCAGAACAGGCTTTCATATAATTGTGTCTCTTGAAGATCCTTAAAAATGGGAAACACACATCCATCTCTATGAAATGATTTGGGCAAAACTGTACTGATGAAAGAAGTGTGGGTAGCTAAGATGACTTTGAAGGGTCCTTGTAACTTGAGGTTATGGCATTCCAGGAGGAGTGATGGAAATCAGGGAACTGGATCTCGTGCAAAATATTCACAACTCTTTGAAATGGAAATTAGGCTATTCCAATTTAGGAATCAAATTAAAGCAAGTATTCAGGGTGTTAGCCAGCTGTGCTCCTGCCTGTTTGAAGTGGCAGCTAAAGGAGGGAGGCGTGCTTTTTCCTGGATGAGGCAGGATCTCACTCAGCCTGTTTTCATCTTTAGTTAGCACCTGTTGGCTTAGAGTGGTGTCAGCCGAGCAATCAGATGGTAGATGTGCCAAGTGTCTGACCTCCCCGTGTCTGCCGCCCCTCCCCCCAATCCCCGTGACACCTCTCCTGATACAGATGGACAGGGGCTGGTTTAAAATGACAGTTTCAAGTTCGTGTAGGAAGAGAAAGTTAATTCAAAGAAACAGCCAGACAAGCTTCCTTCTTCTGTAGGAATAACTATTATCCCCTTTCACCATGGCCTACCTGGGAACCCACTTTGCCTTCAGATCCCGCAGGCAGAAGACCAATGATGAGCTCCGTCGGCATAGCTTGCCCTTTATTCTTCACAAAGCTATTTGCAATGACTTCTTTCAGAGCTATCTCTACCTGCTGGAAAATATTCCCCTGGGTAAGTGAGTCAGAGCTACTAGATAAGGGACAAGAAATGACTGGAGCAACTGTGTGAGACTGTGGGGCTTTTGCAAAAGGAATTAGAACAAGGACACTTTCCAGATAAAAAGGACACACAACCAATGTCCGTGGGCTTAAATGTTTCAATGGCATTCTTTTATGGAAAGTGCAAAGACCAAGTATTGCCTGGCAGGACAAGCCTCTATTTGGGGACTTCCATGCACCTCAGACATGGGTAACTTGCTTCTCTGGGTGTTGGTTGCCTGAGTGTCAGGATTATAGAAATTAATTTCTTGAGTTTGGAAGGACATTTTTAGCATTTGCAAAAATTTAGAGGTGGGCAAATTAGGTAACTCAAAGATGAGAATATTAATACAGAAGCATATCAACAAAGAATTTTTTAAAAAGGCTAAACAATAATAGATCAAGGTTGTTGGTGTGTGCGGCTGTGAGTGTGTGTGTGTGTGTGTGTGTGTGTGTTTGTATGCATGAGTACACACTCCACATAATCCTTTCTGGCCTTTCTAAATTACAATAATAGTCCAAGAGCTTAAAAGGAGCAGATTTTAGTTTGGTCTTTGAATATTAAGAAAAAAACTGGGCTGTAGTCTGTCTCCATTTTAGTTATTTCCTCTAGTTTTCAGGAATTGGACAATAGGGCAATAAAAAGCTTATCTGGTTTGTCTACACCACTTTTCTCAGCCTCTGTGAAAATGGTTACTTCAGGGCGCTCTTAACAACACTGAAGAGGAAATAACTTGCGATTAAGGAGTAAAGTATCTCCCTTTGATTTATATTTCCCCCCCATGAAAGCAGGAACAGTGTGTATCAACCCCAGTCTGCTTTGTTAAGGTTGCTGAAAGCCCCATTGTACACTTGATGTGGCCAGGGTTTCCAGACGTGAAACGAGCTACATAATTCTTTGTATTGCATTCAAAACTATGTTAGCAGCTTACCAAAGTCTCTTTCTATAAGTCCATTTCTGAAGGGAATCTTTAACTCTAGACATACAAATACTTTCATCTTATATTTATATATATTTCTTATAAAAATTTCGCATTCATGACTCTATTTGATCCTCACAGCCATGCTATGCGATAGATAGGGTATTATTATTTTTCCACCCACCTTCTCACTCTTGCCCCCTATCTTATCTTTTCAAGTGAGGAAAAGAAAATTCAGAGATGATGAGATCTAATCTAGATAGGTCTCATCTAGATACCAAAGCAAGAACCCAAGACCAGGGCTCTTTCTGGTGGATAGCACTACACATGAGTAATTCTTTTAGGACATAGTGTACATCTCATTTGTATTCAAATGGAAAAGTTAGAGCAGTCTATTTGGAAGGTGATGATGTTCTGACCACTCCACATATTGTCAGAGCATTGCTTTTCTGTAGACATTCTTTGGGCCACACCTCAATAACGGTAGCTTGTTGGCTCGTGTTGCATTAGTCTGGAGAAAGATACTAATTACAATAACTTATGAGAGGTTCACTAAGGGGCAGATGACTGCCCAATTTTAAAAATAACTATTAGAAAAGAAACTCATCTCTGAAAGTAGCTAAAGATGAATTAAAAGACCCCAATAAATATTTATTAGACAAATTAAGGGCCCTTTACTAATAATTAATTGCAGGTTACCAGTGTCCTGAGTTCAAATTCTGGCACTGCTAGTGGTAGAGAAAATCACCTCTGCAAGTTACTAACGTCTCTGAGCATCATTTTCTTCAAAACTGTGGGGCTGTTGGAGGATTAAATGCAATTATATATGTGAAACTAGCCAATGCTCAGTAAGCATTAGCTTTTTATCTCCTTCCTTAGAGTCAGATCTCTTTTAAAGTCATCACGTAGCCTTCCTTAGAACAGGCATTACCGAAGATGCTAAGCTTAATTTGCTATATGGGAGTTTTCAGGCTGCAGTGGATATTAGTCTTTTCAGTTTGGAAATAAAACTCAGCCCCACTGAAGTGTTTTAGAGTTGGCTTTCCCTCCTCCTGATGATTTCAAGACTTCATAGAAATGAAAATAAAGCCCTTCTTTTAAAAGGATGGGGAACCCTACTGTAGAGTCTGCACAGAGAGTTTGTTGTTTGGGGTAGTTATGGGAAGAACAGTGGCTAACCGGACTCTTTGATTCCTTCTTTCCTTCCTTCCTCCCTCCAACTGCCTGTGTTAGGCAGCCAGGCTCACACCAGCTCACCGGGCAGTGACATTCAGTCATGGGGACATTTGCTGAAATATCCCCGACTAGCCTCAGTGATTCATGGAGAAGCAAGAGCATGCATATTCAAAATCTCCAATGGAAAAGTTAGCTATGCCATTGAATACAACAGGTCTTCACAAAGAAATGGGAGCAAGCTTATTACTATTCTCAGTGGGTTACATATATTATCTCAGTTAATCCTCACAACAGCTCTATTATGTGGTGCCGTTATTTTCTCCACCCTACATCTGAGGAACAGAGGAAGTAAGTAGTGCAGGATTAGAATCCAGGCAGTCTAGCTCCATGGTCTGTCTTTTTTAACCACAAAATCCTGCTGCCTCCCATTGTAAATGGCAACTTGACACATGAGAGGAGCAATGTAAGATTTACCACTTTTTTTGAATTGACAGGAATACAAAACATAGTGTATGAGGAGCACTGGCTTTTTACTGAGATAATCAACAGGATGGGCAGCCAGTGAGCAGGTTCCTATAGTCTAGTTTTACCAGCCCACATTCAGTTGGAGGCTTGGAGTCAATGAATTTGCCAAAGGTGGCTGTTTGTGAACAAATCAGAAGTAGAATAGGAAAACAATTCATATAAATCTCCAGTTTGTATAGCAGTGCATGCAGGGGCCTATATATGGCCCAATTGGAGATGTTCAGATAATTACTCCTCAGTAATTCTTCTAGCACTATCCACAGCATATTTCTAGTACATAGAAGTCAGCGAATATTTATTAATTATATATTGAGCAAGAATCTGTTACTCCTGGACATTGGTAAAGGCTTAGTTTAACTTCACATTTAGAACAATAGTTCCACGTGGTTTAGCAAAAGGAACAAAGGCTTTGCATTTATTTGTTTGTTTATTTTTAACATCTTTATTGGAGTATAATTGCTTTACATTGTTGTGTTAGTTTCTGCTGTATAACAAAGTGAATCAGCTATATGTATACATATATCCCCATATCCCCTCCCTCTTGCATCTCCCTCCCACCCTCCCTATCCCACCCCTCTAGGTGGTCACAAAGCACCGAGCTGATCTCCCTGTGCTATGCAGCTGCTTCCCACTAGCTATCTATTTTACATTTGGTGATGTATATATGTCCATGCCACTGTCTCACTTTGTCCCAGCTTACCCTTCCCCATCCCTGTGTCCTCAAGTTCATTCACTAGGTCTGCATCTTTATTCCTGTCCTGCACCTAGGTTCTTCAAAACCGCTTATATTTTTAGATTCCATGTATATGTGTTAGCATACAGTATTTGTTTTTCTCTTTCTGACTGACTTAAGGCTTTGCATTTAAATAGGTTTGGGTTAGGGCCTGGCTGTGACACTTCATTTCTGTGTAATATTGAGTAAGTTACTGAATCTTTCTGATTTTCTCATTACTTACCTGTAAAATGATGATTATAATCCCAGTTTTGTAGTGTTGTTGTGAGGATCAGAGTGTGAAGAGATGACCTGAGAGTGCCTAGCCTAATGCCTGGAACATAGGTACCCACTAATGGTTAGTAACCAACCCCCCTTCACTTACCCCTTTTTAGAAGAATTAGGCTCTGAGGAGGAAATTGAGAACAATGGCCACGCCTTTGCCATCGCAATTAAAAACTAGAATTAATAAAAACATTTCCTATAATACACTTGGAACTTCCAAATGAAACTCAGCATACAACTCTTGGCATTTTTCAAATCGATTTCATCCCTGTGGTAGGCATTGCTGCACAACTTTTTGTACAGTGATACATTTTCCAAATGTTTATTGTTACCTTTGCAGTGCAAATGCTGTAAGATCATTTTTTCACTTTAAAGAAATGAAGAACCAGATAATTTCCCTTTATTTAGCAGACTTTCAGATACACTGTGTTAGATGGATGAAATATGAGTTTTGGATTTAAATAGGTTTAAATCCCAGTTGTGTCACTCACTGGCAGTTTAGTTAACCTCTTGATGCCCTGTTTTCTTCTGTAGATAATCACATTTATCTTACATATTCAGTTAGATATAAATGCTTAGCATATGTAGCACATATATACATATTTGATCAGTGATAGTTAATATTTTTTATTATTTGGGTATGCCTAATTAGGAGAGAAGATATATCCTCCTATAGTTTTTCGTAAACTACAAAAAGTGTGACTTATTTGTGATTATCCTGGTTTTTCCTTATAGCCATTCACTACTTTGCTGAACCTGTGTATTATTCAAAGAACAAAAAGCTAGACAATATTCCTTTATTCAGTGAACATTTAAAGGAGGTCTGCTATGTGTTAAGTGTAATTGTAAGTCCTAGGATTACAAGGAAAATAAAATAGAGCTTTATCCTGAGAGTTCAGTGTAGGAGAGAGACCCACACAGATAATTTTTGTGGAATGTGGAAGTCATGATAGAGACTACTACAGGATGCTGCAGAGGTGCAGAGGAGGCGTGGTGACTGCTGAATCAGCTTCTGACTCTTCTGATGCAAAATCTCACCATGAAAAATCTGTCCCCAGTATCTTCACCTGAATTCTGATCTTTTCAAATTTGACAGTGGGTCAGGTAGAACACTAAAGTTGGAATAGAGAGTTATGAAGACACTCAGCCCAGTGGGCAGGGGATGTGATGTGTGGTGGGAGCTTGAGTACATTCTTGCTAAAGAGGGGAAAGTGTATTTTCCCTCCTTTCCCACCTCTGCTTACGTTATTTGTGTTGAAGGCTGAAAAGAATTTAGGGAACACTGAAATAGCTCTCAGTTGGAAAAAACCCACTAAAACTTTCAGGGTAGGCAGTGCATTATTTTAGAGGCAAGAAACACCAGACACCTAAAGCATGCAGGGAAGAAATAAAACCTAGAGGGCCTGTCAGGGTAATTCTGAGACTTGTTAATGATGACTTTCTAGCATTCTGGCACACACAGACCCTTGGATTCTACCGGGAACATTGATAAAATCCCACTTCCTACCCTTTCCTGTTGGTGAAAACACAGATGACTTTGGTTTTTTTTAGATTCCATATGTAAGTAAGATCATACATTATTTATCTTTCTCTGATTTATTTCACCTAGTATAATTCCCACAAGATCCATCCATGTTGTCACAAATGGCAGGATTTTCTTCCTTTTATGGCTGAGTAATATTCCATTGTGCCCAAGTACATTTTCCTTCCTTCCTCCCTTCCTTCTTTCTTCCCTTCCTTCTTTCCTTCCTCCCTCCCTCCCTCCCTTCCTTCCTTCCTTCCGTAAATTTTTACCATTTCTTCTTTAATGGCTAAAATGAGAAGTCATCACCTACAAACCTCTTTTATGGAAGATCTTACACTTCATAAGGGCATCTTCTAGTTGGACTTTCTTTTCTCTTATAGACTAACTTGATTCAATATTCTATCTCCGATCATTTCAAACTTACCATTTAAATCTAGCCTACATATCCTCTGAAGACTCCCAGGTCAATTTTCAGTTGACAAACAGGTCTAAAGTTTGGAATAAAGTCTAAAATAGTTATATCCAACTATTAAAAAGAGAAAAAGAAAAAGCTACTCAGCAAACATAGACACTTATCTCTCAACAAAATTTTTCTTAGAGAGTTCACGAGATCTTTGTTCTTCTTCAGGGCAAATTCACATATACTTTATTTTTATTTTTGTAACAAGTAAGCCATTGGAAGGTCCTTGGGAGTTCAGCTTATAACGTAGGTCAAGAAATAAGTACCATATTATATCAAGAACTAATAGAGTGTCTAGCCGCCGTCTTAGACTACCCCAAGTTTCACAAAAACATTGCAATCATGCAAGAATAAGCCACTAGATGTGTTTCTGTAATAAAAAGGCACAGGCTGATGACTGATACCCTTATCTGAATCAGCTGGCACCATTGCAGGAGCTATCAAGAAGGGAGAACCTGGGGCTGGCCATTACACCTCATATATCTTTTTAGTGAAATGTTCCTGTCAATTAGGTGACAAGCCCATAACCATAAAAACTTACCTATTGAGTCTGACCCCTGCTGAGCTTGGCATTCACTTGTAGTCTAAATGTTGCTGGCATAATGGACCATTCCCATTTCCAGATTAAGGGTTTTAATAAACTCCACCAACTTGTTGACTTAACCAGGTGATGATGAGTGTGGCTGTTTTGCTGCTTTGGTTGGATCAACGAGAGAGTACTGGGCTGTGGCTTGCCTGTGATCTCAAGAAGCATTCAACTCTGGGAAGACTTGGTAAGCTGTGATTTCCTAGCCTGCTTTTCTGAGGCATACAGAAGAATTTGGAACAGTCATGTTTTTGGCATGGCGATGAATAATTTTTGTCGTCCCTGTTGAAATTATCAGCATTTCTTGAGCTACCTGTTTACACAACACTTTACCAAGTACTAGGGAAGCGGGACTGGTGTAGGTCAGTGGTTTCCAATGTTTTTGAACATGAGGGTGCTTCTTTTAATGTTTTATTTTCTCAATCAGTAACTAACTTGAGTATAAAATGTCAAAAAATCTATGTATTATTAATAGTTTTAAAAGATTTGTATTTTTAAAATGACAACCTATTGTTGGTTAATATATATGGGAGATATAGTATATAACATTGTTAGTCTCTAGGAAATAAAGTACATGGGAACTGATTCCTGTACCCCTTTTAGCAAATTCATGATCATTCAAGGGTCCAAATGTTGGCCACATCCAGTGTTTTCAAGTTGGGAAATACTGATTTAACTCCACAGATGAAGCATACTAAAATGGATAGTAGTAGTGTTTATTGGATTTTTAACTTTTAGAATCAAAATTTGGGATTATGTAACCATTGTTCAATTCAAAGCCAAGTAGTGCATTAGTCCAATGTCACAATCTTTGTTTACCTGAAGAAAAATGTTCCTAGTTAAGGTTAAATAGATTGTCTTTTCTTATACTCCTTCTACATAAAATTGTGTCATATTTTGGTTTGCTTCATATCCTGATTGTAACATTTTTATACTGTTGTATATTTTACTTAGAACTTTCAACTGTCTTTTATTTTTGTTGATTGCGGTTAAAAATATGTCTTCCTAAGAATATCACTATGTCTCCTTACTTCTTACCTACTATCTATTACCCAGAATCCAGTTCATTCTACTTCCTAAAGATATTTTTTTAAAGCCTATGTTTTCTGTTGTAATATAAACTGATTTCTTTCTAGATCTGATAGTATCTGTCATTTTGGTATTTCTTTTCATTGGATTCCTGGGTTAATTTCATTGTATATCTTCTCTTGATTTTAACCCTCATTGGGCTGGAATATAGCTGCAAAAAACTTCTGAAGGATGAATCCATGGGAGGTAACTATTCTTTCACCATTTGAATGGTAACAAATTTTAGCCTCAAAATAATTTTCCCTCAGAATATTGATGACACTGCTCCACTGTTTTCCAGGGTTTCTGATGAGATCTGTGTTATATGCCTGATTCTAGTTCTTTGAACATAGGGTTGCAGATAAAATATAAAAGGCCGGCTAAATTTAAATTTAAGATAATCAACGAACAAATTTTAGTATAAGTATGTCCCATGCAATGTGTGATATTTCAACTGTATTTATACTAATAGATTATCCATTGATTATCTAAAATTCAAAACTAATTGTGTGTCCTGTATTTTTATTTGCTAAATCTGGCAACCCTACTTGAAGGTCAACAAACTTTTTCCCTCTAAATAACTTAATGATCTTCTCATTACTCTTTGTGATTTGAAATTTCCTAAGGATGTATATAAATGTGACTTTTATTTAATTATTAGTATTTTTAAATCCATACTGCTCAGTACTTTTGGACCTTATAGTCTCTTTCAGCTCTGGGAAATTTTTTTCTATTATTTCTGTAATAATTTTCTTCCCTCCATTTTCAGTTTTTGAGAATCCTAATTAGCTTGATGTTGGGTCTTCTGAATTGTCTTTTTTTAAAAAATATTTTTCAAATTTTCTTTTTGATTATAGCTCATTCTTTTCATTGAATTCTGAGCACTGATGGAATGTACTTAGCACTTCCAACTCATTCAACTTTTATTTATTTATTTATATTTTTTTGGCTGCGCTGGGTTTTCATTGCTGCGTGCGGGCTTTCTCTAGTTGTGGTGAGCGGGGGCTACTCTTTGTTGCAGTGCGCACGCTTCTCATTGTGGTGGCTTCTCTTATTGCAGAGCACAGGCTCTAGGTGCACAGCCTTCAGTAGCTGTGGTGAGTGGGCTCAGTAGTTGTGGCTCATGGGCTCTAGAGCACAGGCTCAGTAGTTGTGGCACACAGGCTTAGCTGCTCCACGGCATGTGGGATCTTCCCGGACCAGGCTCGAACCCGTGTCCCCTGCATTGGCAGGCGGATTCTTAACCACTGCGCCACCAGGGAAGTACATGAATTAAGTCTTTATAGCTCTAATCTTTTTACTTCTGTTTTCCATATCAATCTTTTCCTTTATGTCCTGATAATGTACTCAACGTTATATTCCAAAGTGTTTGGTAATCAAAATTTTAATTTCTAAGAATTCTTTATTATTCTTTAAATTATCATTTTCTTGACATCTTCGATTTATGGATGCACCTGTTCTCATACCTCTTCAAGGGTGTAAGTTTTTGTTTAGTTTTGGTTTAAATTCTCATTCATTTCCTGGATTATTTCTATTTCCTTTGGGGTCAGTTTTGATTGTCTATCTGTATCTTTGTTTTTCAGACTGCCATTTTACCCCCATGTGTTTGGAAATCATTATTTATCCATAGTTAGAAATGAAGGACAGGGGCAATGATTTTAGGTAATGGAGAAGGTTTCCTCTGTATATACTTCTCCACTGAATAGAAAGGATGACAAGAAGCTCTACATTTGCCGGTAGATCTTGCGAGACTCTGAATATGAGGAAATGAGGTACTTGGAATCCTCTATATGCCAGAATGAGTAGTGCTCTAGGATTCCAACACTAACTGGTCTTTTTCTCCTAAGGCACTTAATTTTTTTTCCTTTTTTTTAGAGAAGAGACATATTTACCCTCCCTAGGATTATAGCTGTGCTGCTTGTCACTTTTGTGGGGAGTGCATTGGTTGCCTCACCAGTTGGCCTGTAGACAGATTTTTTTGTTTTATTAACTCTTACTTCCTTTTGCAACTATCCTGAGCTGTAATTTTTTTTTTTTTTTTTTTTTTTTTGTGGTACGCGGGCCTCTCACTGTTGTGGCCTCTCCCGTTGCGGAGCACAGGCTCCAGATGCGCAGGCTCAGTGGCCATGGCTCACGGGCCTAGCCGCTCCACGGCATGTGGGATCTTCCCAGACCGGGGCACGAACCCGTGTCCCCTGCATCAGCAGGCAGACTCTCAACCACTGCGCCACCAGGGAAGCCCGCTGTAAATTCTTTAGCTCTGTTCCATCTGCTTTATCTGTTTTTTGTCTTCCAGAAATTTGTTGAAATCATGAATCCATTGATGGCCCCTTCTCATTTTCTTCACTGTTAAGGGTTGAGTTTATTAAAATGATTCTTGGGGAGTACCAGGAAGAGGGAGGACAAATGCATATATTCAGCCTACAGTCTTGAACCATAAGTTTCTCCCTATTATCTCACTTTCTATCATTTCCTTCTGAATATCCTCTAATGAAAATATTTTATATCTGCAAGTGTGCCTTTTGGTTTAAAAAACACACTTAAATGCATACTCATTTACCCCTCAGAAGTAGAACACATGTTTTTCTAAAAATAAATGTCTTAAAATACCTGAAATAATGAAATGACATAGTATATGTGAATATGCCTAGTACACTACCGGGTACAGAATAGTTGCTCAATAAATATTATATTTCTTTTTATTATTTTATTTTCAGAAGATAGAGCTCAAACCCATTTTCTGTAATGTTGGTACAAAGAGATATTTGGGTATGAGTTGCATAAAAAAAAAGAGATGAAAAAATAGCTATGCCTAATCTACCTCATGATTAGAAGATTAGTGATTAAATTCTCATAAAATATTTGGAGGTCAAAGGTAAAAGTTACTTTGAAACTTGCGATATTATTTATTCTACTCTAGCAAACACTGTTCAGCTTTCTTTTAATACAGTGACAAGCTATTTTTAAAATTAAACTCTAGTGTTATTAAATCATGAAAATGCCACATGATTGTGATTTATGCATGAGATACCTGAAGATCATAGGAGTTAAGAACTTTACCCAAGGTTACATAGCAAGTAAGTCACTGAGCCAGAACTCAAACCCAGATCTTCTGACATCAAACTAATACCTTTTCTCCCACAGCACAGATTTGCAGGCTTCTAAGAGGAAATTCAATGCATGATAAGAATAAACTTGTTCTGCCATTTAAATACTGATAAATATTAATAATATTTCATTTGCAGTGAAATTGTATGCTTTAACAAGTCAAGTCATCAATGGTGAGATGCACTTCTATGCCAGAGCTAAACTCTTCTACCAAGAAGTACCAGCTACAGAAGAGGGTATGATGGGAAATTTCATCGAACTGTCCAACCCAGATATCCAGGCCTCTCGGGAATTTCTTAGGAAATTCGTTGGGGTGAGTTATCCAACTGCAGTTTGATGAGGAGGCAAAGTCCTTGCAAACATTGAGCTCACATGCTTCTGTGTTGTTGCTTAAGTCATATTAAAGCCATATGGCTCAGCCAAGAGTGTAGTGTGAAAGCCTGTTTTAAGATGTTCGGAAAGGATAGGTCACATTAAATGACTGGTTTGTCCCACTTGGCATTTCACCCTCTTAGCACCAGCTAATTTCTTATGCTACAGGGGAAGGTGAACTAGCAGCGTTAATATTACAATTAGTGGATTAAGAAGACTTCTCTTTCAGAGTCTCATAGATAAACAGTTGATACCCAGGTGATTGATGAGAGATCATGCCATTTTAGATTTTGGGGTGATTTTTTGAGTCCCTGTAATAAAAATTCAGTGTTGTAAGGAAATGCAAGCTTATGTTCAGTCTAAAAGTGGTAAGTATAGTAGAATCTCTTTATATTATTCTATACATAGTTGGGACATTGCCTTGAAAGAATGTGATCCCTTTGTAGACTTGGTGTTGGGTGAAACTCCACTTCCTTACTTCCACGCCATATGAAGATGGATCATATACTGTAGGGGCCAAAATCTTGGGCTCTAGAGTCATTACAGTTCTTCTTACTATATAAGCAACCTTGGGCTTATTCCTTAAATGCTCTTAAACCTCAATTTTTCACCTGTGACTAGGGCATAACCACAGAACTCACATCATAGGATAATGTGAAGCTCAAATGAGATAATATAAGTCAAGTGCTTACTTTAGTGCAATAATTATTGCCCAATAAATCTAATTTATTGCTACTACTACTACTAACAAGCTTTCATAAAATGCATTCATTATATCTTAAGGAGCTTCATTCAGTTGTTAGAATAGACTTAACCCACACAATGAAGCTATTGTTGGTTCTACTGAGAACAAAGTCCTACCCAGCAAATAGGTTTTGTTCCAATTCACTATGAAGTCATTTGTTTGAAATTTGGAGTCCATTTTATTCTAATGAAGGAAACATTAAGAATATTATGAATATTTGGGGTTATGTTGTCAACCTATTTAGAAGCATAACATTAATAATATCCCTAGTGTTGAGGTGAGGTTCACTTCACATCCAACTTCCCTGGAGCACCCTTTGCCTGAGTATAGAAAAAAGGATAATGATGGAGCACCCATTGGGCCAAAGTGGACATCAACTGTGGCCATAAAGACTATGGAGCTAGGGATGTTGGCTGGGGCTATTTCTAGGTCAGGTTAACCTGGAATATTTTTAAATGAGTGTTGCTGACTGATTTCACTGAGCACTTTTTCTGAGATAGTCAGTCACTCTGATAAGCACTTTAGAAGCACTGTCTTATTTACTCTTCATTAATAATTCTGTGAGGTAAGTACTATTATCATTTCTTGTTTTCACCGTTGTGGAAACTGAGGCTTGGAGAGGTTAAATAAGTTTTTAAGGTTACACGGTTGGTAAGAGACAGAGCTAGGACTTACGCCTGGCAAGGTCTGTCTGACACCAAACTCCCTGCTCTTATCCACGACATATTTTTTCCATTTGTCTCATGAAGCAGAAAAATCCCTGCTTTGTGTGTGTGTGTGTGTGTGTGTGTGTGTGTGTGTGTGTGTGTGTGTGTGTGTGTGTGTGGACCACAGACCTCAATTCTCCTCCAGTCTGGCCAAGAGCAATCCCTCCTGCTTTCCTCATGGTGAGGCTGACTTTGATCCCAATGCATTTCAGAAGCTTAGTTAGTAATCCAGCTGTCTTGTCACTCCATGTGGAATGCCAAGCTGACCACAGGGATGCTGGTCAGACAGAGCCCATACACATGCCCATGGACCCGGGAAAGGAAACAGCCTTGTGCTTGCATATTTATGTTGGAAAAGAGCAGCCTGCTCTTTTCAAACAAATATAAGGAGTCCTTCTTAGTAGACTAGGCTCATTGTGAAGCTGTGACCTCTAACTAAGTACAAACACAGTCTTTTTAAAGAAATGATATTTTGGTACTTTGACCTTAATAATATGCTAAATTAGTATCCAGGTCAAGATACAAGGAGTTAGGGAATATGAGTATCTGACATGATTTATCCTTGTGTCAACTGGGAAAAGACAGATTGTTTAATTTAAAGTTTTTCTTTCCTTTCAACACTTAGTGACATGAGACAGTGGGAAAAGGTGTTTAAACTTGTTGCAAATGTGCTTACTTTAGCAAATAAACAAATGATACCAAGATGATGTCAACAGCATAGCTGATAACATTCCTTACTTCTAGCTGTCTATTGGGGAAAATAGAAATTTATAAAAAGTAATTGGTATTTGATGATATTTATCTCTTGACATTTCTCAGAGATTGGATGACTAAAAAATTGGGGGCTAACTTGTATTTCATGGTTTTTATGAAGTGGCATTTAGCACTTTCATTTTAGTTTTTTTTTGCGGTAAGCAGGCCTCTCACTGTTGTGGCCTCTCCCATTGCGGAGCACAGGCTCCAGACGCGCAGGCTCAGCAGCCATGGCTCACGGGCCCAGCCGCCCCGCGGCATGTGGGATCTTCCAGGACCGGGACACGAACCCGTGTCCCGTGCGTCGGCAGGCAGACTCTCAACCACTGCACCACCAGGGAAGCCCTCATTTTAGTTTTAAACTCCAGTGGAAAGAAGGTAAAATAATATTCTTCAAGACAAAATACATAGGCAGAATCAAAATGAAAATGAAATTTCTAAGAATATTTCACTTTTTTATATGAATCCATAAATATGAAGATAGGATAATAAATGAAAATAACAAAACATCTTGTTTTGAAATCACACATTGTATGTAGTTCTGGTCACATTCATGGAAGAGCATCAAATTTCAATCCAATCACGGTAGTGGGCAGCCATGGTATCCAAGAGGCTAGAGATGTTGTTCCCAAGATCAGCCTTTAAATGTCCCTTCCCAGAGGTGCTGCATGTGAATGAGAGACAGAGGAATAAATGTGGTGCCAGGATATGAGAGGTAGTGCCAACCATGTGGAGTGATATGCAATAAAGAGAACTAGGCAGTAGTGGCGAAGGGCTAAGGTGCTCAGGATTTGAGTGAAAGGCATCTTTTGTATTTGTAAATAACTTGTTTCGAGGATAACTGCGGTCAGATATCACACATCTAAGTTGATGAAAAATACACATCAGAGGATGTGCATTTTCAAGGAAGTTCTATTGCAAATATTTCACCTCTTTGGGCCTCAGTTTCCTTGTCTGAAAAAGTAGGGAGACTAGACATGAATGGTTTCAAAACTCCAGGGTTGTACTGATATCCTTCAAGGGCTTATTGGGAGAATGATAGAAAGGCTGAGTGGGTGAGGCCCTGCCTCACTTTAACCAGAACAGCTTCATAGTTATTTGTTCATTGAGAAAAAGGAGTTAGGCTGTTTTAAACTTCTTGAAATCCTCTGGCATAGATCTCTGTTGTCTCTGTTTTATTGTCCCATGGTTCAATTTTTAAAACCACTTACTATAATAATGTGAGCAACACGATCAGTAGAGGCTTTAGGGCTAAATAATGATAAGAAAAAATTATAATGAGAATCTCTAGTTGAGCACACACATTTCAACTGAAGTCATTTTCAGTAGCTTAAAATAATTTCCCTGTATTTCCCTCCATCTTGTTTATGTTATAAATTTGTTTAAATGATGCTACTTTTATGGCCTTCATAACATAAAACTTTAGCCTAGGCCTTTTAATGAATTAGCTTCGTTTATATTATAATATCTGAATGAGGGATGTAGCATATTGTAAGTAGGAATGGCAAACAAGTGGCACATGTACTACCACTTCCCATTCCCATCAAGGCAGACATAACTAATCAATCATAGACCTCTTCCTGGTAAGTCTGAATGAAGCCTTAGAATTCTCTTCAACATAACGTTAGACAGCTACTAACAAGGGAACCAGAGTTGTGGCACTGGAGGTGACAGCCCTAAGGTAGAACTGGCTTTGGATTCACACAGTTCACTGTTCAAATTCTAGTTCTGCCATTAGCTGGGTGATATTAAAAAAGTCTAAGGGTCCTCATCTCCAAATTGGAGAATAATCATTATCTTGTGGGGCTTTTTGATTACTATAGTTATTATGGATGCAAAGAGCTTGCTACACACAAGCAGTCAATAAATTGTGATTATTATTATTTCCTCTGAAAAGAAACTACAATTACTTCACTTTTTGTTCTTCTTTGTTCTTGCTGTAAGGAAGGCCTTTTGAGTGGACTGGAAAGCAGCGTTTCTGATGTTTCCTTCTGCTTAAACTTCACCTTTTGATCCTTAGCCAATTTTTTTTTTTTAAACCCTTAGGTCCTGAGAAATCAAGAGTAGACTTTCTCCTTAAGATCTTGATTGACAACTTCAAGTATCTTGTTACTGTAATTTCTAGCACAAAACCTATTCAGCAGCCATCCCAACTGTGACCAAATAATTTAGACCAGCTGAATCTTATATATATATATATACACACACACACACACACACACACATATACATATATATGTATATATGCACATACACATATATACACATATACATATCATAGATATATACTGGTCATGTACACATACATACATGTATATATGTTTATGTGTATATTACTTTATAGAAGCAAGTTTGAGAAAGTTTTTATTGGCTGATTTCCTCCTATCTCTACCCCCTATCCATCTTTCACCCTCAGTTAATTTAATGCAGAGATTTACTTTAAAAAAATTTCAGGGCTTTTGTGCCCAATAAATCATGTAGCTTCTGGTATAAAAGCAGAAAACAATTTTTAGCATGAAAAGAGACAAGGGGACTTTGCTGCAACCACCTTTTATCCTCATGAATGTGCTGTGTGTCACTGAGGCTGAGTTTGAAGTAAAATCCTGGCCTGAGAATGGAACAGTTTGCATTTCCTCAGCTCAAGTCTTAAAAATTATCTTCCACACAAGAATAGTAGATAATTCAGAGCCCCCAAAATCAGTTCTGAAAAAAATAAAATTTCAGTTATCCATCCCAGTATGAATTGAAATGTTTTCATTGCATGAATTTGAAAAGTAATTTTAAAACTCTGAAAGACTCTCACTGCTTTGCTCTCTCTTTTTTTTTAACAAGGCAATAAGCTATGGTGCAGGTCCATTTAGCTGTGGGTTTGACCCAAATTTACAGTTAACAAAGTTCTATTTTCATAGGGCTTTCAAAGGCCCATTTATCTTAGAGAAAATTACCCAGTTTTCAAACTTAAGACATTATTTTCTAAAATCCTATTTTGAAATTCTTTGAAAGACCTATTTTGAATAAAATAAAGAAGGCAAAAACTAGACATGATTAGATTTTTTTTGAAAAAAGTCATTGAATATTTTATAACTTGATTGTGGTAGTGTTTACGTGCCTGTATACATTTGTCCAAACTCATTGAATGGTATACTTAAAATAGTACATTTAATTATATGAAATTGACCCAAATAAAGTTTATTTAAGGAGGTAATTGAGTGTCCAAACTCAGGGTGAGTGTCTGTTCCTGAAGTATTCCACAAGGTACCTTTCTGCAGGGGCCTGGGAGAGCTGGGACAGACTGTGCCCTGGATTGCGGCTCTGGGATAGGAAGGGTCAGCAAGCATGTCCTGTTGCTGGTTTTCAACACTGTGGAACTTGTGGACATGATGGAATCGTTCCTCCTCATGGCACAGAACTACCTGCAGGTCAGAGGGGACAAGGTAGAAACCTACCACTGCTACAGTCTGAAGGAATTCACACCCCCACTGGGGAGATATGATGCCATCTGGATTCAGTGGGTCTCTGGTTAGTCCTGCATGGCATTGCATCTGCCATTCTTCCCTTTCCAGATAGAGAAGAAGAAAACACATGGAGCTGATTGGAGGATTTGTGGAGGCAGAACAAGGACACAAAGGGAGATCTGGCTATAGTTGTGCTTAGAACAGTTAGCTAGCCTTAGGTATCATGGGAACTCCCCCAAAGCTCTGGTCCTCCAGATTTCTCCCATAACATCCTCTGAACAAGCTTGACAATTCCCATCCTTAGGGATGGAGTGCCTTCGGACCAACCTACATCATAGAAGAAACCTAAATATTTGAAAAACTTTAAAAAGTGGGGACAAAAAGAGTCTATCCCCATTTACTGGAAAAACTAGACTTTCTTAGATTTAAATTCCCAGGAAATGAGACAGCGGTGAATTGGATTTTGGTCTGAGTGTGTGTGTGTGTGAGACACAGAGGAATGATGACAGAGTTCGGCTGTCCACGGGACATGGAGGGAACCCAAGGGATGAGCAATAGTTTATCTTGTGCCTGGGAGGTAGATAGACTAGGTAAGATAATATCTATTTTTTAGAGCGTACACTGATTCACCTCAAAGAAGATACCTGTCCTCTTATCTAAATTCTCAAAGCCTCCTGCAGCAAAACAATTCAGGCTATTAAGTAATTCATGAATGAGTGAACAAATGAGCTCCTGATTTGTAGCCTTGTCGTTGGTCCGTCTTTCCTACTCACCTCCTTTCCCACCCACCCTTTCATCCTGTTCCCCCTTTTACTTGGCCTCACCTGTTGGTTAAAGACCTTCTTGCATTTCTTTCCCGGTGCCGACATGGCCTGAAAGAAAACGGCGTCATCATACTGAAGGACAGCGTGGCTCAGGTGGGCTGCATCTTCCATCTGTGTGACTCGGGATATGGACATCCTCCAGAGCCTCATTAGGAAGAGTGGGCTAGTGGTGCTGGGCCAGGAGAAGCAGGACGGCTTTCCAGAGCAGTGCATCCCAGTGTGGATGTTTGCACTGCATAGCGATGGACACTCCTGACCAGCAGTGGGAGTGAACGGCTGCACTGCACAGTAGTGCTTTGGGAAGAGGTGTTCTCCTCTGAGGTGCCCCTTGTAATTCATGTAGGAGTGAAGGGAAGGGACTACAGCATGTATGGAAATGACTGATGTAATATGTACATGTTTCCACTAATTATGTAAGTACATGCGCACACTCTGTGGATTTTCCAAAAGAGAAATGGAAAGTGGTATCTGGAAAAACTGCTGAAGTGTACGTAAAAAACAGAAAAGGGAGCAACATTCACAAAATCTAAACTGCTTGGTCTCTGAAGATTTGCATTATAGAGTAGTTTAGGGTGGGTGGGGTAAAGCCTAGACCACCTTTCTCTGCCCTCATGCTAGATACATTATACTTCCTTCCTCCTTGGGAATACTCCTTCTCTAGATAAAAATCTCCACCTAATTAAGAAGGCACCAGTCAAAATAATCTTATAAAAACAATTCCATTACTTAATTTTGTCTTTAGCTTTAGCAGAACAAAAGACTATGGTTTCACTTTCTATTTTGGGTCAGTTTCACCACCCAGTGATGTAATATGGATATAATTTGATAACAAAAGTCTGCATTCCAGTGATGGGGAAGTGTCTCCTTTCAGGAGAAAATGTTTTACCCTTGAAATTTCAGCTGTGAACATATAAGTAAATGTCATTGATAATCTAATTTTAGCCATTGGCTTCCAACACAACTTGCTTCATTGCAGCTGCTCCTGTTTCCTTGATTGATATGACTGTACATTGGAAAGAGAAACGAAATGATAAGCCTGAAAATTGAACCAACTGGATTAATTTAAGGCATTGGTTTAATTAAAAATAATCTGAAATCTTTCAAAAACAAAAATGTAATTAATTTTTATTAGCAGAATGTTTAAATATAACAGCTACTGTATTTAAAACACTCTGATATCTTCCTGTGAAGGACATATTTGTGTTTTGATATATATTGAGTCTTCTATGAAATGCAGTCAATTTAAGTAAAGAAAGTCTATTATATGGATATGCTATCACCATAAAAATTATGTCTGTAAGTCATATCTGTAACTTAGGAGGAAAACAATTGTTATAAAACATTTACTACCTTGATATAACCTTACCTAGGTAGTTTCATTTATGTCCTGGAAAATTATGTCACTTACTCTGCCACTGGCACCCTCCAGCTGCAGTGTGCTATTCACAGTGCTCTAGGGTAACGTAACAGAATGTGAGTTAGAACCATTGGTGGAGAAGCCAGAGACCAGAATTAAATAAAATGGGGGATCATTACCAAACAGACTAAGTAGTATGACAAAACAAGGGAACTCAGGTTTTCATCCTTTGTGTCTTGGAGCAAATTAACTGAATCTTCCTTTTTGGCCCATCCCAGGAATTTTCTGTTTCGTTTACCTGAGCACCCTTATTCTCTTACTTCTTGACTTCACGCTTTGCCAGTACTCACGTGCTGATTGACAAAATTGTCCATTTTCTCTGCTCCTTGGCTCCTCGAGGAGGAAATAACAGAATTGTCCTATGAATATGGATGTATGATCTTTAACTCAGGTGAGTCTTTGAAGTTGAGCAGCAGTCCTTTTCTCATCCTAAATCAAATCATTTTCCATTCTCCTTAGAAAATTTCCAGATCTTTATTGTTTCACAAAGTTTCCCCACACCGTATCTATCTGTAATTTAATTGAGAATGTAGAAACTGGTGAGTAAATGTATCAATATCCCCTATCTATAACAAGTTAATAATTAGTACAAGGTAAAGGGAAGAGTAGCTTGAGAGGTGAGGCCATCGGAGCCAAATCATGCTGCCTAACAGGTCATGTGAAGGTCTGGACATGTTATTCAAAGAACGAGGGAAAGATATTGAGGTTCCAAGTAAGGGGCTGATTGTTTTGGTCTTCTAATGCTGTAGAAAGAAGACATTAGGAGTGAGACCTACTCCAGCCATCTTCAATCTGATTCAGTAAGCCATACACATTGCTAATGTTTATCAACACATCTCTGTTGTATTATAAGTGACAATCTACATTAGTTCACAAATTCTGTCCATAGTCCAACTGCCCCAGGATCCTTTGGGCAGTTTTTATAAAATAGAGATTCCCAGGTTCTGTCTCCATAAGAGTTTGATTCTGTGAAATGGGATCAAATAACTTGTATTTTCGTAAGGTCTCAAAATGATTCTGATCATTAGTTTTGTTTAAGGACACTGATAGGGAAAGGGGTGTCGAACTGGGCCCTTTAGAGTCAAAGGAAGATAAGACAGGGCAGGCAAGAAAGCGGGCCAGGTTCAGGGAAGTAGCTAGATGGTGAAATCTATTCTCCACGCTGATGCCAATCTTTCTAAAACATAATCTGACCATGTTATGTATAAACTTTCAGTGACTCCCCATCACTGATACGATGAATTCCCATCACCTTAGAATGACATATAAAGCCTTTTGTGATCTAACCCTGGCTTCCCTCTCCAGCCTCAGTTTTCCCACATCCCCTGCAGCCGTACTTAATTATCAATACATACAGATCTCTAAAGGAGCTATGATTTATGGCTCATGGCATTTATTGACGTTAACTTCCTTAGCGTAGAACATCTCTCATTCTTCTTTTGTCTGGCTCAGACTGCATAGATGTTACTGGCTCTAGGAAAGCTTCCCTCACCCCCCAGGTGCTGGCTTAGGTGCCGCTACTATATGCTACCCTCATACCCTCTGCTTAACGTATTACAGTACTTATCATGTGCATTGTAATTGCCTGCTTACTTGCCATTTCCTCTATTAAATTCTGAGCTTCTTAATGGAGCATTCATGTTAGAGTCTCAGTCTTTAGCATATGCCCTAGCACACTGCAGGGACTCCAACTTTTATTGAAAGTATAAAAGTAGAAAGACTCAGGAGGCAGTCTGTGTTTCTGGAGGCATCAAACAGGAATCAGCAAAGCAGCAGGAAAAACCAAGGGCTTCTGAAGTTCCACGAGCACTGGAATGTGCAAGACTGGACAAAAGAGTGATCAAACAGTGCAAGCTGGCAAGCACCAGGAAATGCACAGAAATAAGAAGACAGTGAGCTCAGGCATCATACAAGCATCTGGGAGGAGACTTTAGCAAGAAAATGAGGTCCTGCGGTAAAACCCTGCCTGATTAGGAAATCTCTTTTTTCAACAGGAGCCAACTCAAGGATATGGCCAACCAAAGCCCATCGTTTCATTAGGTGGGAGGATGTACCTCGTAAGAGAGATATGTTAAAATTGTGAGTAGGTGTTAACAAAGTGACTCACAGGTGAATCCTCACCTGTTACCTGCTAAGCAACAAGTCCAAAGAAGCAACCAGGTTTAGATGAAGTTAATCCTTCTGTGAATGTTGAGGAGACGTAGAAGTTGCTCACCTCTCCTTCACAGATGAATTCATCACAAACATGCCTGCCATTCTAGATTAACTTTGGAGGACCCCTTGGTTTATACAGTGACTCATGAATAGGCACAGTCTTCACCTATCTCCTCTTCTGAGAACCTGAGCCACCCCTCCTCAGCATCAGTGTAGAAGCACGCCAAGTCTTAAGGGGTCAGCAATTTTATACATTCAGGACCATCGTAAAAATATAACACAAAATGAACAAGGTCATCCACGTGAAAGATGATCTGCTTTATATTGCGGACACATTTTGGCCCGATTCTGGCTTTTTTTTTTTTTCTCCACCATTTCCTGTAACTGGCCTGTTTTGAGTGATGTATTGGGGAGAAGACCTGTGTCAGATATACTCAGCTGCCTGTCATGAGTAATTAAAACCAGTTGTGTTATTGCTTTCCTTAGTTCTAGCTGACTCTTTGATGCTTTGGTGTCTATGCCAGAAAACTACCCCTTATAATCATCAGAGGCCAGTGCTTTTGCAGAGGTCACTGCAAGTTAATTAAGCAAATATGTGAAAAATAGTTTTAAATTATCTCAATTAGTAGTGTGTGTATATACTTGTATCTAGAGCTGGGGTTGAGGAGAGACTTTTAAAATAATAACTGACTTGCAGAGTTAATGATTTGGTGTCAGAGAACTACACACATACAGCGCCTTTGTATGTTCATTAAGTTGGCATTATTTGTCCTTCTGCTGTGTGACAGGCTGTATTACTTACTGCAAATATACATACAGAAAATGTCCAAGAAGATCATGACACTGTAACGGGCAAGAGAGATACATAAATAATTATAAATCAGGATAAAGAGGACTAGAACAATAGCATGAACGAAGCGTTAAAGTAATATACAGAATACAGTGACTCACTACATCTCTGGGATTTGAGGGAGGCCACACAGATTCCATTCATTCAACAAATATTTTTTGAAAAAAATATGCCATGCACTGCTCTAGGGTCTCAGGTTACACAGGGAATAAAAGCCAAAGATCACTGGTCTTGTGGAGCTTGTATTCTAGGAGAAATAGGAATGCAGTAAATAGAAATTAGTAAATTATTTTTTTAATGTTAGATGGCAAATTTTTGGAAAGTAAAAGGGAAAAATAGAGTGAGGGGGATTGAGAGTCATGGAGGAAGGTTATAATGTCAAATAGTTGCCAGTATTGGTTTTATTGAAGAGGTGGCATTTGAGCAAAGTTAAGAGGGTAAGAGCACTGACCATATGGACACCTGGGGGAAGAGGGGGCACCTGGTGCAAATGCCCCAAGTCTTGAGTGTGCCTGGACTATTTGAGAAACAACAAGGAGGTCAGTGCAGCTGCGGCAGAGTGGATGAGGGAGAGAGTGTAATAAGATAGGAGCTTTAGGGATATGACTGGGGCCAGATCACACAGGGTCTTGTACGTTATGGAAAGGGCTCTTACTTTTATTCTGATCGAGAAAGGAGGCCTTTGCAGAGTTTTGAGCAGAGAAGTGACATGTTATGACCTGTGTTTTAAAAGGATTCCTCTGGCTGCTGTGTTGAGAAAGGATAATAGTCGGGGTGAGGATAAAAGCAAAGAGACCAGATAGACCAGGATCTGGTAAGTTATGGCTCACGGTCCAAATTCAGTTATGGCTCACGGTCCAATTCAGCTCCAAATTTGCTTTTTTGTAACTAAACTTGTACTGGAACACAGCTATGCCCAATTGCACTATAATGGCAGAAGTGAGGAGTTACCACAATGACCATATGGCCTGAAAAGCAGAAAATATTTACTATATGGCCCTTTTACAAAAACAGACAAACCAAAACCAAAACCCCCCCACAACTTTCCTGATCCCTAAATTATCGTATTGCAGTAATTCAGGGGAGAAGTAATGGTGGCTCAGACCAGGGTGGCAGCACTAATGAAGTGAGAAGGCATTTGGCATAGTGAGAAGTGTTTGGATTCTGGCTATGTTTGAAATTAAAGCCAATTCTGTTTGCTAAATGATTGTGTGGGGGAGTGTAATAAAGGGAAGTCAAAGATGAGAGTAAAGGTTTGGGCCTGAACCAGAACATAGTTTCTATCATTTGAGGTAGGGAAAGTTGGTAGTGAAACCATTCTCGTGGTGAAAGCTCAGGAATCAGAACAGCTTAAAGTCAACAGGTGTGAGTTTTTAGATGACACCAAGTGAAGATATTGAGGAACTCACTGAATAGGCAAGTCTGAAGTTCAGGAGAGAAGTCTGGGCTGGAGATGGAAAATTACCATAGAGATGGTATTCAGAGTTGTGATTCTGGATGAGAGCACCAAAAGGACGAGTGATAATAGGAAGACAAAGGGTGAGCCCTGGAGCAGTTAAACGTTAAGAGTTTGGGAAGGAGAGGAAAAAACAGCAAAGGAGACTAAGGCATGAACAATAAAGTCAAGCTAGAGTGGAGTGTTTTGGAAGCCAAGTGAAGAAAGTATATCAAGGAGGACAGAGGGATTGACTATATCAACTCTTTCCAATAAGTCAAGTAAGAGGAGAACTGAGAATTGACCATGCAGCTTTGATAAGTAAGTAGGAACAAAAGCTGGATTGGAGCAGTTATGAGTATGGGAGAAAAAGAATTGTAGAGAATGAATATAGACAAGTTGTTCAAGGAGTTTTGCTAGAAAGGGAAACATATTTGCAAATAAGGCAGTATCAAGCAAGGGAAGTAGGGCTAAGAGAAGGGTTTTTTGTTTTTGTTTTTAAGGTGGGAGAAAGAATTTGATTGAGTTTGTAGACTGATGGGAA
Organism: Lagenorhynchus albirostris; assembly: GCF_949774975.1. Classification (NCBI taxonomy): domain Eukaryota; kingdom Metazoa; phylum Chordata; class Mammalia; order Artiodactyla; family Delphinidae; genus Lagenorhynchus; species Lagenorhynchus albirostris. Next base: position 58,772,341 of record NC_083096.1, on the reverse strand, counting down.
AGATTTGGTAGAGAGGGAGACATCTGTGATTGAGGAGAGGAAATGGGAGAATTGCTAGAGCAACGTCACTGAGTAAGTAAGACAAGATGGGATCTAGTTTGCAAGTGGAGGAATTGACTTTAGATGGGAGAAAAATAATATGATCATCAAGCAGCATATGGGTTCACTTGAGGTTCATAATCAAGAGCATTTGTCTTCAGCGCATTCTTTTGCATGAATGAAGGCACAAATTAGGTAAAGAGATGAATTTAACCAGGGTTGTGGTTTTGTCAAGTGAGTACAACAAGGAACTGAGGGTATATGAAAAGAAGTGAGTATATTGATTGATTGTGGAATTTAAGATGAATAAGGAGAGGAGAAAGAGAGACTATTAAGAAGGTTAGAGACAGTGAAAAGATAGATCAGTGGACTAGAGATCCTGGTGAAGTTGGAACTGGGGCACTAGAGGGATGGATGGAGGTTATGGTTAGAGAAAGGAATGAATTAAATTGAGATTATGGAGAGATTACTGGTAATGAGAAGGTCTAGGGTTATGAATATATAAATGAATGGCCTGGGTGGTGTGGAGGAAGGCTGGATCACTGGAAGAGAGGAATTCAAGAAACTGAGAGTCTAGAGTGTTGGATTGAGTCGTCTACTGTGTATATTGCAGTCTTCAAAGAATTGAGACATTAGCAGTACTGGAGAGAGTGAAAGTGAACCAAGAACTAAAATCAGTGGGAAATAAAGGGGTATTATCTAGGGGATGGTTAGCGACATCAACAATGACGAACAATGAGTAATATAATTTATTTATATGAGACAACTCTGAGAGTGTCTAGGGAGGAAAGAGAATGAGAATCGTTTGGAAATAGCAATGAGGAGCACGAAGGGTACCAAATTCCCATAAGATTTAAATTTTAGCCATGGATAAAAGTGTTGTTCTTGAGTCAGAGGGGCCTGCAAAACAATGTTTCAGGCATAGTGAAATGGTTGGGCATTTAATAGCATGTACGAAGAAATGGTGAGTATATAAATCTTGTTGGGGTATCAGGTTGGGGCATGGTGCTACAGATGTAGAGATGCTGGGACATCATAAAGCATGATGGAAGAAAGTGAACTTGCTGATTGTAGATTGGGGCAGATTGTGATAGGTCTTGTACATTCAGATTGTCCTACAGGCAAAAGGTTGTAGGACTACCTAAGGTTTTTAGTCAGGGCACTGACCTCATCAGGTTTATTTCACAAAGGTAACTCTTGCTACAATGTGAAAGGGGTTGGAGGCAGGAAGACAACCAGAAAGCTTCAACAGTAATTAAAACTAGGGATAAAAGGACCTGAACTTAAGCAGTGTCATAAGAACAGAGGAAACCCTGGGAAGGCAAAATCAATAGGAGTTGTTGATTTTGATGAGGTTAATGAGAAAAAGGAATCAAGAAAGACTTGAATATTTTCAAGTACAGTCACTAGGTAGAATATGTTACCTATTACCAGTTTAGGAAATAAAGGAGAACAACTAAGATACCCTGGTAGATTACACATTTTTTTTTTTGCGGTACGCGGGCCTCTCACTGTTGTGGCCTCTCCCGCTGCGGAGCACAGGCTCCGGACGCGCAGGCTCAGCGGCCATGGCTCACGGGCCCAGCCGCTCCGCGGCATGTGGGATCTTCCCGGACCGGGGCACGAACCTGTGTCCCCTGCATCGGCAGGCGGACTCTCAACCACTGCGCCACCAGGGAAGCCCAATTACACATCTTTTAATAGGCAATCACACAGCAGAGTCTTAATGAGTGCACCTAATTCTGTAGTTAGATATTTATTTCTTTCATGGAACTCAGCATTCCTTCAAGTATCTTCAAGACTGGTGAGGATTCTGAGGGACCAATTGTATTCTTTCCTCTAAATGGTTTACCCAATTTAGAAATAGACTCAGGAATCAAGGATCAAATATTACTTTACTGTGTATAAAGGAAGGCTGGAGAACGTATCTTGGATCTGCAGCCCAGATAAGCCTTCCTCACATGCTCTGTCTCCCCTCCACAAGTCTAGATCTTGAGACTTTATTGCCGTCACCATCCCACTGCTTCCCCTCCTCCCCACACCAACTCCCAGGAAAGAATCAGGTCTGAAGAGTTGACGTTTGCCAAGACATGTATAAGGAGATCTGCAATCTCCCTTTACCCAGGGAGGATGAAGGACTGATGGCAAAGGATTGTGAGGCCTCTACACTTTCTTTCCACAGTGAAACAAGAGCAAGTAAGAGAGAAAAAAATGCCTACTCTGTGACTCCAGTCACTTCTCCCAATCTCAGTGAAAAAAGTAGCTGCTCTTTCTGTGCAGAAGAATGAGTTAGAGACCATAAGGGATAGAAATGCTCCCTCCTTCCCCTACTGTCTCTCCTAAAAGTGGAATGGAAGTCTGTGGAAACTGAGGGATGGAGTAATAAGCATTCCCCTAGCAACGACAGGTTCTATGTTAGCTACAGTCAAACTGGAGATATAAATGCAGGTAAAGGAACCTAGTCATCTGTGGACCCTAAATAGGAGAATGTGTCTCCCCCTGTGTACGAAATGCAGGGTCAGTGTACTGAGGGAAATGGAAGATAGAGGACTCAGGAAATATACTGGGTCACTCTCTAGCTGGGTTAAAAAGGGGAAGGTTTAGTATATGGATGCAAGGGTGCCTTATAAAACTCAAGGGCAGAGTACAGCTGGGTCTCAGGATGGGACCAGAGGCAAGAAAGCCACTGGGAACCAGGAAATAGACCCTCTCTATCTTGAGCCTTTTCTTCTCTCTGCACAGACACTGAAACAAAGTAGGTTCCTGTGGGGCTCCTGGCCACAAAAACCTGTCTGTGCCCCCATTTCTTGATTAGAGGAAATAGGCTTTATTCAGCCTCCATGACCTTTCCTGAGTTCCAATGAGCAGGTTCAAACAGTCGCTAATTAGGGAAGGGAATGGATGTGGAGACACGGGAGGAACAGTCGAAAGATACAACAGTGCAAACTTGGGGCAGGGTCCTGGTTCCCCCTCAGGGAATACACATAACAATATCTCTGAGCTGTTCTGCAGATACCGAAACCCTCACCAGGTGGGAGAATTTAACTGTATGCTGTCCACAAGCACTTAGACACTAGACCAGTTGGAACCTGAAGGTTGATGATGCTGACTCCCACTTACCTCACCACCAACCCATCAGAAGAATGTCCACGAGCTGATCACGCCCTCTTTGAACCATTACTCTAAAACTTCTCACTACCGCCTCCAGGCGGGGACACACAGTTTTCAGGGCATTAGGCTGCTGTGGCCCCCTTTGCATGACAAAGCAATAAAGCTAATCGTTTCTACTTCACCCAAAACTCTGTCTCTGAGATTTAATTCAGTGTCAGGGTACAGAGGCTGGATTTGCCTTCAATGCTTCACTTTTCTCTTTCCCTGTGGGTGGCATTCTCTGCTCGCTACTTTGTATAACAGGAAACATGGGCAACCATGGCTTTCTGGTTTGCATGTTCTGGGTTTAGCCACAGGGAGCGGCTGACTCTTTCTCAGTAGCCCTTGATCTTTCTCTCAATTCTCATTTCACTGGAAAGGGTCACCAATTGACCTGGCACAGGTTAGAGTTTCACCTCTTGTCCCATGAGCTGTGCGATATGACTGTGTGTATCCCATCCTCTCTCCCCCCAGCTGTGGGCTGTAGTTGAGGGACACAGTTAAAGGAGGGGTAGAGCTGGGAAGATATTCCAAATTGTCTTCAGTGTCTGAGTGTCTTTAGTGACTGAGATCAGGAAATAATAAGAAAATTTTAAATCACGAAACATCTTCATGCTGTGCACTAGAGATGAAATGAAGCAGTCTCTTGATAGGAACTCTTAAAAAGAGTGTCTTGGGAAGGCAGCCAACACCTGCACTTGGGACTTTTTGCCAGACGAAAAAGGCTGCGATTTTCGTGCACTGCTGGATTAAATATGTGTACAGAAAGGATTTCAGTTATTGTAAGAAGAACAAAAGGATGTCGTGGAAGAATGTCTGGTTCTCACCCCCTCTAGGGTTAGAGGAATATTTGTCAAGAAGGAAAAAGGAATGTGGCAGACAGGCCCTCTGTGTCTACCAGATGTTCTCTGACAATATGTATTGTTAAAACTACATTTAAATTATGAGAGCCAGCCCACCAAACAATGAAATATCCAGTGGCATGTTGAGTCCTGTTCATTAGGCCTTTCTGGGTGTTGCACTGGGTCAAGCTACCATTTCTTGACGTGAAATTTTAGTCTGTCTCTGGAATATTAGCCCTTTGGCCCTCTCCCTGGCTCAGAAGGTACATGAGAAGTACTTTTCTCTGTCTCTTCCTCTCTTCAACCCTTTGGAATTTCTTTTGAAGTGGTGAAATAATCATAGTAGTAAACACTCAGTGAATGCTAAGTTCTTTACATCCATTATTTCACTTAATTCTTTCACCAGTCCTGTGAAATAGGAAACTGAGCCTTTTTTATTTCTTTAAAAAATAAGCAAACATTAGAGAAATGCAAATCAAAACTACAATGAGTTATTACCTCACACGTATCAGAATGGCCATCATTAAAAATTCTACACATAGCTAATGCTGAAGAAGATGTGGAGAAAAGGGAACCCTCCTACACTGTTGGTGGGAATGTAAATTGGTGCAGCCACTGTGGAGAACAGTATGGAGGTTCCTTAAAAAACTGAAAATAGAGCTACCATATGATCCAGCAAATCCCACCCCTGGGCATATATCCGAAAAAGACAAAAACTCTAATTCAGAAAGATACATGCACCCCAGTGTTCACAGCAGCACTATTTACAAAAGCCAAGACAGAGAAGCAACATAAATGTTCACTGACAGATGAATGGATAGAGAAGATGTGATATATCTATCATATATATATATAAAAAACATATATATAACATATATATGTATAACATATATATATATATGTTACAGCAACATGGATGGACCTAGAGATTATCATACTAAGTGAAATATGTCAGACAGAGAAAGGCAAATATCTTATATCACTTATATATGGACTCTAAAAATATGATACAAATGAATTTATTTACAAAACAGAAACAGACTCACAGACATAGAAAACAAACTTACGGTTACCAAAGGGGGAGGGGGGAGCAATAAATTAGGAGTTTGGGATTACAGTATACACACTACTATATATAAAATAGGTAAACAACAAGGACCTACTGTGTAGTACAGGGAACTATATTAAATATCTTTTAACAACCTATAATGGAGAAGAATCTGAAAAAGAATGTGTACATATATGTATAACTGAAGCACTTTGCTGCACACCTGAAACTAACACAACATTGTAAATCAATAATACTTCAATAAAATAAATAAATATTAAGAAATAAGTAAACAAACAAATGCCAAACAAACATCCTCTGGGCCAGGCCCTCCATTTCTTCATCACAGGGATTATGTTTCAGTGGTTGCTAATCTGAGGACAGGGTCCAGACAGAGATTAATGAGAAAGCCTAACCCTCTCTGTAATGTGAGCAGATCCTGGGACCACAAGCCTGGCTTCAGAAGAAATGGTGTAAGGAGCCAAGAGCCCAGATTGTCCACAGTGGAGTATTAGCTCCTTGGCTAAGGAAAGATGAGCAATCAACACAGTCACTCTTTCCCTTGCAGTTTGAAGCCACTATGATCAGGAAGAAGGGTGAGGCCAGGTGACTCAGTGTACAAATAGGCATATTTAAAATTTAATGTCCCTTGGAAATTATGGTGGATTGCTTTTAATCTGGAATGTGATGACTGTGATTCCTTCTACAGATGCCCGCCTGGTAGGGCGTCACAATACTCACCTAGTCTTCAGTCAAAATGTGGTTCTTCCCTCTCTCCCTTCACCCTCTGATTCCCTGTTAACCATATACCATCCTCTCTGATTACTTCCCTGGGGGCTTGGAAAGTAGGTTAATTGTTGCCTCTTTGCCTTAATTTCTACTTTCAGTTAAATAACAGTAACCCAAGTTCTATCCCATTCCACTTCCATCCCTTATCTTTAACTTCAGAAAAGTTTGAATAAAGCTGGAATCTCTCACAGGGACCTATACTCTAGGCTGTTACTTCTTTGCTGCTCCTGGAAGGACCAAGAACACTCTCGCCTCGTGGCCTTTGCATTTGCTGTTTCCTCTCCTTGGTATGCATATGGCTTACCTTTTTACTTCCTTCAGCTGAAAGAGGACTTCCCTAATTCTCCTCTTTCTTCCCTTTCCTCCTCACTTTCTGTATTTTTCTCTAGAGCATTATCAGTATCTGACATTATGTCAGCAACATACCATGGATATATCTGTTTATCTCTATACAACAGAATATAGGCTCTGGAAAGCATTGCTTTTGCTTTTTCATTGTCATCCCCAGAATTCAGTAGAGTGCTGTCCCAACATAGATGCTCAATGAATATTTTCCGAATGAGTAAATGAAATGCAACCAGCAGGGAGGTTAAAAAAACCCAAAACTCTGAAACAAAAAAACCAAAATAACAGTCAGAAATCTTACATGTGACAACAAAGGTACTACGATTGAACACATTTCCTATTTGTTTTCTTGTATTTTATATCCCAGGTATAAAATCAGGCTTCCTCATGGATTCCTTTTTTCCTCAGAGTTGTAAAGCTCAATCAGCCTCCCTGCATTTCCACATATACTCGCAACCCCTGAAAGACTTTCCTATTTTTACAATGCCAGGAAGGACTGACGTAACAATACATCTGGTGACCCATTATAATGGGCCACACTTAAAACTATTTGTATTTATTGTACAAATCTTCTGCTCAGCTGTGCAATGACAAAGAATTTAGCCCAGGAAGATGATTTTTCTGGTTCAGAATCTGCCTGTTATGATTTGTTGATGCCATAAAGTAGGCTTCAGTTTTGGGGGGGAAACTAGAGAAGACTAGATTCCATAGAAACTATCCTTCTAGGTAAGAGGACAGATCCTCTAAACTTCACTTCCTTCTTCCTAAAGGGTTTCTGCTGGGTCCCTAAAAGGGACTTCAAGTTCAAGAGAGAAAAGAAAAGCAGGCTAATTTACAGCTGTTCCAAGAATGCAGTTGCTGGATATATCCTGACAGGGGGTTCTGTTGTGCTTTGAAGAATAACTTGAAAATTCAAGCTCAGAATGAGCTTCTGTAATATAAAAATTAAAACTCCGCTCCAAACCTTTACCCGCATCTAAAGCCAAGTCCTTTTAGACGTGCGGTAGGGATCTGTTTACTTTGTATGGAAAATCATTTTCTTTTTATTAGCAACCTCCGGGGTTTCTTGATGATCTGAAAGGCTGTTACCTCTGAAAGGGCAGTCATGGGGCATTCTTGGCACGAACAGAGGCCAGGAAGACTGGAAATCTTATTTTGCAACATTTTGTGCCTGGCTTTTAAAGTCAAAGAAGACAAATGGTTCTGATAAGTTCAGCAATACCTTTAAATTTGAATTGCCTTATTGTCCTGAACTGACCTGGGGAGGTTAAAAACCAAACCCAACCAAAATAAACAAGAAATAAAAACGAAAACTGAAACCAGCATATCATGAACAACGTTTTCCTTTCTCAGAAGGCAAATTTGAGCCAGGGAAAGGTAGCTGTTCTCTTCCTATTTTAATCAAGAAACCAAGCACAAGATTTCTTCATTGCTTACTTATTGGACTCATGATGGGGTGGGGAATGGTGAGGGATTCAGCAGTCTTTAGACACATTTTTAGTTCCATCTTTTCCTTGCTGTCACCGTGTCCACTTTTGCTTTCCTGCTATTGTTCAATTGTTCACCTTTAAGAAGCAGGCCATCCTGATTTCTCATTTCATCAAATTCTACCAAGAGGCCTCCTCTAACAGATATCCCTTAAATATTCCAATTCACAGTGATCTCCCCATCGCTCACCTATAGCCAAGATTTTCCAGGGACCCAAGTACTCTTCTGTTGGAATTAGGTATTTTTTCCATCTCTCTACTGTTACAATTAAGTCAAATAAACTCTTCCCAGCAACCTTCTGACTTTTCTGAGCTGCCAGATCATGCCTGGATTCCCTACCCAGAAACCCAAACCCTTGAATTTCAGTAGCCTGTAGGCTCCTTTGTTCAACTGTAACGCCTCCAGTGGTCAGCTCCCTCTGCCTTTCAAATGCCTTCTAATCCACACATCATTTTTCTTTTCACTTTACCATCTATTCACTGACATCAAATCCACTCTTTGTTCATGTTTCCTAGCCTCCAGCCCTCCTAGTGCCAAAGTGGTCCACTTGTTGAGTGATCCTATCAGTCGACTCTGGCTCATTACAAAATGAGTATGCCCTAACCCCACACTTCCATATGGCCTCACGATATTATTGTGATTGCATTCTCCATCTACAGTAGGCAAAATGAAACACATGCTGTAAGAGTGGGTGTGTTTCAAGCTGGTTCCCAAGGCAGACTTTAATAGAAAATGAGTGAGGTCACCTTTAGGACCTTTTCTACCTCTTGGCTCCTTCCTGGAATGGGATTTCCTGATAGTTAACATTTCTCAGTCAGATCACATAAAATACCTGCTTCTGGATCTCATGTTGAGGTCTTTAGACCACATAGGTGATGATTTTGAGTGGAGACTGTAATAAAACCTCAGCAGTGTATATGATAATCCCAAGTGTATTGTAAAGGTTGAGGGAAATTGAGGGTAAGGGCTGGGGAATAAGTGGAGATGGTTTTATGTAATAATTAAGCTATCATTTATTGAGGAATTACTTTGGGCCAGGCGCTAGCTAGTTATTTTATACACGTTCTCTTAATTAAATGTGGCTAGAGACTTTTGATTCAAAGTTATCACTGAATTCTACCTTCTAGAGTTTATTTCCTAGGCTGCTCTTTTTCTGTATGTGGTATTTAGAACATGAATCGAAGAAGCTGAGAAATCTGTGTTCAAGTGTTTCCTCTTTTATGTGGGTGAGAATATTAATAATCTTAAAATAAGATCATCAGTTTCTCATCTGTAAAATATGGGAATGATAATACCTACTTAATGGGATTGATGTGACAAGTAAATTAGATATTATAATCAAGATGTGAATTACAGTGACTGTTCTATGATAGGTGTTTAATAAATGAGAGCAGTGGTTATAATATTTACCTAGATATATGCCAACCTTGCTGGTACTAAGATTCTTTATTTGGGAGGTGACATCACCAAGATGATGACATAGATTGTTTCTAACTTTGCTTCCCCTCACAAGAAGAATATTATCTATTCAAGGATAAGATACCACTATGGAAAGCAGTGTGGAGGATCCTTAAAAAAATAAAAATAGACCTCCTATATGATTCAGAAATTCCACTTCTGGAATTTATCCAATAGAAATGAAAACACTAACTTCTAAAGATATCTGCATCCCCATGTTAACAGCAGCATTACCTACAATAGCCAAGACATGGAAACAGCCTAACAACCGTCAATGGATAAAAGGATAAAGAAGTTGTATATGTACACACAATGGAATATTATTCAGCCAAAAAAATGAGGAAACCCTACCATTTGGAACTTGAAGGCGTGTTGCTAAGTAAAATAAGTCAGTCAGAAAAAGACAGATACTGTATGATCTCTCTTATATATGAAATCTAAAAAAAACCCAAACAAAGCAAAACAAAACCAAGCTCATAGAAAAAGAGATCAGACTTGTGGTTACCAGAGGAGGAGGGTTGAGGGAGGGAGAACTGGAGGAAGGTGATCAAAATGTACAAATTTCCAGTTATAAGATAGACAAGTACTAGGGATGTAATTACATGTTCAGCTAACACTACTGAATGAAATATAGAAAAGTTGTTAAGAGGGTAAATCTTGACTGCTCATTCATAAGGAGAAATTTTTTTTTCCTTTCTTTTCTTTTTATTGTATCTATATGAGAAGATAGATGTTAGCTGAACCTATTGTGGTAGTCATTTCACGACAGATGTAAATCAAACGATCATGCTGTATGCCTTAAACTTGTACAGTGATGTATATAAATTATTTCTCGGTAAAACTGGAAAAAAATTCTTTATTTAAGGTTTTGTGAATGAAAAGTTATACCGTGATTCATAAAGGTTCTGAACACCTTAAGATAATGGACCCATGGGTGTTCACAGAGTTAGTGAGGAAAATGGATGGGAAAGTCATAAACACCCCACAAACCTCAGTCCCTCAAATAGGGTCTTTAATAGTAAACCGAGGTTCACTTACAGAGCTCCCATAACAAATGACCATATGGTGAGCATTTGAGCGAGAAATACATATCCATTGAGGAAGCTCTTAAGTTCTTGGGAATTTGGGAAGAGTAGGGAAAAAAATGTCGAAGAAATGAGAAAATTAGGGAAACTCTCAGTGGTTTATTCTTTGTTAAAAATCACAAATAGTTTATGTCTGCATTTAGAGCTCTGAGCTAAGATGCATTCCTCCACACTATGACCTGGAGAAAACAGATCTTCGTGCCCTTTAATCCATGAGCACTGTAGATCAAGTTACCTCTTTGAAAGAACTTTTCTTTCTCTGGCCAACTAAATGAATTGAAATTGATATACTTAATTGTTTTCTAAATTGCAATTTTTCTCCCCAGATGTTTTTTATCAATGTTGAGCCCAATGGGCTCTGTCAGTCACATGGGGAGATGAAGTCATGTGGTAATAAAAGGGAAGGGGTTGGGGGAGGAAGGGAAATGCCATACAGTATATTGTCTAATTGAAAAATGTGCCACATAAATGCTGAACTTGAAACCTCTCCCTCCCCGAGGGCTACTCGCAACAAACAATACACACATCTTCTGCACTGGAAAGATTAGACTTCTCCCCTTTCTTCATTATTAATTCAGGCTAGTGCAAGAGTTTCCTTCCTTTGCCTTTCTTGGGTGAAGTCACTGTACTGGAATTGTGATGCAAGGCAACAAAATTCCAAAGTGGAAGGTTTTAAGTTTTTAAGCTTTACCCTGCAGAAGGTAGGGGCATCAGGATTAGAGGATGGGGGTTGGGGTGATGGTGATGAAGGATAGCATTAGACTAAGCTCTTACCTTGTAGAGGGGAGAATGAGAAATAGCAATAACATCCAAGAATGTGTCTGAGAAGTGGTTGCTAATGACAATACAACCTGACATGGAAGAGGATTCTTGTGGGAATATGGTACTTGGGAAAGTCAGAAAATCTCAGGCTCGAATGCATACCAATAAAAGCTTGAAACAGAAGTGGTGTGGAGCTGGAAGGACAGATAAAAGGGGAAGGGTAGATGTGTTTCTCATAGCAGGAAGGAGAGGGCTTCAGATGTAGGATCCATGCCAGCATTTGAGAGAGAAAGGAAGACAAGGGGAGAGAGCTGATGCTCACAAACAAACCTAAAGAAGTGAAAGGAAGACCCCTCCCCCAGTTCCCCATAGTGGAAAATAGATGGGAACTGACTGCAGTACAAAAGTGTGGGTCTAGAAGGTCCTTGAGAGATTTTTCTAGTCCTCTACCTATCGTCACTTGCCCTGTACTTTGCCCTGATTACATAAAATCAGTCCAGCTTTTTAGACTCTGTAGGAAATGACTTGTAACCAACGGGATGGTAACTAAAAGGTTTCTATTAGCCCTCACTGTCAAGAAGACCTTTCTCTCATGTCAGGAAAAAAGCCTCTTTCCTCTTGTTGCGTCATCACTGAAGAAGGAGGACACCTGGTCATTATAGAAGAAATCCAATGAATCACTCATTTAATTTTTACTCATTTAATTTAGCTGTACCTCACGTTTGACAAAAACAAACTCCAGGGACTTCTTCAAGTTCTTTGATTGCACTGGAATCTTAATGAATCAACCACTTCTTTGAAATATGAGGACTATTGCCCAAGGTTTATAATCCTTTGTAATTTTCTTTGTAGTGATATTGGAGTAACTAGATTCAAGCTGCATGACAGTCAGCCATACATAATATCAAAGCTTTAGGGGGAAAAAAATCACAGTGTATTAAGATGTAGATGATAGGGGTTTTGTCTGGGCTCTAAAACTTACCTTAACCTCTCAGTTCTTCTTTGGAAAATCATCATCATCATCGTCATCGTCATCATCATCGTTGTCATTACTTTTCCTCTCATCATCTTATCCTTCTTCTTTTCCTCCTATTTTCCCTCTTCTCCTTCTTTTCTAACTTCTTCCTCCTTTGCCTTTTTCTTGGCTCTTTTTCCTCCTTTTCTTTTCCCTTTCTTCTTTTGCCCCTCCTCCTTCTTCCTTTCATTTTCTTCTTCTCTTGATGTTTTCCTTTTCCTCTTTTTTCCCTTTTCTTCTTCTCCTTCACTTTTTTCTTCCCTATCCCCACTTTCCTCTTTTCTTTTCCTGTACAATTTTTAAAGTTTTCATTCTGTAACAAGATTAGACAAGCATTTTACTGATGTCATCTCATTTCATCTAGGTATCAGCCCTAGATATTATTTCTAGATGAGGAAATTAAGTGTCAGAGAAAATAAGTAATTTACCCTTCACAGGGCTAGTAGATGTGACTCTGGGTCTCTCTGATTCCAAATCCATGCTTTTAGCAAAATCTTCCCTAGGAGGGAATGATAAGTACAGGGAACAGAAAAATAAAAAAATTATAATAATTTAAATTTGTAATTTGAGAGAATAAAACATTTTGTACTTATAAAAATTTGGAGTAAACTGAGATGAGATAATTACATTATATGATAAGTACATTTTAAGAGAAAAATCTATACAGAAGAAATCATAGAGATGTGATAATACTTTGAAATACAGAAAGATCTTTAAAAGTATGAATAATTTATTAGCTCTCACAGTAGATTCTCAAGGATGAATGAATGTGCTATTACAAAGGACTTGACATACCTTGTGATCTGATCATAAATTATGATCAGCTATCAAGAATAGAAGACCAAATTACAGTTGCTTTACACTTTTCTAAAAGGATTCTGGAGATAAACTGTTCCAGGGCAGTTGGAGTGGCTCAGTTACATTATCAAAGTGCCCTGTTTTTTCCTCTCTTTTTACTCTACCATTGTCAGCATGTTGTCTTTTCGTCCTTAGACTTGTACCTCATTATGCTAAGATGACTGCCACAGCTCCCAGCATCCCATTCTCACCTCGTTACATTTAGGGATAGAAGGAAAGTTTTGCTCCTTGAGAGTTTTTGTCTTCTTTTTTTAAAGAAAGAAAATAGTTTCTAGAAGCTTCTCTCACCTGCCCCCAGCAGACTTTCTCTTTTGTGTCATTAGCGAGAGCTGGGTCACATGCCAACCTCTGATCACTGGCAAAGAGAAGGGAATGCCAAGTGGGGCTGGAGAAGGGGCTAAACTTCTTCAGAAGTATGGAGTCTGCTGGCTACCTAAATATATTTGGAGTGTAATTAGCAGGTAAGATGGGGAGATGGATGCTAGGTAGATAATGAACAGTGTCTGCTACACTACCCTATTCATTTCACATGGAAAAATGCCTTCCTTAATTTCCCTTGACTGAGAGCAGACCCAAATGGAACATTTTGCCTTACAGAAACAAAGATGTTGAGGAAACAAGAATTCCATGAAATATTATCGTTAGTTTGACTCTTCCTTTCAAACTTTCAGCTATTCTGTTAGTATTCCAATCTAAATACTAGGAGAGCTTTGAACACGCAAGTGGAGGAAAATGATTCAAAATTAAAGAGCAAGACAAGCTTTATTTTTTTGAGAGGATATGGACAAGTGAGGGATAGGTATGTAAGTAAGTAAACATGTGTCACTAAAGATGGATGAAGCTTTACATTTGCACATGAAGAAACAGAGCTAATGACAGTCATGACGAAGGGGTGAAGTAGTCGGAGGCTCTGGAAAGTCCGGAAAGATTCACAAATAGCATCCTTACTTTTTTTTGTTGAACCCAAAACAGTGAGCCAAGGCCTCAAGGATAATCTAATATCCAAGAGAGCTAACAACAACAACAACAATAATAATAATAATGTTAATACATAGTGCTATGTGTCAGGCATTTTTCTTAGCACTTTACCTATGTTAAATCATTTAACAGTTGACGCTGCACTGTGAGGTAGATCTATCATCATCCCATTTTTCAGATGAGGAAACTGTGGCACAGACAGGTTAAGAACTTTACCAAGCTTACACAGCTAGTAAAAGGCAAGCTTGTGATTTGTTATTGTTTTCTTATATTCTTCCAATGTATTATTTAATGTGCATCTGCTTTATGGGCAATGATTGGCTCTTTCAAATACTCATTTAAGCCTAATAACATCTCTTTCCTTAACAACAGATTCAGGAAAATGTGGATATTTACACACTTTACTCTTAAACATAAGCACTCTTTGGAAATCATTACTGATTTCATCAAGGAGCTGTTTCAGCCACAATCACATATTTCAAAGTAAACACCAATTGGGTTAAGACAATACAGTCAGGCTGAAATAAACCAAATGATTCTGAACAATTAATCTATGTATTTCACTTGGATAAGAGCAATAATTTGAATGGTAAAATGTTGTATATTATCCTATAATCCTTTATGACCGTGTAACAGTCTTTTTGACATTTAAGGTGATTACACTGAGATTGGGAAAACAACTGACTTGGTCCAACAAAGGTTTATCTGCGGGCTCGCGGCTCGTTTCTTCTTTCTCTCTCTTTCCTTGAGATAACTTTTCAGTTTAGAGTTTACCAGGGACATCTTGATTGTATCTTCAGTTAGCATGGGGCTGTGCAGCTCCTTGGGAAGAAGGCATGGTTCCTCGGTAGCATCTGTGCTTTTGATTGTCATGGCTTCTTTAACCCTTTTCCTTTGACCCATTCAATGGCTAATGAGCTTGGATCAATTTCAGAACCACAGCCAAATATTTTAAACCTGGCAGCCATAAGGTTTACCTTTTCATTCACTTGAATCTATAATTTCATTACATTACTACCAGCTGGAGCATTCACAAATCTAGTTCAAACTTTTTTGGATGTCTTGTCAAGGAGCTGTTCATTGTTAGAATTCTCTTTTTTTTAAACACCTTTATTGGAGTATAATTGCTTTACAATGGTGTGTTAGTTTCTGCTTTATAACAAAGTGAATCAGTTATACATATACATATGTTCCCATATCTCTTCCCTCTTACATCTCCCTCCCTCCCACCCTCCCTATCCCACCCCTCTAGGTGGTCACAAAGCACCGAACTGATCTCCCTGTGCTATGCAGCTGCTTCCCACTAGCTATCTATTTTACGTTTGGTAGTGTATATATGTCCATGCCACTCTCTCACTTTGTCACAGCTTACCCTTCCCCCTCCCCATATCCTCAAGTCCATTCTCTAGTAGGTCTGTGTCTTTATTCCCGTCTTACTCCTAGGTTCTTCATGACCTTTTTTTTTTTCTTAGATTCCATATATATGTGTTAGCATACAGTATTTGTTTTTCTCTTTCTGACTTACTTCACTCTGTATGTATGACAGACTCTAGGTCCATCCACCTCACTACAAATAACTCAATTTCATTTCTTTTTATGGCTGAGTAATATTCCATTGTATATATGTGCCACATCTTCTTTATCCTTTCGTCTGTTGATGGACACTTAGGTTGCTTCCATCTCCTGGCTATCATAAACAGAGCTGCAATGAACATTTTGGTACATGACTCTTTTTGAATTATGGTTTTCTCAGGGTATATGCCCACTAGTGGGATTGCTGGGTCGTATGGTAGTTCTATGTGTAGTTTTTTAAGGAACCTCCATACTGTTGTTAGAATTCTCTTAATGACCAACAACTTTCTTGGGATAGAGCTGGGCCCAGTCCAACAGCTCCTGTTCCTCCATGAGCAGTACATCCAAGGCTACTGGTCCCTAATGGTCCATCCAGGTGCTGCCATCTTGTAAAGGCCAGAGATAGGTGTTCTAGCACCAGAGTTCATGTTCTTTTTTTTTTTTTTTTCCTGCGGTACGCGGGCCTCTCACTGTTGTGGCCTCTCCCGTTGTGGAGCATAGGCTCCGGACGCGCAGGCTCAGCGGCCATGGCTCACGGGCCCAGCCGCTCTGCGGCATGTGGGATCCTCCCGGACCAGGGCACGAACCCGTGTCCCCTGCATCGGCAGGTGGACTCTCAACCACTGCGCCACCAGGGAAGCCCCCACAGTTCATGTTCTCAACCCCTATCCTATATTATCTCTCTGGAATCTGTGTTTTTCATCGCTATATTAGAGTACTGAAGTTGTGGCAGGGTTATAAATTCAAAAGCACAGACAAATAGGAAAGACCAATCAAGACTGTGTTATAGGGTTGAGAAGAATAGGACATACACAGCAATGATGAATTGGAATATGTGGGGAAAGAAATGAGGAACAGTTATGTTTTGAATGGAAACATTGGAGGAGGGGAAATTCACAGAGAAATAATCAGATGTGTTTCAGGTTGGCTGCTAAACAACTGAGTTCTTAAGTTTCTCACCTGAGAGTAAAGTGGGTTGATGGGGGCTGCTGTCCTGGCAGTTCTTTTATTCTTTTTCTCTCACCATCTCTCTGGCCTATCTGGTTCACATGACCATGACATCACTATGAAGCTGCTCTACCAGAGTACTTTGTCCTGACGTGGAGAAAGGACTTTGTGATATGCCAGACACCTACAGTGGGATGAAGAATGGGAAGAGAGGTCTTCATTTTGGAAGCATTTCTTGTCTAACCAGGGATGTAGCCTCCAGTGACAACCTCTACCTATCAGATGATGGATGGGGCAGTGGGCCAGCCACCTAAGGTCTTAAAGCAATACCAGGACACCTTTGAGACTTAGTTCACAATGTAGTAGTTTCTTCTGTTTGTCACGTGGCAAGGCCAAATGTACTTTCAGAACCTTGCTTTCATGGTCTGGTGGTGAATAGCATTTTGGGGACAGCAATTCAATCATCCCTAATTGATGAAGAAGCAAGTTAGAAAGTGCTTTCATATATGCAGCTGTCTGAAGGTCAAGTGCGACCATGGAAACCCATGACTGGCCTGCAGTGTGTACAAGGCTTCATATGCATGCAGCCTGATAACTGTATTTTTCCAGAATCAGAGACCTATAGCATTTAAGACATTTTAAGGTAATGTATCTCATTCAAATCCTTCTCTTCACAGATGAGAAAACTGAAGTCCAGAGAGATTAAACAATTTATCAATTTACCCCAGAGATAGCTACTACCGTAACACATGTTGTCTGACCCAGGGTCCAATGCTCTGTCCCACACGCACACCTCCTTGGATCAATGACGTTCTCTGGAAATGTGAAGAATGATTATTACTTGGACAAGCTGTATAGAGAAGAGACTTCAGAAATTTGACTTAGGGCAGAGGGGAGAGCAAACCAGTTTGACTCAGCACTTTGCTTGAAACTGAGGCTTATTGGTTGCTAAATTGCAGGATGCTCCCTCATTTTGACTGAAATCCTTTTTGGGGGAGTGATCTTCTCACCCACATGAAAGTAAGGAATTCTTCCATATGCGCTTAAGTACTACTATTAAGGGAACTCGAAGAGGTCATTTACCAAATAGCTCCTTTACCCTTCCCACCACGGATTCATTGCTTTAATTCAGGGGAGTGGTTTTGTTGAGAATTGGCTAGCCCAACATTAAGTTGCATTCTAAGCTTGAATCATTTGCTTTTCTTCTTACTTCTCCTTTCTCTTTACCATTCTTCAGGATTTTACTTTACATTTTAAATGGAATATTGTTCTGTAAAACTAATAACAGTTCTTGGTTTAAAAATTTTCTTAAATACAGAAAAATATGTAGTGAGAAGAAAATCTCCATCTGAATTCTGACCCTCAGGCTTCTAGTTCTCTTTTTCTAAAGACAAACCCTAAAACAAGCTGCTTCTGTTTTCCTATACAATGTCTATTTAAGTATATGTTAATACATGACAGCCTCTTTTTAAAAACATGGTAGCATATTATTCTCATTGTATTGTACCCTTGCTTTTTTCACTAGTGTTTCTTTAAAATTATTACCTATTATGTAGAGATTTACCCTTTTCACTTTAATTATACTTAATCTTTAAAAGATTGATAAAATAGGGCGTCCCTGGTGGCGCAGTGGTTGAGAGTCCGCCTACCAATGCAGGGGACATGGGTTTGTGCCCCGTCTGGGAAGATCCCACATGCCGTGGAGCAGCTGGGCCCATGAGCCATGGCCGCTGAACCTGCGCGTCCGGAGCCCGTGCTCCGCAATGGGAGAGGCCACAACAGTGAGAGGCCCGTGTACCGCAAAAAAAAAAAAAAAAAAGATTGATAAAATAGACTCTATTTCATTCTGTTACTGTTCCTGTCTTTCTAGTGCCTGTCAGGTGGCCAGAACCTAGGAGATGAGTTTAGCAGAGCAGATCACATGAACTGGTCCAGGAAGGCCTGTTGCTTCTAGGCCCAGGAATCCAGGAGCCCCTCTCCATCAATGTAAGCCTCTTGGGTGACTGCTCTATAATGTAATTATCTGTCACATTCTGATTCTCAGATGACCTTCCCTGTCTGGCTTAGAGGAGAGAGTTGGTGGGGTCCTGAGAATCTGACTTGCCTTGTGTTTGCCGTCTTGGCTGCTCTGTCGCTGAAGGAGTATTGCAATCCTAACTCTGTGATTTCTCCGAGGAGACATTGGGTTTTGCTGGCAGGCAGAGCTTCAGGCTGCTCAGTGGAATGTCTTTGGTTCTGTAGCTTCAGAAGGAGCCAGGAGGCTGTGCTTGTAGGCCAAGGGAAACACTGCTTCAGACTCCAGACCACGACTTGGCGGAGACTCTGGGGCCTGTTGAATTTTGGAAAGGGCTCTCTCATACCCCTTACTTACCTGAACCACTCTTTCCCACTGAAAGTTAGAGGAGGATGTAGTGACTGTGAAATCTGGTTTAGTCGCTAGTACATAACAATTGCGAGGGTGAAACGGGTTCCTGTCTCACTCCGGTACTATAGGAAAGGCAAGTGCCTCCTTCCTTAACTGGGAAGGAAGGAGAAGGAAGCTAGAGTCAAAAATCAGACATCTCAAGTCTCAGCAGCAGTCGTGGTCTGTGCTTAGACAAATAAGCTCCAGGAGACCCAAATCCCCTGCTCATTGTGAAAACAGACAGTGCCAGAGTGAAACAAAATTAAATTGTTTCTCTTTCATGGCAGCTGAAGTGTAAAAACCATTCTATTCCGACCTTGTGGTCAGAATATCCTGACACCTCATAAATTATCGTAAGGGCTCAGGGCCTGGGAGACTGTGGAAGGCCAGCTACACTGAGCCCTGCATTCTCCCTCTGGGCCTTTCTGATATGCAGGCAGCAATGTCAGGATGTGGAGGAATGCAGTTTCCCCAAAGTCAGGTTTTCTGAGTTAGGACAAGTGTTTTCCCCTCCTTTTATGTTTTTAGAGTTTGTATGGCCACAGGGCCTACTTTCATGAATAATTTATTTAGAGGCGAGAGAAGCACAGTGATAGCTCCCAAGTCTGACTGGCAACTCTGAGATGGTTTTGTCTTAGTAGAAAAAAGAGAAAGAGGAAGGAGGGAGAGAAGAGAGTGAGAGAGACATAAAAGATGAAGAGATAAAGAGAGGATATGAATAAAGAAGAAAAAGGAAGGCGGAAAGAGGAAATGTGGGTGAAAGAAAGAAATGGTCTCTCCATTTAGATATGGTCTCCCCTCCCCTTCTCTGTCCCCCCTCCCCTCCCCCCCAGCCCCATCTGGTTGCAAGGAAACGAAGGGCAGCATGGGACTCTGGCATTTCCCTGCCTCCTGGGTAGCTTCCTTTAGCGCCTACGTCCATCTGTGCCCTAAACACAGTAGGTGCTCTGTAAATGTTTGCTGAGTGGAAAGGTCCACAGATAGGTCCCCAGAGGGTGAAAACGATTTATCTGGGGAAACTCTAAGTATGTAGAGGAAAGTCATTTGGAGCAAACAATATTCCTATAGCCCAAATCACCATAAGGTTGAAAGAATCTGGGTATTTGTGGGTGTGTCTGGATGTATTGTGTGTGCGAGCATGGGTGGGTGGTCTGGAAGGGTGGGTAATAAGTGACAGGAGGGCCCTTGAAAGTAGAAAGGGCTCCATAACTACTGTAAAAATAAAACCGTGAACTGCATGCCCAGACCTCCAGCCATGCAGTGACCAAACCTGACCTTGGTAGAGATGAATAATATTGTGGAGTTGGATTCAAGAATTATTAGTCAATGTTTTCAGTCCCTATGGGCTTTTTTTTTTTTTTAAAGAACTGCTGGGTGGGTTTTTGGCTCGGCAAATGGCTGCAACAGCCTGTAGGATTCCAGAGCCTTCTAAGCTCTTTCTAGACTCTGCTATATTGATTTTTTTTTTTAATATCTGGTTCTTTTTCTTCTCTAATGGGATGTCTTTTCTGGTTCCCCCTCTGGACAAAGAATATGACTTCTCAGTTGCCTCTGCTTTTAATTCCTCCCTTTCTTGGAAATTATGTCTAAAGCATTCCTCACTGACAGGAAGACAATTTTCTTTCTGATTCCTCTGGCCTGGAGAAGAAGAACAGAAGATCTCAGGGAGCTAATAGTTAAAAAACTGTTTATATCAGCCTTCAGAGTAGGTCACAGTATATTATTTTCTGCAGCTGTCCTTGTGCACAAATATTTACTCACTGGAATGTACACTGTGTGTGATGGTGAAGGGAGGAAAGGCCAAAGGAAGTATTTTTGGCCCTTTGGCTGGAGATAACCCACTGGGCAAATATCCCACAACTGTGAGTACCTGAGAAGTTTGAGTTGCTGATATACATATTCATACATATATCTGTTATCACACTATAGCAAACTCTCATATTTAATTTAGATGCTTTTATTAGAGAAATAGTAATTTGTGAGGGTTGGTAACAGATCCTTAAACTCTGCAGTTATTTGGGGTACCAGGTGGTAAGTCCTAGAAATAAAATTTCTTAGATGCTGGAGATTGCATGCTACAGGTTTAGACATCCAGGAGTATCATAAAACTAAATTTTTTCTGTGAAAGTGCATTGATAACAACCTTGAATACTACATCCCTATTTCCTTTATGTATCTTTTTGGAGTTTACCTAATCATTCCCCAACTAATCAGCCTAATTCTTGATTCCATATGACCATCTCACTCTTGTAATTGTTGTGCACATCTGTATGTATTTATGTTAATTTTACGTATTTTATTTCTCTCTCATTAGACCTTAATCTCCTTGAGGATAGGAATCAGTATAATCTTTATTCTGTTTCCCCTAGCGCCTGGGATTGTTTTGTGAATCCTATGTGGAGTCAGTAATGAAGTACACATTCCACTCTCTTAGGAGCGTTCTGATGCTAGATGGCTTGTTTTACTAACTTCTTCTTCCATCTCTTTACTAGTCAGTGCATATCAAGAAATACTGATATCAGCCACGGGATGACACAATTAGGAAAAAAATACAATTTTAAAATTATTTGATACACTTCAAAGTCAAGAGTAAATTACCTATGCATTTTGCATGACTTTTCAGGCAGCAAGATGGCATTTAAATTGTAGGTATAAGTTTCTGACCACAGGTGATTATCCAACCTTTAGTAAAATACAGGCTTTCGGGCTTCCCTGGTGGCGCAGTGGTTGGGAGTCCGCCTGCCGATGCAGGGGACACGGGATCGTGCCCGGGTCTGGGAGGATCCCGCGTGCCACGGAGCGGCTGGGCCCGTGAGCCATGGCCGCTGAGCCTGCGCGTCCGGAGCCTGTGCTCCACAACGGGGGGGGGCCGCAGCAGTGAGAGGCCCGCGTACCGCAAAAAAAAAAAAAAAAAAAAAAAAAAAAAAAAAAAATACAGGCTTTCTGTCCAGTTGCTAAATATTTTCACATATGTTTCTCTTGAGCTGCTCTCTTTTGGAGCTTTCTATTGGGCCCTTCACCATTAACACCTCCTGAATTTTGAGTCAGGTCCCATAGTCAAGGGAACAGCACACGGACAATCAACTAAATAAATCTGCCCCGTTTCTGAACAAGGTTCTATGTTCTCTTGCACTGTTTTACCAAAACTACTGACTCTTAAAGTTCTAGTCTTCAGATAATGCAGCATCATTGCTCTAGCTTATTACTTCAATCTCTTCCCAAGATGTTTTATTGGATTGCAGACTGATTGATGCTTCAGCTCCTTTTCTCCCATTGTAATATTTGGCTGCATTGGTCCTAGACACAGTTGTGAAATGCATTTCTACAACTTTCTTCCTTTTCCCTCTGCTGTGTGGTCATATACTGTACACTGGATACTCAACATGCCTCCCTTGACATACTGCCAGCTACCTCTCCATGCTCTTCTGTACTAATACCAACCTATCCTGAGTTTAGCTCTCTCAAGAACCTCCCCTTATTCAGCTGTCTTCATAGAAAAAAGCTATTGAATAAATTTAGAAATTAAATGCACAGTGATACAATACTTTGGAAATATGCACTCCTCATTTTACCTCTTAGAATATAAGATCCTTATCCTAGTGCTTCAAATGCATTCATCCATCCACTAGCCCGGGGCGAGATTATAATTTGTGGCATAAGGAATTCAATGAGAAAGATAGGAATCAGCCAGCTTCTAACATACGAAATAGATTTTGAACAAAACAGTAGGCTGGAGGGCCAACCTGGCATTAAGAAAGTTTTCTCCAAATCCCTTCATTGCTCCCTTTTAGTAACAACTTAGCCCGGAGGGTTTATGCTCTGAGACTACTCCTCCAGCATAGAAAAGATAGGTCTTCTGCTACGATGTTTAGGCGGCTCCATGGTAGAGGAGGGTAAAATGAATGAGCAATCTAGGGAAAGTCAGCTCCTCTTTTGACTCCAGAGATTGTGAGAAGGAGAATAAGGGGAGAGAGAGAAAAGCAGTAAAGCAGTCAGACATCTCTCTCCTCCTTTACTGTTAGGTAAATTGAAGGGAACTCCAAGAAACAAGTTGGGATTGGGGAGGAGGCCTCCTTCGTGGCTGCTTTAAACCAAGCTGGGTCAGAGTCACACAGACCTGATGATGTGGCAAGCTCAGGCAGAGAAAGGCTCTGAAGTTGACCTTTTCCTGAGCCATGCTTGGTCCCATGTGCGTTGACAAATTTCAAAAAGAGCTGAGAATCTGGCTAAGAAATGGCGGGGGTGAAATGGCTTTATAGCAAGAGTTGCAATGCAGACCTCTTAAACCAGGGCCTAATGATAGTCACAGCCAGACCTCAAAGGGGTCTTTAATACCAATAAGAGTGGAGGTGAGGCAGAGTCAGCCAAGGATCACCCCTGAGCCCTGCCAAGCCCAAGCTAAGACTAACTGGATGGCAAGTTACAGTGACCACAGACCTCAGTTGTTGAATGCCAGCAGGGCAGGGAGCACCCGTGTTGACATGGATGGTATCCCAGAGACAGAAGGAGGGAGCGTTGCTCCAGAGGACCCCGTGTTCTTCCCTTATGGACCCTGAGGTCCCACAAGTCCTCCTCCTCCTTTTGATTCATTCATATAGCACTGTCTTTATGCAGGGGGAAAGAGGTTTTCAAAGCTGTTACAGACAGAGGTAACAAAAAGATGTTAACTACTTCTAAAATAGATTGTTTAAATTTTTGGATCAAACTGAATTTTAAGTTTGAATGGAATCTTAGTGTATATATATATATATTATTATTAATTTTTTTTTGCGGTACGCGGGCCTCTCACTGTTGCGGCCTCTCCCGTTGCGGAGCACAGGCTCCGGATGTGCAGGCTCAGTGGCCATGGCTCATGGACCCAGCCACTCTGCGGCATGTGGGATCTTCCTGGACCGGGGCACGAACCCGTGTCCCCCACATCGGCAGGTGGACTCTCAACCACTGCGCCGCCAGGGAAGCTCGAATCTTAGTATATTTTTATCACCTACATTTTGAAGAAAACCAGATTGTTTACCCATAAAATACTAACCCTTATATTTCTCTGTTTTTCTCATTTGCAGTGTGTGAGTTAAATTTTGTGGCTCCCATCACATAATGTCTGACAAGAGCTGCATAATTTACCTTTTATGGGATATGAGTAGTTTAATGGGTGATTCTAAGAGGCCCAACTTTATAAATTGAAGGGCTTAATTTTAATTTTTTTTGAGGTTTTTTTAAAATTAATTAATTTGTTTTTTGGCTGTGTTGGGTCTTCGTTGCTGCGCGCAGGCTTTCTCTAGTTGTGACGAGCGGAGGCTACTCTTCATTGCAGCGTGTGGGATTCTCATTGCAGTGGCTTCTCTTGTTGCGGAGCATGGGCTCTAGGTGCGTGGGCTTCAGTAGTTGTGGCACGTGGGCTCAGTAGTTGTGGCTAGTGGGATCTAGCGCGCAGGCTCAGCACTTGTGGCGCATGGGCTTAGTTGCTCCACGGCATGTGGGAACTTCCCAGACCAGGGATTGAACCCGTGTCCCCTGAATTGGCAGGCAGATTCTCAACCACTGTGCCACAAGGAAGTCCAGGACTTAATTTTAATGTTTAGAACAGGCGTTGGCAAACAACAGCCTGAAGGCCAAATCCAGTCCAGTTTGTTTTTGTAAATAAAGTTTTATTGGAACACAGCCATGCTCATTTGTTTACACATTGTCTGTGGCTGCTTTTTCGTTATGACAGCAGAGTTGAGTAGTAGCAACAGAGTGTGCATGGCCTGCAAAGCCAAAAATGTTTATTATCTGGCTTTTTACGAAACAGTTTGCTGACCCCTGGTGTAGAATAATATGGTTTTACTGAGCATCTTGTCCAGTTCCCTTTTTTTTTTTTTTTTTTTTTGCTGTACGCAGGGCTCTCACTGTTGTGGCCTCTCCTGTTGTGGAGCACAGGCTCCGGATGCGCAGGCTCAGCGGCCATGGCTCACGGGCCCAGCCGCTCCGCAGCATGTGGGATCTTCCCGGACCGGGGCACAAACCCGTGTCCCCCACATTGGCAGGCGGACTCTCAACCACTGCGCCACCAGGGAAGCCCTGTCCAGTTCTCTTTATAGACAGATGAGGTCACTTGAGATCCTGAGAGGTTAACTGACAAGTCCAAGATCACACCAAAAGTAAGAGGAGGGATCAAGATAACAAACCATGAAATTTTAAATATGGTGAAATGCTAGTGGGGAAGTCTTTATAGATTTGGGTTCCTTTAAAGAGTTTTCTCTTATCTAATACCCCTGATGTTGTATGATTATTAGAAACTAAACTTACTAATAAACCCTGAGGAAAATAAAAATAATCACCAGGGTTTTATAACAATGGAAAGACTCAGTTCAGTCAATGTGCCCCTGATACACCTAAGACCTGAATTTTGGGACATTGATATGTTCTCATCACATATTACATAAGTGAGTCCCAAAGGAGAGTCCAGTGTGTCATGTTGCATAGTTTAGGGGTTTGGAAGATAACCTTAAATGCTGGTTCCTGGAATCCCAAGTGAAATTCCAACTGGGAGGGGGTGTCTCTAACCCTAATCTGTTCTAAGAGGCTGTCAGAGAAACAAAGGCTACGTAACTCAATGCCACTTCCCAGTCTCTTAAAGAAACTGGGCCACTGAGGAACAGAACATAGAATGGTTGCCAAGTTGCTGCCTCTGTATTTCCTTCCTCAGAAGAATCTTCTCCAGCTGCTCTCTCATTTCATCTCCTAACCTCATGGTCACTTTTCACCTCCTGATATTAAGAGCTGGCCCTGCCACTCCATTGAAATAGGAAGGGCTTTTCAGCCCTTACCTCATTTGACCTCTCTGAGCCATCTGACATCTTTGCCCACATCGTTTTTAATAATACTTTCTCTTCCCTTGGCTTATGCCCTGCCCATGTATTTCTCCTGACTTGTTGCTTCTCCTCAAGCTCATCCTTCATCTGTCCCCACCCGCAAATGTAGACCTCAGGGTCCTAATCTTTCTCCTTTTTAAAATCTCCTGGTATATAGCCACCTGGGAAATCTCTTGTATGGTCATGGCTTCAACTGCTAGCTAACTGGAGTGGTCTCCCAAATCTGTTTCCAGCCAACTTCTCTCTTCTAAACTAGAACTCATGTCTATTTGTCCACAGAACACTTCCACTGGATTTCCCTCAGTTTGACTTTCTCAAACTCAGAAAGTCCAATGCGGAAACCATGATCTTTCCCTAAACCTGGTAGCTTCCCTAATATTTTAAACATATCATGCATCTGCTCAAAACCCTTCAATGGCTCCTTGGAGCTACACGGAATAAGCTTCCTCAGTTCCATAAAGCCCTTCATGACCTGACTCCAACAGCCTCCCCTCTTACTTGATCTCTACTCTCCACACCCTTGCTCTTCCTTGCTTTCTCCTTCCTGGATTATTTTTCTGTTCCTTTGCTCTAGTTGGAATCACTTCCCCTTGGTCAATTCAGTGAGCATCTACTCCACTTTCACGATTCAATTCAAGTACTGCCTTGTCTGCCGACATCCAACAAGACACTGGACTCTAGAAAAGGAAGGCAGGAATCCTTACTTCCTTATCTCTGCACTTCTGTTGGCCCTGGAATTCATCACCCTGATGGAATAACTTTGTGGTGGCAACCTGCTCCTTGCTGGGTAAGACTTTAACTGGCTGCAGTTTGTTGTGGAGTTTTCCAGTTCCCCCGCCGATCTGGGATTATTTTACTGGCCTCGTTGAATAGCTATGGTGCCAAGTGAGTGGTAATTCTTGGGGTAATTTAGTTAGAGTACTGTTAGTGAAAATTCTTTAGAGAAAAAATGCAATAACTATAATTAGGATAATCTTGTTAGGGGCAGAGTATAGCACTTAATTCAGCATTTAGTACGTTATAAAGAGGCAGCAAAATGGGAGACAGAGCATGGACTCTGAAGTCACGGTGCCTGAGTCTGAAGTCAGGCTCAGCTATGAACTAGCTTTATGACTCTGGGCAGGTTTTGGAACCTCTCAGTGCCTCAGTTTTTTCACCTGAAAAATGGAGATGGTAATAATAATACCTTCCGCATAGTATGGAGGTGAGAGGTGCATTTATATATGCATGTATATATGTGTATGTGTGTGTGTGTGTATTTACATATGTTACTTGGAATGGTGTTTGGTATTTAATGTGTTTCCTATTACTATTTTTAGCTTGTTAGATGACTAAGGGAAAAACCAAGGTTCAGTAACTGTGAGATAGATCATTTTCAACTAGAGGGTTAAGCAGCCTTCCTCTTTTACACCAGTAAAAACAACCACCAAACACTCAACTCTCCCATTAAACTGTACATTGAATAACAAGCTTATATGTCTTGTGTTTTTTAGGCTATTATACTAGGCAAGTAACTTTTGCTTACTCTTATATTAGGTAGCAGTAAAAACAAGAAAAGAATGAACAGGCTTTTGAACATACATTTTTTTAAATTGCATGTGCAAGTACTATAATGAATGTCTCCGTAAATAGTTAGAGCAAGCAATTATAGAAACTTCAAACACCAGGGAGCCCTGTTAATATGAACCACTGTGCACCTCAGTAGATGTGATCTCTATGGCATTTGATTGTCACAACAACCAAATCCCTAGAGGTAGAATGTGCAGGTATTACTGTCCTCATTTTATGAATAAGAAAACAATCAAAAAGTAACACAAGTTCTATACTTTTTGATTCCCTGTCAGAATGCACATTCTAGTATTTTTTTCTTATTTTTATACTTTATTTTATATGCATGATATTAAACAAAATCAGGCTGTTTTGAACCACTTCACACTCCAGAGAATCTGTAGAGAGGCTCTGAAAACCCTTGTGATAATGCTTTTCAGATTTGAGGAGTTCCTTATGATGATTCTTACTTATATCTTCATTGTTCTTGATGCTGATCAAGGAACCTACTGGTACAAAAGAAACCAAGGAGAGTCAGGGAGATGACAAGAAGTATAAAATAGTTTAACAAAGAAAAGACATCATATATTTGCCTGTTGTTCTGTAGTCAAAGCTCTGTTGCATGATATTATTGCATCCATCTATTTCTCTCCATTTCTAGCACCACTAACTACCCTGTTCCATACTAGCATGATTTCTTACCTGGATTGCTATAATATCCTCCTAACTGATTTCCCCACAACCACTCAGTACTCTCCAAATCTGTTCTACAATTTGTTGCCAGAATCATCTTTTTAAAATACGAATTTGAGGGCTTCCCTGGTGGCGCAGTGGTTGAGAGGCCGCCTGCCGATGCAGGGGACATGGGTTCGTGCCCCGGTCCGGGAAGATCTCACATGCCGCGGAGCCGCTGGGCCCATGAGCCATGGCTGCTGAGCCTGCGCGTCCGGAGCCTGTGCTCCGCAACGGGAGAGGCCACAGCAGTGAGAGGCCCGCGTAAAAAAAAAAATATATACGAATTTGATCATGTCACTCCTTTCTGCTTAAATCCCTTTATTGGACTTCCATCGGTCTTGAGATAAAACCAAAATTCTTTAACAAGGCTTATAAGACCCTGTATCGCCTGATCCACCTGCTCATGGTAGATATTGCAAGTTGTTAATAACACCCATTTCTCTTCTCCTGTAACACAGATGGTTTTCATTTCCCAGGCTCCCTGACTGTTAGGGGTGACCATGTGACTGAACTTAACTAATGGAATGAGAGCAAAAATGATACCCTGCTATTTTCCTGCCTGACCCATAAAAACCTCCCATGATCCTACCAGGTGACTGGAATGCGAAACTTACGATGACCTTGAAAGCCATGTGTTGAAGATGATAGAGTAGTAGATAGAGTAATATCAGCATAGCATGAATCTCTGACAGTGGGTTCCCCAGGATCACTCAACACCACCCCTAACCTGGAATTGCAAGGACACCGTGGAAGAAGAGAGCATGGCAAGCATGAAGAACTGAAAGATCGATTCAGTGTTGCGGAGACGTGAGGCATGGACAGCATCGTGGGTAGGTGAGGCAGAAGATGCAATGCACTGGTTATAGCAGACTAGTCTGCAGCAACAGTTAGACCCAAACATATAATGGCTCAAAACAATAAATGTTTATTTCTCTCTCATAACATTTGAAGACAATTCCAGTGTAGGATTATGAGTAAAGCACATGGGTACCTGTCATTTAAAATTCCTAATTAAATTCTATTCATCCTTCAGATCTTAGCTAAGGTTATACTATTTCATGAAAGTTCTTTCTGAACTCAAGTCCTCCTATTATAGGTGTGTCTCTCCGCATACTTTTCCTTCATAGATCTTGTGATGACTGTAACATTTTATTTGTTTTTTTGTGTGCTTATTTAATTACTTTATGTCCCTTTTGCTAGAGTGTCAGTTCTGTGAGTGTGAGGACAGTGTCTATTTTTGTTCATTCAGCATCTACATAGTGCCTTGACATAAGGACAATTGATAATTTTTGTTGAATAAATGAATCAGATGGTTAATTTGTATCATTAAGAAAAAATATTTTAAAGTACAATTTATAGCTGCAAGTTATGGTGCAAATTTTTTTTCTCAACATTAAATGTTGTTTTGCCACTTTGTTTTTAAGGGGTTTTAATAATTGCTGACATACTTTAAGATCATAATCTTAAGAGAACACAGGGCTTGATTTATAACTCTTGATGTACCAGCCCTCCAGCCAGCTGCCCTGGTTTAGTTTATTTGCCTTAAGCATTTTTACTTTCCCTGATACTTAGTAACCACATACAATTTCGGGTTGTTTTTTTACCGAAGAACCTTCTGGTTGGGGAAATAAAAAAAAGCTAGAGAATTAAATATACAAGGAATCAGTTATATTCTGGATATAACTTTGTATGGTGAAGAAAAAAAGAGCTGAGGACTTGATTTCTAGTTTAGGATGACCAGATATGTAAGTATGTTCCATGCCATATTTGGGATGTACACTTTTTAAAACAATTATTTCTTGTTTATCTGAATTTAAAATTTTGTTGGGTATCCTATTTTTATTTGCTAAATCTGGCAGCCTATCTCTAGTTCTGCCACTTACCAGACTCTGCTCCTTAGATAGGAATTTTACCTTGAGAGAATTAAAGGAGGTATAACATTTGAAATTCTTAGTATAATGTCAGGCACTATGTGCTGACACTTAGCACTCAAAAATATTTATTCTCATTATTACTTTTTTTGTTTTTAGAAAATTTTATTTATTTATATTCTCCTTAGTTATATATGTAATTATAAAAGGTACTATTTACTGCAATAAGATTCCATTACTTATAATAATGAGCTAC
Organism: Lagenorhynchus albirostris; assembly: GCF_949774975.1. Classification (NCBI taxonomy): domain Eukaryota; kingdom Metazoa; phylum Chordata; class Mammalia; order Artiodactyla; family Delphinidae; genus Lagenorhynchus; species Lagenorhynchus albirostris. The sequence continues at coordinate 58,742,299 of NC_083096.1, read as the reverse complement.
AATTTATTGTGTGTCCTACTATACATAAGGTATTGTTCTAAGCCCTTCACGTGTATTATTCCATTCATTTATTCCAATGAAACTTGAAAAGGTATTACATTATTTCCACTTTACAAACGAGATGTGAAGAGTTTGGATCACTGACCTGGGTGATAGCGTTCAGTAGTGGTAGAGACTGCCTCAGATCCAGGTGATTTCAGGGCCTGCCTTCTCCACCACTGGACAGCAATTCCCACATGTTACAAATGAGGCTGGGTCCATTTATGGATGAGCATTCTTTCCTATTTCACAGAACTGCTTTCCCTTAGCCCCTCTCACCCTGGAAAATTGATTTTGCTGCCCACCTGGTAAAATCGGCCATTCATTTTGCGCCAAGAGCTAATTTTATAGAAATCTAAATAGACTTTACTAGATTTACCTGTTAACACTAAAAGAAAAAAGGTTCCCTGTTTGCCTTTTTGTTGGGTCAAGCCTTTGGTTTTATAGGCTTGTTTGAGTAAGTAATTATTCTGGTTATGCCAAGGCCTCCTTTATTGAGCCATAAATGCATCCCGGACCACTCAGAATAACAGGCAGCCCCTTCCCTTTGAGCCTAGTAGGCAAACACTGTTTAGCTAGACAGAAGTTGGCTTGCCTGCCCCTGCAGGTTTCTCTCTCTCTGGAAACCTCCTATGAAACCATGTGAAGGGGGGAAAGAGGATCAGATAATTGGGATCTTTAAGATGGTTATTATGAAAAATGTTCTGGAACCAATTCAAATACCAATCAGAAACCACATTGTTCAACTAAATCACTTTCAGATGCCACATAAGATACAAAATACAATTATTTCCAGTTTAAAAATATAATGTTCCTTTAAAAAAACACAGTATTTTATTTTATTATTTAAAAAAAAAAAAAAAACCTGCTTTGGCTGGAATTCAGGGCCGTCACAGATGATGTACAGACAGGCTTTGTACAGGTCCCTTTGGATCCGGGGCCTATAGACCTAACTGTAATGTATTTAAAAGTTCCTTAAAATGGATGTGACGGCTGTTTTCTTTGTGTATTACAGAAATATACAGAGTTCAGAGGCTCCGTGGCTACACTTTGGGCATGTATGTCATTAGAGGAATGAAAAAAAGATGATGGCCAAATGCTGTATTAAAATCCCATTAGAAACGCTGGGAGGAATTTATGGCCCCAATCTCTTTTATCTGACAGGCGTCAGTTTGGTGAAACAGTTTTCCTTCTTGCCATTTTCTTTTTTTTCCTTTCTTTCCTCTGTCTTTTCGCTCTGTCTTTTCTTTTCCCTCTTTCTTTTCTTTCCTCCCTCCCTCCCTCTCTCTCTTTCGTTTTTTCTCTCTCCTTCCCTCCCTCCTTTCCTTCCTTCCTTTTTCTTTCTCTCTCTCTCTCTCTCTCTCTCTCTTCCTTTCCCTTCCCCTTCCCTTCTCTTCCTTTTTTATTTCTTGCAGTTCTCAACTTGGCCACAGAATGTCTGGATGTTATCTTGACCACCAGAAAGGCAAATATTATCAGGTTTCTGTCAATATTTGCTCTTCTTTACTGTCTCCCACATCAGGCAGCATTGAGGGGGAAGGTCATTCATCCTTTTCCCAGATAGACTTTCCTCTCTAGCTGAGGTTTCATTACATCCATGCATGTTTATCTGAGCCGTCATCACTGTGATGAGGGGCAAGGAGGTTAACACACCATGTGACCTCAGGAATGATTTCTGTTACAGCAGCTCCCATATGAACCATCAGACTTTGAGCATGAATTTTAATGGACTCAGAACCGCTTCTCCAGCCTTGGGGCCAGAGGTCACTGGCTTTCAGAGTAAATCTTCCATAAACTGTCAAGAGAGGTGTGGATTTTTGTCCCTCTTCAGATCTGTAGGGCATGCATCACCCTCTGTGGAACAGGAGGGAAATACCAAATCATTACTCCATTGAATATAGAGTTACTTATGGAGTAACACAGAAAATTCAGCCCACAAAGAGCAGCTACAGGGTCTAACAATAGGAGCAGTAAGAGCTGGGAATTCTGGTTCTGGTCCTGTCTTGCCACTTACAAGCTGTGTGACTGTCAGCAAGTTGTTCTCTCTCTAGGTTCAGTTCACTTATCTGAAACTCTGTTTCTGTGAATCCAACTCACCAAGAGTCAGACAGGGGAGAATAAATATTGCTGTGAGATGTTTTAACCAGTGATACACAGTAGCCACTGTAATTTTTTTCCCCCTAAGTAGTAGTGAGATACCCTGAGAAAACCATAATTCAAAAAGAGTTATGTACCAAAATGTTCATTGCAGCTCTATTTACAATAGCTAGGAGATGGAAGCAACCTAAGTGTCCATCATCGGATGAATGGATAAAGAAGATGTGGCACATATATACAATGGAATATCACTCAGCCATAAAAAGAAACGAAATTGAGTTATTTGTCGTGAGGTGGATGGACCTAGAGTCTGTCATACAGAGTGAAGTAGAAAGAGAAAGACAAATACCGTATGCTAACACATATATATGGAATCTAAGAAAAAAATAATGTTATGAAGAACCTAGGGGTAAGACGGGAATAAAGACACAGACCTACCAGAGAATGGACTTGAGGATGTGGGGAGGGGGAAGGGTAAGCTGTGACAAAGAGAGAGTGGAATGGACATAGATACACTACCAAACGTAAAATAGATAGCTAGTGGGAAGCAGCCGCATAGCACAGGGAGATCAGCTCAGTGCTTTGTGAGCACATAGAGGGGTGGGATAGGGAGGGTGGGAGGGAGGGAGACGCAAGAGGGAAGAGATATGGGAACATATGTATATGTATAACTGATTCACTTTGTTATAAAGCAGAAAAACTAACACACCATTGTAAAGCAATTATACTCCAATAAAGATGTTAAAAAAAAAAAAGAGAAGGATAAATAACTCCATACTTGAGAGAACTCAAAGTCACTGATCATACATTAGTTCATGCTCATCTCTTTCTACCAGCCTAAAAACCACCTGAGGACAAGGATGGTGCCACCCATCTCTGTATCTTCACCTCTGTGCCTGTTTGTTGAGTGTGGGAACAAAGGTGTAAAAATTAGATAGTACTCATGGTGAGGAAAGTGAAGGAGGAGGAGAAATCCAACAGATAGGTAGAAAACTTAGAGCACACTATCACAGAAATTAAGGCAGGGGAGCATCTGAGGAACAGCACGTGGAGACCACTGTTGAATGCTGCAGGTGGGCGAAGAGAGGCCAAACAAAAGAATCTTCAGCTGGGGGATATCAGTCTCTGGAGAGGAGAAGAGTTGCTCTATTGTGACTTCAACTTGCAACTTTCATCTAAGGAAGTTAAAGCTCTTCACCTGTCTAGGATCTCAGGAAAATAGGAAGACAGCACTGTCATTCAAGGTTGAATAAACTGAATTTCGAAGAAATTGATCTTTCACTAAATGCTACACAGCAATAGAGGTGTCAAGTCTATACCTCTGACCTTTTAGATCTCACGCCCTCTAGACTACATTGTATACTTTACTTCTTATTATTGTGGGATGGACTAGTTAGTGGAAAGGGGCAGAATGGCCTAGAAGCTGGCAGAGTATACTTCGAGGCCCAGAAGATCATTATACATGCCACCACAGGCTTACTTCTCACTACATCCTTGAATCAAATGGAAGGAAGAATTTGAACTACTTAATAGTAAAGAATTACTTGCAAAAATAGCAGAAGATAAGAATCTGTAGTAGGCAAGAAATGGGAAATGTGAACATTTTACAACAATTATGTTCAAATGACTCTCAGCAGAAAATTCTGTATCTGCAAGGACTGGCTTAAGTAAAACTATGACGATAGGATTTAATACTAACTTCAAATTATAGACCCATCTCCAAAACAGAGAAAGAATATGGTTAGGGGCAGTACCATTTAGATAATTTAATGTTAGTTTTAAGGAATGTTAAAATGCATTTTGAGAAAAAAATTGGAAATACCCAAAGAGTAAAGAAATCATGAGCCAGAAAGGGTATGGACTTTTGCAGGAAAATTATGCCAAGAATATTATATTACTTTTTTGAGAATAAATTTATAATATTAGTGAGAAAGGAAAGGTGGATGCTATTTATTAGAGTTTTTATAGACAATTTGATTCAGAAATAGCAAAATTATATTTTTAATTTATTTTGAAACTTAGTTTCAATTGGCATACATTATATTCCAAAGGCTGCTTGTAGAAGAACCAAGAAAAGAAAATGTCAAACTCCTGTTGGAGTTTGGAAAGCAATATGGTTTATATCTCTTTCTTATAAATATTTTTATTGCTTCTCTGAAAGAAAAAGAAAATGGAACATTAATGAAATTGGTACTTAAACCCTTAGTTTGAGAGTGTAGTGAACATTAAAAAATGACATAATTAAGACAAAATTATTTCTCTCTTTTCTCTGGGTTCTGTGAAAGGTCAGAGGAAAAAAATTTATTCATTCATTTATTTAATTATTTTGTAATTAAAATATTTATATTTTATAAAATATTAATATTTATTTTGTTTATTAAACATTTATTTCTCCATGATCACATCGATCCCATAATAAATACAGCAGGGACACATACAAAATTACCATTTATTTAAATTTCAGTTTTCTGCACCTTGATTTCCTTATCTGTAAAATGGAGATTATAACAGCTAATTCTGAGGGTAACTGTGAGAATTAAATGTGATAATTTGCGTAAAACAGCAGAATGCTTGACACATCATATGGTAATGATATCACAACAAACATTATCAATCACTTACTCTGTACTAGATACTCTGTTAAGTTTTTATATATGCTAACACCTTTGATATTCACAACAACCTTATGGTGGATGTAGACATTGTAATCCCATTTTGTGGAAGAAGAAACTGTAGTTTAAAGAGTCTAAGTAACTTTCCTGAGCTTATAAGCAGTATAGCTGAGATTCAGACCCAGACAGTCTGACTCTGTTGCTCATACCTGGCAGCTATTATGGTCATTACTACAACTACTAGGCTGAGCTGAAATTGCAGCAATAGGAATTTAAATATAGACATGAAGTTCTTGACTATAAAGATTATGAAAAAATGGAATGGAAAATTTTGAAGTACAAAAATCCCTAGAGATGCTTAAGTGTATCTCAGCTGTCAGCTGAGGTCCTACGATCCCTTGGAGACTTAGATCAGCTTGGTTTAAAATTCCACTTTGGTACCTCTGCAAGTTCAGAGCCATCTCTACAATTTCTGTGAATCCTTAATGGCTTTCTTTCTCAGTTTTCTCTGCCTTGCTTTGGATTTATCCTGCATCATCCAAACACAGAGTCCACTTTCTCAAAATATGTCATTAGTTTAGTGGTTTTACTGAAGATCTGAGAGATTATGGGAGAAGTCACATCACATACAATATTATGAACTTCCTGGTTTCACCTCCAGTCCTCCTCATTTCAGACAAGAGCAAACATGCTTGGCAAGCATGTCATTTCCAACCATCTAGTAAATGGTGGAGCCAGAACTACAGACAGGATCCTGTTGGCAGATAAGATAATCAAGCCAGTGCAAGTGAGGAGAAAAACCTCCTTTTTATTCATCTAGCTATTCCTCTTAAGGCCTGCATTTTCTTTCTACCAATAAAAGAAAAATAAAATAGACATTGTCAAAGCTAATGGAAACCACTTCTGATTTTATTGATTTTGGGTCCTCTCTTTTTTCCTGGATGAGTGTGGCTAAAGGTTTATCAGTTTTGTTTATCTTTTCAAAGAACCAGCTTTTAGTTTCATTAAACTTTTCTATTGTTTTTTGGTCTCTATTTCATTTATTCTGCTCTGATCTTTATGATTTCTTTCACTCTATTAACTTGGGGTTTTGTTTGTTGTTCTTTTTCTAATTCCTTTAGATGTAAAGTTAGGTTGTTTGAGATTTTTTCCTTGTTTTTTGAGGTAGGCTTGTATTGCTATAAGTTTCCCTCTTAGAACCGCTTTTGCTGCATCCCATAGATTTTTGGACTATTGTGTTTTCATTTTCATTTGTCTCCAGGTTTTGTTTTTTTTTTTTTTTTGCGGCATGCGGGCCTCTCACTGTTGTGGCCTCTCCTGTTGCAGAGCACAGGCTCCAGATTCGCAGGCCCAGCGGCCATGGCCCACGGGCCCAGCCACTCCATGGCATGTGGGATCCTCCTGGACTGGGGCATGAAGCCGCGTCCCCTGCATCGGCAGGCGGACTCCCAACCACTGCACCACCAGGGAAGCCCTCTTCAGGTATTCTTTTATTTCTTTGATTTCTTCAGTGATCCATTGGTTGTTTAGTAGCACATTGGTTAGCCTCCACATGTTTGCATTTTTTTTCTTGTAGTTGATTTTTAGTCTGCTAATGTGATCAAGAAAGATGCTTGATATGATTTCAATTTTCTTAAATTTACTAAAACTTATTTTGTGGACTAGCATGTGATCTATCCTGGAGAATGTTCCATGTGCACTTGATAAAAATATATTCTGTTGCCTTTCAATGGAATGTTTTTTATATATATATTTATTTATTTATTTATTTATTTATTTATTTATTTATTTATTTTTTGGTCTAGGGTGTCATTTAAGGCCAGTGTTTCCTTATTGTTCTCTCTGGATGATCTATCTGTTCATGTACATGGGGTGTTATAAAGTCCCCTGCATTATTGTGTTACTGTCAATTTCTCCCTTTATGTCTGTTAGTATTTGCTTTATGTATTTAGTGTTCCTATGTTGGGTGCATATATATTTACATTGTTATATCTTCTTGGATTGATTCCCTAATCATTATGTAATTTAAAAAATTAATTTTGTATCTATATGAGATGATGGATGGTCACTAACTTATTATGATAATCCCTTCATAATGTATGTAAGTCAAATTATTATGCTGCATACCTTAAAATTATACAGTACTGTATGTCAATTATATCTCATTAAAACTGGGAGAAAAAAAAGCTAAATTCCTCTTGAAAATGCAAAAGACCAAAAACTGAAAACAATAAGGTTACATTAAAGCTAGAAATGTTTCTAAGATGTTACAGCAAAAAGATCCTTTGCTCTCTGACTTCTGGTTGGGTTGGGCCAGTGGGAAGCCCTGGCAGAAGCTTGGAAAAAGGGAGGAAAATGAGGTCAGAGCTCTCTCCCTCTTGGGTCATCTGAAGCTGGCTATGTTGCTCAACCAAAGGTCACTGCTTTTCTGTGGCAGCCTGCTAGTATCCAAACCCTCTCCTCATCCTTTGAGGCCTAGAGGTAGTAACAGCTCTGCTGTCCTAACTACAGGTTACTGCAGTACACAGTGCAATTCCCTATATTCCATCTATACCATGTGTTATGGGTTGAATCATGTCTCCTAAGAAGATGTTGAAGTCCTAACTTCTAGTGCCTATGAATGTGACCTTATCTGGAAATAGATTTTTTGCAAATGGTCAAGTTAACATGAGGTCATTAACGTGGGCCCTAGTTCAATATGACTGTGTTCTTAGAAAAAGACACAGAGACATGCACACAGGGAGAACGTCATGTGAAATGAAGGTAGAGATCAGAGTGATGCACCTACAAGCCAAGGGATGCCAAAGAGTGCCAGCAAACCACAGAAGCTAGGAGCTGGGCATGCAATAAAGTCTTCCTCATGGGCCTCAGAAGGAACCAACCCTGTCAACAGGGCTTGATCTTGGGATTCTGGCCTCCAGAACGATGAGATAATAAATTTCTTCTGTTTCAGCTACCTAGTATGTTGTACAGCAGCCCCACAAAACTATTAAATCATTTAAATAGTCCCTTAAAAATTCCCAGAGTTTTCTTCTTTCAGCCACGTGGTGTGGCTTGTGGGATTTTAGTTCCCTGACCAGGAATTGAATCTGGGCCCTGGCAGTGAAAGCGCCGAGTCCTAACCACTGGACCACCGGGGAATTCCCCAGAGTTTTCTTAATTTGATTATACCAACTGATACTTATTGGGACCCTGACTGATACAAATGGTATTATATAAGGAAATAAATCACTGGAATAATGTCTAGCTTATAGAAGAACTTGACGAGGTATCGCCAGTTAAGAGCCAGTTGTGGGCTGTGTTTGAAAATCTCTCACGTAAACTAGTACAAAGCATCAGATTGGAAGCGAACATTTGTATGACACATTTGTAGAGTTTGCTAATTGCTCAATACTGTGCTCCTTTTCAGCTATCCAATGATTAATTCCCATCTCCAAACATCCATTAGCTCTTGAGGACATTTAGTGGGAACAAAATATCTGTGACATGTTAAGAAGAAAAATAAAAACAGGGTAATGGGACAAAGAGTTATGGGGTAGGGGCTCTCAGATAGGGGTGATATTTGAACAGAGATCTTTCAGTGGAGTAAAGGAGTGAGACCTATGGAAATCTAGGGACCAGTGTCCTGGGCAGAGAGAGCAGCCTATTCAAAGCCTCTGAGACTGGAGTGTGCTTTGTGTGTCAGAAACAGAGTGGAAGCCAGCATGGCTGGAGCAGATGGAGGCAGCAACAGGTAAAAGATGAGAGAAATAACCCTCATTTCCCTTTATTTATTTATTTTTAATTAATTAATTTATTTTTGGCTGCATTGGGTCTTTGTTGTTGTGCACGGGCTTTTCTCTAGTTGCGGTGAGCGGGGGCTCTTTGTGGTGGCTTCTCTCGTTGCAGAGCACGGGCTCTAGGAGTGCGGGCTTCAGTAGTTGTGGCATGCGGGATCAGTAGTTGTGGCTCGAGGGCTTTAGAGCGCAGGCTCAGTAGTTGTGGCACATGGGCTTAGTTGCTCCACAGCATGGGGGATCTTCCCGGACCAGGGCTCTAACCCATGTGCCCTGCATTGGCAGGCGGATTCTTAACCACTGCGCCACCAGGGAGGCTCCTTGTTTCCTTTTCTATCCAATTAAAATATTTTAACTTTCTCTACTCATTTGTTGTGAGCATTTAAAGTTTGAGCACAGTGTTTGCAAAGTAATTAACAGAATGTTTCTCACATAATAAGTGGGGTAGAGGTCACAAGCACCATGTTTTTCTCCAGATTCCTTCTCCATCCTTTCAACACCCCCAGCAAAAATTCATATTATTCAAAAAGACTAAGAAATATTTTATTTTTAAATGACAACCTAATATCTAATCAAGTGAATTTTCTTGACTTTGGTAGAGATGATTTTCTTCAGCCCCAAGTTAGTTTCCAGACCTTCCTGTTTATTCCATTTTGATTTGTGTGACCATGCATCCTTTCCCTGACCTTCCATTATTTCTCTGGAGCCATGTTTTGGCTCTGGGAGTCCCAACTACTGTAACATAAAGAACTCTTACAGATTTTTAAGGAAGTTTTTCACTTACAGAAAGTAATAAAAGTATTAATTTCCTTTTCAGATTATTTAAATGGATCATAAAATAGCCTAATTTACTGAGCTTACCTTTCCTTGTGTCTCAAACAATCAAAAGAGGGTGTATGGTCTGGGATACTAAAGCATTTATGCTCACTGGTGCCTGAAAGGTTTAATGTCTCTTCCTGGAGTAATTAATTTAAAGTAGGGCAAGACTGGACCAACATTATTATTTCATTTTAAGTGCATCTGGAAATTCAGAGAGTGAGCTTTTGTTTAGCTCTGTTGAAGAAAAAGAAATACATGTTCATAATGTTTACCTATTATTAGAGCAATTCTACAATTGCCGCTCACAATCAGGAGGCAAAGCTCATGACGTCACTTTGAACAGGAGCCAGGAGGCAGCAGAATCATTTGTGTTCTATTGATGAGGCATGGACTTAGGGAGCAGAGCAAATGGGGCTTAGTGAAGCAGGGAATTTCTACAATGGGAGGAATTAAGCAAAAATTGAGGATGTATTTAGAAAGAGAAAAGGAATCCCCCAGATAACTTTTTTTTTTTTTTTTTGGCGGTACGCGGGCCTCTCACTGTTGCGGCCCCTCCCGCTGCGGAGTACAGGCTCCGGATGCGCAGGCCCAGCGGCCCAGCTGCTCCGCGTCATGTGGGATCCTCCCGGACCGGGGCACGAACCCGTGTCCCCTGCATCAGCAGGCGGACTCTCAACCACTGCGCCACCAGGGAAGCCCCACCAGATAACTTTTAAAGATGTTCACTATTACAAACATCACAAAATCGAGCAACAGAACATAATAGTTTTTAATAATTGACTGCCTGACATACCACTTTGCTTTCTTCCTACATTTTTGACTGCATACTCTTTGATGACCTTTTCATATTAAAATGACTTTGTAATATTTTCTACAGAAAGAAGAGAAAAATATCTCAGTCCCAGCTTAGTCGACTGGAATTTGTTTTCTATTATTCCTGGTTTAGAGGAATACAATTGTGGCTTAATACACAGTCATACTCACTGTTTTTACTACTGCTTCCAGTTTGTGATCTGGAATCACAGGAATTCTGATCATTCTATTATTTTATTTCTCACAGTTCCCATCAAAAAATAATGTATGATGTGTCTATAACTGTACATGCTGCATTACATTCCTGCCAGGAATGAATGCCCATGTTGACCAGACATCTGTGAAAAACAAATCATTGAGGAGAAGCTAACAGGTCTATACAACTGGTGATTGGAACAGTGTTCTTCAGACTGGCTTCTAGCTTCTTACATTTCGCTTTTCCTTTCTCTTTCATTCTTCACGTACTCCCAACAACTCCTGACCTAATTATCTCCCAAAGGCCCACCTCCAAATATGGTTACATTGACGAATCAGATTTCACATATGAATGGGGGGAACACAAACATTCAGTCCATAGGTAGGCAGTGTAGGGGAAAAGTAAATACACACACACACACACACACACACACACACACACACACGAATAACATGTGCATCCCATCAGCTCCCATATCTTTGTATGGTCATAGCTGGGTCTAAGTCTCTTCCTTCCATGAGTATCCTTTCGACCACTTTCTGTATTTTTTTCTTACTCAAGTCTGTATGTGATGTATATATTAACCTGATTTCATTTAGATAGGTTGTTAGTACCCTGCTGCTGGGCACAGTGTTTTGTTGGCTACTGGCATTTGGTTGAACATAAGGGAAGCACAAGGTTGTTGGTTTTTTTTTTTTATCTTTATTGGAGTATAACTGCTTTACAATGGCGTGTTAGTTTCTGCCGCACAACAAAGTGAATCAGCTATACATATACATATATCCCTATATCCTCCCCTTCTTGAGCCTCCCTCCCACCCTCCCTATCCCACCCCTCTAGGTCGTCACAGAACACCTAGCTGATCTCCCTGTGCTATGCAACAGCTTCCCACAAGCCATCCATTTTATGTTTGGTAGTGTATATATGTCAATGCTACTCTCTCACTTTGTTCCAGCTTCCCCTTCCCCGCTGTGTCCTCAAGCCCATTCTCTACTTCTGCATCTTTATTCCTGCTCTGCCACTAGGTTCATCAGTACTGTTTTTATAGATTCCATATATGTGCGTTAGCATATGATATTTGTTTTTCTCTTTCTGACTTACTTCACTCTCTATGACAGACTCTAGGTCCATCCACCTCATTACAAATAACTCAATTTCGTTCCTTTTTATGGCTGAGTAATATGCCATTGTATATATGTGCCACATCTTCTTTATCCATTCATTTGTTGATGGACATTTAGGTTGGGAAGCACAAGGTTAATCCAGTCATTTGGAATTACTGGAAGCTCTTCTTGATGTAGTGTAACCTATGGAATCCATTTATATTTTCTTGCCGTTTCAGAAATTAAGCTCCACTTAGACCAGAAGGAAAAGAGGCTACTTTGAATTTTTTATTTTTTATTTTTTTTTAGTGGGAGCCTTCAGGTGGAAGGAGGAAAGACAGGGCATATTTCCTATAAGAACAAAAAAAATGCCACATAGTGTTTCCCCTACCTGTCTGATTTCTTTCCGTTAGGAATATGTTTCACAAGGGAGAGCATGTTCTCCTGATCAGGGACCTTCTTTATTTTTCTCTCATGTCCCTTAAGATAATTTTGATAGATTATGGTTCCCCCTTGCACATTTAAAAGTTCATAACTAAAATGTTTAATTGTAAATGTATACAGTTTCAAAGGATATAATTTCTGGCACATTAAATTGAAATTTTAAAGTGAAACTGTTACCTCACTTTTAAATATATCTATAGCAATGTTACACCACCATCATCTATTTTTAAAGGCATGAAAATTCCTTCTTTAACAATTAGACATTTTTCATTATTCTCTTTCCTCCTGGTAATTGTATTTCCATTCCACCTCCTCCTCAAAATTGTATACCAGTTTAATCTATTTTTCTGTTTAAGTATATTTTATTGATTACTCTTTCATATGCTTATGCAACAAAAATAAAAGAATTTCCATTCTGTTTTTTTAATAATCTCTAGTCAAGAACTTCATGTCTAAGTTTAAATTCCTTTTGTTACAATTTTAGTTCTGCCTAGAAGTTGCAAAAAAGAAGATAAATTTTCTGTAAACTTAGAGTTCTAAGAGCTAAAACTTTCTCCTGTAGTATCATTACAGTTATTTTTCATATGCAAATGATCAAAAACAACATACATAAATTATATTTTTTTAAATTATTGCATATCAAAAATAAAATTGTATTGGGAATGCATTTCATAGTGTGATAGGTAGTGGAGGTTTATGATGTTTCAATCAAATGAGGTGACACAAATATTTACAGTTGTTCGTTTGACACCCAAGAGATTACATCTTAGAACCATGCAGTGCACCAACAGGAATGGGTGACAGGTGTACCTTTCTATTGTCAAGTGGGAGACAGGCTATGGGCAAAGGAAGGGCTACAAATATTTCATTGACATCTACCTTGGCAAATTAGTTTTAGGAAAGAGTCGATATGGAAGTTGAGTATCTGGAAATTGATTTCCTTAAAACTGTGTTTGCATATCTTCTGAAAAGCTACATGTACATACCTGTTTGAAAAAGCTATTCTATATAGTTATTAAGATAGTCCATGAATGTGTTCCCCCGCAGGAGTAAGAGATAAGAGTGCAGTAAGAGGTGCAAGTGGGGACAATTGCAGACACCTCTTTGAGACCTTTGTAGTGGGAAGGAACACAGTGGGAGAGCCTTTTTTTAGATAAGTTTTAATCTTTAGGAATTCTGATCCAATTATATTTTGATTAGAACAAGAACTTCATTTGATTTCTGTTGTCAAATATTTCCTGCCTTTTAAAAAGTGCCTTTTAAATTAATCTGTTAAATTATCTGTGTGATAACTGAAGCTATTAATCTCAGATCCAATGACTTCTCCTAATGTATGCTCACACGGGAGACCCTACTAATTATAAAATGTCACAGATTATCACTTACAAAGGAGAGAGGAAAATATGGAGGAAACTCACAAACAATATACATGAGTTTAACACATACTGACAAATGTCACCCACTTAAAATTGTTTCTAGAATCAGTTAATGATTTTACCTCAAAAACTTTATATAGATAAAAAATTTCAATAATCCTATTTATTTCATTTTATATATTTCAATGTATTTTTAATTTATAAATTTATTTATTTATACTTATTTTATATTTAATAAATTGATAAATGTATGAATAAATATAAATAAATAGATGTTATTTATTCATAGTTATCTTTTTTTTCTCTGAAAAATGGTATACTGCATAAGGAAATCAAAAAATATCTTTTACAAAAAAGGTTAAAGATACCACATTCGTAAAGGCACATATGAAACTATAGCAATGGCAAGGCCAGTGAGAATATAAACAATATGCAAGTAGGACCAATATCTAAATAAGACTTTATAAAACAACTAGAAAACAGTGCAAAAAAAATACCTCATAATTGTGCATAAAACTGGCAAGCATAAGCTTATTTACTAATATAAAAAAAACATAGAATAGCATGCATAATTTTATGTGAGGCTTTTAACATTGAGAGGGAGTCTACACTAAACTAAATTATAAATTTATAATCTTGTACATTTCTTAGTTTATTCTATTTATTTTCAGTTTACGTTTATCTTAATTTAGCAAAAATACCCAGCTATTAAAACAAAGGAATCAGACTTTTTACTTTACACTTCAGAAAAGTGTAAATTAACAAGGTCTTACTGTAAACTAACTATTTGTTTTCAATTACTTGGCACCAGATCTTACATATTTTTAACCCAATTTTTAACTTCCCCTTGGAGCACCCTGGAGCAAAAGTTTTGAAACAATGTAAGAAAAACTGCTCTTGGAGCACTTGGCAGCCAGAACCTCACTCCATATGTTATGTGATGTCTCACCTGGGTTTTAGTTAAACCTGGAAACATCTTTCATCCTTGGGTCAAGCAGCAGACTTGCTTAAGCAAAGCTGGTGAAGTCAGAGCCTGATCCCAGGCTTGGAAGTGTGTGTGGGGAAAGGGAAGGGAGAAGGAAGCGAAGGAGAGGAGAGGAGTGGGCAACAAAGAGATATGGAGAATAGGAGGAAAAAGAGAGATGTCAAGAGGAAAAATAAGAGAGCTGTGTGAGATTGGAAAGGCTAGGGCGGCACCATCCCTGCATCTCCTGCTGAGCAACATTGTTACCTAAGTCTGTTTAGGGAATTTCCAAAACACAGAGGAGCTTTGAGGGTCTGGCTGTCAGACCTTATGCAACCAAGTTGTTTTGGGAACAGCCTGAAAATTTCACAAGAGAGCTGAGTTCTCAAGAGATTGACAGTTTGACCAAAAGATCAAAGGTCTGGTGCAGCGGGGCTAATTTTCAGAAACCCTTCCAAATTGTGAAGATTTTCCTCCTTGTTATGGCAATTAAGACGTGAAAATAGTCATTCAAGGCACTTCTAAGCAGCTTTCTTCTTTGTTCACAAGGTTCCACGAATGTCAGTCCTCTCCAAACCCACGAAAACAAAATAGGTGACCAGGATGATTACACCCAAATCACTGATAAAAGGAGAGAGAAGCACAGAAATATGCAGTGATTTGTTTGGCTTTCCGAAAAGAGAAAGTTGCATGGTTGGATTACAAATATTATTGCCTTCAGATCAGCAAAGTACATAAGCAGCATTGCTGTGGGTGGGTGTGGAGGAAGGAGTAATTGCATGATTAAGAGTGAGTAGCAGGGGCTTCCCTGGTGCCGCAGTGGTTGAGAGTCCGCCTGCTGATGCAGGGGACACGGGTTCGGGCCCTGGTCCGGGAAGATCCCACATGCCGCGGAGCGGCTGGGCCTGTGAGCCATGGCCACTGAGCCTGCGCATCCGGAGCCTGTGCTCCGCAACGGGAGAGGCCACAACAGTGAGAGGCCCGCGTACCGCAAAAAAAAAAAAAAAAAAAAGAGTGGGTAGCAGCAGCCAGATGGGGTGGAGAAGGAAATGTTAACAGTTATTTGAGATTCTGAGTTCACCAGATACAGTTCCCAAACCAATAAGAAGATCTAAAAGCCATACAGTGAGATCCCCTAGATTAGGGAAGTCTGTGATAAACAAAAGCTAATATGCTGTGTTGCTATTGAAAAATACACATAAAGTAATAGCAGCTCTCTCTCTTTTTAAAACATTTGTTTAATTAACAAAAGGTGATATAGATAATCTAAATACCAGTTAGCAATCCCTAACAACCAGGAGATGCTTAAAATTTATTTGGAACTTAGAGTCTGGAAGTAAAGACCCATTTTCCACAACATTTTATACATCACTGTTTTGGCTGCTGAGACTAACTCAGAATATGGGACCATAGAAACTTCACAACTGCACCAAGATTTTTCCGTTCATTGTTCCTACAGTTTGGATTCGGCTTCACAACCATACCTGGGACTTATTAGGCCAGGAAGTCAGGGAGTTGGCATGTGTTTTTATTATAGTTAAACTTATCTGGATTTAAAAGGCATTAAACATCTTCTGATTTCTTTCCTTTCCTTCAATTGTACAAGAATGTTTTAATTGGATATTGTAAACGAAAACGTTCACTCTGCATTGATCACCTAGAGATCTGTTTTCAACCCTCTGAAGATTCCCAAATGCAGGCCTTCCCCTTAAAAGTCCTTAAAGCAGGGTCTTTAAGCCTATAAAGATCCATGAGCCCAAGATTTCCGGCTTGGAATGCTTTGAGCCTCAGTCATCCAGTTTCACTCTTTGTTCAATTACCCGGATAGCAGCCAGACCCTGGTTTCCTCTTGTGCCTTGTGGATAAAGTCATCATTATCTTCATTAATGAAAATGAAAATTCAACTTATTTGCACAGAATTCATTCCGTTGCTACATATCTCCTTTCCATCATAATTTAAGAAGTTTAAACTTGGTACACAAAGCACATTCTGAGGATGACTGGCCAGACGTTGTTGAAGGGCTTAAGTAACAAAAGAGCAAAATAGTATAGGCTGGGTAATGGTCATCTAAATTGCACTCTAAGCAACATCAGCTCTATTATCAGCTCCCACTGAAATTAAATGAAGATGGTTTTTCCAGAAGGAGTATGCATTCAGCCATAGTGAATGTACAGTGGAAGCTTTCAAAAGTGACATAAGTTTCTCCTCAGTTACTCTACTCATAATTCCAATTAGGAACACACTGATTAACCCCAGCACACAATTTCTGGGAGAATCTTACTTCTGTTATCCTGACTAATTTCATGAACCCAGAGGAAAAGGGAGAAGTTTATAATTCATTATGGCAAATTATGCAAAACTAAACCTCCGAAAGCCTGTATCTATAAAAAGATATGAGATTGACCATTATTGATGTTTTTCCTAGGAAGATGGGAGAGCTCTGAATTCAGATGCTGAATGAACTGACTGCTTCAGAACTGCCCTGTAGATACAGTCCTTTCAGGTAGGGGAAGATGCTAAATATCTGGCTGAATTTTGTCAGCGTGTTAAAGCATTTATTTTTTCTAAAATCATTTCAGAAGAAAATAGTGGGCGCAATTCATTGGAGCACATGCACATGAATGTGATAAAACGCAGTGGTCTGCATAGCCAAGATAACATGGAATGAATGACAAAACAAATTTCTCCAAAGGTAAGTTGTGTCATAATGTTTATCTATATTGAACGATCTGTCTTTACCTCATCTTTACCAGCACTGCTGTCTTTACCTCATCTTTACCAGCACTTCTGTCTTTACCTCATCTTTACCAGCACTGCTGGTAAAGACTTTACCAGCACTTCCTCTGTTTCATCCTTACACTGCTTTACCAGCACTTACCTCATCTTTACCAGCACTGCTCTGGCCAAGCCACCTCACTGAAGTCTTTACTTCCTCTCATATGCCTTGTCAAGCCTCTTTTCACAGCTACCACGGTGATTTAAAAAAAAAAAAAAAGGATCATGTTACCCCTGCTTATTTAAAACTTATCAAAATTCCCATTGCATTTTGAATAAAATACAGATTCCCCTCAGATCTCATTTCTTCTCATGTCTTTCTCAATCATTATTTTCCAATGTCACTGACCAACTTTCTGTACCTACAAAACATCTCTGCTTCTGGGCCTTTGCATTTCTTAGGCCCACTGCCTGGAGTTCACTTTTCCCTGAATTTGACCAGGCTAATTCCTTCTAGCAATCAGGGCTTAGTCTTTTCTAGGCATCTTATCAAAAGTAGCCTGCAGATTTTTCATTATCACGTTATCTTGTTTCATCTTCTTCATAAGGCTCTCATTATCGGAAATTATCTTTATTTGTGCTTAATGCCGTTCTTCGCCACTAGAATGGAAACCCAAAGGTCAGCGGCCTGTTTGTTCTGTTCACTGTTGTATTGCCAGCATTTTGACATATATGAAGACCATGCGCCATTTTCTAAATCAAGATTCAGAATGGCTTACATTTTTTGTGGAGAGGGCTTGTGATCAAGACTGTATGAACTTGGAGGGATATGTTGTGGATATGTTGTGGCCAGGGATACGTTGTGGCCAGAATTAAGGATGGCCAAGATGATGGGCAGTATGATATTGCAGAAAGTATGTGAGCTTAGAATCAGACCTGAGCTCAAATCTCAGGCTGCCTTACTAGTTGTGTGACCTTGGGCAAGGTACTTACAGCTTTAGTGAGGCTCACTTTCCTTACATATAAAGAATAGAGAACAAAGAGCATTTACAAAAAACTGTTTCACAGTGTTGTGAAGACTAAATGATACCATGAGTGTAAAGTGACTAGGTCTGTGCCTTCTACATATAGGCTCCCAATAAGTGGTAAATTATTGTGATAGACATTACTTGTTACCTATCCCATAGCTATAGTCCCTTCTTCTTTGATAACAGGGCCCTAATTTTGTTCAGGGTGGTAATGCCTAGGCCCAGATGGTGAATCATGTTTAATCTAAGACAATCATTAGCAACCTGTTCCCCACTTTCCCAGCCTCCTTTGCAACTACAGGTGGTCACGGGATCCAATTCTGGATGATGAAACTAAGGGAAGGTTGGCACTGTGTGTGTAAAGGGGAGAAGGGAGACTCCAGGGAGGTTTCTGCTTTTCTGATACAAGGACAGACATCAGTGATGCTGTATATGACTGCCTCCCCCCGCCACCCTTTCTTCCTGCCGTGAATATTGAAGTGATGGCTTATGAGTAAGCATCCTACAACCTGAAGAGAAAGCCTTGCCATTTTTGAGCCACAGAACCAATGCCAGAAACCATTTACCTGCATGCATTTTTGTCATATGAAAATAATAATCCCATATTTACTGAAGCAACTGTTAGGTTACCTGCTACTAAAAGTAATGTTTCTGAATGATGCAAATGTATATGTGTCTGTGTGTCTGTATATGTGTGTGTAGGCAAGTAGAGCATTTAAAGTTGATGGTAGTGAGATATACGTTACTGGTACCCAAAGTTAGCTGGTTCAGTGTCACCAGGATGTTTACCAAGTAAAAGCAGGGATGGATTGCCAATCTATTCAAGGTCACACCTTAAACATGGTAAAGTTTAAGGATGTGGATTTTAAATTTCATTAATTAAAGCTGATACTCAGGATACCCATCCCTCCAAAACACGGGCTACATTTTATTGTGGAAAACAATAGTATGTGTATTTATCTAAAACCAAGTTTTAAAAGAAATCTGCTTTCCATTTTCAATGTTAACCTCATTTTATTTCCTTTTATAAAAACTGAGTATATTCTCTTTATATTTTTGGATATTTGAGTAAAGAACAAACAGCATTTACAAAATGCTACGTTTAAAAAAACTTATTTTAGGGCTTCCCTGGTGGCGCAGTGGTTAAGAGTCCACCTACCGATGCAGGGAACATGGGTTCGTGCCCCGGTCCGGGAAGATCCCACATGCAGCGGGACGGCTGGGCCCGTGAGCTATGGCCGCTGAGCCTGCGTGTCCGGATCCTGTGCTCCGCAACGGGAGAGGCCACAGCAGTGAGAGGCCCGTGTACTGCAAAAAAAAAAAAAAAAAAAAAAAACACCTTATTTTAGGTCTTAAAATTTTCAAGTGTTTATGAGACAAATGTTTTTTAAAATAAAA
Source organism: Lagenorhynchus albirostris (assembly GCF_949774975.1). Lineage (NCBI taxonomy): Eukaryota > Metazoa > Chordata > Mammalia > Artiodactyla > Delphinidae > Lagenorhynchus > Lagenorhynchus albirostris. The sequence goes on along the minus strand of NC_083096.1, from coordinate 58,722,918 downwards.
CTGACATTTAAACTAAAAATGTTCTATTGTACTATATAAATTCATCATGCTATATGAAATATATTATTGTAGTCTAAAATTTTAAAACAATATGGTATACTTTTAGGTACTTAGCTAACTGTTAATTTTCATAATAAAAGTAAAATTTGTATAGTGTTACTATGCACCTAATTGTTCTAAAATCTTAATTTATATGAACTCATTTAGTCTTCTCATCAGTCTTCTCTATGGATTTGGTACCGTTATTATTGTCATTCCCATTTTATAGCTGGTGATACGGAGGCACAGAGATACTGAATAATTTGTCTCAGTAGAGCTAAGATATGAACCAAGGGATCCTGGCTCTAGAGGCTGCTCTCTTATCTGCTATGCTTTGTTGCCTCCCAAGTTTACTCATTATACCTCATATGAGCATAGTTATATTATTTGTTAACTTGTGGTAGGCTACATTCCTTAACACATTTCCTATTCACTCCTTTTGCTGTGTATTTAAAGATTGTTTTTCATTTATTATCCCATATACTTTGGAATAAATGGACTTGCCACCCTCCCTTACCCTATTCCTCCCGGTAAGCTAACAAGTTGCGGTAGATCTCTAGCACTCTTGTGCACTCAGCCAATTAGAACAAAACTCCTTCTGATGGGAATCCTAAGCCAAAATTCTCATCTGCCTTAAGAATAAAGATCCTTAAGAATAAAGGATCAGTTGCCCTTTGGGGACACATTAGGAGGCATTGCACCAACCATATTCAGCTTGTAAAACTCTAGCTTGAATTCTGCCATTTCTATTTAGTTCATGGCCTGCAGTTCCGGGGCTGTGTATATCTTATTCCATATTCTGGGGGAACCTCACAAGTGTTATCTTTTCCTTTGTCTGTCTGTCATTGTGACTTAGGAAATATGGACAAGGATGAGGACTACTGATTTTATGGATGAAACAAAAGTTTTAGAAAGGGAGCGGGACTGAGCATCCCTTCAGTTGTCTGTTCCATGATTAGGCTGACTGTGAGAAAGGGATAAGAGAAAAGCCAAAGTCAGACATATTTAAAGGAAGAGAGTAGAGAATGTGAGAATAAAATGTGGGAGAAGGGAAGAGATTCAGAGAAGAGTGAGAAAGTCAGCAGGTCTGGGTCTTGGGGGTGTGGGACAGGTATATGAAGAGTGTTGGAGAAGAAAAGATCTGCTTCTTCCGTGTCTCACTTGTGGAAACTACAGTGTTAAAGGAAGCTGCCCAGAATGGCCTCTCTGCTTGGAAGCTCCTTAGGCATCAAGGAAATAAATAATTAAGCCTAGTCCTGACCACATCCTTTTTCTCCTGGCATTTGTATCCTCCCTCCATTCTCCAAACCTTTGATATTATTCCTTAAATTAATCACTCATTTTCTCTTTGCAACGTCCTGTCCTGGCGTCTGCGGCTCTCGCTTTTGTGAACGGCTTTTGGGTACTCTGCACTAAGCAGCCATCCTGGATCAGATCATGTCAGAAAGCTGCTTTTCCAGTTATGGGAAAACCACAAGAAAGTTCCTAAAATGGCAGTCCCGGCTTGCTCCCCGCAATTATGTTTTTGTCTCCCCCTTCTCGCTTTCAAGTTTTTTTTTTTTTAGTTTTGTATATGGAACTTAGCTAACAGGAAGAAGAGATTACTAGCGTTAACTTTTGAGCAAACTCCTTAGAGGAGTTCCTCTGAAATTTCTGTAGCTCCATGATGTAGGCTGACTGCTGCCTCTTCATTTTCCTTTCACTCATCAGCATCTCACAAATTCGCTTCTGCTCCTCTACGAAGTCTGGTCCTACAGAAGTTTCTAAGAACCTCCCCGTTCATGACTCAAATAGAAACTGTTCAGTCCTTTTGTTAACTGAGTAGTTTTTGTCCACATCTTTCTTTCTTCAATCCCCAAATCCTTGTGCCATGTATTCCTCTCAGGTTCCTTCTGATTTTTTTCCCCACTGGTTCCTCTTCCTCTGTTTCATCCTTACATTGTAGCTTCCCTGGGCTTCTGATTCTGTCATCCTTTCCCCTTCCTTCACCTTCTTCCCTATTATGGGTTGAATTGCATCTCCTCCAAAAAGGTATGTTAAAGCCCTAATCCCTAGTACCTTGGAATGTGAGCTTATTTAGAAATAGGGTCATTGCAAACATAATTAGCTAAATTGACATGAGGTTATACTGGAGTAGGATGGGTTCTAAGTCCAATATGACTTGTGTCCTTATAGGAAAAAGTAAATTTGATAGAGCATATGTACAGGGGAGGCAGCCATGTGAAGAGAGAGCAGAGACTGGAGTTATGCTGCCACAAACCAAGGAACACCAGGGGGTTACCAGGAATTGGGGGAGGTGAGGACGGCTACTCCTTGAGAGACTTCAGGGGGATCATGGCCCTGCCAACATCTTGATTTCAGACTTCTAGCCTCCAGAACCATGAGACAATACATTTCTGTTTAGCCCTGGTTTGTGGGTACTTTGTTCTGGCAGTCCTAGGAAACTAATAACCCTCCCCTGTTCTCCTCTCCCCTCTCATCCCTCCTCCTCTTTTCCCTTTCTTTCTCTTTTCTTCCCTAATCCCTGGATAACAACATCCACCCCATGACCTATATTCCATTATCCTATATTCCATTACCTGATATTCCATTATCACCTATATTCTGACAACTCTCAGGTCTCCTGAACTCTAAAACCAAATTTATAATTTCCCATTTATCTTCTTCATCTGGGTGTTCTGCAGACATTTGAAAGTCAACACATTTAAAACAGGACTCATATTTGCTCTTTATTCTATGTTCTTGTGGCAGGTTGTATTGTCCTAAGATGACTGCACAATGTATCTCACTGTGACATCGTAATGTGACATTGTAACTCTGTTCATCCAGAGTTGAGGGTCTCTGTTCCCTCCCTGAACCTGGGTGGACCTTTGTGATAACCTTGACCAGTGAAGTGACTAGTAGCAGAAGTGACTTCATGTAACTTCTAAGGCCAAGTCATAAAAATTCCATTCACTTCCACCCGGTTTTCTTGGAACACTTGCTATTGGAACCCAGCCACCATGCTGTGAGAAAGCCTAGGCCACATGGAGAGGCCAAGTGTAGGCACTCTGATCAACAGCTCCAAGTGAGGTCCCAGTTGACAGCCAATATGTACCTCTAGGTATATGAAAGAGGAAGGCTTTGAGATGATTCCAGCCACAGCCGCCATCTGACCGCAACATGTGAGAGATCTTGAACAGGAACCGTAAGGCTAAGGCAATCAGCCTCCAAAACCATAAGAGATGATCACAAATGATTGTGTTATTTTAAGCCACTAAGTTTTGGGAATAAATCATTATGCAGCAATACATAACTGCAGTGGTTCTTTATTTCGATTAATAAAACAACATTTAGTCAGTCACAATGCTTTATATTCTCAGTCATCTGTAATTCTTCCTTTTCACTCATTCCACAAATTTAGTCCATTTTCTAATTCTTGCCAATTCAACCTCATAAATTTTTGCTGAGAAAATGCTCTTCCTTATATACTCTGTTTCCCTGCCTTATGGATACCATTGTAATAATGCATACGAAAGAGGATGAGGTCTTAAACTGGCATCTTCCAGGCTTCCATTTTGTCCTGATTGAATCGATCCTCATGCTTATGTTAGAGTGATCTCTTTAAAGTACAAATCTGACCATGTCATTTTCCTGCCTGTCACCCTCTGAGTTAAAGATAATGTCTTCTTATGCAAAGATATTCATGCAAGGTCCTCCATAAGGTGGTTCCCAAAACTATCTTTCCAGATTTATCACTTGGCATGGCACCCCATGTCCCCAACATTCTAGCCACTTTGGCCTATTCATTTTGCCCTAAGTAAGCAGCACCTATGCTTCTGTGCTTCTGCCCATGATCCTTTTTCTCCCTGGAATGTCTTTGTGAGTTTTTCCTGTCCTAGATTACATACCACTGTTTTGAAGAACTTTATTGGAACATTCTCTTGTCCCCCAGCAGAACTACTTTTTTTCCCCTCTGCTTTAATAAAACCTTGCAATATCTCTCTCATTTTATTAGAATTATGTTTTTCTAGCTGTCTCTCCTATTAAACTGAGAAACCTCTAGTACTAGAACTACATGCTAGATTTAATATTAGATACTGATGATTCTAAGAACAGCAAGGTATAATATAGTTACACCATTCATTCAATCATTCATTTATTTGCTCATTCACTTATTCCTTTATCAAATATTGTTTACCAATGGCACTCTATTCCCAAGGAAAGAGTGAGCATGTAACTTTTCTAATTTGTCTTAGAGAGCTGAAAAATCAAGCCATTGTCTTTTGCTGGGAGAGCTCACAGGATACTTTGGGAACAATTTCAATACCAAAGATAAAACACATGTTTATGAAACTAAACACTGTAATAACCACTTTACATATATCATTACACTTAATCCTCATAAAGATACTTGAATGTAGATTTTATTGTTGAGTAAACTGTTAAAGACTAAATAGCTTGCCCAAGTTAACAGTAAATAGCAATGCTATATTTGGATCTAAGTCTGTTTGGTTCTCAAGTTCATTTTCTTTCCATCATTAGGTCATATTTTCTTCTCCTTTTAGTATCAGTGGTCATCTCTTTCGTAATTACTGCATTGTTGTCATTTCCAGATCACCTACGTGTCCATCTACTAAAATATCTGGTGGGGAGGTGGGACACTACTAGCCCTGACAGCCTTTCCACCTAACTTTCCAGATTTCAGTTCCCCCAGGTGTCTAGTGAGCTGTCCTTTATTTCTCTTCCATTCGCAGTTATTTTGAGCAGTTTAGAAGTTGAGTTTTCATGAGGCTGCACTGAGAAGTTTGATTAGTCAGGCAAAGATGGACTTGAGAGACTCTAATTAGAGACAGTCTTGTGTTCAAATAAGGCATGTGGGAGGAAAGTCACAGCTGAGTAAGTAAAGACTGTGGGTCTGGGTGTGGCATCTGCGTGTGGGCCTTTGTGTCTGTGTGGGTGTGAGAATGCAAGCACATGTGCTGTCTGTAGCAGAAGGCATCTGTGGCTGGAGTGGGTCTTGCTACCACGAGGCATTTTTATTGTCTGCCTGTCCATGTGTTCTTAGGTGCACATGTGGCTTCTCCGTGGGTGTGCCAGTCGTGTCTGTGTATGGGTTTCTCTGTGTGCGTGTGGAGGTGTGGAAGGAAAAGCTAACTTCTCGATAGCTTTTCCAGACTTCCATCGAGAGCCCAAGACTCAGAGTGAAAATGCTGTCAGATGCTTAAATGAAATTTGCTACTGATATCTTAACTAGGAGGCATGGAGAAGCCAGAAAATGGAATCAACAATCCATTACATGCCCCACTCCTCTTCTTTTTCCAGTCTTAAAAGAGTCTCCTTCCTCATCTCCACCTCATCACTTATCTGTCCAGGTGAATTATTTTTCACTCTGCTTGCATGTCATCAAGCTGAATGATTGTTTCTGTGTTTCTGCCTCTAAACACTTCTGTGTTTTTGCCTCTAAAAAGGAAGAGAAGAGCTGTGAGATCCGGAGAGGACCGGCAGGTGAAATGTCTAGACGGGGGACACAGGGAGCCACTGCCTGCTCTGCCGTGTTGAATCATCACGTTGACTACATGCCAGGCACTGTGTTATAATATCGTCACACCACTGTCCCAATGTCCCCAAGTGATAGGCTAACAACCAAGAGGAGATAAAATAACAGGTAGAATTATGGTGGAACGTGAAACAGATCAATCCATGAAAGCAACTATGTGAATTGTGGAATATAAGTTCTCTTTGTGCTCTATCAAAGTAAAATTTGCAAAAAATTTGACCAAGGTAAAAAATTTATGCAAAAAATAAAGAGAAAAAATCTATGAAAACAGTCTAATGCAGAGCTTCTACTAATACCTGAGTCAGACTTCACCCCTCTCCAAACTATATGTAACTATTCTACATTGGCTGGTGACTCTGATTTCTAAAAATGAAAAATATTTTATTTTTAAATTCTGTGGCTTTTGTATAACTAGAGAGGGTACATTTGAGAGAGAGAGAGGAGAGACAGAAGAGAGAGGACAGAAGAAGAGAGGGAAGGATGTAACATGACTGAGATGTATTGATAGATTTTTATTCTTCTATTGAATGACAGCCATACAATCAGAACAGCAGTGAGATGCTTCCTCCTAAGTTGGAAAAAGGAGAAATAAGGTTTGCCATCTGTGGGAGTAGGCCTGGAGACTGTAAATAAGTGCCTGAAGTGTTTGGGAACACGAAAAGCTCCAGTTAAGGTCACCTGGGTGTAATTTCAGGCAGGCAGTTCTAGAATGTGATTTTAATTTAGTAATGGGAACCCAGTTGTATTGTACTTCATATGGAGAAAGAGTTGAATGGACAGAAGACAGTTCAGTCTGGAGGAAAAGAAAGGGAAACTACAACTGGGCAGTCCAGAGACAGGGAATTGGGAGACACAAATACTCAATCACTGCAGCATATTGTGGGGCAATGATCCTTCATCCCACAGCCCCCCCTCTAGCATGAATAGGAGATTTTGCTTAAGATCATGCATATTTCCATTTGTTTTTATTTTCTGCTCACTAAGTAGCATTTTCATCATGAACTGTTCTGCTAATGAGAAGGTAATAACCTGGATGGGAAAAAATATCATTATTCTAGAACCTGGAAGGAGTGTCTTTCCCAGAATAAGTGAAGGAAGGGACAGTCTAATTGGACTGATAAACTTCAATCTCCTGTGAGTTTGATTAGTTTGATTAGTCTTTCCAGGACTGATGATGGAGAGACGCTGACAAGGTAAGAGCCAGATCCAGAACTGTATCACCTGTGAGGCCCATTGGTGGACAGGAAGCTGGCCTTCCTCTGGAAAGCACTCTGCTGTTACTACATTGAATACTTAACACTGCTGGGTCGTTATTTAGGAACAATACATATAGATGGGATAAGGCTTATCAGTATATGCATATTTCCAACATTGCTCCTTCCCTGACACTAAAAAGGACTCTAGCTTGCCTATTTAGTGTTGTTTCTTTTCTCCACTCTGCAAATCATAGTCCTGATTTGTTTGAATGGTTTTTGAGATTTTGTGATAGAGGGTTGAGAGGAAAAGGTGGGGAGTTGGGGAGCAAAAGGACAAGATATGCTTGTGTAGGGATTGAAAGGAGATTAGTGGTGGTCTGTGAGAGAAATGGATTGAGGAGCGAAATAAGTAGTCATCAAGGTCTGTGTATCAGCTTCATGGAGTTTGAGGTGACACAAGTAAACTACTTTTTTATACTGAAATTATTTTAGTTGGATGAAATAGAATGCATTTTTTTTTACCCACACATTTTCTGCCTTCCTTCCTTCCTTCCTTCCTTCCTCCCTCTCTCCCTCCCTCCCTTTCTCTCTCTTTCTTTCTTTCCTTCTTTCTTTTTTAACTTAAATTCTTTTTTAATTGAGATATAGTTGATTTACAATATTATATTAGTTTTAGGTGTGTAACATAGTGATAGAAAATTTTTATGGCTTATACTCCATTTATAATTATTATAAAATATTGGCTATATTCCCTGTGCTGTACAATATATCCTTGGTCTTATCTATTTTATACATAGTAGTTTACGTCTCTTAATCCCCTAACCCTATCTTGCCCCTCACTCCTTCCCTCTCCCACTGGTAACCACTAGTTTGTTCTCTATATCTGTGAGTCTGCTTTTTTCTTGATATGTTCACTAGTTTGTTTTATTTTTTAGATTCAACATATAAGTGATAACATGCAGTATTTCTCTTTCTCTCTCCGACTTATTTCACTTAGCATAATATCCTCCAGGTCCATCCCTGTCATGACAAATGGCAAAATTTCATTCTTTCTTTATGGCTGAGTAGTATTCCATTGTGTATATATACCACATCTTCTTTATTCATTTGTCTGTTGATGGACACTTAAGTTGCTTCCATGTCTTGGCAATTGTGAATAATGCTGCTATGAACATTGGGGTGCATGTATCACTTTGAATTAGTGTTTTCATTTCCTTTGGATATATGCCCAGGAGTGGGATTCCTGAATCATATGATAGTTCTATTTCTAGTTTTCTGAGGAACCTCCATACTGTTCTCCATAGCAGCTGTACCAATTTGCATTCCCAGCAACAGTGTATGAGGGTTCCCCTTTCTCCACATTCTCACCAGCATTAATTATTTATGGTCTTTTCGATGATAGCCATTCTAATGGGTGTGAGGTGATATTTCATTGTGGTTTTGATTTGCGTTTCTCTGATGATGAGTGATGTTGAACATCTTTTCATGTTGGAATGCATTCTTTTAAATTCAACATTTGTAAGGATGAAAACAACTTAAATACAGCTTTAGAAAGATTTCACATAAATTTTATTGCTTACTATCCTAAATTATTTTGCCTAGAATTTGTTAATTAATTTGATTTTCAAGCCCAGAGAACCATCAATCATGAGCTATTAACCCGCCCTCTCTCATAGCTTAAGGTATCACATATTAAACCATTTTTTCTCCAGAGCTCCAGACCATATATCCAGCTACCAACTGATCATTTTCACTGAGATATCCCTTTAGCAGCTCAGGTTGAAATGAGCTCACCATTGTACTTTCCAAACCTTCTTCTCCTTCAGTATTTCTTTTCTTGGTGAATGGTACTCTTTTATGCCTAGATTTCTGAACCAAACCCATGGAATCTATCTTGACTCTTCCCTCTCTGTTATCAGCCTCACAATTTCTCTATTATAATTCCTAAATATATCTAAAATTTGCCCACTCCATCTCCATCTCACTGACACAGCCTTGGATCAGACCACCATTGTGTCTCACCTGGGTAACTGAAAGAGCTTCCTAGTGATTTTCTCTGTCTCCAGGCCTTCCCTGACCCAGACCTCTAGATGAAAATAATGTGACAATTTACTTCTGTTACTGTTTGGACTATACATTTCCTATATAGTTCTATTTAATTATTAGTCTTGAGGGTTTTTTTATTTGATTTGTATGTAAGTGTTTTATATTGATCATATTCTAGAGTTTTTCCAAATACTACATCTTAATAGCTATACTACTTAATTTTCCCCATATTAAAAAAAAAAGCGATAAATCAATGCCATTCTTTTTTCCCCCATAGAGACCTTCCTCAGAGAATTTTTGTCTAACTGCCTGAACTACTTAGACCTAACACCTGGGGCTTCCTTTTATGTCTTCCTGCGTTAGATATACAATTGGCTGGATCCCATGTCTTCCTCTTTCTTGGTTTATTCCTGAAAGTGACAGCCTATGAGAGGGTGAATATGGGAGACAATTCTATAGTGTCTTCTTTTATTTTAACATCTTTATTGGAGTATAATTGCTTTACAATGTTGTGTTAGTTTCTGCTGTACAACAAAGTGAATCAGCTATATGTATACATATATATGCCCATATCCCCTCCCTCTTGTGTCTCACTCCCACCCTCCCTATCTCACCCCTCTAAGTGGTCACAAAGCACTGAGCTGATCTACCTGTGTGATGCAGCTGCTTCCCACTAGCTATCTATTTTACATTTGGTAGTGTATATATGTCAATGCTACTCTCTCACTTCATCCCAGCTTACCCTTCCCCCTCCCAGTGTCCTCAAGTCCATTCTCTACATCTGCATCTTTATTCCTCTCCTGCCCCTAGGTTTGTCAGAACCTTTTTTTTTTTTTTAGATTCCATATATATGTGTTAGCATATGTTATTTGCTTTGATCTTTCTGACTTACTTCACTCTGTATGACAGACTCTAGGTCCATCCACCTCACTACAAATAATTCAGTTTCATTTCCTTTTATGGCTGAGTAATATTCCATTGTATATATGTGCCACATCTTTTTTATCCATTCATCTGTATATGGACACGTAGGTTGTTCCATGTCCTGGCTATTGTAAATAGTGCTGCAATGAACATTGTGGTACATGACACTTTTTGAATTATGATCTTCTCAGGGTATATGTCCAATAGTGGGGTTCCTGGGTCTATGGTAGTTCTAGTTTTAGTTTTTTAAGGAACCTCCATACTGTTCTCCACAGTGGCTGTATCAATTTACATTCCCACCAACAGTGCAAGAGGGTTCCCTTTTCTCCACACTCTCTCCAGAATTTATTGTTTGTAGATTTTTTGATGATGGCCATTCTGACTGGTGTGAGGTGATACCTCATTGTAGTTTTGATTTGTATTTCTCTAATGATTAGTGATGTTGAGCATTCTTTCATGTGTTTGTTGGCAGTCTGTATATCTTCTTTGGAGAAATGACTGTTTAGGTCTTCTGCCCATTTATGAATTGGGTTGTTTGTTTTTTGATATTGAGCTGCATGAGCTGCTTGTATATTTTAGAGATTAGTCTTTTGTCAGTTGCTTCATTTGCAAATATTTTCCCCAATTCTGAGGGCTGTCTTTTCGTCTTGTTTAGGGTTTCCTTTACTGTGCAAAAGCTTTTAAATTTCATTAGCTCCCATTTGTTTATTTTTGGTTTTATTTCCATTTCTCTAGGAGTTAGGTCAAAAAGGATCTTGCTGTGATTTATGTCATAGAGTGTTCTGCCTATATTTTCCTCTAAGAGTTTTATAGTGTCTGGCCTTACATTTAGGTCTTTAATCCGTTTTGAGTTTATTTTTGTATAAAGTGTTATAGAGTGTTCTAATTTCATTCTTTACATGTAGGTGTCCAGTTTTCCCAGCACCACTTATTGAAGAGGCTGTCTTTTCTCCATTGTATATTCTTGCCTCATTTATCAAAGATAAGGTGATCATACATGCGTGGGTTTATCTCTGGGCTTTCTATTCTGTTCCATTGATCTATATTTCTGTTTTTGTACCAGTACCATACTGTCTTGATTACTGTAGCTTTGTAGTATAGTCTTAAGTCAGGGAGTCTAATTCTTCCAACTCCATTTTTCTTTCTCGAGATTGCTTTGGCTATTAGTGGTCTTTTGTGTTTCCAAACAAATTGTGAAATTTTTTGTTCTAGTTCTGTGAAAAATGCCATTGGTAGTTTGATAGGGATTGCATTGAATCTGTAGATTGCTTTGGGTGGTATAGTCATTTTCACAATGTTGATTCTTCCAATCCAAGAACATGGTATATCTCTCCATCTATTTGTATCATCTTTAATTTCTTTCATCAGTGTCTTATACTTTTCTGCATACAGGTCTTTTATCTCCTTAGGTAGGTTTATTCCTAGGTATTTTATCCTTTTTGTTGCAATGCAAAATGGGAGTGTTTCCTTAGATTCTCTTTCAGATTTTTCATCCTTAGAGTATAGGAATGCAAGAGATTTCTGTGCATTAATTTTGTATCCTGCTACTTTGCCAAATTCATTGATTAGCTCTAGTAGTTTTCTGGTAGCATCTTTAGGATTCTCTACATATAATATCATGTCATCTGCAAACAGTGACAGCTTTACTTCTTCTGTTCCGATTTGGATTCCTTTTATTTCTTTTTCTTCTCTGATTGCTGTGGCTAAAACTTCCCAAACTATGTTGAATAATAGTGCTGAGAGTGGGCATCCTTGTCTTGTTCCTGATTTTAGAGGAAATGGTTTCAGTTTTTCACCATTGAGAACAATGTTGGCTGTGGGTTTGTCATATATATGGCCTTTATTATGTTGAGGTAAGTTGCCTCTATGCCTACTTTCTCTAGGGTTTTTATCATAAATGGGTGTTGGATTTTGTTGAAAGCTTTTTCTGCATCTATTGAGATGATCATATGGGTTTTTTTGTTTTTTGGGGCTTTTTTGGTGGTACGTGGGCCTCTCACTGTTGTGGCCTCTCCCGTTATGGAGCACAGGCTCCAGACGCTCAGGCTCAGTGACCATGGCTCATGGACCTAGCCACTCCATGGCATGTGGGATCTTCCCGGACTGGGGCACAAACCCATGTCCGCTGCATCGGCAGGCGGACTCTCAACCACTGTGCCACCAGGGAAGCCCGATCATATGGTTTTTATCCTTCAGTTTGTTAATATGGTGTATCACATTGATTGATTTGCGTATATTGAAGAATCCTTGTATTTCTGGTATAAACCCCACTTGTTCGTGGTGTATGATTCTTTTAGTGTGCTGCTGGATTCTGTTTGCTAGTATTTTGTTGAGGATTTTTGCGTTGATGTTCATCAGTGATATTGGCCTCTAGTTTTCTTTCTTTGTGACATCTTTGTCTGGTTTTAGTATCGGGGTGATGGTGGCCTTGTAGAATGAGTTTGGGAGTGTTCCTCCCTCTGCTATATTTTGGAAGAGTTTGAGAAGGATAGGTGTTAGCTCTTCTCTAAGTGTTTGATAGAATTCTCCTCTGAAGCCATCTTGTCCTGGCCTTTTGTTTGTTGGAAGACTTTTAATCACAGTTTCAATTTCAGTGCTTGTGACTGGTCTGTTTATATTTTCTATTTCTTCCTGGTTCAGTCACAGAAGGTTGTGCTTTTCTAAGAATTTGTCCATTTCTTCCAAGTTGTCCATTTTACTGACATATAATTCCTTGTAGTAATCCCTTGCGATTCTTTGTATTTCTTCAGGGTCAGTTGTTACTTCTCCTTTTTCATTTCTAATTCTGTTGATTTGAGTCTTCTCCCTTTTTTACTTGATGAGTCTGGCTATTGGTTTATCATTTTGTTTATCTTCTCAAAGAATCTGCTTCTAGTTTTATTGATCTTTGCTATTGTTTTCTTCATTTCTTTTTCATTTATTTCTGATCTAATCTTTATGATTTCTTTCTTTCTGCTAACTTTTGGGGTGTTTTGGTTCTTCTTTCTCTAATTGCTTTAGGTTTAAGGTTAGGTTGTTAATTTGCAATTTTTCTTGTTTCTTGAGGTAGGATTGTATTGCTATAAACTTCCTTCTTAGAACTGCTTTTGCTGCATCCTATAGGTTTTGGGTCATCATGTTTTCATTGTCATTTGTTTCTAGGTATTTTTTGATTTCCTCTTTGATTTCTTCAGTGATCTCTTGGTTATTTAGTAGCATATTGTTTAGCCTCCATTTGTTTTTGTGGGTTTTTTTGGTGTTTTTTTTTTTGCGGTACGTGGGCCTCTCACTGTTGTGGCCTCTCCCATTGCGGAGCACAGGCTCCGGACGCACAGGCTCAGCGGCCATGGCTCACGGGCCCAGCCGCTCCGCGGCATGTGGGATCCTCCCGGACTGTGGCACAAATCCGTGTCCCCTGCATGGGCAGGCGGACTCTCAACCACTGCTCCACCGGGGAAGCCCCTGTTTGTATTTTTAACAGTTTTTTTTCCTGTAATTGATATCTAGTGTCATATTGTTGTGGTCAGAAAAGATACTTCATACAATTTCAATTTTCTTAAATATACCAAGGCTGATTTGTGATCCAAGGTATGATCTATCCTGGAGAATGTTCCATGAGCACTTGAGAAGAAAGTGTATTCTTTTGTTTTTGGATGCAATGTCCTATAAATATCAATTAAGTCCATCTTGTTTAATGTGTCATTTAAAGCTTGTGTTTCCTTATTTGTTTTCATTTTGGATGGTCTTTCCACTGGTGAAAGTGGGGTGTTAAAGTCCCCTACTATGACTGTGTTACTGTTGATTTTCCCTTTTATGGCTGTTAGCATTTGCCTTATGTATTGAGGTGCTCCTATTTTGGGTGCATAAATATTTACAATTGTTATATCTTCTTCTTGGATTGATCCCTTGATCATTATGTAGTGTCCTTCTTTGTCTCTTGTAATAGTCTTTATTTTAAAGTCTATTTTGTCTGATATGAGAATTGCTACTCCAGCTTTTTTTTGATTTCAATTTTCATGGAATATCTTTTTCCATCCCCTCACTTTCAGTCTGTATGTGTACCTAGGTCTGACGTGGGTCTCTTGCAGACAGCATATATATGGGTCTCGTTTTTATATCCATTCAGCCAGTCTATGTCTTTTGGCTGGAGCATTTAATCTATGTACATTTAAGGTAATTACCAATATGTATGTTCCTTAATTGTTTTGAGTTTGTTTTTGTAGGTCTTTTCCTTCTCTTGTGTTTCCTGCCTAGAGAAGTTCCTTTAGCATTTGTTGTCAAGCTCATTTTGTAGTGCTGAATCTCTTAACTTTAGCTTGTCTGAAAAGTTTTTAATTTCTCCATCAAATCTGAATGAGATCCTTGCTGGGTAGAGTAATCTTGGTTGTACATTTTCCCCTTTCATCACTTTAAATATGTCCTGCCACTCCCTTCTGGCTTGCAGAGTTTCTGCTGAAAGATCAGCTTTTAACCTTATGCACATTCCCTTGTATGTTATTTGTTGCTTTTCCCTTGCTGCTTTTAATATTTTTTCTTTGTATTTAATTTTTGATAGTTTGGTTAGTATGTGTCTTGGCAAGTTTCTCTTTGGATTTATCGTGTGTGGGACTCTCTGTGCTTCCTGGACTTGATTGATGGCTTCCTTTCCCATTTTAGGGACGTTTTTGACTATAATCTCTTCAAAAATTTCCTAGACCCTTTCTGTTTTTCTTCTTCTTCTGGGACCCCTGTAATTCTAATGTTGGTACATTTAATGTTGTCTCAGAGGTCTCTGAGACTGTCCTCAATTCTTTTCATTCTTTTTTCTTTATTCTGCTCTGTGGTAGTTATTTCCACTATTTTATCTTCTAGGTCACTTATCTGTTCTTCTGCCTCAGTTATTCTGCTATTGATTCCTTCTAGAGAATTTTTAATTTCATTTATTGTGTTGTTCATCATTGCTTGTTTGCTCTTTAGTTCTTCTTGGTCCTTGTTAAACGTTTCTTGTATTTTCTCCATTCTATTTCCAAGATTTTGGATCATCTTTAGTATCATTGCTCTGAATTCTTTTTCAGGTAGACTGCCTATTTCCTCTACATTTGTTTGGTCTTGTGGGTTTTTACCTTGCTCCTTCCTCTGCTGCATATTTCTCTGTCTTATCATTTTGTTTAACTTACTGTGTTTGGGGTCACCTTTTCACAGGCTGCAGGTTTGTAGTTCCAGTTGTTTTTGGTGTCTGCTGCCAGCGGGTGGGGTTGGTTCAGTGGTTTGTGTAGGCTTCCTGGTAGAGGGGACTGGTGCCTGTGCTCTGGTGGGAGGGGCTGGATCTTGTCTTTCTGGTGGGCAGGTTTGCATCTGCTGGTGTGTTTTGGGTTGCCTGTGAACTTAGTATGATTTTAAACAGCCTCTCTGCTAATGGGTGGGGTTGTATTCCTGTCTTGCTAGTTGTTTGGCAAGGGACGTTGAGCCCTGGAGCTTGCTGGCCATTGGGTGGAGCTGGGTCTTAGCACTGAGACAGAGAACTCTGGGAGAGCTCTTGCCAATTGATATTACACAGGGCTGGTAGGTCTCTGGTGTTCCAATGTCCTGAACTCGGCTTTCCCACCTCAGAGGCTCAGGCCTGACACCAGGCCAGAGCACAAAGACCCTGTCAGTCACACGGCTCTGGGAATTCAGGCAAAGTCGGCAGGAATCAACTCCAAATATTAAGACCTCCAGCTTATAACCAAGCAGAAATGCTTCCAATTCTGCAGTCTTTTCCTGTCTTAAAATATATTAATTCTAATCTCAAATTGATTGATAGTTTTGGTTATAGAATTCTAGGCTGAGTTATTCCCAAAAGCCAAGACATGGAAATAGTCTAAATGTCCATTGATGGATAAATGTATAAATAAAATGTGGTATATACACAATGGAATATTATTCAGTCATAAAAAGAAGGAAATTCTGTTTTTGTGAGAACATGGATGGACCTTGAGGTCACTTTGCTAAGTGAAACAAGTCAGACAGAGAAAAAAAATACTTCATGCTCCTATGTACAGTATCTAAAACAGCGGTACTCATAATGATGGACAGTAGAAAAGTTGTTGCCAAGAGCTGGGGGTTGGGGGAAATAGGGAGATGTTGATCAAAATGTATAAACTCCCGGCTACAATATGAATAAGTTCTGGGGATCTAATGTATAGCATGGTGACTATAATTAACAATACTGTATTATATACTTGAAAGTTTTTAGGAGAGTAGATTTTAAATGTTATCACCACACACACACACACACACACACACAAAGGTAATTATGTGAGGAAATGGAGATGTTAATTAGCCTTATTGTGGTAACCATTTTGCTATATATATGTATCAAATCATGAAAAAATAAATAAATTAATTAAAAAAATCCTGGGCTGAAAACAAATTCTCATTGAACTTGAAAATATTGTTCTCTAGCATATGCTTTCACTGACAAGAAGTCTGCTTTTCTCCCTGGAGGCTATTTTCCCCCAGCTTTATTGAGATATAATTGACATATAATATTGTGTAAGTTAAGCTGTACCCAGTGTTGATTCCAGGTATATATTGCAAACTGATTACCACCATAGTGTTAGCTAACAAAGCCTTCAGATACAGACTTCCCTGGAGGTTTTTACGATCTGCTCTTATGATTTTTTTATGTTTTGATTTCTTTTACAATGATTTTCCTAAGTGTGATTCTTATTTACATCACTTGGCATTTGGTAGAATTACCCATTTTAAATTCACCCTCCAATTAGGAAAAAAAAATTTTTCTTGCTTTGTTGTTCTGATTATTTCTCCTCTATTCTCTCTTCTCAATACTCTTATCCTTTGGATTTGGATCTTCTGTATTCATCTCTTAAGTCTCTTATCTTTCCCCATGTTTTCCCTTTCTTTATCTTTTCTTCCAAGTTCTAGGGAACACACTAGATGATATGTTCCTATCCTTCTATTGAAGTTCTATTCTGGAAACTTGATTTTTAACTCAATCTGATACTCTCTCATGTCACATGGGAATGAAACTAAAGGCTCTGTCACAACCCCGGACTTCTTTCCAAACTGCTCCTGTCGTACATTTTCTACGTGGCTCCTGCTTGCTTGGATTTCCCTCTGATTTGCAGTCCTGTTTCTCACCTTTGCTTTTGGCACAGGAAATTCCTGAACAATATTTCGTAAGCTGCTCTGAGACATCTCTTTAGACCCCATAGGGTCTTGGCACCATATGTGCTTCTAAGAGCACTGCTACTCTCAGACCCATTTATGGTCAGCTGATCATTTGTGTTAAGGTGACTCCTTTTATAGAGTAGAGAACAATTTGTAAATTAAATCATCTCTCCTAACTTTTCTTTTGCCACAGTTACAAAATTCCTTGAGTCAGGTTTGATGAAACGAGTGGGCACTTCTATTACATGAGGTAAAAACAGTAAGAAAAAGTAACAGATTTCACGGCCACTGTCTTTCAGACCCCGGGTCAATGATTTGTGGCTTACAAAGCAGGCAGTTGTTCACAGTGCAGTAAACTGCCACAGAGGGCTACTGTCTCTGAGCATAAATTCGGGTGATTCATTTCTATTCCAGCCTGAATCAAAATAATGATAATGAAATTGATGATATGAACTGCATGAGAAATGAGCTGCATTTTGTGTTATAGACGTATTTTGTAGGTGAGAAAGCAGAACTCAGGGACGTCTTGCCAGAGGTTCACATCTAGTAAATGTCATAGCTTTGCATGTCCCTTCCTCTCTACATCTCCTTATACTCTCTGCTGCCTGAATTAACCTCCCTTCTTTGAAATAGCTAATGCCTATTTCAAAGCCATTAGCAGTAGAGCATGGTGGTTAAGAGCCTGCTCCATCACTTAGAGACCTTGATTCACGTTAGTGACCTGCTCTATCACTGTGACCTTAGAAAGTGACTGTGCCCATCTAGATCCACTTTCTACCCTCTCCACCTTTCTCTCTTCCCCAGTAGTCTGACCTCAGCATATTTATCCACAGGCTCAGGACTCCTGATTGGTTTTTAGGTAAGTAGAGCATGGGAAGAGAATGAAGATGGATTATTTATCCTCCCTTGTCCTTCCTTGCATTTCCCATAGGCCGGCTGCATCCCTCTGTAGAGGGGATCCTGTCAGATAGTCCTCCCGACTTGGCTCTCCTTCTGGCTTCTGCGAATCATTCTCTCCTCCAGGGTTAGGATTAGTAATGGTCCCAACATTACTAGCATCAGGGTACTGCATTATTCCTTATGATTTCCTTACACTCTGCCTATACTTTGGCAAATAGGGCTTTTATTAAAACCTACTCCAGGGCTTCCCTGGTGGCATGGTGGTTGAGAGTCTGCCTGCCAATGCAGGGGACGTGGGTTCGTGCCCTGGTCCAGGAAGATTCCACATGCCGCAGAGCGGCTGAGCCCATGAGCCATGACCGCTAAGCCTGCGCGTCCGCAGCCTGTGCTCCACAACGGGAGAGACCACAGCAGTGAGAGGCCCGCGTACCGCAAAAAAAAAAAAAAAAAAAAAAACCTACTCCAATTAACCTATTTTTGAGTTCTCCATCTGTTTCCTGCCAGGACCCCACAGATATATCTATGGCACTCAACTTTTTATGTAAAATGAGTATAAGAATATTATTCACCTTATGGATTTGTGGTGAAGATTAAAGGAGACAATGGCCCTAAAGCATCAAGCATAATATACAGAAAGTACTTGATACGTTTTAGCTATTACTATTAATTGTAACAATGTTATTCCATTTAGGTTAAGGTCAAAATTTGCCTATTATTGACTATACTTTCAAGTTCAGTGTTTCAATATTTATGCATACTGGGTTTTTCCCACTTTCTTTTCTCTTCTCTGTCATGCTTTGTTCCTTCAACTAACTAATATGCTTCTTAAAAGATAACTAGTAGGTTAATGCTAAAGAATCGTTTATTAATAAACAGGTTGAAAGAGATTCTGGTTTAAATATAGGTATGAGTTCCTATCGCTAATACAGCAGTCATGGACAAAAAAAGTAAAAATAAAAATACGTGTCTATTGTGGGCTATAAACTGAAACCTGCCCACAGGTTTCAGGTAAGAACTTAGTGAGTAAATTAATATATTCTCTGTATATGGAGGTAAGAACAGAAAATCCCTTTACAAATAGAATAAATCTAAACCTGCTTAGAACTGTGACGTTCTGGCAGGAGTTAGTAAGATGAACTGGTTGACCTTAGCTTTCCTAATCTTTCATTCTATGATTGATCTTGACAGGAAGAGAAAGTCACAGAGAAGCTGTCCAGGGGCAGGCCAGTCACCAGTACCTAACACCATGAAGTTTTAGCCTTTGTTCATCTAAATACGGAGCATTGCTTTGTACAAAGAAGAATGGAAAAACATCTCGGGAACAGATGTAAGAAAGCATTCTTTTCCTTTTTAGCAAAAATGTGGTTACCGTAGTCCACCACAGTCAGGACCAGAGGACACCATGCTGGCTAACGGAAACCAGATGCTCTGGTAAAGGAAGCCATGAATAAATATGAATTATTTTCAGCTGAATGACCTTCAATTATCTCCCTTAATGTTGAGCCCCAGTCCTCTGCCATAATCTTCCTTTGGTTACCTAACGAAGAGAACAACAAAGGCGCTCCATGATAGAGTGATTTATGGAGGACATGTACAAAGGCCATCTATGGTATGTGAGAAAGGGAGGGAGAGAGAGCTGGAGAGCAAGAGAGAGAGATTGAGAATTAGTTCAAGATCAAAAAGAAAAACACAGGAAACACAGTTTTGTGGGTAGAGTCCTGGCTATGAGCCAAGAGTCCTGGGTTCCAGTCCTTATTTTGGTACTCATTCATTGTGACATACTGGAGCACTTCAAATTATATTTATTATGAATCTAATGTCTTAGCCTCAGTATACCAAGATTTTCCCACCATTGCAAAATGGGCTGATATTTGTAGATTTCCTAATTTCCAGGAATGCTATGAGACTTGATAGTCATTTTCCTTCACACTAGCTCTACAATCCCGACGTTGTTTCCTTTATCTCTATATGGGACTATGTGCTATCCTAGGCCCATAGTTAAACATCTTGAAGATGTCAAGCTTGAATAGTCATTTTCCTTTTCCCAAACGGAACTTGTTTTTAACCAACTTCCCTTTACCAAACCACTTTTTCGTCACAATGGCTATATCTTAATAACTATTACATCCTTTTTTTTTTTTTTTTTTTTAAGGAGGTGGTGGTGGTGGTGTGGTGGCAGGAACTCTTCATAGTAAGAAAATTGTTAATGGGAAATGTAATCTTTTAGGGAAGATTTACTTATAGACTTACCCCATCTCTTTCTTTGGATTTTGCTAAATTTTTCTCAGCAATTTCAACACCCACAAGAACATCTCCACCTACATATCTTACCAAATGCAGACAAAGTTAAATTCATCTTGTTTCTTTTTTCTTGACTCTCCTCGATTCTGCCTCTCTCTTTTCTTCCACTTAAAAATAATTTCTGTTTTTCTGATCTATTTCTCTTAACAGATCCATGATTTTTCTAGAAATTGAGGTTTGGTAGAGTCTTCTCCTCTCCCTTATTGTTTACTGATTCTGATATAATCACTATCAAGAAATCAGAGAAGGTTTATTTTATGGTCCTTGACTGAGGCCTAAGGCTAAGAGGAGCTCTGGGAAATGAATAACAAAGACCAGATCCCATCCACTTTAACTTTCTCAACAAATATCTCTTATCAGTTTTCCTCCTCTGCCTCCTAGATAATCATTTTCTCCCTCTGGATATTTCCTAAAAAGCACGCAAACGTGCTATAATTATTTCTTCCATTAAAAAAACCGTGTCCCCCCCACGCCCCCGCAAGAGAAACAAAAAAAAAAACCTTTAAAACTACTATATGAGTTTCCTAGGGCTGCTATAACAAAATGCCATAGACTGGGTGGTTTAAACACCAGAAATTTATTTTCTCATAATTCTGGAGTCTAGAAGTCCAAGATCAGGGAGTTAGGTTTGGTTTTTCCTGAGGTCTGTCTCCTTGGCTGGCAGATATGGCTACCTGCTCGCTGTGGTCTTCACATGGTCTTCCCTCTGTGTGTGTGCATCCCTAATGTCAATCTCTGTGTGTCCTAATCTCCCCTTCTTATAAGGATACTAGTCGTATTATATTAGCGCCCACCCTAACTGCCACATTTTAACTGAATTACCTCTTTAAGGGCCCTATCTCCAAGTGTAGTTGCATTCTGAGATACTGAAGGTTAAGGCTTCAATATATGAACTTTGCAGGGACACAATTCAGTCTACAACAGAAACCAACAGCAACAAAAATTCTAAGAACCAGTTTTTACCCCACTCCCTTCTACTACTACCACCTGATTTCTTGCTCCCCTTTGCAGAAAATCTTCTCAAAAGAATTGTGTATACTTGCTGTCTCCAGCCTTTCCCCTCCCATTCTCTCAACACCACTCCATTCAGTTTTTTGCTTTCACCAGTCCACCTAAACTACTCTGGTCGGGGTCACTCACAACGTTGAAGATAAATCCAGTGGTCACTCTCAGTGCTCATTTTAATTGATAGAGCACCAACATCTGACACTGCTGATGGACCCTCTTTCTTGATACCCTCTACTCGTTTGGCTTCCAGAACACACACTCTCTTGGTTTTCCTCCTGCCGTCCTGGTTATACTCTCTCAATCTCTTTTGGTGGTTCCTCCTCTTTCACCAGAACTATTAATGTTGTAACAGCCAAGATTCTCCTCTTTATCAACATTTATCCCCTTGGTTAACTTATCCAGTTTCACACTTTTAAATACCATCATTATACTAGATTCCCAAGTTTATATCTCTAGCCCTCTGTCCAGAATTTTAAATGCCTATGTATCATTTCCATATGTATATAATATGTAAAAAATTGAATTCCCAAACCTACCCCATATGTTACCTCCTTGACCTCAATTTTTGGCAGCTCTATCTTTCTGGTTGCTGGGATCAACCATATTGAGTCATCCTTGACTCCTCTCTTCTCACATTCCATATTTTATTCACCATGAAATCCTATTGGCCCTACTAACAAATGTATTTAGAATCAGACCACTTCTTGCTACCTCTGTTACTACTAATCGGTGCCCAGACATGATCTTACCTCACTTGGATTACTGTAATTGCCTCCAAAATAGTCTCCCTGATTCCATACTTGACTCCCTAAAATCTATGCTCAGTAAAGCAGCCAGAGTGATGCTTTTAAATGCAAGTCAAAAAAAAAAAAATGCAAGTCAGATCCTGTCAGTCCTAGACCTAGAACCCTCCAATGACTCCACATGTCACTCACTGGAAAAGCCGGTCTTTATATGGCCTAGAGACCCTTCATGTTCTGCCCTCTCTTATATCTTTGATCTTATCTTTTGGTCTTCACCCTCTCACTTGCTGCTCCACTCACACTGGTCTCATTTGTTTTCTAGAACACAACAAGAACATTCCTGCCTCAAGGCTTTTGAGCTAGTGGGAGCATTCTTCTTCCAGATACTCACATAGATAACTCACTCCTTTCCCTCAAGCCTTTGCTTGTTATGTCCTTTTCATCAGGCTTGCCCTGACTGCCTTTTAAAAATTGTAAATTGCCTCAAACCCCACTCCACCCTTGTGATCCCTCTGACTTTATTCTATTATTATCTATTTAATTACTTATCTATTCAGTAGAACTTATCACTTTCTAATGTAATACATAATTTGTTCAATTATTATGTTTAATATTTTCATGTTTTTATCCTCTATAATGTCAGCTCCAGGAGGGTAGCAATTTTTTTTACCTGTTCACAAAGCATTGTGAACAATGGCAAATGTAGTTATTCAATAAATACATGTAGTTTTTGGCAAATGTAGTTATTCAATAAATACATGCTGGCAAATGTAGTTATTCAATAAATACATGCTGAAAGAATAAATGCATGATTTAAGAAAAATTAGCTCTAGAGGAGAAAATCCTTTAAGCTGAGTTCTCACATCATCGAGAGGATATTGTATTTCTATGATCTGTGTCACTAACTCGGTGGATCAACAAAGACCCTCATGGGCTCTTTAAGACCTGGGAAAAAAGTTTTTAAAAAATAATTGAAAAAAAGAATATGAAAAAGAATATATACATGTATAACTGAATCACTTTGCCACACAGCAGAAATTAACACAACATTGTAAATCAACTATACTTCAATAAAATATAAAAAAATAATGAAGACCTGGAAAGACCACCTTGAAGACAAAACTTTCAAGGAAAGGTTGGAATCACCTCAGCAAAAGGCCACACTTGCCTGAAGTCTCTTGTCAGTATAACTCTCACTCGAACGGACCACAGTCCTAAAGTCTGCCTCACATTCTCTGACGTTTTCCTCTACTATCTTTCTCCATCTATGGTGAGAAACTATAGGTGACTTAACCATGAAAGTCATTGGTCATCTTGATTCTGCCTGTTTGTTCACTCCTGACACTAAAGGTCCTGCAGGTGTCATTCACTAACTCACTTCCAATTCATGCTAGCCTCCCATCCAGGTCTTTGATGACACATTTTACCATATTGACTAAAACAGGCAGCAATATTTGTCACATTTAATAGTATCATGACATTTTAGCAGTCACCTCCTTCTGGAAGATGTTTATTCAGTTTTATACTGGTCCAAATTCATCTCCCAGCCCCAGTCTTCTTCCTCTAACTTACTCTTTGTATTGTTTTAGGTTAAGCTTTTGAAAAAACAGCTCTGATTTCATGAGACCTTGAATAGCTCCCAAAGACTGCTGAATAAATTCCAAATCCCTTCGCTTGCTGTTCAAGGCTGTCTATAATCCAACCAGAGTCCACCTTATCAGCCCCATTTTTCACTATGTCCCTATGCATACCTTAAACCTTAGACAAAATGGAACACTTGATACTCATTGAACAGATCTAATAGATTTCCTGCTTTCATGCCTTTCTCATATTGTTAATTCCACTTAGAGTACCCTTTCTCCCTTTCCACCATCTGAATTGCTTCTATCAGACTGAGTTTGAATACCATCTACTTTATAAAATTACCCTAAAACATCCTTCAATGAAGAGATATTTCCTTTCACTAAACTCCCACAGCGCTTTATCTGAACCTCTCTTTTGGCAATGATCACTGCTGCTTTCCGTTATATTTATATGTATAGCTGTCCTTTTTTCTCTCTGCCCACTCCCTTACCCACACTGCCCCTAGACAGAGAGTTCTCCCTCACCAGGGTGGATTTTATTATCCTGGGGTCTTCTACAGTTCTTAGCTCCATGCCTAGCACCTCAGAGTCACAGTTATGAATCTGTTGAATAGATGTTGAATAAGTTTCCAATTTTTTCTATCAGGTTGTGTAACTCTGTACTGCCTCCTTTATCCTCCTGTATCCCTTTGCTCTTATGACACCCTACTCTTCTGCCATCTGTTTTATTTTCCTCTCTGGTTCTTTTTGGCTTTGACTTCATTTTAGATCTCATGCTTTAAGCTATCCAGTGAAGTATGTACGTAAATTAGTAAAGGCCTCAAATCATTTCCTCGTGTGTACACTCACCAAATTAGTGAATGTATATTTAATGCAGAAATACATATTCTGTTTATAGCCCTAATCTTTGCATTGTGTGTCATACAGTTTAAAAGTGGGCCAATATTTATTTTCTCATACAATTGTGAAGGTCCAACTGGAAATTCTTAAAGAACAGAAGGCGTTTTGATTTTTTCTTTTGGTGATCAGAAGTACTAAAAACCAGACATCTTGAATGATCCCTGCTGGTCGTATTTTCAAATATCCTCTCCTGGTGTAAGAACATGTGACAAAGATTTGGCTTCAGATATTATGGTTGGTGTGGTAAACAGTTTATATGCTTAGATCCCTTCTTGTTCTTGGGTACTTGGGGTCCTGAGTGAGAGGAAGAAAGGTTTCATATCACCAGAAAGAGTGAAAAAAACAGTAACTGGCTTTGCTGGCATACATTCATTTTGGCAGGCTTTTCTTTCCACTTAGAGGAAAGTAACTGTCTGAGAACTGACTAACCAACTAGCATTTATTGAGCATCTACTCTGTATCAAGCCATGTGCTAAATTAGAAAGACCTTGAAGAAAGAGACTCATCCTTGTAATCACTTTCTTCAATCCAACAGGGCCAAATTTAATCTACTCATTAAACAAATGTATGGATCCTTTGCTATGTACCAGGAACAGTGCTAGGCACTGGGTATATTAAGGTGAATATGTCTGGTTATCTGATTTCAAGGAACTTATAGGATGAGAAATAGACAAAGAAGAATGACTATGAAAATTTAACCACAGTACAAGGCCAAATGTAGTAAAATAGCCAGTGAATGGTAGAGTCAGTGAGTACTGAAGGAGTTTGCAGGGAGATGACTTTAGGATGGGTGGTTTAGGGGGGCTAGAACTGAATCCCCAAACCCAGCCCAACTGATGATTCCAAAAATTCTATTGAGATTAAATTCTTGTTCTATAGTCCTGCAAGTACAGAGTCGTAGGTCAGCTTATTGTGAAGAATGTTCTGATACCGTTTTTAGAGTTAAAACTGAGATAGCTGCCTGGATTAATTTTGGGGTATGTGACTCTCTGACCCTCTGAACAGAGATTGTATTGACATCCTGTGCAACTATGAACCTTCCCTTTCTACTCTTTGTGAGACCTTAGGAAATAAATCCTAAATGAGTGTGGCAAGAAAGTCTGTAAAATGATCTGCCTATGATTATTAAAAGGTAGTGAAGTCTCTCTAACCAAAAGATGAGTTCTTTGCATCTGGGAAAGAGAGAGTTGGAATCTATTCTGTATCATCTATCATAAGCTTCTAGCTGCGGTCAAAGAGTTGAATATTTATTACAAGCAATGATGGAAGAGGCAAGAAGAGCCCAGTTTGATTTCCAGATCTAAGGCTGCATTTTGAGCCGACACTTAGAAAAATGCTTTGACTTAAATACTGAGCCAACTTGATTTGGAACTGTCACCACCAAGAGAGAAAATATCTGGAATACTTGCAATGTCATTTCTGGGTAGTCTGTCTTTTATGACTTGCCGTGCATTACTAAAGAGAGACAAGTGAATACTGTGTAGGATTGGGGACTACATGAAACCATTAGTGCTGTCATAGCAGGCAGAAACAAGACCACCAGGCAGAACAAAAGACCACCCAACACAAAACATGAGTTCCCATTAGCAGCATTGTTGAAACTGTATGCTCTTGACACTTGCATTTCAGAATGTTGAGCCACCAAGCACGCTGTAGGATAATTATTGCTTTGTGATGATATTTAGTGACTCTCACAATGTGGACCACCAATTCTGGTGTGGGTTTCTTCTTTTTTATTAGCACCATCTGAGAATGTCTGTGGTAGAGACTTTGGTGAATTTCGTCTGTCCTGTGGCCAAAGGAATGAAAGGAAGAACAATTTAGTTTGTTAATAGGGAAGAGTTCAGCAACAAAAAGCCCATGACACATGTCTGAAAGAGGCTTCATTGAGGGCTTTTTTTTCTCCTTTTTTTCCCAAACAAATCATACCAGAATGTTTTACTACCACTTCTTAAAGTACACTCTGTATGCAAATAGTCTTGTACTCATTTCAGAGCTGTGGTGGGATCTTTTTATCCAGCAAAATTTTCTGGTCACTATTTCTATCTCAGACAGACCCAGCTGTCTCCCAGTTAATAAAACAAACTAAAACAAAACACTTTTCTTTTTCCCTAGAAGAAATCAATATGATTGCTCAAGATAAGTTCTTTACCTTTTATTTTATTTCATGTTTTGTAGAGGAAAAGCCAGCCCAATTTCTCTCCATTTCTCCCCTTGTTCTCAGACTCTTTTCTTTGCCTTTATATCATTTTATTCTTCTTCTTATACTGAGTGTCTTGATCAAATTTTTAAATCTGAATTCACCAATACTAATTCTTGTCTAACTTATTTCCTGATGGCAAAATTTTTGATGAGTTTTTTTTATTGTTGATACTTTCTCCTCTTGTATTCTAGTTTGCTCAGTTAACATTTCGTCAAAGTTTATTTACAGATTTCCCTAGATGTTCACAATCATTATCCAACTTCTTTTCTCTCTCACATTTATGATTTCAACACCTTTTACATTCAACTTATTTTTAAGGAAGTTTCCATTTTATTTGAGAGTTTTGGGTTCAAAGAGAATGAATAATCCTTAAATCAGTAACTCAGCAACTTAGTTTTCTAATTGGAACTTACTTAGTTTCCAGATTTTGTTGTGAAATTGATTTAGCATGTTATTGTTGTCATTGTTCATAAAATTAATATTTAGTGGAAGCAACAAAGAAGTACCTTAACAATATCATAGAGAAAGGTTGACTTTTATATCTAACACATAAATCTCTTGATTCAAAACCTTTGACAAAAGTAAATCAAAATTGAGTTATCTTTCTCTGAAACTAATCTCTAGAGCAGTGTCACTAGTAGAACTGGGGCTCTTTAACCATTCCAGTCTGTTGCTTGAGTAAGCAACACTGCTGTGTTACAGGCAAGATTCTGGTCCAATTAGTGTTTGGTCAGAGGGGATACACCTTCTAAACCTTTCCAATTCAATGAGAGCAGAGTAGGCGTCTTACACAGTGCACAACTATAAATATTTGATGAACAAATGGCAAGAGATGAACACATAACTAGAGAATGATATAGACAAAAGAAGAGGCAAAATTGTAAAAGAGCTAGATCTGGAAGGAAAAAGTCATGAAATTTATGGATTTTATAGTTGAAATCTCTGTTTCACCTCTACATATGCATGATTTGCTTTTGAACCCACTGTACATGCCACGATTCCCAGGAACTCATCCCAAATTGAATTCCATCCTGGAATTCTGAGGTTTTCAAATACTAAATTATTCACCAGTTATGGAACAATCCAAATTTCTCCTCAATTTACTCAAGCCTCTTCTGACCATCATTTCCTGGGTATCCTTATAAGAAATTCTGAGTTTCTCATGTTGGTATATAAACTCTCTGGCTTCACTTGTGTGAGTTTATCTTCTTTCTCACTCAGGAGATTTCTCTGCTTTCCCATGCCCTGCATCATTCTTTCATCTGTAGGGGCTGATCTGTCCATTTCCTGTGGGGTAGACGCTTGGCCCAAATGTGTGTAATTATGAAGTTTCCCCTGGGGTGTAGGATGGTGGGAGGGGTAATTCCTGGTGCCTGGTGTACGCAGTCTGTGTCTCAAGAGAAGAATCATAGAAAACAATTAACTGAGCATTTGTCAAAAATGCTGGCACGTGCATATGTCTTTTAGCTCCCAAAAGATTTGTCTTCTGCTTTGCTAACCTCAGGATACTGGCCAGCCACAGGGAAAGACTGCCAAGCACATCCAGCTCATGTAGCAAGAGGCTGCTCCACTTGACTATCTGGAAATCATTCTTTCACTCACTTGGGAGGTTCTGGGGCCTTTTTATTTCCTCAGAAACAAGGCCCACCCAAATGATTTCAAGGGTACGTTGCAGCACAGTTTTCACAGGCAGACAAGCTGTGAAAGTTGGAAATCTGCAGCTCCTCTCCTTCCCCATTTAGTGCAGAACATTCTTTTCCCAACCACATAGGTTTACAGTCTCCCAAGACCTTTCTCGTGAAAGGCAATAGAACCCAGTGTCAAGTTAGGTTAAGATTAATAATTAGGAGGATCTGTAGCTACTGAGAATGTAGTTTCTAGATGAGCATCAATACTGACCACAGGAGGTGAGGGTTTGCCTTTTTTCTATCTGTTGTCAGGAATGATGAAGAGAAGCAGAGGGCTCTGGTTTGCCTCTCGAGTTCTCAGCTCCATTTCTCAGTGTTGAGAGTGGTGCACCGGGTAGAGGATGAAGCTTCCTTCCTATTTCTCTTTCACTGGTGGGCTGATGGTGGCTCCAAGTTGTCTGCAAGCCGAGGACACCAATGTGAAAATAAATTCCATCTTTCGCTCTGAACTTCTCTTCTCCTTATCTCAGATCAAAATGGCCTTTCTTTATCAAGCACATATAATAAAACTGTGAAAGCATGACCAATAAAAAATAGAAATTCAGTGAAAATAAATTTATGCCTGACGGTTCTTTTTTTCCCCATTTCATTACTTCCTTTCCATTCTCTAAACTGGAAGTAATATTTCAGTAATGGTCTTTCTAGTCTATATCTCTAACTACAGCACTTTCTTGCTTTGAAACTTCCAATGGCTTGCCACCATCTGTAGAATAAAGTAAATGGTCCCTAGCATGATGCCACACACCTGAACTCAAGCCTTGCTGAATTATTCCACCTCCCTAAGCCAGCAGGCCCTTTTCCGTTCTGTTCCCGTGCACAGGCTACTCTCTTTATTTGGAATGCCTTCAGTTCACTCTGCTTCCAAAAACACTACTTCAAAATGCAGCTTGGAAGTCACCCCACTCACAAGCCCTCTTCAACCATCCCTTCCCTCTTCCCCACCAGCACAGTTGTGCTTGCTCTTGGCACCATGGAATTGTGTACGTACTTCTTTTAAAATATACCATACTGTTTTGCCGGTGTTATTATTGTTGTTGTTCATTTGCATGTCTCCTTCCCCAGTAGAATGTGACCTCCTCTGGAGCAGGAGTTTCTTACTACTGTCATATTAACCTCAGGAGTTCTAAATGCCGGCCATAACTGTGGGTGTCAGGAGCCAAAGTCTTGCAAATGCTTAGTGATTCCTGAGAAATAGTCTCCACTGAAGATGAAATTGGTGTCTCCATTCTGTTTCCTGTCCTACGTCTGTTTCCCATTCAGTCAACAAACACTTATTGGGCACTAGTTGCTCTTTATTCTTTTCTTTAATTTTTGATCTTATCTTTCCCCTTTTTGTGGGAAAATTCTTAGACCATAAATCAGAGAACTTTGATTGCTGGCTATGTAATTTTCAGGCAAGTCTCTGAGCCCTAGTTTCCTTATTTATGAAATGGTAAGAATAGCACCTCCCTACCAGAACTTACAGAGCCATTGAGTAAATCAAATAAAGCAATTTCATGAGTAACTTATAATAATTATATTTTCTACTTGTATTGTTTCTGCTATTTTCCTGGCCTTTAACTGTCAATGTCTTTCCTCCATAGTGCTTCTTTCTTAACAGTGTATTTTCTTCCTGCTTGTTAACTTTCCTTCTCTTTCCATAATATTCTTTTCATGCTCCTCTTTCACAAGTGCCACCCTTTTCACTGATGTCTTCAAAATCATTTTTGAAAGTCAGTCACTGTACATCACAGCTCCTTGGGACTGTCACATTCTTTTTTCTCTGCTGCCCTATTAGCTTCCTTATAAACATCTTAAAAAATGTTTTTTCCTTTGGGAAAAACTTGAAAATTCAGGGGAAATTTAAACTTGTGCCTGGAATCAAACAGATGTACAATTCTCCTTTCAGAGGGTTGTGATTTTTGAGACTAAGGTCCTTAATGACTAGCAGGAAGGTTTCTAGGGTTCAGTTGATCAGGGACTGAAAATTCTCTTCTCCCCATGCTGCTGTTATAATTAATGGTCTGACAACATGACTAAAATTTTGTCCCTTTCCTATTTCAGTTATTCTTAGTTCTTAATTTTTATTTGCTCAATAATTTATTTGTTCAATATTGAGCACCTACTTTACACCAGACGTTTGCTTGGTATTGTGTTATTTTTCTTTTTATTAAAGTATAGTTGTATAATATTATGTAAGTTTCAGGCATACAATATAGTGATTCACAATATTTAAAGGTTATGCTCTATTTATAGTTATTATAAAATATTGGCTCTATTCCCCATGTTGTACAATATATGCTTGTAGCTTATTGTATACCTAATAGTTAATCCCCTACCCCTCTTAATCCCCTACCCCTATCTTGCCCCTCCCATCTTCCCTCTCCCCACTGGTAACCACTAGTTTGTTCTTTATAACTGTGAGTCTGTTTCTTTTTTGTTGTATTCACTAGTTTGTTGTATTTTTTAGATTCCACATATAAGTGATATCATACAGTACTTGTCTTTTTCTATCTGACTTATTTCACTTAGCATAATGCCCTCCAAGTCCATCCATGTTGTTGCAAATGGCAAAAGGTACTGTATTTTTATGAAAGGCATGGTCCTCACTCCCAGGGAGCAAACAGTCCAGTGGGGATAAAAGGGATCATGCTGGTGATTACAAGACATATTTGGGGGACACATGGCTGAGTTTTGGTCTGATTTGTTCCCTGATATATGCACAGCAAAGGCAGTGCCTTGGACATAGTAGGTGCTCAATAAATATTTGTTGAATTTATGAATACATTTTGAAATTGAAAATGTTGAATATGAGTTAATCAGTTAAAGGAAATGGAATAGGGTGTTGGAACAGGCAAAGGGAACAGCATATGAAATGGTCCAGTGGCAATAGAAAGCATAACAATTATGGGGAACTACAGATTTCTTTTTGGCAAACGCTTAGAGTGAGGGATGGGTGTGATGAGAGTTGAGCCCAGTAAATCTAGGTGTTCCTTGATAACGACCACCAACTACTATTTACCTTCCTTATATCAGGTGCTTTGCATACATTATCTTAAAACCTTACAACAACCCTATGAAAAAAACTAATATTCAGCCTCTTTTGTTCATTTCAACCTGATTTCACTTAACTACAAGTGGTTGTAGTATTTGAGAACTGTAGTATACTTGACCCTGGCCATATACTTCTCTGATGACAGACAAGGTGACCAGACCCCTGCACTTGAGTTCAGCTGCCTCTGGAAAAAAGACTTCAGGTTTAGAAGTGTTCTTTCAGCTGCTCTCAGACTCTCATTCTCTGGGAATAAATTTGAGAGGACCCTAGGTAATAAATGATCTGTAGCTTTCAACTGCGGTGCAATGTTTCCTTGAGCAGTTGGATGCCAAATTTCAGTAAAATGTGGAATAAGTAAACCAGAGGAAGTCTAACTGGAGCATAATTCTACTTGGAAAAAAAACTCTGGGAAAACACTATGTTCTCTGACTAAACCATCAAAAGGTATGAGTTTTGAAGTGGGCTAGAGCAGAAGAGCAGCAAAATTATGACTATTTTAAATTCTAAGAACTTTCAAATTACTGGTTGGAAATTCACTCTGGGGGTTATCATTAAGAGGTTTCAAGAGTCTTAGACTTCTTGTATTGGAAAGGATCTTATAGATCTTGAAGTCTAACTTCCTTGTTTTGTAGATGTGGAAACTGAGGTCAAAGAAGTTCAATGTCCCATAGCTGTGCATGGAGGTCAGTGTTCTCTCTACTGTACCACATTATCTCCTGATAACTTTAGGTATTACTATTCTAACGTGAAAAGCTCTTTTTTAAATTTTTTTAACATCTTTATTGAAATAAAATTGCTTTAAAACGTTGTGTTAGTTTCTACTGTATGACAAAGTGAATCAGCTATATGTATACATATATCCCCATATCCCCTGCCTCTTGCATCTCACTCCCACCCTCCCTACCCCACCCCTCTAGGTGGTCACAAAGCACTGAGGGATCTCCTGTGCTATGTAGCTGCTTCCCACTAGCTATTTTATATTTAATATAAATATATAATATTTATATTATATTTGACATATATATATGTCAATGTCACTCTCTCACTTCGTCCCAGCTTACCCTTCCCCATCCCCGTGTCCTCAAGTCCATTCTCTACGTCTGAGTCTCTATTCTTGTCCTGCCCCTAGGTTCTTCAGAACCATTTTGTTTTTGTTTTTGTTTTTGTTTTAGAGTCCATATATATGTGTTAGCGTACGGTATTTGTTTTTCTCTGTTTTACTTACTTCACTCTGTACGACAGACTCTAGGTTCATCCACCTCACTACAAATAACTCAATTTCATTTCTTTTTATGGCTGAGTAATATTCCATTGTATATATGTGCCACTTCTTCTTTATTCATTCATCTGTCAGTGGACACCTAGGTTGCTTCCATGTCCTGGCTATTGTAAATAGTGCTGCAATGAACATTGTGGTACATGACTCTTTTTGAATTATGGTTTTTTCAGGGTACATGCCCAATAGTGGGATTGCTGAGTCATATGGTAGTTCTATTTTTAGTTTCTTAAGGAACTCTATACTGGCTGTATCAATTTACATTCCCACCAACAGTGCAAGAGGGTTCCCTTTTCACCACACCCTCTCCAGCATTTATTGTTTGTAGATTTTTTTTTTTTTTTTTTTTAATCTGCGGTACGCGGGCCTCTCACTGCTGTGGCCTCTCCCGCTGCGGGGCACAGGCTCCAAACGCGCAGGCTCAGCAGCCATGACTCACGGGCCCAGCCGCTCTGCGGCACGTGGGATCCTCCCGGACCGGGGCACGAACCCGCGTCCTCTGCATCGGCAGGCGGACCCTCAACCACTGCACCACCAGGGAAGCCCTGTTTGTAGATTTTTTGATGTTGGCCATTCTGACTGGTGTGAGGTGACTGGAGTTTCGATTTGCATTTCTCTAATGATTAGTGATGCTGAGCATCCTTTCATGTGTTTGTTGGCAATCTGTATATCTTCTTTGGAGAAACGTCTATTTAGATTTTCTGCCCATTTTTGGATTGGGTTGTTTGTTTTTCTGATATTGAACTGCATGAGCTGCTTGTATATTTTGGAGATTAATCCTTTAATCAGTTGCTTCATTTGCAAATATTTTCTCCCATTCTGAGGGTTGTCTTTTAGTCTTGTTTATGGTTTCCTTTGCTATGCAAAAGCTTTTAAATTTCATGAGGTTCCATTTGTATATTTTTGGTTTTATTTCTATTTCTCTAGGAGGTGGGTCAAAAAGGATATTGCTGTGATTTACGTCAAAGAGTGTTCTGCCTATGTTTTCCTCTGAGTTTTAAAGCGTCTGGCCTTATATTTAGATCTTTAATCCATTTTGAGTTTATTTTTGTGTATGGTGTTAGGGAGCATTCTAATTTCATTATTTACATGTAGCTGTCCAGTTTTCCCAGCACCACTTATTGAAGAGGCTGTCTTTTCTCCACTGTATATTCCTGCCTCCTTTATCAAAGATAAGGTGACCGTATGTGCGTGGGTTTATCTCTGGGCTTTCTATCCTGTTCCATTGATCTATATTTCTGTTTTTGGACCAGTACCATACTGCCTTGATTACTGTGGTTTTGTAGTATAGTCTGAAGTCTGGGAGCCTAATTCCTCCAGCTCCATTTTTCTTTTTCAAGATTGCTTTGGCTATTAGTGGTCTTTTGTGTTTCCATACAAATTGTGAAATGTTTTGTTCTAGTTCTGTGAAAAATGCCATTGGTAGTTTGATAGGGATTGCATTGAATCTGTAGATTGCTTTGTGTAGTGTGGTCATTTTCACAATGTTGATTCTTCCAATCCAAGAACATGGTATATCTCTCCATCTGTTTTTATCATCTTTAATTTTTTTCATCAGTGTCTTTTGGTTTTCTGAGTACAGGGCTTTTACCTCCTTAGGTAGGTTTATTCCTAGGTATTTTATTCTTTTTGTTGCAATGGTAAATGGGAATGTTTCCTTAATTTCTATTTCAGATTTTCATCATTAGTGTCTAGGAATGCAAGAGACTTATGTGCATTAATTTTGTATCCTGCTACTTTACCAAATTCATTGATTAGCTCTAGTAGTTTTCTGGTAGCATCTTTAGGATTCTCTACATATAGTATCATGTCATCTGCAAACAGTGACAGCTTTACTTCTTCTGTTCCAATTTGGATTCCTTTTATTTCTTTTACTTCTCTGATTGCTGTGGCTAAAACTTCCAAAACTATATTGAATAATAGTGGTGAGAGTGGGCATCCTTGTCTTGTTCCTGATTTTAGAGGAAATGGTTTCAGTTTTTCACTATTGAGAATGATGTTGGCTGTGGGTTTGTCATATATGGCCTTTCTTATGTTGAGGTAATTTCCCTCTATGCCTACTCTTTCTAGGGTTTTTATCATAAATTGGTGTTGAATTTTGTTGAAAGCTTTTTCTGCATCTATTGAGATGATCATATGGTTTTTCTCCTTCAGTTTGTTAATATGGTTTATCACATTGATAGATTTGCGTATATTGAAGAATCCTTGCATTCCTGGAATAAACCCCACTTGATCATGGTGTATGATCCTTTTAATGTGCTGTTGGATTCTGTTTGCTAGTATTTTGTTGAGTATTTTTGCATCTATGTTCATCAGTGATATTGGCCTCTAGTTTCCTTTTTTGTGACATCTTTATCTGGTTTTGGTATCAGGGTGATGGTTGCCTCATAGAATGAGTTTGGGAGTGTTCCTCCTCTGCTATATTTTGGAAGAGTTTGAGAAGGATAGGTGTTAGCTCTTCTCTAAGTGTTTGATAGAATTCTCCTGTGAAGCCATCTTGGCCTGGCCTTTTGTTTGTTGGAAGATTTTTAATCACAGTTTCAATTTCAGTGCTTGTGAAGTGCAGTGTCTGTTTATATTTTCTATTTCTTCCTGCTTCAGTCACAGAAGGTTGTGCTTTTCTAAGAATCTGTCCGTTTCTTCCAAGTTGTCCATTTTACTGGCATATAGTTGCTTATAGTAATCCCTCATGATTCTTTGTATTTCTGCAGGGTCAGTTGTTACTTCTCCTTTTTCCTTTCTAATTCTGTTGATTTGAGTCTTCTCCCTTTTTTTCTTGATGAGTCTGGCTAGTGGTTGAAATCAAAGAGGAAATCGAAAAATACCTAGAAACAAATGACAATGAAAACACGATGACCCAAAACCTATGGGATGTAGCAAAGGCAGTTCTAAGAGGGAAGTTTATAGAAATACAATCCTACCTCAAGAAACAAGAAAAATTGCAAATTAACAACCTAACCTTACACCAAAAGCAATTAGAGAAAGAAGAACAAAAAAACCCCAAAGTTAGCAGAAGTAAAGAAATCATTAATATCAGATCAGAAATAAATGAAAAAGAAATGAAGAAAACAATAGCAAAGATCAATAAAACTAAAAGCTGGTTCTTTGAAAAGATAAAGAAAATTGATAAACGACTAGCCAGAGTCATCAAGAAAAGCTCTTTTTAATTAACTCATTGGGTGTACAGAATTGTATCACTCTTGTTTAATGGTCTACATGCCAGTCATTCAGTTGTCCATTTAAAAATATTATTCATTCTTAGCGCCTTTAAGGTTGTAGAAGATGTCTGTGGAGGAAGAACTGAATTCAGTCAGCACAATTTTCTTTCATCTTGGCTTTATTGCCATTTCTGTTATTTTTAGTTTGAAGGAGCTCAAAATGCTTTGCCCATTATATGCCTTAATTATTTTGCAGCATGTAGAAAGTATTATTAATAAAATATTAGTTTACGAAACAAAAGGTCAGATAGGTTGATTTACTGGCTTACCTTCAGGTTGTACAGGAATCACAGCCAGAATCCAGTTCTTAAGAATCCTAATTGACCTCAAAGGTCAGAGTTACCCAGAGCTTCTCCTTGGAGGGGCTTTGTGGGATGAAAAGGCATATTATGTGGTCCTCAAAGAGTGCCTGGAGAATTTCCTGAAAAGCTTTGCAATAGTACTTCTCTAATCAAAGAGTAAGCTTTTGTAAGAGAACTTCATGAAACAACTGGTATGGTGCTTGATTTAGGGTTTTTCCATCATCATTGACAGTGGAGCCTTAATAGGAAAACAAACAAATAAAAACATCTGGACTGATGGAAACTAATATGGAAGCATCTGATATAGTATCTAGCAGAGAGGAGTTTTGATGGAAAAAAAGAAAGGGAAAGAGGGAGAGTGGAAACATGGTAAGGCCTTTTCAAAACAGCTTTTAAAACAGAAAAGAATGGACCCCAAATTCAAGTTGTTTAGTATCCCAAAGATAATACAATGCATTTGGGCCTCTTCAAAATGTTCTATTTGTAGAATTTATGACTTACATTTGGAGTGAAGTTTTGAATGTAACTTCAAGGAATATTTGAAAAACCTATTTTTGTTGAGGTTTCTTCTCATGTATTTGCATAATTGAAATAACTTGGTCTTTTGACCAATTCTGTTGTGTAAGAAATATTTTATGTGTCGTTATATGGATCCAAGTGCCAGCACTATAGTAATAAAGCACATGGAGCTATGAAAAAGAAACCCTTCTTAATAGTGAAATCCAGTTGGCAAATCCCATTTGTCATGAAAATTATTGAGATTAATTATAACATGTTCTATAAAATCTTTGGTAAAAGTACTCTGCAATTGTAAAATTCATAACACATAATCTTTGAGGAACTAAAGTTTTAAGCTATTTTGTTAAATTTTTAATTACAAAAACTTACGTGCGGGAACAGTGATAAATGATGGATTTATCTTTCTGTGTTGTGTGGGAAAGGGTTAGTGATATGGCAAGACATTCTTTCAGGGTCAGTTCCTAGAGCATACCTCTAATCCCAAATTCATAACACTACCAATTTATTCCTAAAGAGACCCAACTTCTTAATGAAATAAAAATGCAAGCTCCTTTGGCCAAGTCTATTCAAGATCCTCCATTAACTGTCATTTCTACCTTTGTGGACTCCTCTCCACCAAGAACCCCTGGCGTAAGCCTTGCATTTGGACCTCACTCTCCTGTCTCTCAAGTACCTCCTCAGCATCTTCTCTCTGTCATTTCATCTGCCTTGAGTCCTCCCCACCCTGCCCCTCACCTGTCTGATACCCACACCCATGCCGATATCCACCATTAAAATAAAAAATGGTACGTGTAATTCAAGTTCTGGCCAAATGCTACATCCTCCATAAAGAGTGCCCCATTCCACTTACTAGGCCAGTGGCTAGTCACTTCTTTTTCTGAAATCCCAAAATACGTCATAATCAGTGCCACACCAAAGGGAAAAACACTCTATCATATAGAATAGCCCTTTGTGCACACTTTTCTTATCTCTTCCACCAGAATATAAATTCTTGATAGCAAAGAGCTGGACTTGTTTGTTTCTGAATTATCTACAGTACTTAGCACAGTGCTCAGTACATTTTAAACCCTTGGCAAATATTTGAAGGATAAACAGACTGAAAAACAGCTCATAGGACCTCACAAAACTGATGACTTTCCTTTCTGAATGACGATGATTAAAATAAAAATAATGATAGCAGCTGACATTCATTGAGGATTTGCCATGTGCCAGACAATGTTATAAGTATTTCACATGTATTAATTGCCAAGACAGTCCTGTGACTTGGATACTATTTTCATTTTCCTTTTAGTGATTAGGGGAACTGAGGCAGAGAGGTTAGGGAATCTGCTCAAGTTATACAGAATGGTATTTGGAAGGCCAGGATTAAAAACCCAGGCAATCTGTCTCCAAAGCCCTCACTCTTAATTTCTTTACAAACATCTCACCTTTTTCAGGCTTTCCCTGATATTCCAGACAAATGAAGTCTCATGTGGGCACCTTCTTTCCCAGTTAATGAAAATATTCATGTCCTCTCTTGAAAAGACCACATGTGTTACAGTTACCAGCAGTGACTGAGACTTTGGCCATCCTCAAAGAGAGCCACACTGTCTGCTTGATAAAAGCCATAATTTTCCTGACCTGCTCCGGGCCTGGCGCCCTCAAAGAAAATGCAGGCAGACACTTGGCAACTCGGCTCTCCCAGACTCTCAAGCACAGTGCTGTGTTAGTGTTGGCAGTGGGGGACGGTTTGCTTCCTCCTCCTTTCATGAACTGTCACATCAGCCTCTTTGATCCTCCCAGGGTCTCGAGTGTGCCAAAATCGTAATTCCGTGTCTTTGCTCTGTTTCAGATAAGTGCCAGAGAAAACGCTACAGTCGGTAATAGCCAAGGTAGGGAAATATTGCTCCCTGCACAGTATACTGTTTATATATTGCATACTCAGAAAGGTTTCAGAGTGGAGGCATTGGTTATTTTTATTGCTCCAAAGCCATGAAAGGGAAAAAATGGGAATGAACAGAAATTGATACATCTGGAACAAGAGCCAGGCATGATTTACTCACATTTTTACCTGACCTGAAATTGCTTATTTAGAAAAAAGAAACATTATAAAATCTCAGGAAAATGTCATGAATCAGAGCCAGCATGATTTCACATCGGGGCTCCATAAACTTTTTTTAGGCAAAGAAACTGTCCAGGAAAATCAAATGAGCCAAAGGTAGCCCTGCCACCGCAACTGTCACCATAGCGACAGTTTCCTAGCGCGCTGCCTTGTGATGGCGCAGCTTAGGAGACTCAAACGTTCAGGGTTGCAAGTGGATGGAAATCTGGTGGTTCACTCGAAGCTGTTCTTACTAGGGCAGAGGGTGAGTGCTTGTTTGGGAAAGTAACAGACAAGAGACTTTCACCAAAACACTACTTTATTGCCTCAAAAATTGCTTTGCCCTAACCACACACTACATCACTGAAACACAACTACAGGAAGTTAGAAGAGAAAAAAAAGCTGATTAAAGCCTTCCATCCTGCTTTAATGGTTCCCTTACCTCGTGTGTTCTTGGCACATTGTAAGCAATATGAGCACAGTTATGAAGCAATTAGATAATAAATGCTATTCTTATAGCTACCAGCTGGAAGAGACTTTACAGACCATCAATTTTTTTCTTTTAATTAACTAAACTCCAGACTTTATTTGAATTTCATCCATTTTTCCATTAAGGTCCTCTTTTGATTCCAGGATTCAATCCAGGAAAGCACATTGCATTTAGTTGTCATGTCTCCCATCTCCTTTGATTTGTGACCGTTTCTCAGTATTTTCTTTTTTAAAAAATGACCTTGACAGGCCTTACGGGTATTAGCAAGGGATCCTGTAGAATGTCCTCCAATCTGAGTTTGCCTGATGTCTTTCTCGTAAGTAGACTGGAGTCATGGGTTTGGGGGAAGAAGATAAGAGAGATGAAATGCCCTTCTTATCACATTATATTGAGAGTACATGATAACTGCATGCCATTATTGAGATATTAACATTTATCACTTGGTTAATGTTGTGTTTGCCAGATTTTTCCAGTGTAAAGTTACTATTTTTCTTTTCCCTATTCTATTCTTTGGAAGTGAGTCAGAAAGCCGAGGCCATTCTCAAGGTATATCTGGGTAGAAGGAAGAGTCAAGATTCACCTCTTGGAGTGGGGTGTATCTATGTATATTATTCAGAATTCTTCTATAAGAAAGATTTGACTCTTCTTCCCCATTTTTAAAATGCAATTATTCATTTATATCAACATGTACTCATGTACATTTATTTTACATTTTGGATTATAACTCTATATTGTGTTATTTTGTTGACCAAATTGTTCCAGCTTTGGCTATTAGAAGCTCCCTTTGGTTGGCTTCCTTTGACATGTCCCCATCTATTTTTTTGTTGGGCACTTTCTTCCTTTTTGGTGCCACAAGGTGCTCCAGGCTCATCTTTTATTTTACCTGCCCAAGCTCTAGCATCAGGTATTTCTCCAAGGAACCCTGGTTCTTTTTATTCAAGAATAGTTTTTAGAAACCAAGGAGGTCATCAGTTTTTAACTCCCTTGCTCAAACAAGGAAGCTGAGGTGCAAGTGGGGAAATAAATTACCCAGGATATGACACTTAGTTAGTGGTGGGCAGGAATTAGAATCTGGGTCTGACTCTTGGTTCAATAGTCTTTGTTGTATATCTATGCTTTTCTGGCTAGTTTGTGTGCTCCTTGAAGTTAGGAAGTATGTTTTCTACTCTTTGTGAAATCTCTATTGTGTCTTCTGTAGTGTCAAGCACAGAATAGTCAATAAATGCAGGAATCAACTCTGCAGCATTCTCATTCAGCCTTACTTTTCACTGTCCAGGTCAGACTCTCATTAACTCTTGCCCTGAGCTATTGCAATCTCCACTAAAATGGAAGTTTTCCTCTTCTCTAATCTGTCCTACTCATTGTTGCAAGACTAAGAATAGAAAAGCAGAATTGTCGTCATCTCTTACCCAATACCATCTTATAGAATAAAATTAAACTCCACAACATGTCAACTTATTCCCATTTTTCTGAAATCTCGGACAGTCTTTGAAAGCCATCTTAGCAAATTTTACTACATGATGTGTTGCGCATAAAAGAAGGACCCTCAGATATAGCCTTAGCTTTCATCTCTTCTACGACCCATTTCATCTCTGTCTTTCACCAAATTCACATTTTTCTTTCCTGTCCCAGAATA
The DNA here is from genome assembly GCF_949774975.1 of Lagenorhynchus albirostris. NCBI lineage: Eukaryota > Metazoa > Chordata > Mammalia > Artiodactyla > Delphinidae > Lagenorhynchus > Lagenorhynchus albirostris. The sequence continues at coordinate 58,682,162 of NC_083096.1, read as the reverse complement.
AGTCCCTACTTCTTTCATAGGTTTTAATCAGTGTCATTGGGTCTGCTTTCTCTGGATTAGTGTTTAATTAATTATCATCTCTGAGTCTTAAATTTGTTTCCTCTTTTTCTACTGGCTCATTCCATTGAACATGTTTATATATGAATTCTTTCCCATCCTTGAAAAAAAAACAGCAACACAGTTTCCCTTGCCTTTTCTTCTTCTTTTTTTTTTTTTTTTTTTTTTTGCGGTACACGGGCCTCTCACTGTTGCGGCTTCTCCCGCCGCGGAGCACAGGCTCCGGATGCGCAGGCCCAGCGGCCATGGCTCATGGGCCCAGGCGCTCCGCAGCACGTGGGATCCCCCCGGACCGGGGCACGAACCCGCGTCCCCTGCATCGGCAGGTGGACTCCCAACCACTGCGCCACCAGGGAAGCCCTACCTTTTCTTCTTCACATCTGCTATTCTTCCTTCCATTTACCTTCATATTACTTAAAAAAGCCTCCACTCACAGCTTCATCTTTCCCACTTACTGATTGACTTATCCTACCTGGGTTCAGATTCCCCACCGTAATCATCTATTTACAGTATCCCTAATGTATCATGAATGATCTCTTTAAAGTTTTTAATTACTCCGTCAGTCATGGTCACAGTAGGAAACAGCACATTGAAAGGGTTTAATTTTAATGAAGTAAATTTTAGTGAACTCAAATAACCCCTTGGGGAGGTGAAGGGAGCTAATCATAGGTGGTGAGGTCTCCAGGAGCTAGCCAGAGCAGGAAAGTAAGACCTGGAGCGGTAAATGAGGAGAGGAGTATTATCAGAAACAAACAAGAGCTGTAACAATCTGATAAGAGCTGTGGCCTTAGTAGAGCAAAACCAGCCTCTGCCAAAACCAATGCCAGCACGGAGGGAGCAGAGAAGAAATTTCTTACCTTGCTCTTCTTTTACCCTTTGATGTCCTGCTGGTGTCTTCCATTGTTTAACCCAAACTCAGCAGAAGGCAAGAAAGCCCAGATAATGCAATTTGTAGAGGTCAGTTTTCTAAGGGATAGAGAGCAGGGCAAAGAAGGGTGGATAAATGATGTGAGGGATGTGAGGCACGAACAGAATAAGCAGTATAGTTATTATCTGACATAATATTTAGGAAGATTTTTCTGCTCACTTAAAGTTTTTCCATGCTCTGAGATCTGTAATGCTGTCTCCTGGTTTCTTTCAATACTACCTTCATTTAAAAGACTATTGTGGGGCTTCCCTGGTGGCACAGTGGCTAAGAATCTGCCTGCCAATGCAGGGGACATGGGTTCGAGCCCTGGTCTGGGAAGATCCCACATGCTACGGAGCAACCAAGCCCGTGCGCCACAACTACTGAGCCTGTGCTCTAGAGCCCACGTGCCACAACTACTGAAGCCTGCACGCCTAGAGCCTGTGCTCCGCAACAAGAGAAGACACCGCAATGAGAAGCCTCTACACTGCAACGAAGAGTAGCCCCCGCTCACCGCAACTAGAGAAAGCCTGCGCACAGCAACGAAGACCCAGTGCAGCCAAAAATAAATAAATAAATAAATATATTTTAAAAAAAGAAGACTATTGTGCACCCACTATGTTGAGAGCACTGTTCTAGACATGAGATTCAGTGGTGAAAAGATAGGCACTGTCCCTTCTTTCAGGGACCTTCAGTTCTAACAGTTTCTTTTTCATACATTCTACCAGGTTTTCCCTTATCCTCCTCATTTAATATCAACGTTCCTCAAAATTCTCTCCTTGAATCTTCTGTCTGTCTCTCTTGTTACCCCAGGGCTTTGGTTCTCACATACATGCAAGGACTTCCCAATCAATACTCTAAACTTAGACTGTTTGGCTTGTTAGCAAAGGATTCAAGGCCCTCAATATACTGGCCTCAACATTGTTACTTTTATTTTCTTACTTTTTCATGTATTCTCTATGCTCCTCCCACCTATAAAGGATCCATCTCAGCGTTTTGTTTTGTTTTGTTTTGTTTTAATCTGCTTTGTTCATTGATGTCTCTGAAGTGCCTATAATAGTATCTGATACACAGTAGGCACTCAATAAATATTTATTGAGTAATAACTGAATTGCTTACATGAAGTCCCTAAACATAAGAACTTGCTTATTTCTGCACCTTTGCTCACATAAATTTTCTTGCATCATCTCCATTTGTAATCCAATCTACCTTCAAGCCACAACTCAAATATCATTTCCCCTATGAGCCCTCTTAGATACTGTCTAATCAGAATTAATCCATTCAAATGTACTGCCAGTGTACCTTGTTAATATTTCTTCTTCAGCACCACTCTTATGCCATATATTTTAGTTAAATTTATATATTTCTTTTCTCCAGCTTTTTGAGGCAAATAAAAATTGTGTATATTTAAAGTATACAATGTGATGTTTTGATATATGTATACATTGTAAAATGAACACCATAATCAAGTTAATATATGCATCACTTCACATAGTTATGATTTATTTATGGTGAGAACAGTTAAGATCAACTCTTAGCACATTTCAAGTATACGATATAATATTTTCTATATTCACCATGCAGTACATTAGATCTCCAGAATTTACTCATTCTGTGTAACTGAACTTTTGTACTCTTTGGTCAATGGATGTGTATATTTCTTATCTCCTCTCACAACACCACTAAAGTTACCTAGGCTATTTATTCATTGCTATTTCTCCCCCACCTCTCCACAGAGCTTGCCAAAGTGCTTTGTTAAATTTAAGAAGACAAACATTAAGTCATTGCCCAAATAATCAAATTTGCCTCTCTCCGTCACTTAATATTAATATGTAGAAAAAGTGCAGGTCCCTCCTTTGTAGGAAAGTGAGGACATAGTGCATCTTTCATTTTGTGGTTCCTGAGAGTCACCAGAAGGTGTACTTGAAAAGCCTATGTCAGATAGCACGAATGGGATGCACCTCCAGGCTCTGCAGTGGATGAGCCCTCATTTAGAATGGGCTTCTGAATCTTCAACACTGTGATGCCACACTAGCCTATCTGTGCTGTAAAATGTATATGACCCAGCTCTAGTAAACTCAATTGTATTGATAGGAAGCCATATGGATCCAACTCAATATCGTTATGAAAACTGTCTTTTACAGGAAAAAAATTATCTATGAGTAGATATATACAGAAATCCAGAATAAATTACTGATGAATTTATAAGTATTAAAAATGATCCTCTAAGTCTATATGGAGATACTTGAGGTTGGTTTGTAATAATTCAGCTGGCCCTATTTTTGAATCTATTTATCATACCCTAAGAATTAGAGATCAACAGTCAAATCCAGGTTGGGCTTTAGCAATCCCAAATTGGCTTCCTTCTTTACTCCTCCACTAACATGTGGTGAGAATCATGCTTCTACTTCTCTTTTTGTTGTCTGGTCTTGGCTTCTGATCTACAGTGGGTGACTATAAAGACTAGAACACACATGTAGCTATAAGAAACTGCTGCATGCAAATTAATTCCTTTGACTTCAAGAATATGAAAATCCCCCACCTGCCTCAGCTTACAATAAACTAGAAATGAGGAGAACTGTAGCCTCCCAAGGACAACTGTAAACTTCCAATTTAAAAAATTGATTGATGGGGCTTCCCTGGTGGCGCAGTGGTTGAGAATCCGCCTGCCGATGCAGGGGACACGGGTTCGTGCCCCGGTCCGGGAAGATCCCACATGCCGCAGACTGGCTGGGCCCTTGAGCCATGGCGGCTGAGCCTGCGCGTCCGGAGCCTGTGCTCCGCAATGGGAGAGGCCACAACAGTGAGAGGCCCGCGTACTGCAAAAAACAAACAAACAAAAACTTGATTGATGAAGAAACAAAGATAGCGTGACTTGACACTGGCCAGCTGTTAGCCAAACTCATTTACTTTTGTTCCTAGGCACGCAACTAGAGCACATCTTTTAGCCTCCCATCAAATCTAGGTCTTATGATTGGCTTTTAACCAGTGGAATCTGAGTGGAAGTGATATATACTACCTCAATGTCCGGCCATAAAAATTTCCTGTGCTTCAATCTGCATGATTTTTCCCTTGCAGAGTGTGATGCAGATAAACATGGTAACTTGGAAGCTACATGATGAAGATGGCATAGCCTGAAGGCAAAAGGATCCTGGATCCTTGAATCACAACTTGGAAAAGGACTGGCCAGTGTTTAGGGACACCTCTTTTAGACTTTATGTGGTAAGTTTCCATCACTTTTGGTGTTATAAAGACTCATGTTATCTTAACTAAAAAGAGGGAGGGTCAAGGGAAGTGTTAAGAAATAGAAGGGTAGAATAAATGGTGTAAAAATTATAATACAGGGGATATACATTAAATCTTATTCTGCATTAGTTGACATAGTCGGAGTAGCTGCTCATGCTGTCTTCCTCCAAAAAGCAAGACAACCTACTGGTTAAAAAAAGTATAAGTTGATTTTTTTTTATTAATTTGCTTTGGTCACCTATGGCCAGCAAAGTGAGAAGGACAATTCAACAAACTAAACACACATTCATGAGTCTAAGACTAAGCAATGTAATCTAATATGTACCTAGAAAAGAAATACTCCTTTAAAGAAAATGATTTCCAGAAATGGATTGTTGTCTCCACTAGTTCCAACCTTATTCATTATTGTGGAAAGCAGTTTAACTCCTTAGAGTCCCACTGACTCAAGCATCTCCATTCCAGGAAAGATATTTATTCTTTGTTTGCTTAAGTAAATCTCTTTTGGGAAAGTTATCCTAGGTCAAAGGGATGTGCTGCCTCAAACTCGATGTCCAACATCTACTTTCCAGAAAGCAGAAAAATACTTAAAACATTTAGGTAATAGATTTTTTTTCAGACTCTATGCAGAAAGGATTCCAAAATATTTATCACTGGATCCGAGTTGCATACTGTACACAGCATTCCTTTAGCCTTATTATTTTTTCAAGGATGATAAGATCTAAGTTTGGACACGACACCCATCCAAATTTTCATTGTTTCCTTCACAAAGGTTCTAGAGTTTACTACTACTGCCAAAAATTGGCAGAGAGATATTCTGGTTACACCAGAACATGTGAGATAAAAGTGGGAACTTTACAAAGTATTTTTAGGTGAAGTCTACTGAACTCAATATTATCTATGAGATAAAATATAAAAATCAATATGGATTATTGGCCGAGAATTTTTGTCTTGCCTTCTGGAAGAGTAGGTGTATTTGCTGAGGTATGCTGAGTAGCCTGGCATGTACAATACTGGTTTATAATCCTTCCAGTATCAGAATCAATTCCAGGCCACTGGACAAAGCTACTAGCCAAGGTTTTCACATGAACAATTCCCAAGTGTGCTATATGTAGCATGGCCAAGAAAATGTGGTGACCGCTTTCTGGAGGATCAGCATAATTTCTCCATGAAAGGCCTTATTTATTATCAAATAACTCATAGTCATTAGTTTTGAGTAGATTGAATTTATTTACTGACTCCCTTCTCTGTACCTAACTGAAGATACAGACCAATCTGGTAACAGACCTAGATTTGTACCAAGATACATATTAATGAAGAGAGGAAAGAAGCTGACATGCTCACACAGTCCCAAGTGCTATTCTCAGTGTTTAGCCCTTATATCAATTAATTTAAACACTAAGAAATATGCCAGAGTTACATACATAATGGTTTAGAGTTTGGGCCTAGCCTTAGAAAAGATGCCAAAGCAAGATGCCAAAGCAAGTGATTAGTATTATCACTTACTTTTACTCAGTGCTTACTTTGACCAGGCATTGGACTAAGTGTACTACTTATTTCATTTATCTCTTTCAACAAACTTTTGGGATAAATATGAGTTTGTTTCTATTTTTAGTTGCTTGTCCAAGATTACATAACTTCTGTGTGGAAGGTCTTAAAATTCAGCCTGCCTTGAGGTCTCAAAATAGAGTGAGATTCAGCGACTATTTGATATTCTAGGAAATATCTTCATATTGGCAAATTCAAAACGTTGGAAACAGTGGGAAATCAAGTGGATTAACTACATCTGCTTGACTTTTATAAAAGATAAATATGTCCAGAACTAAATAGCCCAAGAAATTTTGATGCTTTTGGTTTGTTTTTATTATAAAAAGTTTCAATTACACATAAGTAGATAATATTTAATGTCCATCATAATGGCAAAACTTAATGTCTGATAACACTAAGTGATGGTGAAGATGTGGGGAAATGGGAACTCCAGCACATAGCTGTAGGACTCTAATTTGGTACAACCACTTTGTGGAGCAATTGCAACAATTAAGTTAAACATGTCAATACTCAGCAAGTCTACTTCTTGAAGTCTATTCTAGAGAAGATCTCACACGTGTGCAAGGAGACATGCTCAAGGATGATTGTTACAACTCTGTGAGATCAACAGTGAAAACAACCTAATTGTTCTGTATTAGGGAAATGTGAGCTATGAAACTCACCTATAGTATTAAATTTAAAACTTCAAGTCACAATAATAGTTTTACATTTACATAGAATGATATGTTCATGTAAAATGTTATACATGGGAAGACACTAGGATATCTTGTTAAACATGCAGGGACATCTAGTTCACAGATAGAAATGCCTATGACTTACATGTATCTTATACATACAGGAATGATAAATGTCAAGTGTAAAATAATGGTTATCTTTGGGGGAAGAGTGGTGTTCTTCCCCCAGGAAAGGTACCAGTGCAGCTGAGAAGCCTGGTGCCGTTGAAACTGGATCATCTGAGATAAGCCCAACTCTGTCTCTTACAAGCTGTGTGACCTTGGACAGGGGCCCTAACTTTACAGAGTCTTAGTTTCCTTGTCTGTAAATGAAGCAAAGAATATTTGCCTATTCTGAACATTTCTCATAAATGTATCCAAACAATATGGGGTCTTTGCTCATTGGTTTCTTTCACCTAGCATAATGTTTTCAAGTTTCATCAATGTTGTAGCAGTATCAGTGCTTCATTCATTTTTAATGCTGAATAATATTCCATTGTACGGATATACCACATTTGTTTATCCATTCATCAGTGATGGATATTTATGTTCCTTCCATTCTTCAGCTATTATAAATCATATTACTATAAACATTCATATATGAGTTTTTGTGTGTACATAAGTTTTATTTCTCTTTGGTGTATACCTAGTGAAATTGCTGGGTCAAATGGTAATTCTTTATTTAACATTTTGAGGAATTATTTTCTAAAGTGGTTGCACCACTTTACATTCTTACCAGCAAGTTATGAGTGTTCTAATATCTCCACATCCTTAGCAACAGTTGTGATTACTGCTATTATAAATGGCATTATTTTATTAATTTTATTTTCAGATTGTTCATTGCCAGTGTGTAGAAATAAAATTTTCACATACTTATCTTTTTTTTTGTGGTACGCGGGACTCTCACTGCTGTGGCCTCTCCCGCTGCGGAGCACAGGTTCCGGACACGCAGGCCCAGCAGCCATGGCTCACGGGCCCAGCCGCTTCACGGCATGTGGGATCCTCCTGGGCCAGGGCACAAACCCGTGTCCCCTGCATCAGCAGGCGGACTCTCAACCACTGCGCCACCAGGGAAGTCCACATACTAATCTTTATTCTGCCACATTGTTGAACTGATTTATTGGCTCAAAGTTTTTTGGTGTCATCTGCAAATACAGATAGTTCTAGTTCTTTCTTTTCAATCTGGATGCCTTTTATTTCTTTTTCTTGCCTGATTGCCTTGGCTAGAACTTCTATTTTAATGTTGAATAGAAATATCGAGAACAGATATCCTCTTCCTGTTCCTGATCAAAGGGGGAAAGTATTCAGTCTTTCCTATGAAGTACGATGTTAGCTTTGAGTTCTTTGAGATAGCAAAATAATAAAAGAAAAACAAATGTTAAATATTTGAGGTCCATTTAGAAAACTTAAATTTCATTTTCCTATTTAAGTTCTCCTTATCAACATTGAAATCATAGAACATAAGTTGCTTCAAGCTAGGAAGGAAACTAAAGTTACCATTTAGCTTTTGCAAAATATCACCTTATAATAGGCAAAGTCGTCACCAAATCTGTATGAGTAAAGCTATTATCAACACAACTTTTGTAAAAGGAGGTTGAGTAGATAATTCTTTGTTTAGATGTTTTTGTCCTTCCCTGAAACCCTCAAGGGGAAAACAAAAGAGATTCCTGAACTATTTTCTAGACCTAAGATTTAACCTTTGCCATATTCTCCAATGTTTTGTAATGCTTTAAGCTTGAAATGATTTTTTAAAATCTATTTAAGGCACAAAATGTTAGTTGGTTCTTATTCACTGTCTCATTTGAATTTGTGGGAATAAAATGGTTTTCAATGATAATCACAATGCTTAAGTTTTGCATGTGGACTAATTTTTGGTCTCATTTTTAGTGAGTTATACCCTAAGATAAAATAAAAACGCTGTGATAAAAACAAACTGCATATAAAAGAAGTAAAAATTATCTTAATAAAATAGCATTGATAAAAGAGAACTAAAGGATTCCTTCTTACCTTACTCTCCCATTCACCTTGACCCACCCTTGCCAAAACCACACTCTGAAGAAGCCTGAGCCCAGTGTCAAGGCCTCAAGCCTCAGATATTCAGACCTTAAACTGAAAACTCAGGACACCCAGGGAGCTCAGACCTTCAGACATGAGATCATCAGGAGAATGGAGAACTGAATGATCTGTAAAGACAGCACGGACTAGGGCAGAAAAGAGTGGAATTGAAACTGTGTAACTCAGATTGGGACTTGAACCCATGGTCTTTTAACTGAGATCACACACCTGGTCTCAGGACTTAATGAAGCTCAGGTTCTTGATGTCCTGTCACAGAAGGAATACAGTAAGAGACAAAGTGATAGGTAAGAAGTGGATTTATTTTATTCTATCTTTTTATGCAGCAGGTTTTTTTTATTAGTTATCCATTTTATACATATTAGTGTATATATGTCATTCCCAATCTCCCAGTTCATCCCCCCACCATCCCACCCCGCTTTTCCCCCTTGGTGTCCACACATTAGTTCTCTATATCTGTGTCTCTATTTCTGCCTTGCAAACCAGTTCATCTGTACCATTTTTCTAGATTCCACATATATGCATTAATACGCGATATTTGTTTTTCTCTTTCTGACTTCCCTCTGTATGACAATCTCTAGGTCCATGCACGTCTCTACAAATGACCCACTTTCGTTCCTTTTTATGGCTGAGTAATATTCCATTCTATATGTATACCACATCTTCTTTATCCATTCATCTGTTGATGAGCATTTAGGTTGCGTCCATGACCTGACTATTGTAAATAGTGCTGCAATGAACACTGGGGTGCATGTGTCCTTTTGAATTATGGTTTTCTCTAGGTATATTCCCAGTAGTGGGATTGCTGGGTCATATGGTAATTCTATTTTTAGTTTTTTAAGGAAAGTCCATACTGTTTTCCAGACTGGCTGTACCAATTTATACTCCCAGCAACAGTGCAGGAGGGTTCCCTTTTCTCCACACCCTCTCCAGCATTTATTGTTTGTGGATTTTCTGATGATGCCCATTCTAACTGATGTGAGGTGATACCTCATTGCAGTTTTGATTTGCATTTCTCTAATAATTAGTGATGTTGAGAAGCTTTACATGTACCTCTTGGCCATCTGTATGTCTTCTTTGGAGAAATATCCATTAGGTCTTCTGCCCATTTTTTGATTGGTGTTTTTTCTTCTTTAATACTGAGCCGCATGAGCAGTTTATATATTTTGAAGATGAATCCTTTGTCTGTTAAGTCATTTGCAAATATTTTCTCCCATTCTGAGGGTTGTCTTTTCATCTTGTTTACAGTTTCCTTTGCTGTACAAAAGCTTTCAAGTTTCATTAGGTCCCATTTGTTTATTTTTGTTTAATTTCTATTTCTCTAGGAGGTAGGTCAAAAAAGAGATCGCTGTGATTTATGTCAAAGGGTGTTCTTATGTTTTCCTCTAAGAGTTTTATAGTATCTGGTCTTATATTTAGGTCTTTAATCCATTTTGAGTTTATTTTTGTGTATGGTGTTAGGGAGTGTTCTAACTGTATTCTTTTCCATGTAGTTGTACAGTTTTCTCAGCACCACTTATTGAAGAGACTATCTTTTCTCCATTGTATATCCTTGCCTCCGTAGTCATAGATTAGTTAACCATAGGTGCGTGGGTTTATCTCTGGGCTTTCTATCCTGTTCCATTGATCTATATTTCTGTTTTTGTGCCAGCACCATGTTATCTTGATTACTGTAGCTTTGTAGTATAGTCTGACATCAGGGAGTCTGATTCCTCCAGCTCCGTTTTTCGTTCTCAAGATTGTTTTGGCTATTTGGGGTCTTTTGTGTTTCCATACAAATTGTGAAATTTTTTGTTCTAGTTCTGTGAAAAATGCCATTGGTAGTTTGATAGGGATTGCATTGAATCTGTAGATTGCTTTGGGTGGTATAGTCATTTTCACAATGTTGATTCTTCCAATCCAAGAACATGGTGTATCTCTCCATCTGTTTGTGTCATCTTTGATTTCTTTCATCAGTGTCTTATAGTTTTGTGAGTACAGGGCTTTTGCCTCCTTAGGTAGGTTTATTCCTAGGTATTTTATTCTTTTTGTTGCAATGGTGAATAGGATTGTTTCCTTAATTTCTCTTTCTGATCTTTCATTGTTAGTGTATAGGAATGCAAGAGACTTATGTGCATTAATTTTTTATCCTGCAACTTACCAAATTCATTGATTAGCTCTAGTAGTTTTCTGGTAGCATCTTTAGGATTATCTATGTATAGTATGTCATCTGCAAGTAGTGACAGTTTTACTTCTTCTTTTCTGATTTGGATTCCTTTTATTTCTTTTTCTTCTCCGATTGCTGTGGCTAGGACTTCCAAAACTATGTTGAATAATAGAGGCAAGAGTGGACATCCTTGTTTTGTTCCTGATCTTAGAGCAAATGGTTTCAGTTTTCCACCATTGAGAACAATGTTTGCTGTGGGTTTGTTGAATATAGCCTTTATTATGTTGAGGTAGGTTCCCTCTATGCCCACCTTCTGGAGAGGTTTTATAAATGGGTGTTGAATTTTTTCAATAGCTTTTTCGGCATCTATTGAGATGATCATATGATTTTATTCTTTGATTTATTAATATGGTGTATCACATTGATTGATTTGCATATATTGAAGAATCCTTGCATTCGTAGGATAAATCCCACTTGATCATGGTGTATGATCCTTTTAATGTGCTGTTGGATTCTGTTTGCTAGTATTTTGTTGAGGATTTTTGCATCTATATTCATCAGTGATATTGGTCTGTAATTTTCTTTTTTTGTAGTATCATTGTCTAGTTTTGGTATCAGGGTGATGGTGGCCTCATAGAATGAGTTTGGGAGTGTTCCTTCCTCTGTGATTTTTTGGAAGAGTTTGAGAAGGATGGGTATTAGCTCTTCTCTAAATGTTTGACAGAATTCAACTGTGAAGCCATCTGGTCCTGCACTTTTGTTTATTGGAAGATTTTTAATCACAGTTTCAATTTCATTACTTGTGATTGGTCTGTTCATAATTTCTACTTCTTCCTGGTTCAGTCTTAGAAAGTTATGCCTTTCTAAGAATTTGTTGATTTCTTCCCGCTTGTCCATTTTATTGGCATAGAGTTGCTTGTAGTAGTCTCTTATGATTCTTTGTATTTCTGCAGTGTCTGTTGTAACTTCTCCTTCTTCATTTCTAATCTTATTGATTTGAGTCCTCTCCCTTTTTTTCTTGACGAGTCTGGCTAAAGGTTTATCAATTTTGTTTATCTTCTCAAAGAACAAACATTTAGTTTTATTGATCTTTGCTATTGTTTTCTTTATTTCTATTTCATTTATTTCTGCCCTGATCTTTATGATTTCTTTCCTTCTACTAATTTTGGGTTTTGTTTGTTCTTCTTTCTCTAGTCCCTTTAGGTGTAAGGTTAGATTGTTTATTTGAGATTTTTCTTGTTTCTTGAAGTAGGATTGTATTGCTATAAACTTCCCTCTTAGAACTGCTTTTGCTGCATCCCATAGGTTTTGGATCATCATGTTTTCATTGTCATTTGTCTCTAGGTATTTTTTCATTTCCTTTTTGATTTCTTCAGTGATCTCTTGGTTTTTTAGTTACATACTCTTTAGCTTTGATGTGTTTGTGTTTTTTACATTTTTCCCCTGTAATTGATTTCTAATCAATTTCTAATTGATTTCAATTTTCTTAAATTTACCGAGGCTTGATTTGTGACCCAAGATGGGATCTATCCTGAGAATGTTCCGTGTGCACTTGAGAAGAAAGTGTAATCTTCTGTTTGCGAATGGAATGTCCTATAAATATAATTAAATCTATCTGGTCTATTGTGTCATTTAAAGCTTGTTTTTCCTTATTACTTTTCTGTCTGGATGATCTGTCCATTGGTGTAAGTGAGGTGTTAAAGTTCCCCACTGTTATTGTGTTACTGTCGATTTCCTCTTTTATAGCTGTTAGCAGTTGCTTTATGTATTGAGGTGCTCCTATGTTGAGTGCATATATATTTACAATTGTTATATCTTCTTCTTGGATTGATCCCTTATGTAGTGTCCTTCTTTGTCTCTTATAATAGTCTTTATTTTAAAGTCTAATTTGTCTGGTATGAGTATTGCTACTCCAGGTTTCTTTTGATTTCCATTTGCATGGAATATCTTTTTCCATCCCTTCTCTTTCAGTCTGTATATGTCCCTAGGTCTGAAGTGGGTCTCCTGTAGGTAACATATATATGGGTCATGTTTTTGTATCCATTCAGCAAGACTGTGTCTTTTGGTTGGACCATTTAATCCATTCACATTTAAGATAATTATGGATATGTATATTCCTATTAGCATTTTCTCAATTGTTTTGGGTTGGTTTTTGCAGGTCCTTTTCTTCTCTTGTGTTTCCCACTTAGAGAAGTTATTTTACCATTTGTTGTAGAGCTGGTTTTGTGGTGGTGAATTCTCTTAGCATTTGTCTGTAAAACTTTTGATTTCTCTGTCGAATCTGAATGAGATCCTTGCTGGGTAGGTAATCTTGGTTGTAGGTTCTTCCCTTTCATCATTTTAAATATATCATGTCACTCCCTTCTGGCTAGTAGATTTTCTGCTGAGAAGTCAGCTGTTAACCTTATGGGAGTTCCCTTGTATGTTATTCGTCATTTTTTCCTTGTTGTTTTTAATAATTTTTCTTTGTCTTTAATTTTTGTCAGTTTGATTACTATGTGTCTCGGCATGTTTCTCCTTGGGTTTATCTTGCCTGGGACTCTCTGCGCTTCCTGGACTTGGGTGACTGTTTCCTTTCCCATGTTAGGGAAGTTTTTGACTATAATCTCTTCAAATATTTTCTCGGGTCCTTTTCTCTCTCTCTCTTCTCCTTCTGGCATTCCTATAGTGCGAATGTTGGTGTGTTTAATGTTGTCCCAGAGGTCTCTTAGGCTGTCATCATTTCTTTTCATTCTTTTTTCTTTATTCTGTTCTGAGGCTGTGAATTCCACTATTTTTCTTCCAGGTCACTCATCCATTCTTCTGCCTCATTTATTCTGCTATTGATTCCTTCCAGTGTAATTTTCTTTTCAGTTATTGTATTGTTCACCTCTGTTTGTTTTTTAAATCTTCTAGGTGTTTGTTCTTTAATTCTTCTAGGTCTTTGTTAAATATTTCTTGCATCTTCTTAATCTTTGCCTCCATTCTTTTTCCGAGGTCCTGGATAACCTTCACTATCATTATTCTGAATTCTTTTTCTGGAAGGTTGCCTATCTCCACTTCATTTAGTTGTTTTTCTGGGGTTTTATGTTGTTCCTTCACCTGGTACATAGTCCTCTGCCTTTTCATTTTGTCTGTCTTTCTGTGAATGTGGTTTTAGTTCTACAGGCTGCAGGATTGTAGTTTTTCTTGCTTCTGCTGTCTGCCCTCTGGTGGATGAGGCTATCTAAGAGGCTTGTGCAAGCTTCCTGATGGGAGGGACTGGTGGTGGGTAGAGCTGGGTGTTGCTCTGGTGAGCAGAGCCCAGTAAAACTTTAATCCACTTGTCTGTTGATGGGTGGGGTTGAGTTCCCTCCCTGTTGCTTGTTTGCTCTGAGGCGACCCAGAACTGGAGGCTACATGTTCCTTGGTGGGGCTAATGGTGGACTCCGGGAGGGCTCATGCCAAGGAGCACTTCCCAGAACTTCTGCTGCCAGTGTCCTTTTTCCGCAGTGAGCCACAGCTGCCCTCCCCCCACACACACAGGATACTGTTCAACACTAGCAGGTAGGTCTGGTTCAGTCTCCTGTGGGGTCACTGCTCCTTCCCCTGGGCCCCGATGTGCACACTACTTTGTGTGTGCCCTCCAAGAGTGGAGTCTCTGTTTCTCCCAGTTCTGTCAAAGTCCTGCAATCAAATCCCACTAGCCTTCAAAGTCTGGTTTTCTGGGAATTCCTCCTCCCATTGCCAGACCCCCAGGTTGGGAAGCCTGACGTGGGGCTCAGAACCTTCACTCCAGTGGGTGGGCTTCTGTGGTATAATTGTTCTCCAGTTTGTGAGTCACCCACCCAGCGGTTATGGCATTTGATTTTATTGTGATTGCACTCCCATCTCATTGCAGCTTCTCTGTTGTCTTTGGATGTGGGGTATCTTTTTAGGTGTGTTCCATTGTCTTCCTGTCGATGATTGTTCAGCAGTTAGTTGTGATTCTGATGCTCTCACAAGAGGGAGTGAGTGCACTTCCTTCTACTCTGCCACCTTAGACCAATCTCCCAGAAGTGGGTTTATTTAGAGAGAAACACACTCCACAGACAGAGTGTGGACCATCTCAGAAGGCGAGAGTGGCACCAGGGTATGGGGTTGTCAGTTTTCATAGGGGTAGGTCATTTCATAAGCCAAAGAGTGGGAGGAGTATTCCACCTGTTTTGGGGAAGGGGTGGGGATTTCCAGGAGTTGGGCCACTGTCCACTTTCTGACCTTTGTGGTCAGCCTTGGAACTGTCATGGTGCCTGTGGATGTGTCATTTAGCTTGCTGATGTGTTACAATGTGTGTGTACTGAGGCTCAAAGTTTAGTGGAAGTCGACTGATCCATCATCTTGGACCTATTTGTTTCAAATCAGTTTATGTTGTGTCCTTGGGCTATGTCATTCTTTTAAAGGTTGTGCCCTGCCCCCTTCCCTCCTGTTTCAGAATCCTGATTCTATTGACTCACTGGTTTGGGCAAGGCACTTGATCCTTCACCTGTACAGTGGTAAGAGGATCACTTACCTTTTAGGATTCCAGTTATGATTAAATGACATAACTTAAAGGGCTCAATATAATATTTAGCATATATTCAGTACTCAGTGAATAATAGCTATTTTTATTCCCTCTGAAAAAGAAGCAGAGGAAATTTAAAAGGCAGAAAAAGAGGAAAAAAGAGAAGAACAATGAAGACAAGCAGGGAAACAAATAGCAAAGGAAAGGTAGGTGTTCAGGTGAAAGCTCCAGGGGAGTTTTCTGACTTGAAAGTGAACCATGCTGCAGACAGAGGTTTGCCATTGATGCTGAAAACTTGGCCTCTGTGCACTGGTGCTGAATCAAATCTCAGAGACAGAGTTTTGAGTGAAGTAGAAAAGAATAGCTTTATTGCTTCACCAGGCAAAGGGGGACATGGATAGGCTCTGTGCCCTCAAAAACTGTGTGTCCCAACCCCAGAGGATTTGGTGAGGCGTTTTATAGCAATGGTTCAAGGGTGGGGTTGCTGATAAGCTTAGGGTGTGTGCAGGGCCTGCACTCCTTTAATCTGGCCTCAGGTGGTCTCCTAATCTTGATGAGCTTCTCTGGTTCCTTTAGTCTGGCCTCAGGTGGTCTTCTGTGGAAGGAATAATGCTAACATCTTCCATTTGTTGGTGGTTTTAGTTCTGTAAAGAGCTCAAAGATATTGTTGTGTGTATCCCTGCAGAACCAGGACCTGCCCCAAGGCTGCACTATTGTTTCTTGGCTGCTCCTCCCTTGTCTCTGCATCCCCTCCTTTCCCTGCTTAGCAACTGTTTGAATCTGCCCTTTGGAACTCATGGAAGGTCATGGAGGCTGGAATCTATTCCCTACAAGAAACACAGGGCATGAAAATCTTCTGTGCTGAGGAGCCCCACAGGTTCCTGCTCAGTTTCACCATGAACAATCTCCTTCACAGAGAGCAGTATCTCCCACTGGTTTCCCAACCTACTTCAAATCTGAAGCATAGGGCTTCCCTGGTGGCACAGAGTCCGCCTGCTGATGCAGGGGACACGGGTTCATGCCCCGGTCTGGGAAGATCCCATATGCTGCGGAGCAGCTAGGCCCGTGAGCCATGGCCACTGAGCCTGCGCGTCCGGAGCCTGTGCTCCGCAACGGGAGAGGCCACAATGGTGAGAGGCCCACGTACCGCAAAAAAAAAAAAAAAAAAAAAAAATCTGAAGCATACACTCTCGAGTGAGAAAACATCAGGGAATGTAAAGAATGAAAGATATGAGTCAGCAAGCAATGGAAAATATGAAGCAAGAAGAAGAAAAAGAAGACATTAATCAAAAAGTGTAGGGCTTCCCTGGTGGCGCGGTGGTTGAGAGTCCGCCTGCCGATGCAAGGGACACGGGTTCGTGTCCCGGTCCGGGAAAATCCTATATGCTGTGGAGTGGCTAGGCCCATGAGCCATGGCCGCTGAGCCTGCGCGTCCGGAGCCTGTGCTGCACAATGGGAGAGGCCACAACAGTGAGAGGCCCGCATACCGCAAAAAAAAAAAAAAAAAGTGTAAAGAACATGAAGGACAATGAAAGAATAAAGGCAAAGTTAAATGCTTGGTAGTAATACAGACTAGCAGGCAAAGGACAACCAACTGCCTTTATTAATTTAAAAAACAAGCAGATCTTAGTCCTGTTAGTTTTGTAGTTTTGACCTTTAAGGTCTTTTTTTTTAGGTTTATGAGTAGGCTGAATCATGACAAATGCCTAATTTAAAATTGAATTAGCTGCCAATCACGTCTCCTGTGAGAATCAACTGCCAACTGAACTCTAAAACAAATAAAAATATTGGATTAATCCATTCAGCAACAGAGAAACATATCTCTTTCTTTCTGGGATCTTGGAGACAAAGTAAATTAACTCTGTTAAGGAGAGAGAGCCACATAAGCCTTACAAGGGAATGACTGGATTGGGGTCTCCACTGTCAAAGGCACAGAGGGGATTCAAGGTAACATTTCTTGATTGAAAACATGGTTCAAGCATTGGGCCAAGTAGGGTTTTTAGGGGTCACATGTCTTGGATACTATTCCACATCAAACATTTTATTTCTAGGACACAGTGACCGGAAAGGTTTCTCATTCCAACCAATGTAAAAAAAACCATGGCGTACTCCTCCCCTAATCCCACGCTAGCAGCCCTCCTTGGAACAGCTTACAAGGTAAAACATCTTTGCAACAAAATATTATTAGATCTTTCCTTTTAGCCACTTGATTTTTTCTCACTTCAGTAAGATTCTTAACAGGAGTGCAAATGCCCTATTTATTAGGAAAGACCTTGACCCTACACAGAGCAAATACAAACAGCAAAGTTATTATAACAAACTATGTAAGTTGGTGATCTCTTCAATCTGCTTTCTTTGTGCCTAACTGTTGGCAGGCCAGTAAAGCTTAGGGCCCATGGCATAGGAAGAAAGAAGTGTAGGGAGCCCATGAGTTTCATGCAATCTGGGAGGGATTTCTGGACAGGGAAACATGGATTCCTGGCTCCAAAGGACTTGAATCTCTGGCTGCTCTGGGAAAGTGTCCTGTTTGTGTTGGAGATGTCCCAGGGCAGGCTTTCATTACAGAAATTGAGAGATGTTGCCTTAGGGTTCAGTGCCTTTCCCAGGCTTGTTAAGTGCCATTCACTCATTCCTTCATTCAGTAGGTATTTATAAAACACTTCTGACTCAGAGCTAGGAAAATGTGAGCCAAGGGCAGGCTGCATCCTAGGAGTTGTCCTAGGAAATGAAAAGGTCACTGACTCTGACCTTGTATAGGCACAATTGTGTTATAGAGGTTAATAACACAGATATTAATTGGAGT
Organism: Lagenorhynchus albirostris; assembly: GCF_949774975.1. Lineage (NCBI taxonomy): Eukaryota > Metazoa > Chordata > Mammalia > Artiodactyla > Delphinidae > Lagenorhynchus > Lagenorhynchus albirostris. The sequence continues at coordinate 58,664,174 of NC_083096.1, read as the reverse complement.
TAGGAAGTTCTGGGTCCCCGTCCCACATCCTCCATTTTCTAATGTGACCTTGGGCACATTATTAACTTGTCTGGGTTTCCAATGTGAATAATAGTAATTCTGATGTGAATAATTAGCAACAGTAGGGTTATGATGAGCTTTAAATAAGATAATGCTTTCCCTAGCACATTATAGCCTTACACACTGCCTGACACATTGTAACTGTTATTAGTATTTGATAGTCTAATATCAAGACATATCTCTTCCGTTCATCAGATCCCTAAATTAAAATAAAGAAGCACAGCAATTATTGCTGGTTATAATTTCATCTGTAATCAATATCTCCAGAGAGCCTTCTCAGTGTTGGAGTAGAGCCCAAGCCATCTTGGCCAAAATGTCTCAATCTTTGGGTGTCTGAAAATGGCTTATGTTCATTAAAAGTTCTTTTGTTCTCACTGGATTGCCAAGTGCTTTATGAATATAAACTGATCCCAAGAGAGACTGATGCCTATTGTCTCTGAGAGGAGCCCTTTTTCTCCACGCAGCCCATCCTGCCAAATCCAAGACCACTCCAGTTTCGCTGAGAGCTGAGCATTGCTGAACCTCAGAGTTGAAAGGAGCTTTGGAGGACATCAATCTCAGGCCTGCTCCATTGCATGAGCCAAACCACAGAGCTAAGTAAGACACTTAGGTCAACTGATAATATTTCCTCTCAAAGTCTCATAGTTTTTTTCAGGCTTTCAGATCCTTAGACTTTCATGGAATAAGCTAGTGATTTTGAAGCAGTACCTATGAATTATCATTCAGTAAAGTGAAAAAACAATGGCTCCATTTGGGGGCTCCCCCGCTGTTGTAGATGGCTGAACATCTCTGAACTGGCTGTGGGTTGGTGGGAAAGTGTCAAGAATCCCATTGCTTTTACCATTTATATGGTAGTAAAAGGTATGCATTTGCTTTGTGTGTACTCTTGGGAAATACGTTTCTGCACATAAGTTCATGCAAAGTGGTAGCAAAAACAGCCACAAAAAGGTTCCAAGAAGGGGTGACCAGAAGACAAGGAGAGAGACCTCCACATCATCTCCGAAGCTGAGATGTAGGAGGAGGTGAAGTACCTTTTCAAATAGTAATAATATAATAATAATAATAGTGATCATAACCAGCTACACCAAGAAGTAAAGGGTTAAGCGGTGTTGTTCATTGTCACATGATGCTGGGAAAGAGCTGAGCAGGAACCTTGGGGCTGGGGAGGAGGCACATCTTGCCTGCACATGTGGCCTCTACCACAAACACTTCAAAGTGCCTCCTCAGACCGACATAACATTCTGACGCCGACTGTAAATGCCCTTGACACGCAGAGTGGAAAATATCAAACGCTCCACCAGTCCCCAAAATGCAGTGTCTCTGCACTGGGAAAGGCCTTAATGAGCCTGCAGTGAAGGGGGAGGTTGGGGGCCAGGACTCGGAGCCAGGGAGAGGGGAGGGGGGGTAACGGGTGGTTCTGATTTAAGGCTTGTACAGATGCACGCCGGCGTGTGCAACTCTGCTCAGACCGCTGTGAATCTAAATGCCCCAGGACCTTGCGGAACAGCCCCAAACATCAATTCCAGGCCTTGCTGAGTCAAGACCCTACTGAGACTATTTCCCCTTGCACATTCCAGAGCATATGACTCTTAAGTGGAAGAATTTTCCAGCCCACAGAGCTGTGATTTTTCGCCAGAGAATCTTTGTGCCCTGTTTTCTCCCACACAGTTCCCTTCCATTCTCATGGAGGACACCTTACCACGCTGTCCTCTCTCTGGTAGATTTTCATGATGAAGAAAGTCAGCTGCCTGAAAGGTCTCTCATCCTACTAAGGTGCACCTGCCTTTCTGTGAACAGAGGGTCTTTCCCTGGAGGTCTGTTGTTATCTGTTCCCAGTAAACCTGCTACAAAATAACTCAGGAGAATAGTCCAGGCAATGTGAAGGAAGAGTGTGTGTCCCTCTTTAATATCCCATCTTTTCATCATTGGCCCCTTGGGCTGAGTTTGTCATCCACTCATTCTGTAATTCATTCATGATTTTTGAAACACTGGAGCCCATAAAATTTATAAAACACCCTACCCTTTGAAGATATCACTGTGTAATAGGGGAAGGGAACATACAAAAAACCAATTACAAATGAGTGAGTACAGTGCTTTAATAGAGGTCTGTTACAAAGTGCCCAAGCGCACAGGAGCGAAAGTGAAGAGGTCAGCTCTAGGCATATGGACCTTTCTTCAGGAGACTGTTTAAGTTGGACCTTGACGAATGCATGGGATTTTAGCAGGCAAAAGAAACAGCCAGTGTAAAGAATTGGGAGAGAGCAAATCCTAGTGAATTTGGGGAAGCTGTTCAGTGTGGTTGGAGTACAGGGTGTGGGGAGCAATGATGGTGGATGAGGCTGGGAAGGCACAACATTAAGGGCTCGTGTGCCAGGCTGATGCACTCATTACAAAGTCTAAAGGATTTTAGGTTAAGCTCTGACCTAGAAGGGTAAATCTAGTGGAGTGAAAGATGAACTGGAAAGTGGAAAGGCTGGAGTCTTTCCTGTGTGTGACATGCTCTGTTCATCTTAAGAACATTATTTGCTCATCAGAAAAGATGTTTAATTTCTGTTTCTTCCCACGTCTGTTATACTCTCTGGGTGCTGTTTCTCCAAACTCCTTAGAGGCTTAGCATCGAAAACCAGTGTTCTCAAGGCATTTTTCTCCTGCCTTTGGCCGCTGCTCTCGTCTCTCCAGATCGTGTGTTCTAGAAGCAAGAATTTCGGGAAGTAATCAAAACCACTGGTCCATTATAGAGCTCCACCCCAGAGGAAATATGGAGGATGAAGTCCAGTCCCCAGGAGAGAGCAAACACATTCTTATATAAACACGGAGCAAATGCGAAATTTTAGCCAGAAAAATACATTCTGTTACTAAGCTTATATCAAACAGGCCCAAAGGGGCCCATCAGAAGTTTTCTTGCAAATTATATTTACATGGCTTTAGACGGTGTTTGGGTGGTTAAAATTCTTCTAGTATAATAACATGGGAACATAAGATAAGTGAATAATAAAAAAGATAACTGAATCTCATGTGTTAAGTCCTAAAGTTTTTACAGGTATAATCTTTAGGGAATAAGGAGGAATTAACCCATGAATAGGAAGGGTTCTGGAATGATAGAGGCAGTGCTCAGTGGTTTCTCCAGCTTTAATTGTCACTGCTGGAGACAAGACCCCAGAATGCATGAATTGATTTCCCTGCTGAAAACATCAGATTTTATGTATTTTGAAAATTGGTGGGAACTGCTGTAAAAATAATTACGACTTGTTTCTCTCCTCACAGAAAGACTGTAGATGACCAACGTCATTGCTTTGTTTGGAATATTGGCTCTGATTAAAAGTCTTTAGTTAAGATTCAGTGATTTATTATTGGAAACTTGTATAGCCTGGTCTAGATGTACTGACCACATTGAATATGCTCTTTTGATCTATCTCACCATCTGAATCATTTATACACTGCTCTACAAGTTATAGAACACAAGTTAGTGTGCTATGACTTTTATATGCATCATTTCATTTAAATCAATCTTACAACAACCCTGTGAGATAAGCTCTACTATTAGCCCTATTTTACACGTGTGGACACTGAAGGCTTAGAGGGATGAAGTTAACTTGGAGTTCCCAAGGAGCAGAAATGAGATTCTAATCCAGATCTGACTCACCATACTACATGGCACGCTGATATTTCTAAATGACACTAAAGGCTGTTACCTGAGTATGGGGGCGGGGAAAGGGACTAGATTGGGTTTAACTTAACCAAGTGGCCTGGGTGAGTGAGGGACAGACTCAGAGAGGTACCAAAATATTCATCTCCCTTCTCTTTGGTGTGGGCTGCACTTTTGACTCTCTTGGGTGCTAGAGGCAGTAGGGCACTGTTATCCCTGGGCTTGGAGTTGCGTCTGTAGAGCCAAAGAAAATCACCAACTCAGCAGGCTCAAAGTCTGAAAGCAATTATGCTGGGCCCAAAAAATAAGTGAGCAGCAGGTAAAACAATTTAATAATGTCTATTTAATTTCTAAATCCATTCCTTGCTTTTCCAAAATACTATATATATATATATATATATATATATATATATATATTCTGTGTTTTAGCAAGGGAGGTGTTTTACCAGGATTCTATTCCTCAAAGAAGCTGCTTCTGTCAGACAACTTCTCTGGGAGTTAGTCCCACAGGCAGGCTGTCCTTGAGCACTTAGCACCGTTCTCAGCTCTTACTTTAAATGGTCCAGAAGGGCACACGGAGCCCCCAGAGGGCCACCTTGCTCCCCACCACAGAGTCTAAGGAAGAGCCTTCACTGCTGTTCTACTCTCTCACCTGCTGTTCCTGACATGAGCAGAGGAAAATTGAAATTGTAAACTTGGCTTTGGTGAGCATCTTTACATGGCAAGTAGATTTGAAAGGAACCCAAGCAAATGCCCTGCTTCCTCTAGGAAGAAATAATACCCAGTTTGCAAGAAAAGAGTGAGGTGACAATTGATCTTGTTTCCCATATTGTTCCAACAGAGCTTCTAATCCAACAGGTTCCTTGCAATGGCATGACATCGGTGTTTTAGGTTGGAATAGGAAATTCGGACAGGGACTTCCCTGGTGGCGCAGTGGTTAAGAATCTGCCTGCCAATGCAGGGGACACAGGTTCGAGCCCTGGTCCGGGAAGATCCCACATGCCTCGGAGCAACTAAGCCTGTGTGCCACAACTACTGAACCTGCGCTCTAGAGCCCACAAGCCACAACTACTGAGCCCGTGAGCCACAACTACTGAAACCTGTGCGCCTAGAGCCTGTGCTCCACAACAAGAGAGGCCACCGCAATGAGAAGCCCGTGCCCCGCAATGAAGAGCAGCCCCTGCTCACCACAACTAGAGAAAGCCCGTGCGCAGCAATGAAGACCCAGAGCAGCCAAAAATAAATTAATTAATAAAAAAAAATGGGACATAAGAGGACATGATTACCTGGAGGTCTTCAAGACACCTCACCTTCCCCCTGTGAATGTATTCCTTTGCCCATATGTCCTTGATTAGTGAATGGTCCCACCATATACCCAGACAACTGTGTAGGAATCCCAGATTCTTCTTTCTGTCTTATCTCCCAGGAAGTCTTTTTGTTTTCCTCCTGAATATCTCTTTTCTCTACATTCTTCTTTTCACCACTGTCAACTGTCAAAATCCTCTTTATTAATCTCACGCCCCCCCTGCCCATCTTCCATACTCTGCCAGAATGATGCCATGACGACCTCCCCCATCATGTTTTCCTGAAGGTACCATCTTCCTCTGCTTGTCCACCACCTCCCTTTGCTCACTTCTGCCTCTGAGTCTTGCAGCAGTGTGTCTGCTTGGTGGAACTCAAATCACCTTGGAAACCATAGCTATAAGGAAGTCTGGAAAATATCTTCTTATTTTCCACTATTCCAACCTCTGAGTACAGGAAGACACATGAGACGGAGGCTGGAGTGGGTGTTGAGAGAACAAGTATGAAGTATTTGCCACTCTGCCAACTCAGCTTTACCTGTGGTTCTTTGTGTCAGAGCTGTCATTGTTCAGAATTGGTGGAGACAAACAGCAACGGGAATATATAGTGGAGTTTGTTTCATGCACATGATGCTGAAGGAGAAAAATTTACAGAGTATAGGAAATAGAGGAAACAGAACAATCATTAGCATTTAGAGGACCTCAAAAATAATAGCAAATACCAACTAGCTATAGTGGATCCAATAACTGAGGAATTTCAACAGCATCCTAACTGGTCTCCTATTACTACCCCTGTCTCCTTCAATGGCGTCTCTACACAATGATCAAAGTGACTTGATAAAACTTAAGGTACATCAAGGTGCTCTCCTGCTCAAAACTCCCCAGTGACATCCCTTCTCACTCCCTTCGCTCAGAGAAAAGCCGTAACCCCCCATCTGCCATTCCGCCCCTTTGTTCTTCCAATGTGCTGGGTGCACTCCACCTCAGCCCTTGCTCTGCTGCTCTCTTTGCCTAGAATACTCTTCCCCCAGGTACCTGTGGGACCTGTTCCCAAATGTCGTCTTCTCAGTAAGCCCTTCACTCGCTACCTTACCTCGAATTGCATCCCCCAGCTTCCCTCAGCTTCCTATCAATCTTCCTCTTTATTTTCTCCTTAGCATTTGTTTCCAAATGCTTATCTTGTTTAAATCATCCCTCTCCATCCCCTCAAATGTAAGCTCAATATAGGTAGAGATTGTTATACCCCTTTCTCACTACTATCTCCACAGAAACCAGCACAGTGCCTGGTGCATGACAGGTGCTTCATGAATATTTATTGAATCAAAGAATAAATGGACAAGCTGGTTAAATGAAAGAACTTTTGGATAGATGAAAAAATAAAAAACCTTTTCCCATAGAGAGATAAAATGTAAAAGGGATTTCTAAGGAGGCATAAAGGGAATTTTCTAAAACCGCTTTCCTTCTGGGGTATCGCTGGGGGCAAGACTGTGGAGGTGCTTTCTGCCAGCCACCTACTAGAGAACCCTTGGGGCTGGCAGAGCTCTGGTGGGAAAGGAACACTGTCCTGGGAGCCAGGACGGCAGGCTCTAGCCCTGCCTCTGCCTCTAGCTAGATAAGTTTGGGGAAGCCCTTTCTGCTCACTTGGGCCCTGATTTTACTGGTGGAGAAACTTAGGCTGCTATGGGCTCTGACTTTCTTCCATGGTGGATTGCACTGAAAGAACAATTCATTGATAAGTGATGTAAACTCTGTGGGTGTATCTCCAAAGACTCAAGAGCTACATTTTTAGCCTATGAATTTCCTCCAGAAGTGCTTGTGGCCCCAGAAATTTCTCCACTCCGCCCCATGGAGCGGGGCTGTGTCCACTGGGCTGTGGCCTCTGCCGGCTTATGTTAACAGTCAGAGCTCATGACGATGTCTGTGGCCTGCCTCTTTAGGACACCGTGTTCCATCTGCTGCAGCAATCTTGTGGTCCAATTTTTATTTCTACTTTAAATACACAAGCTTTCTCTACACATTTCACGTGAGTATCTTGAGGGAATCCAGGGACATTTTTCTTTAACCTGCCTGAAATTTGTTTTGGCAGAAGTTCTGAAGGCTGAAGTCTTGAGAGATTTGGGTTTTGTTAAATTATAGACATAATTTCAGTGAGGTTAAATAGCTCAGGCAAAAATTGGAGTGCCCTCACATCATTTATGCCCGTGAAACTCTACCCATCCTGCAAGGCCTGACTCTAGTGCTGTCTCATCCAGAGAGCTTTCCCAGGTCAGCAGAGCTAGGAGGGCATTCTCTTCTCCCCGAGGCAGAGCATGTAAAGGGAAGCCGGACAGATAAGGGTTTGAATCCCAGATCTTGCTAGTGGGTAACCTTGACCAAGTTTCCCAATTTCTCTAAGCCTCAGATTTCTCGACTGTAAACGGTGATAGTGAACATAGTAAGTAGTAGGTAACATTTATTGAGCGCTTACTGTCAAGCACTATGTTAGATATTTTACATCATCTATTTTACTCAATCCTCTGAAGAACCCTGTGGGACAAGACATTTTATTATGTCTTCTCTATATATGAGGAAACTGAAGGTAAAAATGAAATGATAATTAATATCTCACTGAGTGATGAAGATTAAATTTAAAAAATATGGATCATGGCATTCATTAAGCACTTAATAAATGTAAGTTCCTTCTCCATTGTATTCATTAAACCAGCTTGGGTATGTCATTCTCACACCACTTATGCTGTGTTGCCTTATATTATGACTCTGTAGAAGTAGTGAGATGTACAGGATGGGAAGTAAGAGCCTGGGCTCTAACCCTTGGACATGTTACTTAATCTTTGTGAACGCTGAACTCCTCAACTATAAAATAGGAGGAATGCTACTGTGAAGGTTCATTGAACTGATATATAATCTAAAATAATGCCTGGCACATAATAGCTATTACTATCATTATTTATCAAGAATGTTAAAATCTATATTCCTTTTCAGTTTGAAGTTACCTGAGAAATAAAACAGGTCTTTTCCATTGTTGTACCCCTTTGTGACCTCATCCTGTGTCTTGTATGTTACGAAATTACTTCTCAAAGTGCACCCAAAGTGGCACCTGAATTAGAATGTCCTGAAAGCTTGATAAAAGGAAGATTGCTGGGCACCTCCCCAAACTCAATGGATTATGATCTCTGGCAGTGACCCAGGATTTTGTATTTTACCAATCTCCTCAGGGAAGTTCTCTGGACCCTGATGTTTGAGGACCAGTCTACTCAGGGCACCAAATATCTATGAGTGAAATAAACAAGTGGATGGATGATCAAAGCAATTTTTTTTCCCATGTGGCACAGCTCGCATGATCTTAGTTCCCCCACTAGGACTGAACCCCGGGGCCACGGCAGTGAAAGCGCCGAGTCACTGGACCGCCAGAAAAGTCCCCAAAGCAATTTGTTTAAGTATGCGTTTTTCAAAAGTAATGGAAAGAAAAACTACCAATAGTGCTAATAATGTCAGGTTAAAAAGATTCTGGTCTTGCTCTTCAGCGTACAGTTTTGGATCCCACTTACTCGTTTGGCTTATTCTTGCCCCAAATGCTCCTTCAGTCCATTTCCTTGAGGAGGTGGAGTAGTTATCTATTGAGGCACAGGTCTTCAATAGACTCTGAAAATTTCCTAAGAACTGTGAGTCTCCAGCTGATTCCTCAGCAACATAGACTTACCCACACACTCTGGGTGCCTGCCTGTAAGTATCATCTTAAAGCTCTATCGAGATGAATTCTATTAATGGAGTCTATAAGAAAACAGACACCTCCAAACTTTCAGAACTTTTCATTGGGATAAAAGTCTTTTCAGCCTCGACATTTTAGCAAAGAAAATGAAATCTTGAGTTACATGAATCATAGACATAGACATTTTGGATTTATTTTTTATCCCAAGTTTCTTTTTTAAGGACATTTCTTAAAGCACCGCTAAACAAAAGATTATTTTTCTATAAAGACTGGTCACACCAACATCTCAGTAGAAATGCCGCCGCTTTAGAAATAAAAAGGAGGGAAGACAGAAAGTGATGTGGTCAGCAGAGTAATAAATTAAATTCACCTGGCAGAGTTTGTTCTTCAGGTCTGAAACATGTAAAAGAACACACTGCTAGTGAATGAAAAAAAAAATTCCACAGAAAGAAAGACCAGTTCTGAAACATGAAAAGAGAGGTTACTGTTCCCAAACCCTGACTCCAGCGTAAATGGCAGGCTCGGGTTAAGAGTCATAATTTCCATACCAAATGTGCAAAATTTTACAGGCCAAAACAAAAGCTCTCAAGCCCAGCAAAGCCCAAGCTAATTTAATTTCTCCTACAGAAAAGAAAGATGATAACAACCTAGAATTGAATACTTTTGTCATTAAAAGTTGCTCTATTTTAAATTTTTAGTTGAGTTGGGTAGTAAAAAACTACACACAAATATATCTTCTTCCAGGAGGTAGTAACTGCTATATGCTAAAGAGCTCAAAGTCAAAAGTTCTATAGGGTTTGCGTAGCATCTGCACTAGCATATTTCATACCCAGTAAAGCCTCAATTTCTTCATCTGCAAAACCAGAAACAGACCTGTGCTTTTTTCAAAGGGTGGTTGTAAGGATTAAATATTAAAATGTCTATAAAGCTCTTAGCACAGTTCCCTGCACACTGTAAGACCTTAATAAATGCTAGTTGTTATAATTATACAAGCTTCAGCCTGGAGACAAAGATTTCTACCTTTATTGGAATGAATAACTGATGCTCATGACCTCAATAATAATGAGATATTATGTTGTGTAGCCCTGGCAGAGGAACTAAAGCAAAAGTGGAGACTAAATAACATGGAAGGAAAGCCAATTACTTGAGCAGCAGGGGGTGATTGATGTACACTAGTTGGATATATCTTAAAGGAGTTGGTACTTCTAGACATGCCTCATGTCACCAAGAAGCTCTATGCCAACAATAAATTATTGTCATGTATTTAGGCAATAATGCCAAATGCAACACCAGATTTATCTGAGTCCTAGTTTTAGGAAAAATAGCCATCTGTTACCTCCTTTTTCTCTGAGGAATACAAAACACTTCGTATGAATTTTTACATTTTCAAAGATTATATTGTGTTAGTGAGGGAGTGGGGAATATTAATTTCTATTTTCTGTTGGGTAGAAGCAGGCCCAAGAAGATAAAACTGCTTTCATAAAATCACATAACTGAAACAGAACCTCAGTCTTTTAATACTAAATTTCAAACTCAATCCAGTAAAGCTCACTGCATTTCACATGGGCTTCACGTGCACGGTAGCTCTGCTTCTTTTTGGTTTCATTTTCAAGAGTAATAATTCATAAATTTCAACCATTTCCACGGTTTTTCCCATCACTGGCTCTCTGGACCTGTTCAGGGTGTTTGTCTTTTCGGCTTCAACGTAAATGCTATGCAAGTGTGAGCCTCGTGCTGGGCAGAATTGGAAAGCAGTGCAGTCGTGAAGGCTCTGGGGAACCACACCTTTGGTTTTTCATTACAAGTGAACCAAGCTGGGATCAAATCTGAGATCTGAGGGAGAAGGACCTGAATCACTGGAAGTGGCCTCAGCGTCCAAGCAGGATGTGTCAGGTATGGTTGGAGGGAACTTGAGGATCAGAGAGATGGCTGTCCTGAAAGAAGCCCCAGTCCATGGGGAACATTTTATGCCTGGCAAACGGGTGTGGGGATTTGAGGTTAATGATCAGTCAGGATGAGAGAGGTGAGCTAGAAGAATCTTCTAGAAGCTGAGAGGTCATTAAAACAATGCCTATAGTGTTAAAACAAACAAAAAATAGAATCCATAAAGAAATGATGGCCCTATAACACACAGGCAGAAAGTAAATGAAATAAGAGAAAAAAACTTCTTGGTTCCAGCTTTAGACATCAGTTCCTTTTCTCAGAAATAACAAACATGTATTTCTTGAAAAACATACCTTAGGGAAATAGTCAGAAATGCAGCAAAGATTTCTGTTAGAAGATGTTCATCAGTGTGTTATTCATGTTAGTAAAATAATGGAAGAAAATGTAACACTCAACAATAGGAAAATTTTAAATAATTTAAATATTTTATTGATACAATAAATATTGATACAATGAAATAACTATTTATTGATACAATAAATATTGATACAGTGAAATAGTAGACATCCATTAAATAACAAGTTTCCAAAGAATGTTTTATCACAATATTATATTTAGGTGAAAAAGTAAGACATAAAACTGTGCGTACAATATGGTTTTAATTATGTAAAAGAAACACAAAGACACACACACACACACACACACACACACACACACAAAGATTGGAAGTAAATACACCATAAAGGAAACGATACTCTATCTCTGGGTGATGAACTTCTTGGAGATTTTATATTCTTCTTTGTTTAAATTTTTAAAAGACTTGAAAATACAACTCACATATCTTTTCAATAATCTGAAGAAATATTATCTGAAGAAAGATGATGTGACAAACCCACATAGAAAAATGGTCAATGTGCCTGGCAACCAATGTTTTCTAAAACAACTTGTGCATTCTAAACCTGGAGAAAAACAATTTCAAATTAATCTTCTGCAACACCACTCCCGTGGCTACCTTGATTCAAACTTTCAGAAATTCACAAAGACCACGCCACTCAGCTGGCCTCAGGAATGCAGATGTCTGAGTCATTTCCCTTTGGCCATGTGGGGAACATCATCCCCATATATCCAGAGCTGTAAGCAGGCCAAATCCTGTCATTTTCTGTGGGCAAAGGGAGGGAAGGAGCTACGTGATGGCATGCACAGAATCACGTATCATCTCTTGTGCCATTACGTCTTACCAGCTTTCTGAAGGCACAAACGTTTCAATGCTCTGTTCATTTTTTCCTCGCAAGAATGTGGCCAAAATTTGATGTGTGTAGAAGATGTCTATTTAACCTCCCTTCCTCAGCATTCTCCCCAGTCTTTCAAATATGTGGTAGGAAAAGAAAACTGATTTGCATTACAACTTTTTTATTCTCTGCATTGAATTCTCTCTAGTTATTGTTTATTTGGCTTTGAAATGTTCTCCTTTTGAGAGATGAGCATTTGCATACACTGCAGATAGGACTATAAATTGGTATAATATTTTGTGGGAGATCTCTTAATCATAAACAAACACATATAGACGTGTATATATAACTTTACCTATATATATTAAGAGTCTTGAAAGTATCTTTAAAGTACACTTTCACACCAAAATGCCACTTATAATCAGTCAAAAGAAGATAGTTTAAAATTTCTTCCCATTTTGATACTATTGTTCTCACATGAAATTTGGTTTAAATAACAACAGTGAACATCATGTGTTATTGGCAACTTTTGGATAAAACTACGAAGCTCTGAGAAAGGTAAAAAGAAACCAACATCTGTTGAGAATTTTCTGTGTGCCAGACATTTTCCCAAGCTTATCTTCCTTAATTCTCAAGCTGAGATAGATGATGGACAGCTTCTCTTTAATCCCCCTTGTCCTGTAAGCCCTTTGCACTGGAATATAATTCTTCTGGAACATTTTCTCACAAGGTTCTCATACAAAGTGATTGATACCATCCTGTTTTCTTCAAAACCTTGATGATCAACTGATTGCTGAGGTTGGGACTGGAAACTATCTTATGATGGTGGGATAGGGGTCTTTGAAGGCATCTCAAGCAACACCACAGTGAGGAAGCACAAAGACTTCCAGAAAGGAAATAGTTCATGGGACCAAGAATCAATGTGTAAGATATAACTTTCATTCAACCTAGCCTCAGCAAGGTGTAAACAGATATTTCTACAAAGAACCGGAAGCACTCTTAAGGGACTTGTGTCCATTATCCTTCATTTTGAATCTAATCATTGTAGCATATTACTTGAGAAAATGCACCAAATTACAAAAAAATATAACTTTTCCTCTAATGGGTTAAATTACCAGAAAGTTTATGAAATGGAAGAAATGAACATTAATTCCACCTTCTCTAAGTTTAGGAAACTTAATCCTTTTGAACTGATTTGATAGTTTGGTTTTGGCTTTTAAGGTCCTTTGCTCTTTTTCTAATCTAGTATTTATAAGGAAGGAAAGACTTGATTTTTATAAATTCCTTCCTCCATTAATTAAAAATACCCTGAGTCTTCCCAGGAGTTGAAGTAAAAAATAAGGTTTCATATAGACTTCTTTCTTCTAATGACCACAGAAGTGGAGTTTCACATTTAGGAAACATGTACCTTATTTTCTCTGGAGTGTTATTTATTAGGAATGCATCATTAGTCACTTCATGGAGAATGCTTCCAAGACAGTGTGGCTGGATAATATCTTAACTGCCGTTTGATGCGCATAAAAAAATCCTTTACAATTATAGGGCAGAAAATAATGCAAGCTTCATTTAGGCAAAGCTTTTTGGCCTAGACAACTTTTAGAACTGAGTGACCCAGGGAAGGTCTGGAACTTCACTTAAGTGAACATGAAAACAGTCATTATAATTGACACCTGGGTTTGGTACCTAAAAGCTGCAAGAAAAGAACACAATTACAGATCACAATAGGACAAGATAGATTCCCTCTATATATTGCTCTTCACCCAACACTTTTATCATTACCAAGATGAGTACATAAATCACTCCCTGATCATTCTTCATATGTTCCCCAGATTGTAGTTCATTTTCCTGAGCCTCAACTTATTGTACTTTGCTGGACCGTAAGACCAGAATGTGATATTGAAACCAGGCCCGTATTCTTCAGAGCTCTACTATTTATATTACTCAACCTCCGTGGTCGTGCTGAGTGCCAAATCTATAGAATGCTTCCACCCCCATCGAAAGCTTCCTGGATTTTTAAGCAAGATGATACCTTTTATGACTTCTTAGTGGCTAATGTACAATTTAGGGAAACCCTCAAGAAGTCCATTCACCTTGCCTAGTTCTGGTTACTTCAGAATCCATACCGTATAACACACGTAGTGGCTCTGTGACAGAAAGATCCTGAAGCTGTGTGGGACCAGGTATCTATGTTGTCCTGACAGCCGAAGGGTGCTTTTAACTCTTAGGGAGAGTGCTATGATTGTGGCCGGGTATACACAGATCATTAGCTTTTTTTTCCTCCTAGGTAAAAAATAATCACTAACTGTGATCTTTCCACCAAGTTTAACTTGAATGACAGGCAGAAAGAACACTGCTAAGAACAAAAGCACTTCTAGGCCTGGAGAAGGGAATGGTGGAGAAAAGAGGTAGCCTTTTTTAAAGTCTCTTGAGTTGTAAGTGGAGGCACAAAGGAAGCCGGAATCAAAGAGATTCTTTCATAAAACTGGTAATAATTATAATTTAAATACTTGATTGCACCAATGTATTCAAAGAAAGCTGTGGTTTGGTCGTGTCTCCAGAAATTACAGAATATAAAACAAAGTTGGAAAGTTGCAAATGGACCTGATTTTGTGAAAGGAAGCAAGAGCATTTGAAATTTAAAGAGCAGTCATGGAAATTATTTTGCAAAATAATTTATGAGGGGAAGCAGAAAGAAATCTGAATGAAAAAGAATAAGGTATCACATGCATTTTTTACAAAACAGCATAAAAGGGAACTTTCAGGATGCCTTCCAGGATGTAGTAATAAGAATCGGTAATATAATGCAGGGATTGGGCCTGATGGGTGGAAGCAGGAAAATAAGTAAACGGTCACACATTAGAATAGATTTCATCTTAGGGGTGAGGAGCCACGTGACAGCTTTTGCAGCGAGACCACCATATTCTTGACAGACATCCCTTGTCTCCATCAAGAAGCTGCAGACGGACCACACCCCGGCGCACCTGGCGCTGCTGGACGAGATCAGCGCATGCTACCAGCTCCTCCACCCGCAGGTCCTGCAGCTGCTGGTGAAGCTCTTCGACACGGAGCACTCCCAGCTGGACGTGATGGAGCAGCTCGAGTCAAAGAAGACCCTCCTGGACAGGATGGTGCACCTGCTGAGCAGGGGCTACGCGCTCCCCGTGGTCAGTTACATCCGCAAGTGTCTGGAGAAGCTGGACACCGACATCTCCCTCATTCGCCACTTTGTGACTGAGGTGCTCGACATCATCACGCCCCCCTACACCTCTGACTTTGTGCAGCTTTTCCTTCCTATCCTGGAGAACGACAGCATCGCCGGCACCATTAAAACAGAAGGTGAACACGACCCTGTGACAGAGTTTATAGCTCACTGCAAGTCTAACTTCATCTTGGTGAACTGATTCAGAGCATCCTCCAGAGCTGGAGCAGAACATTCCAGGAGACCTGCTGTGGATAAACCCTTTCCAGAAGCTATTGTTGAAGAGGCCCAGTCAGCATCTTGGAAATGGGCTCTGGTGGGAGGAGGTGGATAACTTTTTTAAAAAGGAAGATGTTAGCAGTGTAACGGCTATTAGGAAGAGTTCCCTCTCCTCGTGAGTCCAGGGCTGCCCCCAAGTCCTGTTTACAGTATTCATTTCTCCCTGTAGTGGAACTAGGTTCCCCTTACCTCTTGGGATGTAGCCAACTGTCAGCCCCTTGGGTGGTGGAAATTCAGAAACTGAGACACTTAGATGAACTATTTTCAGAGTTGATTGGTTTTCTCACAAGGCTCCATTGGTTAGTTCATATTATTGCAATTGCTTTCATTTTCCGAGAACAAATAAAATGCCCTTCTGTGGTTGGAAGGTGTAGGTCCCGGTGTTAATGTTGTTTTCGTGTGTAAATAAAGCACTCAGATTCAAAAAAAAAAAGAAACCATGACCATTTGGCAGAAGATTTCAGCAAGGTCTTGGTCCTTCTATGGCCTTTATGTTTGTCAAGAAGTTCTGAAAAGTACTTCCTGCCAAACCTTACACCCTTTACATCTTGAACTTTCTGGGAATTCCAGCCCTCCTTGGAGGAATGAGATGTTGATTTTCATCCTTCCCTGCCAGGTCCAGAGAAGTTCAGCACTGCCAAGGGCTGGTGTCAACTATACAATCTTGATATAGCATGCAAATATCAAATATAGATCATTAAGTTTGAAGTTGCTAATGATCACTGATTCATGAACAAGTCAACAGAAATATTGACCAAGCATCCTCAATGTGTAAGGCATAATATCAGAGATATATAAATGAATTTAAGATATAGTCGCAATCAGGAAATCTACAATCTCATTGTAGAACAGACATTAGACATTAGCTCTTAGGAGGTATTGTTAGTTTTTCATGGAAATAAATATAAATGGCATGATCAACAAGAACCATCAAGTTCAGGTAAAGTGATAGATCCCCAGGGACTAGAGGGGCTACCATACCTTCAGGAAATAAGGGGACCTGAGGAAGGAGTAGAGCAAACAAACATACATTCTTGATAACCTTTTATGGGTCAAGCTCCACATTTATTCTTTCATTTAATCCTCTCACCAAGTGTCTGAGGTAGATTTTATTCTTATTTTTATAGATGAGAGCACAGAAGCCTAAAGATGCTTAGAAACTTGCCAAGGTTACAAAACTAATAGACAGCAGAGTCAGAATTTGACCCACGTCTGACTGAGTTCACCATCTTATACTCCTAACTTCATTAAGAAGGATGGCTGAAGTTGATAGACGAAGAAGCAGCCACAGAGCAACTTCCACACAGTCTGGCATGTACTTTCTCAATAGGCACCTGCAGAGATAGTTAAAATTAGTTCAGCGGTTAACGGTTCTCTTAGTGAAGTGGCGGAGAGAGAAATATGATAGCCTAACACATAAGAGGTGAGTGCTACAATTAGGTTTTTAGCTAAATGTTGTCTGGTTTCGTGCTCTCCCAGAAGCAGACCCAGAGATAAGGATTCAAATGCAAATATTCAATAGTATAAAAAGGCAAGCAGCAAATATTCATAGAAAAGTGGGGGAACAAGACAGGAAAGAACATGTAAAGGGTGACGTAGTAAAGCCAGTCACCGCCATGGGTGACTGGAACATAATCTTGTAGGGGATCATCTCTGGAAAACAGTGGAGAACACAGACCTCAGAGGCACCCGTCCAGGAAGTCATACAGCTGGAGGATTTATACCCGAGTTCCAACCAGCCATTGGTTAAGAGCAGAGGGATGGTGGAGTTGGGGTAGTTAATTCCCTGGTACTTCTTGTCTGCCGTGAGCACAGGCAGAATCCTATCTGAGGCTTGGAGGAAAGCCCCAGGAGAAGGTCATGCAGACACAATTGAGGCTGGCTGTCTTGAGTGACACAGGTAAGACTCAAGGGTTATGGGCAGGGCACTAGCAGCACCTAGAAACACCAGTATCTTTGGTGCAGATTTTGTAATATTCTCTATTACTCCAGCCCTTTGGATGTGTAGGATTATGTAGGTCATTGTCTCTCAAACTTCAAAGTGCGTAGGAAGCTCTTGCGAAGCTTGTTAACAAAGCAAATTCTGGGACCTCATCCATTGAGAGTCACCTGTGGTTCAGGGATGGAGTCTAGGCATTTATGTCATTAATAAGTATCCCAGGTGATTCTGACCCACATGGTCCATGGGTCACACACTGAGAAACAATGCCTGGAATCTCCATGAATTACATGGAAAACAGATGAACAGGGGAAGGCCATGTGATAAAGTGAAAAGAAGATGGTATTTGGATCAAGATATCCTTGGATATAAATGCTGGCTCCATTACTTAGTGACCTAAGAAAAATTACATAATCTCTTTGTTTCAGTTCTTTTTTTATAACCTATAAAATGGAGAGAAAAGCATACACTTGGACTGTTTTCTATGAGCGTTAAATAAGATAACTGGTAGAAGAGTCCAGAGCACTATGTGTCATGTGGTAAACATCAGTGTTAATTCTTTTATTTTTTTCTCAGAAGATTGAAATCTGTTGACAAAGTGATACCAATGGCATTTGACAGTTAATGCTGTTTGACAAATTATACCTGACTAGAAGAAAACTCGATGACAAAATAATGCAGGCCTTAGCTCTAAAATTTCCCCCCAATTTCTCAGTGCACCTACAAATTAAGTTATTTTTTACATTCCACTTACAACTGCATTACATAATGATTACCCTGGGGCTATAAATAGAAGTGCCCAAGTTCCAAGGGACAGATCAGGTTAAGTTGGCTCGAGATCTGGCTCAAGGACCTGGACTGCAGACTCTCACTCTTAGACACTGACTTTCTATACTGAGAAACTTTGGTTTATTGGTTCTTTGTGTTTCTAGGGAAGATACTTTCAAGTATACACTGAGAAGAGAAGGAAAGGTGCCAAGAAAAAGATTAGAGCTAAAACTATGATTTTGAATAGATCGTACTTATTTATTGTTATCATCTCATCAAACTGATTGACAATCAGAATGAATTTGGGATTATAACGGTATTACCACGATATAGACCTCAAGAGATGAATATTAGAGCAAAAAGCAATATGCTTTGTACTTAATAGATACTCAAGTGTTCACTGAATTTAATGACATCATTCAGGACACATAGTCACCTTCATGCTCCTCCAAGATCTCTAGATAGTTCACTCCCTCTGCCTCATCTTTACCTGGGTCACCTAGTTTGGCTTAAATATTAACCGAATCTCTCTTACCTTAATTTAGAGTAAGTGACTTCTGCTTGGTCCTCAGGAATTTAGAGGAAAATGTATCCAAGAGCAAAGCTTTTTTAGCTACTCCCAAGATGGGCTGACTTAATCTCATAACCAAAACATGGGTAGGACAATAGTGAAGATTTTAGAAGAAGAATTTTTTTCTATAAATGTTGATCTCATTTAGTCCTGATATGGATCACAGGGGCCACTTACTGTAGAGTACGAGGCTGCCCTCAAGCATGATGCCAGGGCACCTCTTTCTTTAAGCTTAGGTACATGAGCTATGCAGTCACCCTCTTACCATCACCAGAGAGGTAAACACTGCTGGACATGAAGGACATGAAGCCTGTAGCACAAGGCTCGTGGGAAGTCATGTTTTATCTCACCCCACTCGAGTGCACCTCCCAAAGTATTCCCTTCCCCATGCTTATGAAACCTCATACAAGCCTCTGCGTCCCTGTCCTTTCAAGTGAAAGCCTTTTGCTTTAGTCTCCCAGGCCTTCCCTGACCCCCAAAAGACTGGCTCAAGAGTGAATGATTAGGAAGTGAAGATTTAGAAACAAAGGACAGCCTTTGGGACGGGAAACTGGTAACAATTTAGACTATAAACCAGCCGCATTCTCTGACACCCATTCCCAAATTGTTTGCTCAGGAAGCAGACCCCACCAGATAAAAACTGCTGACCTTGGGCTTCCCTGGTGGCGCAGTGGTTGGGAGTCCGCCTGCCGATGCAGGGGACGCGGATTCGTGCCCCGGTCCGGGAAGATCCCACATGCCGCGGAGCGGCTGGGCCCGTGAGCCATGGCCGCTGAGCCTGCGCATCCGGAGCCTGTGCTCCGCAACGGGAGAGGCCACAACAGTGACAGGCCCGCGTACCGCAAAAAAAAAAAAAAAAACCTGCTGACCTCAAGCGCAGAGACCCCAGACCAGCTGAAAGCAGAAGATTGGTGATGCTCACAACTTCACCCTGATGCCAACCAATTCAAGAACTGTGCGCGAGCTGCTCACACACCCTGCAGCCCATCTCTCACATTGTCCTTAACAGTCCTTTGCCTGCACCACGATGTCAAGATGGTTTCTAAGGACACTAGTCCACCGTCTTCTTGGTTAGCATGCTTTCTCGAATAAAGTCACTTTCTTTGCCTCAACACCTTGTCACTTGACCCATTGGCCTGTTGTGCAGCGAGTAGCCGAACATGACCTTGGTAACACTTCCACAGGAAAACCAGTGTGGTCTGGTGGTATAAGGATGGGCTTGAGGGCTGATGCACCTCGTTCTGGTCCAGGTTCTGCCTGACTCTTCTTGCTTAGGGACCTGGATCAAGTCACATCTCTACACTCTCATTTTCTCTAATGTACAATTATGGAGTTTGAATAAATGATCACTAAACTCTCCTTCATCCCTGGAGGTGATTTTTCTAAGGAGAACACATCAGGATAACCAATGATAGATACATCTGATTCTCATTACCTGCAGCCATTATGTCCTCTAAGTAGCCAAGAACACTGAATTAGCAAACACTGAACCATGCTCTTAGGGGAAATACAGAGTTAGGTTCCTGCAAGCCTCAGAGCACAACATTTTCATCAACTGATCAATACCTAACCTTGTTTTATATGTGTGTCTATTTAAAGACTCCTTATTTAATATATATTGTTAATTTATTAACGTTGAACTCATGGCCAACAGCACTATAAACTTGTGCCTGAATAAAACTTATCTAACATTTATTTTCTCCATAAGGTACATTACAGCCTTCTTGTGCTTGGGAGCACAGCATTTCAGCACTCTGCTTGGGGACCATTGCAAACAGATGAATTCACCAACAAAAAGTACAAAATGCTAAAAACACGGCATTAAATAGACTGTGGAAGGGACACGTTTACAGTTTGAGAGTTGAAATAAGAAGGCAGAGCGTCGCCTTGTCCAGCCTCAGCTGGGAACGTGTGCAACAGGCTATTCAAATTTTTTGACACTCGGTGCACAGCCAAGAATGACTATGAAAGGACCACAAATATTTATTTGGAAGTTACAAATAAATTTTAGCGAGTAGGCAAATCTGTAAATATGGAACCCATGAATAATGAGAATCAACTGTACCAGTGTAAAATAAAAATAAATTATTGTGTTACTTTAAAGTCTCTTGCTTCTAAAAACAGCAGACTTTCTTCCAAATCTTGACTTCAAGCTGTGTAGTAATCTCCTAAATTCCCCTACACGTTCATTAAAATTACAACTCCATCTCATAGATGGTGACATGTAGAGATGAAGCAGCTTCCTGAATGTCCCCAAGCAATGCAACAACCAAGCCGGGATAACTCAGGAGTGTGAAACTAAGCCTGTGGTCGGCCCACTGGACTGTCCTGTTCCCGCTCAATTACTCACAGAGAAGATGTTCTCCCTTCTGGACCTGTTAGTTAAGTCCTGTGCTTAGGCTCCGTGGTGGAAGTCTGCAAATTGTTCTGGGACACACCTTTTGGGATTTCAGCAAGTGATTATAATTTTGTCCTCTAAGAGTGTTATCTAAGGATTACCTGGCTGTTCTTTTACCACACTTTTTTTCTTTTTTTTGTCTCAGAGATGGAATAGCTGACATTTTACCCCCACCCCCTGTATACAGGCAAGTTTTAATGCCATAGCCTCAATTAGGACGTTCCCGTCTGGGCTACTATAATGCATGTATTTGAGAACCATACGGGGCTAATCACTGTTCCTTTTCTGTAGGGCAAGAAACACTTTCTATTCCTTTTTAAAATTTCCCTCTCTTCCCCAGGTTGTCTGTAGCAGTGCCTGGGGCATAGAGCACACTGTAAACACGTTGATGAAACTGAATTCTCTTCCACCATGAAAAATTTCCCAACATGTCTAGTTGGGGAAGTGTAGTTGGAGGGGAACAATGGAGAAACATGTCCAGAAGAATTTACATAACTTGTCTAAAGTCACTAAGCTAGTAAAGGCAGAACTATGATTGAAATTTAGAGCCTGTTTTGGGGTTTTTTTTTAAACCAGGACCTATGGCTTAGTTTATTTGTAGTGGTAATGCCTTATATTTCACCAGGTGTAGTTTCAAATGAATTGGTAATTCCAGTTTACAAAAAAAAATTCTATTCTACTTTGTATTGCCTAGGGCTTCACAGGCAGACAAAAAGGATTGGGAAGTATTCAGGTTAAAAAGAACTGCCATTTACAAGTTGCTCTATGAGATTTACATCAGAGTTCTCTATCAAGAACCAAGAATGTAGCCATTCACTGGGAGAACCATTCTATGATGCTTATCTTTCAAGAAAATGAAAATTAATGAAAGTAATTATATCATAAATTGAGTGCAAACAGTATCAGACAACTCTAAACAGTACACAAAATGGCTTTTATTTCACATCCACTCATCTTTCAAGTAATTGCACAGCTTCTATACTATCACAAAAGAAGACAAGTAACTGGCATTCTCTTCTCTCCATTATTAGATGTCAGACCTTGTTGGTCTGCCTGGAACTGAGGAGATAATACAAACTTCATTATATAGATGATATTCAGAAAGCTTAATATTTCCAAAAGATTCTTCTGTATCAGTCATGTGTCAAGCGTTGCGACTAAGTCAACTCTAGATTTGATGACATTTTAAGATCCCTTCCTTTCAATCAAAAGTGTATTCTTTTCTGCGGCTACTCTAAGGACGACTAGATTCTCCCAGTATACTAAACCCATTAAAAGTCTTTGGAAGAATATGTAAGCTCATGAAAGAGGTGTTTTTCCCCTTCTTTTGCCATCTGCTGAAACAATTCCAACATTCTCAGGGCTGAGATTCTTTCCCTTTAAGATCTACTTATAACAGTACATTGATCAAGACACATGAAACCTTTAGAAGAGGCCTTAGAGTTCACCTTGTTCAACTGTGGTTCCCTCTGTAATATCTGTGCTCAGATTTAGCACTTCCAGTGATGAGGACTTCTCTACTGTCAGTACCATTTTGAGAAACTCTTCCTGGTATTTATTTAAAATCCATCTTCCAGTGACCTCTACCTACAAGTCGTAACTCTTTCTCCTTGAACCAGAAAGAGTAAGCCCAGATAGTTTTGAAATGACTCTATGGTGTGATCATGAGCCCAGAACAATACTAGTTTATGTGTATTGCCCTGGTTTCCCATCTGGTTTAGTATCTGATCCAGACTTTTCATTGTACAATAAAATTTTACTGTAATAATTGCCTTAGAATAAGCTTTAAACAGTTGGGCAGATCTCTCCTTTGTTCCTCTAGCTTCTACCATAGTCTTGTCCAGTAGTGGGTGAGACATACTTGTAGGGCACAGGGTTCTTATTCTCATATGCGGGCTAAATCTGAAAGATGCCCAGTGATAGCTCGTCTCGCTTTGCCTCACCTTTCCCCAGTCCTTCATACCTCCCTTTCAAAAACAGTTTTCTGATAAAATGAAGTATACTCAGACATGAATTGTTAGGTACAGCTGACCTCTTTCAGTCTCTGATAGTTCTAGGTGTATTCGACACTCTACCACTGCTGGCCGTCTGGTGTGGCAATCAGTTGTACTGTGGCCAGTTGCAAGGGCTGCAAAATACAGGAAGCCACCAGGTCACAGTCAGCAAGGTGACTGAGAATAAGAAATGTGGCAAATTATAGTTTAGGTACATGTGAAACAAGTGGAGGAAATAAAAACAGGGCAGTCCTGTCTGTGAAGCAGGAAGAGAACAGTTTAAACAGTTGGGTACTGTTGTTTTGTCAGTTATTGTACAGTAAAATAACATTGTTGTTGTAAAATCGACAACTATTTATTTTATTATTTGACAATGCTTTTTTATTCTGCAATAATCACTTTTAGCAGCAATAAGTTTAAAAAAGGAAGTATAGGTTTAGTTGAAAAAGAGGAAGTGAATTTTGATTACTCAGGAGAGTTAATGATGAACATGTAACTTGCACAAAATGTTTGTTGACATTTACTATCCACCATGGGGTCATAGTGGTATAAACGACCACATGAAAACCAAAAGACACAAATCTGCTGGAGAAGCATCAGCAGTTACTTCAAAAGTTAGTAACTAATTTATACAGACTGGGCCCTATTTACAACCGAAGAAAGTACCCTTCGTATCATTTGGTGAGATACAACTTTTCATTTAGATCAAATGGCTATTCTAAATCACTTTCACTCATTATTTATTCCAAGATTTGTTTTGTGTGCATGAATTCAAAATAAAGTAATAGCTGTTGGTGTGTGGCTTCATGAGCAGAAGAAGAAATTCACAGTTAAATAATGAGAATTTTATGTTGGTCATCAAATAGTCCAAACAGAAAATTAGCTCATCTCAATTATGCTTCTTTTTTCATCAATTTCATGTAATCAAAGCCAACATTTTAGAAACTCATTCTCTTGACAGTGAAATATTTGATGTTATTGTAATATAAATTCAGTGAAAACATTTGACATTGAAGATAAATTATGTTTTTGCAATGATAATACAGCACACATTTTGGTGAAACACAATGTTCTTAATAAATTAAGAAGCTATGAAGGAGAGGTGCCCTTGGAATTGGATATTATGCACACATACTTCATAACTATGTTGAAACACGTTGTGATATTCCACCAGTTGATATAGAAACTGTAGCTTCAAACTGTACAACTGTGTTTTTTATTTAACACACAGAGTAACTAATTCCAAACTTTTGTGATAAAGCTGATTTAAAATTTTAATGAAGTACTTTGGCATGGCAGTTCATGTTTTCTCTCTTTGCTATTTGAAATCAGCTTTTAAAAATGTTGGACCTTTTGAAGTACTACTTAGTAAAGTAGCCCATGTTACCCGCAATGAAAATAAACATTTTTATAAAGGATTTCTGTAAACTGGGATTTTTTTTTTCAAAATCAGTTGGAAATATTTAATAAAAGTGTTCGATGAATGGATCAGATAAATACTTCAGCATTTGAAGCTTTGTATATATTGTATATACTGAGATATAGTGAATATTTATATTGACCAGATTGAAAACAAATTTGCAAAGAGAAACACACTGACATGTATCCCTACACAAGCTAGGAAGAAACTGATCAAATTAAATGGTGAGAGTTCAAACAGTGTATGTAATAACTTTTATAATCAGTAAGGATTAGCTTTGTGCCATCTACTAAGCAAAGCACTTCATATACTTTGTCTTTGATGTTCCCAAGTATGAAAAAAAAGTAATTGTAAAAAGGAATAGTAATAATACTACTATATTATTATTCCGGGATTTTGTTTTGGTTTGATTTCAGGGTTTTATTTTTTTTTTGGATTAAGAGTCTGTAGCTTAAAGAGCAAGGTGAATTTACCCAAGATCATGTGACATGCCCAAAGAGCTAATGCAGCTCCCTCAGACTCCAAATCTGTGCTCGAAACCATTACACTCCAGTGTGGCATGCCTAGCTAGCAATTTGCTGAGCCTTTTAACACCTAAACTGTGCTATCAAACTTTACTTTGCATAAATTATTCTATAGAAAAGTACTCAAATGTTTCCCAATGTTCTTTCCCGAATCCAAAAATACATTGCCACATTAAACATTTTTTTTTCATATTAAATATACAATTCCTTCCTGATTAAAATCCTAATTCACCTTTAGGAAGATATAAGCATTTTTAACTCTTTCATTTTACAAATGAGAACTCTGAAGCCCCCAAAATGCTTAATGACATCTCAAAGACACAATGCAATCTGAAGGCAGAGCTGGGTCCGGAAGCCAGGAGGCTTAGCTCTCTGCCCTAATGCATTTCCCTATTTCAGAGAGACTTTAAATCTCCACAGGAACGTTAGCATGGGTCTGAATCTTCATTCTTAGCCACAGAGAGGTCAATAGCGCTTCTGCAGAGGGAGAAAAGTCCAATGGGCCTTCAGGGTGTTCACCCAGAAAATTGTAGAGAAATCAAGAAGGGCTGCTCTAGTAAGAAAGAAACACACTTGGGAGAGCAAGAACTGATGGAAATAGGCACTTTGAAGTTGCTTGTATTTTATTAAAGTCCATTGTTTCTGAGAGAACATTTTCATTTGCAGGAAGCAAGGAGTGCAGGTCTGAAAGTCCTGTCTTCCTTGACTCACTTCCAGAGAAATGAAGAACAGGACCAACGTGGCTCCCAGCCACCCATGCTAACAAAGCTCCCCCAAAAGGCCCTTTCCCTGGGTGTTCAGATGATATCATCAGCTTAAAGTGTCTCCAAGTGAGATTGGCTGCTCCCAGAAATCTGTCAGCTGAATGTTTGGAAGAAACTGAGAAATCCTTGAAAAACATGGAGGGATCAAAAGTACTTATTAAAGTATTTTCAAAAGAGCTCTGGATTTAATAAGAAGCAAATGAGATCAGATGGAGAAGATTCCAGAGATTGGTTCTAGTGTGGAAAACTCGTGGCAAAGACCAGGAAAATGGAATATATTGATGGGAACAGCACTTATTTGGAAGCGGGGTGTTAGACAGTGTGCAATTGAATTGCTCTGCCCTTGAACCTGAAGGAGTATGCAGAAGAAAGCAATTACTTAAACAGTCACATCTTTCCTAAGAGATCTGATCCAAGAAAAATAATGAATTACAACAAAAAATTTTTTTAAGGAAAAGAGAGGAAACACCCAGGCTCCTCTCTTACTGGAGAGCCTTTTGTGTCTCTAGAAGGTTTGCAACAGAGTCCTGACTTAGTCAGCCATCAGCCCTCTAACAGTTTGATTAAAAGAATGTTCTAAAGAAATTACAAGTTTTCTTCTCTCATCAACCAACCAACTAACTAACCAACCATACAAACAAAACTACCCTTGTTTTAGAGTAAAACATAAGCATGCTATTATGTAGAACAATTGCTCACGGTAATGAGGAACCATTCACACAATAAACTCCTAATATTTGAATAAGCCAAAAATTAATTAAATGTTCAGGTCCAGGCAAATATTAAGGCATTAGAACTAACATAGAAGATTTCTTCCATGGAGAATTAGGAACCCTGTGAATCTTATCTCCCTGTATTCTCAGTGAAACTTGAAAAAAGGCTGATTTGTAGAGAGATATTTATCCCTAAGGGATGAATCAAACTGATGGCAGCAATCTTCCCTTTTAAATTGCAAGTGTATAATTAATGAAATGTAGTAAGTTGTAACAGTGAAATGAAAAATAAAGTCATAACACCTGGTGTTCACTGGGTATGATAAAAGAGATGCTTAAACACAGAATGTAAGATCTTAATTGGCGTAACTATTTCTGTAAAAATGGAAGTATTTGCAACAGCTTTCATTTTAAAAGTTTAGCCTTTTTGACAGAAATTCCAGTTTAGAAATATCTTCTAAGGAAATTATGCATGCACACAAAATCTTAGCTACAGAGTTCTTCATTATGGCTTTGCTTAAAAAAAATAAGAGATTGGGCTTCCCTGGTGGCGCAGTGGTTGAGAGTTCGCCTGCCGATGCAGGGGACACGGGTTCGTGCCCCGGTTCGGGAGGATCCCACATGCCGTGGAGCGGCTGGCCCCGTGGGCCATGGCCGCTGAGCCTGTGCGTCTGGAGCCTGTGCTCCGCAACAGGAGAGGCCACAACAGTGAGAGGCCCGCGTACCGCAAAAAAAAAAAAAAAAAAAAAAAATAAGAGATTATCATAAAAGTGAACAAAGGGGGATTAAGTAAATTATGTGCATTCATTCAATAGCCATTTTAAGTAGCCGTTAAACAAAAGAATTTCAGTGTATATTTAATAATACCTATTATATCTATCTCTATATCTATCTAGCTATCTTGCTAGCTCTATATCCCTAAAAAGGTAAACTATAAAATAGAATCACAATATTCAAAATTGGTTAAAAATATTGAGAATATACATGCCTATATTGAAACTTGAATGAAATATATTTAATTATATATGGCTATTGTCTCTGGGGGGTAGAATTGCAAGAATTCAAAAATTATTTTTCCTAAGTATTTGTATTTTTGTTTATATGTCTGATTTGCTAACCAGCCTTACCTTAAGAGCAAACAACTATTCTTTGGGCATAGGTGACTCTCATGGTCTGGGGTAGTTACCTGACCTAAACTTACCTCATCCTTAGGTTTTTTGGTACACCTTGAGATGGCTCTACTTTTCAAGGGTGATGAGAGGAGAAAGAAGGAAAAAGAGATAGAGGGAGAAGGAGAGAGAGAGAGACCGTTGATCCCTAAAGCCGCCTCTGTTTTCCATTTTTAATCGTTTCCTTGTGCCAACTGTAGTAACTATATACCTCACAGTAAACCCTCTTCCTAAAGGTGGCTCAGGCGTTCCTTGCAAACAACAACACAACAAAACAGAAAGCCTAATCTGTTATAATCAGGAAAAAATGTTAAATAATATTTTAAATACATCTGTAGCAGAATAATAACATTTTACACTTTTTCAATTATAGAAAGATAATTAGACACACTTTATATTCTTGTCATCTTGATGAGCAAAGTGCACTTTTCTCAGAGAGATTAAAATCACTTGCTCTGCTTCTCTGTTTTTATAATTCTGGGAAAATGACAATATTGTTTTACTTGAAACTTGGATAAGATTTTCCTCCTACATGCAAGTTTTAATCTTAGAAAAGTTTACTCTGTATTCCTCCTTCAGTGCAGTTTTCCTTATTTTTAGCCCTTATTCATCCATGTGTCTTTCTCAGAGTGGGATTTTAGTAATGTTATTGATCTCCAATTCATTGTGCTTTTGAAACTCTGGGAATCCACCTGTACTGTGAGAAATTATATATTAGAAGAAACAATTACTGAGGAGATGAATGGATGAATGGATGGATTAATGAATGGATGGATGGACAGATGGAAGCGATCTCAATAATAATCAAGTATGTTTTTTTATATCTATGATGTGCTTAGCACTGTGCCAGCCTCTGGGAAGCAATGAGGGGAAGTATCTTGATTCCCTTTCTCAGAGAGCTTAAAATAATGTCACGTTGGACTATATCAGGTTAAGAGCCTCCCTAGGAGAAATCTATTGTTTTGAATGGCTCACTCCCTGAAGGCAGGCAAGATCATGCTAAGAAATGTGAAGCTCTGGAAAACTTCATTTTGCGGGACCCCTACTCACATCAACAATTTGAGTCACCCCAAATCAGTGTCAACCCCATCTGAAGCCCAATCTCATGTGGTCCTGCCAAAGAAATTCCACACCAGTCAGTGGGAGTGATCAACTTGCCAGGTCAGCCTCTTGGGGTCCTGAGATGACCCCATAGGTAGCAGTCTTAGAGCTTCTAGAGGCATCTGATTGACCCTCACAGATGGGATAGAGGGTTGACTGAGGTCCATGTGGATCTCTGTCTTGGCAATGAAAGTCTTGTCTGGATGGCACTGTGGGCTTCACCTGCTCCTAGGCACTGGAAAGGGACTAGAAAATGTTGAGGAAAATGATCCAAAGGCCTGGGCTCCTTAAGACATGGGGTTAAGGGCAGAAGTCCTTGCTTGTCAGGTCTAATGGTGATAGTAAAAGTAGTCATTTCTCTTTTCTTTCAAGTGCTCTTCCCCTGGACTCACTTTGTCCCATATACTAGATACCCACAGTATTTAAGGCACTAATAAATAATGACCTTGGTAATGGAAGATTCCACTTCCCTACTTGGAGTCTGACATGCCATCATTAAATTTCCAAACAGCTCATCATTAATGACAGAAGTCTGAGCACATACTTCTTAAGTGTATCTTCCAAAGCTCCAAACAAATTAAGGAAAAGAGATATGAGGTCTTGCTCCTATATTTAGATCAGGTTACTCTAATATTATATTTGTCTCTGTTGCTTAATTATTTGATGCTGTGGGCCATGAAGCTAATGAGCTAGATGGCTTTCTTCTTTAAACCAAGAGCCTTCAACCTAATTAAGATCACTTAGCTATTACCACCTGAACAGTACATAAATTCCAGCCAAGTAGTAAAGATCATAGGCAGGAGTTAAAGCTGTTTGGGTAACTGAGGACTTTTGTCCCAGAGGACAAAAGTGGGACACGGAAAAAAGTGTGGAGTCCAGGGCATCCCTTGTCCCAGACACAGAGACATAAGTCTGAGCTCTATGCGAAGAAGAAGCACTAACAAAACTGAAATGGAAAATTTCCTGAGACATTCAGTGACATGGGGCAGTTCAAGCAGTGTAGCTCTAGAGCACAGGAGTGAAATGCAGTATATATTCCTTTAAAGGACCATTCTCCTCTTTTGGTGGGGAATAGAGCATGGCTTTTTCACAGAGATGATCCAAGAGCCGCAATTCCCTTTTGAGACCTGGCTGCTTTGGAGGCACTGGGAGATGGTACCCTCAGCACTGGGATCAGTGTCCTTATAGTGAACACTGGCAGAGACGACAGTGGTCGGTCTTCAAAGCGTTTTGAGCACATCAGCTGTATATAAGTGGGTTCCAGAGCAGAAGAACACAGCAGGTACAACTGCTACTGTGGCCAAACAGACATCAAAACTTTTCTTTATACACTGAGTTGCTATGGGATTTAATGTAGATCAAACTTCTTCCTTCACTTCCCAGAAAAATATTTTTTAGAAAAATGGAACGAACTTGGGATTTAGACATAGACCTGAATTCAAATCCTGGCCCTTTCGATTGTGAGTTATGCCTCTTTGAACAGGTCATTTGACCCTTTGGAGACTCAGAATTGGTCATTTGATCCTCAATGGAAATATTGACTTTGTAGAGGCAGCATGAAGATTAAATGCACCTTGTAAGTCTGCTACCATTTTTGTGTTACTAGTCACAGGGTTATTCTTTTCTGAGGCCCTACAGTTATCACTGCGTTCTTCTACGGGTATATGTATCCTGGTTCTTAAAAAATGTGGGCTTCTTTGCTGGATCCTTCCCCTGGCTGCCAGCTATTGTGGTGAGTAATTATGTGCAAATGAGTGTTCTCCACCAAAAGTTGTAAGAGGCAGAAAACTCATTTCTTCAGTGCCCTTGAAAAGCACAAGACACTAATGCATGTCTGTGTTCCAGCAGTTTAGAAATGAAAATTTCCACATTCCTTGTGCCTGGTCTCATTAATTCTCCCCACCCCATTGGTGTTAAGGTTTTATAAATAAGCAAGACAGGATTGATTTGTTCCATTTCAGCAAACTGTAAAAGAAAACAGTCAAGAAATCACTCCCATCATCATTTCCGCTCCCCGCCCCCCATCACATTACTCTTTAAAACTGGGCAAAAGCCTGTATAGCCTTTCCCAATTAGGTGAAAGATGATTTCATTTCAGTAAGCTTTAGGGAAGTTATTTCTGGTTTGTGCAAACATGCCAAAATAATGCAGCAGAGACCAGTTTGATTTCTCACTGGCTAAAGGGAGATTCAAGATGCAGGAAGACCTGACCACCAGTATTATTAGGATTTATGATGTTCAGTCAGACCTACATGATGTAGCCTAGAGGAATGGAAGGAACATTGAGGGGAGAATTGGAACACCCCTTAAAGATGTCTGGTACTGGGGTTTGCAAACCTTTTCAGTGAAACCCTGGAGATTCCAGGCAAGGGTTGCCTTTTGGATATGTACAGGGAAAGGGGCAAGAATCTTCAGCCAGAGCAGACCTATTTTTGTAGATTCTACATATAGGCTTCCACATATGATCAGTTTCTCACCAGTATAATCTAAACACCCTTCTGTTGTTTGAATTCTCTCTACGGCTTCCCAGCTGTTCATCCTCTTGCTGATGCCTAAACAGCCCCAGTGACAGGGTTCCCTAGGCAGCCATCTTTAGACAGATGTTTTTCCCTAAATTCCCTCCTAGCCCTATTAATCTCTACCAGAGTATGAATGTAAACAGGAAAGACAATGGTGCGAAGACATAGACTGAGCTTTCATTAGTCTAACTTGACTCATCAATCCAAAACATCCTATGCCGTTACTTTTCTGTCTATAACAAATGAGGGTAAAAAACAATCTCAAATTTAATTTGTTTTAATATATTTTTAAAACATGTGAAACTACACCCCCCTCTTTGACACAGGGTGTTGCTTTTTCTCTTCAATAGGGAAAACATTCACATCAGGATTGATTTAAATTTTTTCCCCTTTTAAATCATAAACAGTCCCGGTACAAGAAACAGTAGCTGTTATTGATTAAAAGTTCATTTGCCTTGCCTGGGCTGATGATTGATACTTGGAGGGCAGGAGGGGTGTTGGATTTTGGCTGGGAAATTGGAAGTGGGGCAATTTTGTCACATTACCTGTTCTTTAGAAGAGTGTGAGGGTTGGAGGAAATTTAGCTTTGGGGAGAGAGCTTTTTTTTTCTCTGTAAATTTTGGTAGATGTTGGTCCAACATTTTGTTTTGTTTTGTTTCTTACTCTGCTGGTTTCACCAGCTTTTAAGTACTCATAGTGCACGTGAGCCGGTGAGAGCCCCTCTGAATGGGTTTTTAATGGTCTGTTGAATAAAGCAGCTACCAGTTCAGGAAATGCATGCATTTTATAGGTGCATATCTTCAAAGCTTCTATTTGTGAATGCTAGTTGAGAGGTACCTTTGTATATGTTCTTCACAAACCCAGTACAGCAATAAAGACTGCCTCTGGAAGCATTAAAAAACAAGAAATAAATTTCCTTGTCCCATTTATACTTCTAATTTCAAGAATAATAATTTTTGTGGGTAAAAGAAGTATCTTTCCTTTAGGAAAGTTATCTGAGCCCATTGGAAAATTATAATTTCACAAGAGTGTGGCAATCAGATTCATTGAATGCATTTGTCAGTGATATTTACAATCAAGGCATGGGATTTTAAAGAAAGTAAGAAGTGATTAGCAGTTACAACAGAATTCTTAGTCTTCAGTTTTCTAATTTTTATGTGTTGTGAACATTATCTCCCTTTTAGTTTTTAACTGTAGCAAACATCTACCATACACTAGAGATCCTTGAACTTGTCAGTTTGTACAACATCTGGAAATAATAGTGATCTTTGCACAACACCATTTAATATTGACATATTAAATTTAAAATAACAGAATATATAATATGACACCAAGTTTTATTAGATAGTAATAAAAGCAACAAAGAGCAGCACTGAATATTTGAGGAAAAAATGTGGTGGGAAACCTTGGAATTGAAAGATATTCCATTAAGTGTATTTTTCTGAAAAATTGGAAAGACTGCTATTATTCATATTTAATGGCACAATACCTTGGCTAAAATTGTGGAAGAATGGTGTTTCGTGGAAGCCTAGTCTTAGAACCAGTATCATAAATAAAGATGAATGGAGATTCTGAGTTTCTAGAGAGTTTGTGTATCATAAGTCAGAATTTTTCAGTTGATTTAAAGTCCTCAGGATGGTCTAAGCCTGAAAACAAAGGGAAAAAGCAAAGAAATGCTGATAAATTTGACGACCAAGAAATGCAAAATTTCAGTTTGTTGTATGAAATACCAGAAGAAAAATTAAAAGGCAAAAAACGAGCTGAAAAAAATATTTGCAACATATATCATAAGGTATTACAATATTTAAAATAATAAATTTGTACAATTAAATAAGCAAACAACCAACACTAGGGTAGAAAATAATGGGCAAAAGAAAATGATAAGTAACTTACAAAATAAGAAATACATCTAGCCAATGTGCATAGCAAGATTATTCAACATTATTGCTAACCAAAGAAATGTATATTAAAATGATGAAATAACATTTATTTCCATCAATCTGTGGGTTTAGGGAGGTGGACACAGTTAAACACTACTATGTATGTTAGTATAACTTTTGGAAAAATAATTTGGGACCATCCATCAAAAGCCTTAAAATTTTTTATACACTTAATCTAACAAAAATTCTACTTCCAAACATATGTTGCTATCCTTCATTTTTTCCCTTATGTAAACTCTTTTGTATGGCAGCCTTTGTATCACTATTTAAAATGAAAAGTTGGAAACAGTCTCATTGTCTAATTCTAAAGGACAGGTTCAGTAAGTTATGACACAACACACGATATCATCCTACAAGGTCTTTAATTATTGTGTTATATATGTTTCCTTATGGACATCAATAGGTACTCATAATATCAAATGAAAAAAAGCAAGTTTCAAAGATGTATTATGTTATGATCTTATTTCTGTTAAATTATATATGCAGAGAGAAGGGCTGGAAGTTCACATATCAAGGCGTCTATTATCGTTACATATATGTGGGTGGAATTATGTGTGTTCATTTTTTTAATTTTCTATCCTATGCATATTTTTTTCTGTAATGATTATGTGTGTCAGGTTGAGAGAAAAAAACCAAAATCTATTTTTAAGTTTCCATCCTGCAGAAGCTATCTGAGGAGACCAAATAACATATCTAGCCTAAGACATGTTATTACCTCCAACAATAATTTTTTTCCTCTAAAAATAATCTCTCTTACATATTCTTCCTCTCTAGAATGCTTTTCACTCATTTTATTCATGGGTCATCTCAGCCGGTGATGACTTTCGCATTTCTCCAAGGGATCATATAGTTTGTTTCTATGCAATAAGCTCTCCTAATCACCAGTAATGAAATCAAACCACTCTAAATTAAGATCTTTGGAAGGGAAAAGCCAAGTCAATGAATAGCTTTGTATGATTTAAATGAATCCCTGAAGAAATAAATCAGACTCTTGGCTTTCATCTTATTCCCAGCCTCTGGAATAAGAATGTTAAGTCAGCCAACTTAATGCTTAGGAAAACCAAAAAAGAAAATAAAATGTTTAGGAAAACCAGAAAAGAAAAGAAAAGAAAACTTTCAATCCTAGTGTCCATAACACAATGATAAAGATACTCACTGATCGCACTTTTTGAGCGTCTATGTAAAGGAGGTTAGTGTGACCTAAATATGTTTAAAATGAACAACAGGAACAAACTTGGAGGGAACAACGCAGAAATAACATGTAGATTTTGGAATTGGCAAGACCTCAGGGGTTCACAGCTCAGTCCTGCATCTTACAAACTGAGAATGTAGAGAAGGCACTTAATCCTTCTGAGGGGAGATTATACCAAAGTAAAGGTGTTATAAATACTAAAATCACATTAAATATATCGTGCACCAGACAATTAATAAATATCAGCTTTCTTTATTCCTGGGAGAATAAAGAGTTAGAAGGCAGAGGAGGAGAAAGCAGGAATTCTCCTCACCTCCAACCCCCATGTTCAGAATTTCAGGCACAGCCTTAGCAGTATGGTGGGGGCAACATACATGTGTTGGGAGGGAGGAAAACAGATAACGACTGGAAGGAAAGAGTATTTTAAAATAATCTTAACATCCATCTGAGAATAAGAACAAAGAAAAATCCATGGTCATAAAGAGCAGTAGCAACGAAGGTACCGTAAAGGCCAAGGAAGCTTTGGGCCTGGAACACATAGATCATTATTTTTGAGAATCAGCTGTTTCTGTCCCTGCCCTGCCTCCTCCTGGATCATTGTGAGGGAATTAGCTATGCCACTTAATAGTTTTGCTGTTGTCAAATGAGAAAAAAATACCTTCCTCTTTTTACCTGGTAGAATGCTACAACAAAATATGATGATTTTTAAAAATGCTTTGAAATGGTTCTGAAGAACCTAGGGGCAGTTCAGGAATAAAGACGCAGACGTAGAGAATGGACTTGAAGACACAGGGAGGGGGAAGGGTAAGCTGGGACAAAGTGAGAGAGTGTCATGGACTTACATATACTACCAAATGTAAAATAGATAGCTAGTGGGAAGCAGCCGCATAGCACAGGGAGATCAGCTCCGTGCTTTGTGACTGCCTGGAGGGGTGGGATAGGGAAGGTGGGAGGGAGGGAGATGCAAGAGGGAGGAGATATGGGGATATATGTATATGTATAACTGATTCACTTTGTTATACAGCAGAAACTAACACACCATTGTAAAGCAATTATACTCCAATAAAGATGTTAAAAAAAAATAAAATAAAAATGCTTTGAGCTCTAGAGAAGATAACCCTTACACCCAAAGTATTGGAGTTGTCATTTGCAGTGTAGTTGAAGGTATGAGCTTCATCTTGGAACTCTGAAGCTAGAAAATTCCATCTCACTTCCAGTTTAAATGGTTTGGAGGAGATTTGAAATTTTAGGAACTCTTGAGGTGTGGTGAATGGGAAGGAAGTCTGATTTAAAAAACAAAAAAAAAAGTTTGTGAAGTGCCTGGTGGGGAATGGGACTGGCGGTCAGGAAAATGGGAATGGACGTGTGGTATGTACCTCGTACTGAGTGTGGTTTGAGAGAGTTGGTGTGAATTAGGAAGATCACGAATGTGAAATACATCTACCACAAGGTCTGGTATTGTGGGTTTGAGTTTGAAGTACTGAAGTGTTTCTTTAGGATCAAAGCTTTGGCAGGAGGAGATGGGCATGGGGACAGTTTCCAATCTGGCCAGAAGCAAAAACTCCACATTCTCCTCAGGAGACATGTAGTCTGAGAAAATGCTTTTGGTTGCTCGGAGTGTACATGTTCACATTTATTTTGCAGTACTTTTTGAAATTTCTTAAGCAAAAATGCTTCTGCTCCAAAACAGGGCAATCGTGATAGCTGTTCATTCTCTGTCTCATTATCTTTGTCTCTGTCCTTGTCTGTCTGTCTCTTAAACACACACACACATACACACACACACACACACACTCACACACACACACACACACACACACACACATTAACCCGCATTTACTCAATGCCTTGTTGCTGCTACCTTTGGGGGCACACAGTGAATTGGAAAGAATCCTTCTGAGGTCCATTGGGAAGTCCCTACCTGAACTCTCTGGAGGAAAGAAAGAGACATTCCCCAGTGAATCTTGGCATCATTCTTCTACCATAAGTATGGTTAGTTTATTTTGAAGTCAAAATGGCAAGTGAAGCATGAAGGGTGCTTCCAGTACTTAGAGAAGGAGGAGGGGACCTGGACAGACACAGGACACTCTGAGCCAAGAGCTTCACTGTATCTCAGGGCAAAGATAGTGCTGCCACTCAGCTGCATTGCTGGCGGAACAACCAATTGGGAAGGACAGTCCTGAGCATTCGGGCCAGATGTTCATGGCATCTTGCACCATCCCAGGAAATTAATTTCGGGATAAAGGCAAAGCAGATGACTGGCAAAGGCTCTTGTGATGGATATTGAAAACGTCAGGGAACAAAAGACATAGGAAATAAGAGTTCCCTCTGGATGCAGCTCTCCCAAGGGTAAGGCAACATCACATTCCCCGCCCCAAACCTACCATTCAGCCCGAGAGAGTGAAATCCAGAAGAGAATTTGGTCCCATTTCCTCTATATGTCCTGAAGTGGAAGTGGGGAAGGATTACTCCCCATTCCCAAGATCCCAGCCTACCTTTTCTCCCTCCAAAAGGAGGACTTTAGGTGGCGCAAAGTCTCTTTCCCTAACAAACGCAACAGATGGCCAAATTCCTTGAGGCAGAGATTAAAGGTGATTTATATTTGTATTCTTACTTCCCAGTGAGACTCCCATATAGTAGGTGCTTGATAAGCATTTGTTGGTTGAATGCACAAACTGCGTAAATTGCGTGTGTGTTTGGGTGGTTCGGATGGGGTGGGGATTTTAGAGCACCTCCTCTGGGTCACGGTGTCAAGCATGGGACTATACTCTTTCTATGAGCTATCTCACTCAACTCCTTCCACCAGTCCTACAAGGGAGGTCACCAGAACTTCTCGAAAACTGGAGGCACGTGGAGATTAATTTGAGTAACTGGGAGTTGGTATTCGAATCGAGATCTGTCCACCCCAAAGCATGTACTCACCAGGATGATGGAGACTCACTGATTGTAGTCTCTCAGTCAAGGATCGAGGCAATGCCACACTTACGAGGTGTGAAGCTGGGCAATCCCTTTATTATACCATCTTAGGGAAGAAGCTCCAAAACTCAAATTGTTTCCTCCTGCTAGCTGATAGACCAAGTCCGTTCTGAGTTCCTTTCTGAAGGAACGTCTGGGACTGAGAATCAGAGTAATGTAAAGATTACTGAAATTGACTCTTTGGATGTATTTCCAGCATTTCCTGTAACTGGATATGAGGCTCTGTGAATCAGGTTGCCTTTCTGAGCTTCAGTTCGTTCCACTGTCAAACAGGAATGTGTAACATTGCTTCTGCTTTCACCACAGAGAATGATCTTGACCCAATGATTAAATTAGATGAACTTCATGAAAGAATTTGAAATCTGCTAGAT
This sequence comes from Lagenorhynchus albirostris, assembly GCF_949774975.1. Classification (NCBI taxonomy): domain Eukaryota; kingdom Metazoa; phylum Chordata; class Mammalia; order Artiodactyla; family Delphinidae; genus Lagenorhynchus; species Lagenorhynchus albirostris. Next base: position 58,626,508 of record NC_083096.1, on the reverse strand, counting down.
TGTTAAGGTCACACACTGTCTTTTATCTTTACAAGCCCCCAAACATCTGGGAAAGTGCGCAATAAATTTGTGAAATAGGGGAAGTTGTGTAACTCCATATTTAATACAAGATTTCCATTTTTCTAGGTTCAGTTTAGACAACTGTTCCCACAATCAGTGGTCTCTCCCTTTCCAGTGGCCCGGGGAGGTGAGTGGTAATTTAGAAGGCATGGGTTTCCTGGTATAACTAAGGAGAGGTTTGAGATGTGTGCCTTTGAGATGTATGGAGGGATCCAACTTCAGGAAAACACCTAGAACCCAAGGCTGACATGGAAGTAGCAGGGCTGCTCACCTTCAAGGGCACAAATGTGCTGGACAATGAACATATCGATGATGATCAATGTTGAGCGATGACACAAAGGTACTCTGAATGTTCTGGATTGCTTAAGGTTCTCATAGTTCTTGAATGATACAGAGAGATGGGAGTTTCATTTCTTACTACCCCCTACTAACATTGCAAATCCCTGGATTTTAATTTTCCGCCATCCTGATTGGAACAGATTAAATTGGCTTTAGAGGAACAAATGTATGTGCCATTTATTGCATGCTGGTATTGTGAACTAAACTTCATACTTGTTAGAAAAGCAATATATAACTTATTTTTTATTTTTATTTATTTATTTTTTTAACATCTTTATTGGAGTATAATTGCTCTACAATGGTGTATTAGTTTCTGCTTTATAACAAAGTGAATCAGCCATACATATACATACATCCCCATATCTCCCCCCTCTTGCATCTCCCTCGCACCCTCCCTATCCCACCCCTCTAGGTTGACACAAAGCACCGAGCTGATCTCCCTGTGCTTGGGCTGCTTCCCACTAGCTATTTATTTTACATTTGGTAGTGTACATATGTCCATGCCACTCTCTCACTTCGTCCCAGCTTACCCTTCCCCCTCCCCATGTCCTCAAGTCCATTCTCTACGTCTGCGTCTTTATTCCTGTCCTGCCCCTAGGTTCTTCAGAACCTTTTTTTTTTTTTTAGAGTCCATATATATGGGTTAGCATACGGTATTTGTTTTTCTCTTTCTGACTTACTTCACTCTGTATAACAGACTCTAGGTCCATCCACCTCACTACAAATAACTCAATTTCATTTCTTTTTATGGCTGGGTAATATTCCATTGTATATATGTGCCACATCTTCTTTATCCATTCATCTGTTGATGGACACTTAGGTTACTTCCATGTGCTGGCTGTTGTAAATAGAGCTGCAATGAACATTGTGGTACATGTGGTACATGACTCTTTTTGAATTATGGTTTTCTCAGGGAATGTGCCCAGTAGCGGGATTGCTGGGTCATATGGTAGTTCTATTTTTAGTTTTTTAAGGAACCTCCATACTGTTCTCCATAATAGCTGTATCAATTTACATTCCCACCAACAATGGAAGAGGGTGCCCTTTTCTCCACACCCTCTTTAGCATTTAATTTTTGTAGATTTTTTGATCATGGCCATTGTGACTGGTGTGTGGTGATAGCTCATTGTAGTTTTGATTTGCATTTCTCTAATGATTAGTGATGTTGAGCATTCTTTCATGTGTTTGTTGGCTATCTGTATATCATCTTTGGAGAAATGTCTATTTAGGTCTTCTGCCCATTTTTGGATTGGGCTGTTTGTTTTTATGATATTGAGCTGCATGAGCTGCTTGTAAATTTTGGAGATTAATCCTTTGTCAGTTGCTTTGTTTGCAAATGTTTTCTCCCATTCTGAGGGTTGCCTTTTTGTCTTGTTTATGGTTTCCTTTGTTGTGCAAAAGCTTTTAAGTTTCATTAGGTCCCATTTGTTTATATTTGTTTTTATTTCCATTTCTCTAGGAGGTGGGTCAAAGGGATCTTGCTGTGATTTATGTCATACAGTGTTCTGCTAATGTTTTCCTCTAAGAGTTTTCTAGTATCTGGCCTTACATTTAGGTCTTGAATCCATTTTGAGTTTATTTTTGTGTATGGTGTTAGGCAGTGTTCTAATTTCATTCTTTTACATGTAGCTGTCCAGTTTTTCCAGCACCACTTATTGAAGAGGCTGTCTTTTCTCCATTGTATATTCTTGCCTCATTTATCAAAGATAAGGTGATCATACATGCGTGGGGTTATCTCTGGGCTTTCTATCCTGTTCCATTGATCTATATTTCTGTTTTTGTGCCAGTACCGCACTGTCTTGATTACTGTAGCTTTGTAGTATAGTCTGAAGTCTGGGAGCCTGATTTCTCTAGCTCCATTTTTCTTTATCAAGATTGTAGAAAAGCAATATATAACTTTTGACCTAGGAAAAGTTTATATAGCTCACATGAAATGTGTGTAAGTGATTTAGCAGCACATGAAGAAGCTTCCTAATTAATAAATGTGGCTATATGAAGCCCTTTGGGAAGCTCTGGTAGTAACCACTCCCAATATATCACTCAGGAACTTCTTTAATTCTATTTATATTCACATTATTGTTTACTCTTTACCAAGTGCTTTATGCATATTAATTAACCTGAGCCACACAATAATCCTACCAGGTGGATGAGAGTATTACCATTTGACAGATCGTGGTACATAAGTAACAAAGACGAGATAAGAATCCAGCAATTTTGACTCCACAAACTTCTGTCTTTTAAAAGCTGGGTGTGTTCCCACAGACTAGCAGTTACTGATTCTGAATGCAAAGTCCATATGACAGGTGTCTTGGCAAACAGGAAATGGATCACAGAGCTTTCTAATAAGTGTGTAATTTTAAAAGGCAGATCAAGAAGACATGATTATAGGATGGGGAACAGATAGCTGTCATCTCCTGTTAACCACAGCACACAGTGAGGAGAATGCAGAGTCCACTTGGGTGTTGGAAAACAAAAATTTCCTTGCATGTCCAGCACTTAACACTCTCCTCTCCTGCTTAGGGGAAACAAGCACATCACAATAATTGAACAAGCACACTTGAAGTTCTGCTTATCAGCTTCTTTTAAAGAAGTTATAGAGAGAGAAGAAGAAAGAAAAATAATTAGAACAAACAAAACCCAACACTTTGCTTTTTGTTCTCACTGTGTCATCATAACTGAATCACCAAGTTGCATGCAGATATTAACTCTGAAAGATGCATGGAGATGTGAAGGGAAATATTTATGATTCTGACAGTTGGTGATACACAACAGCTGGGGTCATGGATTCCACAGCTTTTGTGGGTATATTGTCAAAATGTTTTGTTTGAGGAGAATATAAAATTAACAACTCTCCCTTCAGGACTTTCCTACTCTAAAATACTTTGCAGTAAAATGAAGTAACACATCCATGAAGCCATAAGATTTTCAGTCGGTAGAACTTTGTTTCTCCCATCCGTTCTGCACGCTTTTCTTCTTCTCTCCTTGATTGTTGCCAAAGCATCAGAACCACTCCCCACTTCAGTTCCGAAACTGAGTATGCAGACATACTCAGCCTCGTTTAGATCAGCCCCCACTGGGCTTAGGTATTTTGATTCCAACCACAGATTAACTGACCTCTCATCCTCCCATTTTCCTTCCAGGGATGCCTGTGGTTGAAGCCAAATACTATGCATCTCTAACCACTTAAAACAGAGCTACTGATTAAGACACAGACGGCTATAACAATTGGAGGCAAAGCTCCTGTTCTGAGAGTGACCAGTGCCCTGCGCCCTGACAAACAGCCAGTCCAAACACACTGGAGACTAAATGGAGCTTTGGTGGAAGGGTGGTTAACTGTGTGTTGGTTCCCATGGACAAAGTCCATGTTTCCATGTGTCATTTCCAGAATATCCAAGAGGAATTATGGGAGAGGCCAGATGAAAGGCTTGGTATGAGTGATAAATAGGGGTGAGAGAAGCAAAGAGTGGTTGGGTTAGATGAACTTGTCAGAAGGTTACTTGTGGACATTAAAGCTGGGCGTTGTGCCCTACATGGCTTGAATATGGGCCATCCTTGCTTGGATCCCTGAAGCAATATCTTCATAGGCCCCATATTAGGATCCAATTACCCACGACAGAGCTTTATTTGATCCATTTTGGTTTCTGTTTTTCTACTGATATTTATTGAGCACCTTCTATATGCCAGGCCATACGTGCCAGAAATAAGTAACGAGCGAGACAGACAAAGTCTCTGCCTTCAACATAGTTTGAGTCCAGTTGGTGGAAACAGAAAAGTGACCAATAAACAAGGTTACTTTGGGACATAAATAGTGTTATAAACAAAAATAAAAGAATTAAACAGGGAGAGATGCTAGAGAGTGACTGGGATGCAGGAAATCCCCTTTAAATTGGATGTTCAGGAGAGGCCCTCCCATAGTGCAAAGTGGAGGAAATTTTGGCTAAGAGTTTAAAGATGAGACAGAGGCAGCCACAGGAAGATCTGGGGGAGAAGAGGGAGGATCACAGAGAGCATTTGGAGGGAGAAGGAGCATTACCTGAGACAGTTGTAAGGCAAGACCTTAGGACCTGCATGTTTTAAAGGAGGCCATGTGGCTGGAGCATTGAGAAGAGGGTAGAGAGAAGACCAGAGGTGGTTGGGAAAGCCATCAGAAGCCACATTATGTAGGACAATAGGCCATGGTGAAGAGTTAAAATTTTATTCTAGATGCAATAAGAAGATTTTGAACAGTATGGCTACAAAAGACTCGTTCTACTTTCTTCACTTCAACTCAGTAGTCCGTTCCCCTAAGTTTGCATTTGGCAGTTGGATAGCTACGTTAAGGACATCCACTCCCAATCTTTGGCCAACACTGAATTGAACTCTAAGTATATAGAATTGAACTAAAAGTATATAGGATTGCAAATCATTCACTAATGACTCTTTATATTAAGCTTTTTATGGCAGGAATCAGTTCTCTCATTTGGCATATCCAACCTCATAGCTCCTCATAATTTACCATCCTACTTTGGCAGAAAATAGACATTGATTTAAGTGAATGATTTCTGAAGGTAGATTTTTACCTTTGTTGGCTATCCATGATGGGAAGACCATGAAGGATGTCTTGATGAGAAAGGGGCAGGTGATCTCTCTCCTGATCTACAGTTAAATCCAAATAAACACTTTTATGTAAAAGAAACAAATTGAGATTACAACCCAAACTTTCCCATATTAATGAACAACTTTGTGGTATGTAAGGCAAGGGACCTGCAGCTGAATACTGAGTAAAATCAGAGACTCAAGACTGGAACTTGTTTTCCCCAAAACATACATTGAACAGTTTCCGGTACACAATTTCACCAGAGTATCAGTAATCTGACATTTCCTAGGCATCTGGGTTCATGAATATTCAGATACATAGAGTGCTGAATACTTTATTGAATGATGACATCTGGCACTCCTAGATTAAGTGATGCTTTCAGTCCTAGCAGAAATAAAATAAGTTACTTCTAAGAATACTGGCATTTATACAGGATTCACTTATTAATGAAAAAATTCAATCTGAGGCCAAGTTTTTTCTAGGTTATAACCTTGTGCAAGACGTTGTGTTAAGGTCTAGAGAAATATGAAGTTTCATATTTACAACATTATACCTGACATTTACCAGTTTTTTAGAGACGTTTTCTTTGTTTTTAAGCCCCAGGTGCTATTCAAATATTAAGTCTGCTTTTGTCTCTGAGAAACTGGATGATCTCATTTGATAAGCTGCAAAAAGCATACTTAAAAAAAATCTGTAACTCTAGGATCTAAGTGTTAAATTGACCCTAAGGAAATTTCTGGAAATGTACAGGACCACAGTGAACCAATTACATCCTAGCTCAGGACTGTTTGGCCAAGGACCCTTAGGGGTTATTAATGTGTGTGAAAATCTTGTATACTTCTTGTCTTTCCATTTCTAAGGCACAAAAATTACAAGTGTAGATTGTAGGTAAAGCATATTTACATTTCCTAAGCCCTTGTTTTTCAGTCCAAACTATGCATTAATGACAGGTTGTTGATGCCATAAGGAATCCTTAGACTTTGACATTCCATGCTTTAAAGTGTAGGTTATTGTATATTTCCCTGATATTCGTGCCTTACTGCTCCTTTAAGAATACAAATTCTCTGCACTGATGCTTCATTTCTTCACTGGCAACCCTCACCTTCATCCTGAATACATGAGCCACATCAGTTCAGGTCTTAATGATCATGGTACCTACTATACATAAATCTTTTCTCTAAAAAAATCTTTCTCAATTTCTCTATCAAATTGTCCAGAACTGATAGCTTTCATGGAAAGTTCATTACTTTGTTACTTCTGGCAGGCACATGTGTTTTTCTTTGGCTGGCCAGGCTAGTGGTGTTTCCAGCAGCATGGATAACTGGAGATCCTGCATAGTTCCTTCTCTTAGGCCTGTCAAAGTCTTGTCTGACACAGGTAAACTGGACATGACTATATAAACATACCTGGCTTTCAGTGCTGCCTTGAAATGGTCACACCCTGCCAGAAAGTCTCCCTAGCATGTCAATGGCTGGTTAGAACTTTCTAGGCCCAGCACAGTGCTTCCCCACAAGATAAGATTTCTGCAAGCAGAACTTTGTCTTCAAGGTTTACGTTTTGCTTAAAACTTAAGCTCCAAAGGTTTCAGGTCAAATTCCATTGCCATTTATTTCCCCTCTCCATTTAGGATTGGACAATCCCCCAGGGTTCCTTTGTGGAACCCTGGGTCCACTACTTTCCAGTTTTGTTTCTGCCCCTTTCGCTTCTCAGCCATAAGTGTGTTTATATTGATCCATATTACTGGCTTTTTCTTCCAGAACACTTTTGAATAAAATTGTAAATAGGGGTCCAAGCTGCTTTTTCATTTCACATTCCATGGTATGAGTGAGAGGGAGAGGGACTACCCTACTGCCAGAACACCCTCCATACTCCTGCGTGGAACTGCCCTCAGAGGAGCACTCATTTTCTTTGCACATTCTGCTGAAGCTGATTGACAAAGCATGGGAAATTCAGAAATCTGCCCTGTAAAATGCTCCTGTAGTATGTGTTGCACACACTTCTAATTTCTAACATGTTAAGTAACCAGTTTCAAATATGCTTTGGGGGCTTCTCTGGTGGCGCAGTGGTTGGGAGTCCGCCTGCCGATGCAGGGGACTCGGGTTCGTGCCCCAGTCTGGGAGGATCCCACATGCCGCGGAGCGGCTGGGCCCGTGAGCCATGGCCGCTGAGCCTGCGCGTCCGGAGCTTGTGCTCCGCAGCGGGAGAGGCCACAAGAGTGAGAGGCCCGCTTACCGCAAAAAAAAAAAAAAAAAAAAAATGCCTTTTTTTCCTCTAGACTAAAACCCTCTTAAAGTAATGGTGACCACAGTTTTCACTCAGCACTGTGTCTCTTGCACTTAGTAGACTCTCAATGAGTATTTGATGAGCTGACTATAAAACCATCTTCATAAACTTGTTAGATTTAATTTGGCCTTTTAACATACCCTGATTAATTGATGGTCCTTCTCCTTAAAGTTCTATTTTAGGGTAGTACTCTTTGAATTTTTCAAGCGTGAAACTTTTAAAAATAGGAGGTTGAAGAATTCCATCCACAGCCAAAGTGGCTGAGGTATTTTCAGTCCAAGGTAAAAATCTATATGGCCTCATCTGTAGCCTAAGTATAGATTTATGCTTGACTCTTTAGGATAAATTTGTCTTCCAAAAGCTCACCTAGGTTAACGGAGAAAAGCTTCCATCTATCCTCACTAAAAATAAAGCCTTTGGGCTTAATGGAACACAAGATGTCTCCCTTGCATGAGATATAATGCAGCTGGGATAGAATTCTCTGACGGGTTTTTATCAAAAAATGCCCTTGTCTCTTTCTCATTCCCTAAAGCACTGGGTGGCTGCCAATATATTCAGAATGTGTAGGCATCTGGTAAAGCTCGGGTTTGATTGCCTTGGTCAGGTTGGATAGAAGTAGACCCAGGCATTGCTCTTCTAAGCACGGGTTCACTATTACTACCTTGAAGTTTATCCACTCTGTAAGTTCAATCACCTTAAAAATTACCCTCTAGTTTTCCATCGCTCACATTACCTTAGCTAGTCAGTTTCTTAGCTACTTGGATTTTGTGTGGAATATTTACTAAATTAAATCACACCAGTGGGCCCTGGGATCCATGAACTGTAAATATATTTATAGTTAATCATCTGACTAAATTCCTTCCTGAGAGGAAAACAAAATAGTCAAAAGCCTATCTTGTTGTTTCCAGATTGCAAAAAGGCAGAACTTGCCAGCATTCCATGATTTTCATTTAATAGGGCTCTGTCTGGCCTTGAAAGGGATGAAGAGCTTTAGAGAAAAGTGTTAGTCCCTGGTTATTCAAAAGTGAAGGGTGACTTCAGTAAATTTTGGGGGTTTTGTCAAGACTAAGCATAAACAGAGGTAATTGTGGAGTTAATCAGATTTCAAATCATACAGAATTTTTTTTTTTTTTTTTTTTTTGTGGTATGCGGACCTCTCACTGTCGTGGCCTCTCCCATTGCGGAGCACAGGCTCCGGACGCGCAGGCTCAGCGGCCATGGCTCACAGGCCCAGCCGCTCCACGGCATGGGGGATCCTCCCAGACCAGGGCACGAACCCGTGTCCCCTGCATCGGCAGGCGGACTCACAACCACTGCGACACCAGGGAAGCCCCATACAAAATTTTTAAGTCGACGTTTGTACATACCATGACAATGCTTTGTTAATAAGAGGTTCTTGATCATATCATTTGTTAGTGGAAGTTTCTTCATGGATAAATGGACTGCCCTGTCAGAAAAAGATTTATTTGAACCAGTTTGTTTTTTCACAATAATAGAAAGGTTTAATGTTTTGATATCTTTTATTTGTGGACAACTTTCAAACACTTAAAATGGTCTGTAAACATGTCTAACACTACACCTTTCAACTTAAAAACTCAAAAAATATCTGAGAACTTACTAATGGTAAAAAAGCCCAAGTGAGGGTTTTAAAATAGGTAAATGAGGCATAGAATTATAAAATTGTACAAATATTTTACAAGCAGATCTATCATTACCTAAATACCATCCATCTACAAATGCTTCTTTTTTAACCAGTTTTTAATTGAATTATAATTAATTTACAATGTTGTATTAGTTTCAGGTGCACAGCAAAGTGATTCAGATATTATATATATTATATATATAATATATATATTATTTTACATTACAGACTATTACAAGATACTGAATATAGTTTCCTGTGCTATATAGTAGGTCCTTGTTTATTTTATATATAGTAGGGTGTATATGTTAATCCCAAACTCCTAATTTGTTCCTCCCCTCCCCTGCTAACCCCTTTTTGTAACCATAATTTTGTTTTCTATGTCTGTGAGTCTGTTTCTGTTCTGTAAATAAGTTCATTTGTATCATATTTTTTTTAGATTCTACACATAAGTGATATCATATGATATTTGTCTTTGTCTGACTTAATTCACTTAATATGATAATCTCTAGGCCCATCTATGTTGATGCAAATGGCATTATTTTATTCTTTTTTATGACTGAGTAATATTTTGTTGTATATGTGTACCACATTTTCATTATCCATCCATCTGTCGATGAACACCTACGTTGTTTCCATGTCCTGGCTATTGTAAATAGTGCTGATATGAACATCAAGGTGCATGTATCTTTTTGAGTTAGAGTTTTTCCAGATATATGCCCAGGAGTGGGGTTGCTGGATCATATGGTGACTCTGTTTCTGATTTTTAAGAAGTCTCCAGACTGTTCTCCATAGTGGCTGAATCAATTTACATTCCCACCAACAGTGTAGGAGGGTTTCTTTTTCTCCACACCCTCTCCAGCCTGTATTATTTGTAAATATTTTAATGATGGCCATTCTGACTGGTGTGAGGTGATACCTCACTGTAGTTTTGATTTGCATTTCTCTAGTAATTAGTGTTATGAGCATCTTTTCATGTGCCTTTTGGCCATCTGTATGTCTTCTTTGGAGAAAGGTCTATTTAGGTCTTCTGCTTTTAGATTGGGCTGTTTGTTTTTTTGATATTAAGCTGTATAAGCTGTTTGATATTTGGAAGCTCCTGAAAGCTTTTGAAAAAAAATAGGACAAGCTTTATGCTGTGGGAACACAAGAGACAAAGTGGGTGATAGTGGTACAGGATGCCAGGTGGAGGTCTGAAAGGTGTATGAGCCTCAGAACTTTCTTTAAACAGAGGCTTTCAGAACAACGGAAACTTATACAGCTTCCTATATCGTCAATGGCTCCCAGTGAATTCTCACTTTCACAATTGCCTAATACTGATCACGCAGAGCTTGAGAGATGATATAATAGAAGTGATATAATAGAAGGACAAAGGTATCTATCACTTAGCAGTATGTTACATTCTGTCTTTTAAAATTGCATGGTGTGTTATTCCTGTGTTACTGTGGTCTCATTAATTAAAATATGTAGCTTGTGGGGAGGGATGACATATAATACACTTTTTTTTTTTTGCGGTACGTGGGCTTCTCACCGCTGTGGCCTCTCCCGCTGCTGAGCAACAGGCTCCGGACGCGCAGGCCCAGCGGCCATGGCCCACGGGCACAGCTGCTCCGCAGCATGCGGGACCCTCCCAGACCAGGGCACGAACCCGCGCCCCCTGCATCGGCAGGTGGACTCCCAACCGCTGCACCACCAGGGAAGCCCCATATAATACACTTTTAAAGGCAAAAAAGTGAAATATATTATCTCATGTAACAAGATGCTGAAGCAAGGGATTTGAATTCTATCAGTCTGTCTCCCCTCCACCTTTTATTCTCTCCTTCTCTCTCTTTGTTTCTTTCTCTGCATGCTGGTCCCATTCTTTTGGGCGAACTATAAGCATGGCTGCTGCTGCAGCCCTCAGGCTCATATCTCAGCTTTGGCACCAGAACAGAACAGAATCAAATAGTAATGTTTGTATTTGTATGAAAAATGTAACACCATGCTCAATTGTCCCAAGAGTGATTTTATCTTGAAAGGCTTTCGTCCATAGATGAAATGTCAAATGGAAATCTTGAATATTTTAAAATATAATAAGAGATTTTCTCAGGTAACATTCAAATAAAATATGAATTTAAGGAATAATATAGTAATGAGGCAAATGAAAATCTCATATACCTCAGGTGGGAATGTAAAGTGGCATAACCACTTTGGATAACAGATTTGCAGTTTCCTAAAAAGTTAAACAAACATGTACCATATAATCCAACTTTTCCATTCTTGGGTATTTATCCAAGAGAAATGAAAGCATGTATCCATAGAAGTAGATGTACACCAATACTCATAGAAATGTTATATATAATAGCTATAAAGTGGGAACCACTACAACTGGTGACAACCTGAAAGTCCATCAACATGTGAATGGATAAACAAATTGTGGTATATCCATAAAATGGAATACTACTAAGCAATAAAAAGAATAAACTGTTGAAACATAATATAACATAGATGAATCTCAAAATAATTATACTCAGTGAAGGAAGTCAGATAGAAAAGAGTACATATTATATGATTCTACTTATTTAAAGGTATAAAAAGCAGACTAATCTACAGTAACTGAAAGCAGATCAATGTTGCCAGGAGGAACCGGAGTGAAGTGAGGAAGAATAAGAGGGAGATTACCAAGAGATTGTTTATAATAATAAATAACTTGGTACCACGGAAATACTTGGTAGTGTTTGATACGTTCATTGTCTTGACTGTAATGATGGCTTCAGAAAATATTTCAAATGATATCTTTTAAATATATACATTTTAATGTAGGTCAATTTAGCCAAATAAAACTGTTAAAATTTTTGTGGAATTCAACTAAATTAATGCTTAAGGAAGAAATTATAGTAATAAATACTTACATTAGAAACAAAGAAAGGTCTTAAATCAATAGTCAATGTTTCCATCATAAGAAACTAGAAACAAGCCTGAAATACTTAAGGATAAATTTAACAAAACATGTGTAAGACCTGTACATTGGAAACTACAACATGTGAAGATAAGGTTAAAAGAACCCAAATAAATGGAGAGATATACCATTTTCATGGATCATAGGACTCAATATTAAGTTGTCAATTCTTCCCCAATTGATTTATTGATTCAAATGCAAACCCAGTTAAAATAGGTTTTTTTGTTTTGTTTTGTGGTACGCGGGCCTCTCACTGCTGTGGCCTCTCCCGTTGCGGAGCACAGGCTCCGGACGCGCAGGCTCAGCGGCCATGGCTCACGGGGCCAGCCGCTCCGCGGCATGTGGGATCTTCCCGGACCGGGGCACGAACCCGTGCCCCCTGCATCGGCAGGCGGACTCTCAACCACTACGCCACCAGGGAAGCCCCAAAATAGGTTTCTTTTTGTAGAAATTGAAAAGTGAGTTCTAAAATTTGTATGGAAATTCAAAAGACCTAAAATAGTCACCCTGAAAAAGTTGAAAGTGAAAAATCAAGTTGTAGGACTTATACTACCTGTTTATGAGCCTGTAGAGTTACAGCAATCAAGATAGTATGATAGTATGGTGTTGGCAAAAGGATAGACATATAGATCAATGGGATAGATTTGAGAGTCCAGAAATAAACAATCACATATTTGCTCAATGTTTTATGACAAAGGTGCCAAGGTATTTCAATGGAGAAAGGATATTTTTATCAACAAATAATGCTGGAACAATAAGATACAATTAAAAAGATAAATCTTGACTCTTACTTTCACCATACAGAAAAATTAACTCAAAATAGATTGTAGACTTAAGTTTAAGTGCTAAAACTAAAACCCCTCTGGAAGAACATATGAGAAAATCTTTGTGAACTTCAGCTAAACAAAGATATTCTAGATTGAACCAAAAAAATCTGCAAATGAGAAAAAATAATTGATACATTGGATTCCAACAAAATTTAAAGGCTTAGCTCATTAAAAAAACAGCATAAGAAAATGAAAAGGCAAACGACAGACTAGGTGAGAATATTGCCAAAAGATGTATCCAACAAGAATCTATATAAATTACACAAAGAACTTCTACATCTCAATAATGAAAAGACATCAAAAAAAAGGCAAAATGTGGACTTCCCTGGTGGCTCAGTGGTTGAGAGTCCGGCTGCCAATGCAGGGGACGCGGGTTCGTGCCCCGGTCTGGGAGGATCCCACATGCCGTGGAGTGGCTGGGCCCGTGAGCCATGGCCGCTGAGCCTGCGCGTCCGGAGCCTGTGCTCCGCAACGGGAAAGGCCACAAGAGTGAGAGGCCCGCATACCGCAAAAAAAAAAAAACCAAAAAAAAACCAGGCAAAATGTTTTTATAGACATGTAACCAAAGTAGATATATACATGATAAATAAGCACAGAAAAAGATGCTCAAGGTGATTAGTCATTAGGTTAATGAAAATAAAGCCACAATAAGTTAGCAATACATATATACATGCATACACATATACATACATAGAATGGCAAAAAACTTTTAAACCAGCCATACCAAATGTTAGCAAGGATATGGCAAGTGGAGCTCATATACAATGCAGGTGGGGATGCAAAATTGTACAATCACTTTTATATGATTAACCATACAAGTAAAGTATGTAGTGAAATATATATACTTACTAGATATCCCACCAATTCTACTCTTTTCCTTTAGTCAAGAGAAATAAAAACATAAATTCAACCAAAGATTTGTACTCAAATGTTTATAGCTGATTCATTTATACTAGCCCCAAACTGGAAACAACCCAGTTTCCATCAACTAGAAATATTTTTAATCAGACCTAATTTTGAAAAACAAACAAACATGTTCCGACCTGATTGGAAAGCCTAAAATCACAAGTTTTTCTGAGTTTATAGTCGTAGCCAAATGTCTTAATTATCAATTAAAAGGTTTTAGTTTTTACTAAAATTTAGAAGACACTCCTCTAGGGCCCATTAGTACCACTCTCAGAAAGGGGAGGATAATGCGGCTGCCACCTTGGGTTTTACTCTCCTCAGCAACTACCATACACATAGCATAATGCTAAAAGCAATTTTAAGAAGAGCTTCAAAACAAATGCAATCTCCATTTAGTTTTTATAACCAGGCCTTCCTGTGTTTCTCTCCACATGTCTTGATAGAAGAGAATCTTTTCAAGGGGACAGTCACTCCCTGGGCTCTGCAGAGAAACCCCAGCGGATTTGACAAGGTTGAGTCATCAGTACCCCATGTCCTTGTTTGTGCACCACAGTTCAGCAGCCTTTTCTGAATCATCTTGATAAGAAGCCAACTAGAAGAAAACATGAGAACCAGTTGAGAAACAGGCTTTTCCTTTGATGTGTGTTTGTAGGAAAATCCAGTATCCGTCATGGGGAAATCTCCATCTTCTAACACACACACACACACACACACACACACACACACACACACACACACACAAACTGCCTTTATTACAGAGTTGTCACTTGAGTAAAAACTTTTATCTTTAGCTGATTCACTGACGGGAAGCTGTTGGCACAGACTTAATAAAACCTTCATATAAAAACAGCAGAGTAACTGCCAGAGCTTCCATATAGAGTGTAACTGGAGGAGTTATCCTGATCCTTGAAGAGCCGGCCAGCTTTCCAGAAGGAGGCCAGTTAAATGTGGGGAGGGGGAAGGCTAAATTGGAAACGCTGAAGGGGAAGCTTGTACTTCTAAATATTCCTTCAAATTTTATTTCAGATTTCAATCTTCACGTCCGCTCAAGATCGGGCGGCTCAGTGTCAGAGCGACTTCTAGAGATGTCCAGAACTCCTGCTTTTTTTGGAAGTGGTTATATTAGGACTACAAGAGGGTGAAAACTGGTAATGCATGAAAAAGTGATAGAGCATATTAACGTAATAATTTGTATTAGCTAAATCTAATGGAAGCGTGGATGATTCAAATCCTACGATAATTCAAATTTTTCATTTCATCAGTTAAATTCCTACTATTTTACATGTAGTCTTTTTGAGGATATTGTTGTACATGTTTTCTCTTAAGTTCATAAGTGTCCAACAAAAGGGAGGAAGAAAAAAATAAATTTCGGGGACAATTGACACATATGGAAATTTGCTTTTGAACAATTGAGAATTTGGTCCATGTCTGTGAAAATGATGCAAAAATATCAGCTAATTCACTGTGGGTTAGTAGGCTTAAAATTTTCTCTAGACAGCAACATACAGCTCTTGCCTTTCTCTTTGTGCCCTACATCCAGTCCCAAAGAACTTTGGGAAAATCTCTTTGCATTCCAGGCAATGCTTGTTCAAACTTCCCTTTTAAAAAGGAAAAGCACCGTCAACTGAAGAAATCCTTGTTATAATGTCACCCCAAAGGACAGGTGGTCTCCTAATAGACTGTAGACCAGCAGGTCTCCTAATAGACTGTAGACCAGCCCAATTAGGAGACAGGTGGTCTCCTAATAGACTGTAGACCAGGTGGTCTCCTAATAGACTGTAGACTATATTAGCAGGTGGCTCCTAATAGACCAGCCAATACCTCAATCTTCAAAGATGGGGAGCTATTAGAGAGAAGGCATCTGAGAAATCAGATCTTGTGTGCTGTTGTAGGAGATAGCCGAAGACTGAGTACATTACAGGGTGCCAAGGAAATAAGGCAAAGGATAAACTTGGTTGAAGGAGAAATTTGATTTTCAATTACCTAGTGAGAAATAACTAATTAAACTGAAATAAAGAGGAAGGGTTCTTAAATTACACATGTATTGTTCTTATCTACCAGGGAGAGTCAACTGCCACAAAGGTCTAATAGATAAAGATGGACAACTGAGATGTGTGTTACTCAGAAACAAACTGAAATGCCTATGGCAGGCTTGTTGAAGCAAAGGTGAGAAATGTCTTCTTGTTCTTGTTTCTACAGATACTTCCCAAATCTCATCATCAGGTGTTGACATTATTTTGTTTCTAGCAAAAGCATAATTTGTGAATTTCCCTTACCTCTTTGGATCGTGAAACTCTAGCTACCTAGACATGGGAGCACAAGAAAAATACATCTTTAAAAATGTGTGTTTTGTAAGAATTTAAATATGCTCAGGGAAATAACACTAATTCATCTTGGTAGGAAAACTTCTTTGAATAAATGAAATTATCTGAATTAACTTTTTAAAGTGGGAATTTATAACTTTTCTATGCTTAAAATAATTGGAGTTAGGCTAACAATATGTTGCTTGTATGAGTGACACTCAGGGGATCTATTTAGTGAATACAGAAAATGATTTTAATTATACATACCAAATATTTATATTTAGATTGCAGCTGTAAATTGTTTGGGAAAGTTTTTCACCTAAATTGCTTTAAAATTCTATTTACAATCTTTTTAAAAGCCAAGAGTTTATTTAACAAGCTCTTTCTCCTCACCCCATGGAACTTAAACTATGAAAGTTCCCATCCAAGAATCATTAATTATAAATTAAGGTATGATAAATTTTCCTTAAATAGCAACTACTGTGATTGTGCTCCATGTACTTTATTTAAGTCTTATATCTTGACTGTATAAGACTGGAATCTACACTAAATATTATCTTCTCTGTTACTTCATCTAAAATTTTAAAACCTCCTTATCCTCAATACTCCTACTCTTCCTTCTCAGTGTTACTTTTTTAAAAAAAATTTATCATTACGTAGTATACTGTATATGTATGTTGCCGTGAGGGCAAGATTCTTTGCATGTTCTTTGGTACATCCCTGTCATCCCTGCCAGGAACATAATATTTGCTCAATAAATAATTGAATAAATGAATGAATGGGATGTATCTGAGTTTTGACATCTTTTCATATAGCACACAGACATTTGAGGAATAAAATTATACCTGGTTTACTACCCACTACATTCCACTGAAACAGAAGAGAGGATTAAATGATGAACAAGTCAGGACTCTTCCTTTACTGAGGACGTTGCCTATGTAGGTATACAAAAATGATGACCATTACAGAAGAGGAAAAAGTGGCTGACTACTCCTGAAGGTGGGAAATAGTTGAGGAATGTTTCTATGGAAACCTAAATTTCAGTTAAATCTTGAAGGAAAAGTATGGCAACATTCCATGTAGAGTCAGGTCCAAATTAAAACATATCTTACTCTCAGAAGATGCTACCAGAAATAATTGGGGGTTGTGTAGCTTTTCAGATTTTATTCAACCAAATGCCCCAATACAAGCCCCAAATTTGGTCAACCCTGCCCTTAGTCTAATCCCATAATCTAGTCAACTTTACTTTATTGTTTCTTCCTCAGAACAATCCCTCATAATTCAATCACCTTCTCTAGTTAATGTGAGCACAAGTGTGTACACACACACACACACACACACACACACACACACACACACGCATGAGCGCACACACAGACGCACACATGCAGAATCTAAAAACTTGCATAAATCCTTTGGAGAGTTTAATAAATAAATAAAAATAGCAGATAAACTTCTCTCTGTGAATCTGAAATTCTGATTTTTAAAAAACCTTTTTTTATTATTTTTGTGAAGCTGATAACCTTCCCCTTCCTCTTTGGTTTCCAATGTGATAAAACGTTACTAAACTAAAAAGCTACAGTGTTTTAGTTTTATAAGAAGAAACCAGAAAGACAATAGGCAGATTATTTACTCTAATCTGAATTGTCTAGGAAAAACAAAGATGCTACAAGCAGCCTCAAAATTAACCTATGCATGGATCCTTTTCTGCTAGCCATGATAATAGGTCCCAACCTATAGTGAGGAATTTTGTCCAGTCTATAAAAATGAAAGCCACGTATTCTGTGTGCCTTATGCAAGTGTTAAGTGGTGTGACCATATTTCATAAGAACTTTTAAAAGGGAATTTTCGTGGTAACCAGAAAGCAGCCATTTATTTTCTAAAAATAAGAACAGAGCATAATTTCTATGTCCAGATCGAGTTTCACTGGCCCAGATTCTCTCCATAGATATCTGGAACGACTCCAATTCTATCTTTTCTTGATTGTGAGAACTGAGAGAAGCTTTCTGCTATGGGTGACCCAATACAAGAACAGGGAGGAAAATATTTGAGGTTCATACTTCATAAGAGTTAAAACTTCTTCCAATGTTTGCTTAAAGTGTGGAACTGATTAAATAATTCTATTATCCCTGTCCTACACGAAACAAAACAAAACAAAACCCTGCACAGGCTCACAATTTGAGCCAATAATCTAGGACTTTTACAAGTGTATATCAGAGTAGAAAAAAATGACAGCAGCTGTTTCCCCTGATTAAAATAATGGAAGAATTAGTCCTGGCTGAAGATAACACAAACTCTAAAATGGACCATCTCAGGCAAATCTCTGTGTTCTGTGAGATTCCCTGAAGTCATCGAGAGCATTCCCAGGAAACCACTGAGTGGTCAATCAATGCCAATTCCACACCGTCTGACCTTTCTCAACAAAAGGGAGCAGCAATGTTGTTCTAAATCATTTTGTGTGCCCTGGGTCTGGATAAGTTTGGACTTACGTGAGAATAATATTTATGGATCTAATATATCTCAAAGACGTGAGTTGCTCTCTGTTGTTGTTTGATTGTTTTGTTTTGTTTTTTAAACTCTGTGTATGCACAACACACACACATACACCCAAAATCCGAAAGAGTTTTCATTACCTCCTTGTTATTTTCCCCTCAACTAGGTTGAAATGTCTGATGGCTTACATGAACAAGTGGCTATTATGAAAGTTCATGGTACAGATGTCTATTTCTTCAAACCCTACAGCTTGCCTAACACATAGTGAGAAGCTGTTTAGCATGTGATAAGATGCTTTGAGATGGTCATATAGGACTGGGTTATATCCAAATATTCTATCAGATATAAAAGTGTCACACACACACACACAAAAAAAAAAAAAAAGAAGAAGAAGAAGAAAGGGCTTCCCTGGTGGCGCAGTGGTTGAGAGTCTGCCTGCCGATGCAGGGGACGTGGGTTCGTGCCCCGGTCCCATGGCCGCTGAGTCTGTGCTCCGCAATGGGAGAGGCCACAACAGTGAGAGGCCCGCGTACCGCAAAAAGAAAAAAAAAAGTGTGACAGTTGCAGGGTAGCCCAATTTAGATAACTATTTCATTGTTGCCTGAAGCCACTTGAGAAGGAGTCGCTCCATCAAATACCTTGCTTTTGCACCTCAATCTATTCAAACTTTTTTGTTCACATAATTTTCACATGCACTGAGTCTTTCACTAGGACTTGAGAGGAAGGTGCAGGGGGGAATTTTTGTTGTTTTTCTAGCATAAACCTGGGCCCAACTGGACTTAGAACTACTTTCCATCTTGCCAACTCATGGAACCTAAGAATGAAGCCACAACTTAAAATGTTGAACTGAAAGACAGAGCAATGAAGGTCTATTGGCACCTGTTGAATCCTTCTTTATAGCTGCATCTAAAACTTGTTCCTCCCTTACTCTGTTTGGTTGGGAGAACCAAAAAATTCACTCCTCCACTCCCTCCCTCCACCTTTTTTTTGGCTTAAGCCGAACTTAGTTAGGTTTTCCATCATTGCACAAGAAGGAGCTGATACAGATGGAGAACCACTGAATCGTCAAGATCTATTCCAAAATTAAAGTTGCCAATGTTCTGAGGATAATTCCATTATAAATTGGGTGTGGTGTGTTTCACAAGCAAAATTGAAATCTGAAATAAAAATAATATAAAACATAAATTAAGTTGGAAGATAAAATCTTTAGAGCCTACAGTGTTCCATCGTTGGAACTATTTTGTAAGATAGATGGATGGATAGACAGATAGAGGTTTACTTGGAAGTGTTGGGTGATGCCGATGTTGCTGAGGTATTTGTAGCCCTTGGAGAGATGGCCTTATAAGGTATAAACTTTTCTTTCCTTGCACAAAACATAGAGTATTGTCTTGAAGCCGTTGGAATTGAGGGTACTGTGAATGCCCTCATTCTCGTGATGTCTAAATCACATATTTTTCCTTTCTAGATTATAGTGGCATACCATAACAATACAATCTCTTAATAAGAGGTGGTAAGTATCACTTTAGCTGTTAGCATTTCTGGATACAGTGAAATTTAAAACTACACAGAGAAAAATCTATAGTGGGTGGTGACCTTTCGGGGATGGTGTTGAAATCTGGTTCATGATTAAAACAGGGTGTGGTTAAGAGGGGCAGGGATGGAAAATTCTCTTTTGGCAACTTGGTAGAGACGTGGGGTTAAACTGTCGAAACAACCACAAAAATCTCTTGCAAGAAGAAAAAAATAAAAACTCTTAACAGCAGCTTTAAGCTGTGCCAGGCACTGTGTTAAGTGCTTTATGCATGATCTCATTCAATTCTAGAAGTGATGTTGATTTCATTTCTATGCACATGTTACAGATGAGGAAGTGAAAACAGAGAGGTTAAATAATTTGTCCAAAGTTTCACAGATAACCAGTGGTGAAGGCTGGGTTTGAACCCAGGTCTCCCAAATTCCTAATCTCATATTCTTAGCAGCTAAATGATAGCTCATCCCTGTTGCCTTTCTCTAATCTAAAGCAGATTCATAAACACTTATTTGCTTCCTTTCATACACAGGGCGTTTTTTTCCCCTTTGATGATTCCCATATCAATATCTCTTTTGTTTGAAAATCAATATGCATGAAATACTCACAACCGTGGAAAAGTGTTTTATTTTTCCTGGAAATTTCTCAATCTGGATTATCACAAGGAAAAAAAAAATATTCTTCTTCACTGCCTTTGAAGTCAAGAAAAAAAACTACCATTTAATTTTTTAAGGCATGAAATCTCAATGTTCTTCCCTAATCTGTCAAGGAAGCTTTTTACAGCAGTGAATATTTTCAAAGCCTCTAAAATTTCAAGAAGTTAGAAATAGGACCTGCCCTGGCTTAGCATGCATCTTTAGATGTGTTTTGGAAATCACCGGTCTGTTGCTCAGTCTCCTGATACCATCACTGTTTAAGAGGAGTAGCTTTCTAGAAGAAGAAATCCACTCTCATAGCTTCTGTGTGAGGGGTTAAGTGCTACTTGACCCTTGCTGAGGAGGCAAATGTGCATGTTTGTGAGAGTCTCATACAGAATACTTGGGGTCTATTTTGCTTCGAACAGGAGCACATTCTTAGCTTATTGAGGTGTCTAGAGAGCAGTGAGCACCTTGGCCAGTTAGAATCAGTTTCACCAAGATTTCACGTTGGTTAAGGTAGACTGATTTTTCCTTTTATTTGTCAAATTTTAGAAGCACCTTTAAACACTGGGTATTTTCACATTAAAATATAAGGGCATGGAAGTTTACCATTTCTCAGAATCAAAAAGAAAGTTAACATATATTTTAAGTTTGAAAGACATATAGACTTACTATTGCCGACCACTCACTTATCACACACAAATTACTTTTATTTCCATTCATATTTCCCAGTTTAGGCCAAGAAGTAAGCATTTTCCTAAAACTAGTGTGTAATCTGAACATAAGACTTTTGGAAACAAACTTCTCTCAAACATCTGAATAGCCTGGAAGGAAAGTTAAGAGGCAGTTTCTAAAAACTTGAAAATGAAAGTGGTTAGAAGAAACTTCAAGGAAGGGTAGCTCTGGTGTTGGGAAAAGTAGAATCCAGTTTCACTCTGCCCAGCAGAAGCCTCTGTGAGGAGAGAATAGAGAGGGCCCTGCACGTGGTGCAGAGGGCCCAGCCAGGTGCCCTGAAGACAGAACACGGGATTGGAAAGCATCTTTCTGGTGACAGCAACCAGCCCACCTCTGAGAATATATGACCAGAGAATATTCCTTCTCCTCACTGGCCACAGTTTATCACAGTGGTAAGCAAGAGTACTTAATTTATCATTCAACTGTGGTCACATTACATAAAGCAATAACTACCCAGAGAGCTATCACCATGCCCTGCCTTAAGACAATGGAAAATCTGGCATGGTTGCCATGGTAACCATCCTGGCAGAACAATAGGAATCCTGTCACTATTTTTAAATCGTGCTGGAGTCTGGGTGGTCTCTATCCATAGGAGTTATTTTCTTGTTTCCTTATAAATGTTCCACTAAAACTTTTTAAAAGAAGTATTAGATTTAAGAAGGGATATTAGCATGAGATTCATACTTTGACACACTTAACACAAAATTCTGTCTTTAGGAGTATATGGCATAGAAAAGTCAAACCCAACCTGAAAATTTTAAGTGAAGATAAAAAGTGAAGGTTGTCAGGGTCATCCCTCCATTTCTCTTAAAAAATTAAAAGAGAGAGAAGTGGATAGGGAAATGTAATCCACTTTAACTCATCTGCCAAAAAATGACCAGCTTTACAATGACAGATTCTTCTACTCTAGGCAGCCTTCTCAGATACTGAGAACAGTATCTGACCCTTGGGAGGTATGCAGATGATTGCCCATTAATCTGAAGTGAATCATTCAGCATTCCTTCAACAAGTAGATATTTCGATATCGTTTATTGATGGATAATGAATTACAGTTCAAATAGGATTTTCAAATGAAAATTCTGGACATAAGTCATGAATAGAAGCTCTCTTGAAGGAAATCAATGATGAAAAAAAAGAGAAATAAGAAGTCCCATTAGATGTCCTTAAACATATGGATACGTGTTCCAGCCATTGCATTTAAGGAGAAAAGAAAAGAAGAGAAAATTCTGCTCTAGAATTCTGTCCTTTACATTCCAGGACTTTTCAGGAGCCACTCAGGAGCTTCATCTTATCCAGACTTGGTGCAAATCAGCACCAGTTCAACATCAAATCAATGGACTGAATTGCTCCTCTTTGGTGTGTACAGTTCTCAAGGGCTTGGGAGAGTCTGAGCATGAGGGTATGTGATATGCCAAGGGGCAGTTAGCTGAGCTGAATCCTTTGTAAATACATATTTTGCTATGCAAAATTTCTGTTGAAGACACAGGGCTATTTGAAATAAAGAAGAAGTTTAGCTGGGCCTCCACCTCAAACTCAAAACAAAACCTCTTTTAAACTCTAAAAATATTTGGCTAAACATGCTCTTAATGACTCTGGTTTTTGAGATTTGGGTCTGCCCCAAAGCAATGACAGTGATTAAGTACCCACTGGGTACAATGTACTAGTGAGTTCAGGGGTCTATGGGGAGTTACAAAGAAAGCAATGAATTCGTCCCTGTCCCCTGAGAGCTTATGGCTCAATAGAAAAAGGACTACCACATAATTTCTTACAAGAAATGCTAGACTAGAGCAGGCTTTCAGCCAAATTGCTAAAAAAGAAAAAGAAAAAAAAATTCCCGAACTTTGTAATCAGTATGCTTGTTGGCAGAATCTTTCCATTCAAAGATCCCTCTCTGCCTGCTTTGTGTCTCACACCAAGCCTCATGTGGCACACGCAGGAGCCCTGTACTCTAGGAGGCCGCCCACAGGACACGCCCGTGCCCTCACAGAGAAGGGCCAGAAGCTGATGTGTTCCTTACTTGATATTTATGTTATCTTCCAGGCTGATAGAAGTTATTATTGCATTACCATTGTAAGGATTTTCTGGCTGAAGAAAGTCAAATAAAGTTGCTATTAACTTCTGAGCCTGGAAACCAGTGCAGCATTGCTGATGATTGCTCTTTCTAATTATTTGCAGATGACCACACTCATGTCCATGTGCAGATGAAATGGCAGATTTTCAGCACTAGTTTTTTTTTTCTTTATTTCTTTTTAACACCCAATTTGTTTACTGGTTACTTTAGTCCAGCTAACTTGAACTAAGGAGAATGAAGATGGCAGTGACTGCAAGAAGGAAACTTGTGACTTACATAACAAGTATCAGAATCATAAACTTGAGTGGGACAGACTAGTAATGTGAACCATCTTCTTACCTTCAAGTGGGGCTGTCCTTAGACAATTGAGACTTTTCATATATATATATGAATATATATGAAATATATATATACATATATATGTAATATAGGTATATATATTTTTAAAAACCAATTAAATTTTTTATGGGCTTATATATATACCTTTATATGTATATATTTTTATATGTATATATCATATATATATATATATATATCCCCATGAAGCATACCTCCCCACTCTGGTTTTCGTGCCCTTGTGTAGACCATACCCGCATTGACTCTGGACTCATTGAGATATAATCAAGCATGATGTCAAGGCTTAATAAGCACTTTCACATTGGGGCTTGTCGTCTTGTAATATTTGCTCTTGGAGCCCTGAGCCACAATGTAAAGTGGTCTCCTCTGCCAGAGAGACCCCCATAGAGAGAAAGGTAGCTAGTGAGCCCTAGATGTGACAGTCATCCCTCTGAGGAGCCCCACATGTGATTGGAGAGACAATCTTAAAAAGTTCAGCCCTTGTCCAGCCAAGGTGGTCAACCCACAGGATCATAAGAACAATAAAATACTGTTATTGTAAGCTACTAAGTTTGGGTAAGTGGTGTGTTACACAGTAATAGGTAACTGAAAAAAACATGCATGGATAGCATATTTATGAGTAAAACAAAGTAAATAAACTTTATATGTACATTTTAATATAATTAACAAATAATTGTAAAGCAAACACCTATGTAAGCACTACCCAGGTCAAGAAATAGAACATTACTAGCACTCAAATACATTCTTTTTCTTTGTTTTCAAACACATTCTGTATGCTCTTGCCTCTCATAACACCCCCCGCGCATAGGTAACCATTGTTATGATTTTTGTGACTTTAATTGCTTAACATTTCCTTACAGTTCTACCACTAATGTATACATTCTTAAATATTATGGTTCATTTTACCTGTTTTGAACTTTCTGTCAATGGAGTCCCTCTGTATGTAATCTTCTATGACTTGCTCCATTTGCTGACCTTGTATTTGTGATACTCACCCATATTGACACACATAGCTGTAGTTAGCTCATTTCCACTGTTGCATAGCAGTCCATCGTGTGAAAATAAGTGTTTTTTTTTTTATTCATCCTACTCTAAATGGACATTTGGGTTGTTTTGATGAGCATTCTGGACATGCCGCTATGAACATCTTCATCTCACATCCTGGCGCATGAGTTTCTCTCTGGCAACAGTTCTCAAAGGGTGATCCAGAGACTGCCGGGGTTCCCAGAACAATCTCAGGGGGTCCATGAGGGCAAAACAATTTCCGTGATAATACTGAGATATTATTTTTATTTTCCACTCTCAGTCTCTCATGAATGTAGAGTGGAATTTTCCAGAGGCTACATGACATGCGATACTACACCAAGTCAAAAGCAGAAACAAATATGAGAATCCAGCTGTCTTCTAGTCACCCAGACATTAAAGAGATTTGCTGAATGTAAAACCATGCCATTCTTCTCCCTAATTTTTTGGAGGGGTTGGAAATTATAGTTATTTTGATTAAAAATATGTTAATGTTTATTTTAAATATTATTTTAACAACATTGATTTCTAATGAATTAATACATATTTTCATTTTTTTCTTAGTTTTGATTTCAAATACAGTAAATACCTACAGATTTGACTCACATAAACAAAGTTCTTTATAATTTTTAAGAGTATAAAGGTGTCCTGAGAGCAAAAGATTTGAGAATCACTACTCTGGGTCATGAGGTATATACATTTTAAAATTTCATACATAGTGCCAATCTGTTTTCTAAAGATATTACATGTTTTTTCTCTCCCATCAGCAGCATATGAGTTTCCACTGCTTCATATACTCATCAACACTTTGTTTTGTCAGATTTCTGTTTTCAAATCTGGTGGAGTATAAATGTTTCTCCTTGTAGTTTGGTTTTGCATTTTGCTGATTATTAATAAGATTATATCTCTTTTCAAAGGTATATTGGCCATTTAGACTTCTTTTATGAACTACGTATTTAAGCTTTTTGTCCATTTTTTCTATTCTATTTCCTTTTTCTTATTGATATATAAAACTCTCATACATTCTGAATACACTCTCTTTGCCAATTATACATGTTGAAAGTATATGTTAAAAGCACACTACCTGTTGTCTTAGTCTCTCTATGATTTTCTTTTTTTTTTAATAAATTTATTTATTTATTTATTTATTTGACTGCATTGGGTCTTCATTGCTGCATGGGGGCTTTCTCTGCTTGCAGCAAATGGGGGCTACTCTTTGTTGCAGTTCATGGGTTTTTCACTGCAGTGGCTTGTCTTGTTGCAGAGCACAGGCTCTAGGTGTGCAGGCTCAGTAGTTGCAGCTCGCGAGTTCTAGAGCACAGGCTCAGTTGTTGTGGTGCACAGGCTTAGTTTCTCCGTGGCATGTGGGATCTTCCCGGAACAGGGCACGAACCCATGTCCCCTGCTTTGGCAGGCGGATTCTTAACCACTGCGCCACGAGGGAAGTCCTCTCTATGATTTTCTGATGAACAAAAGTATTTCATTTAACATAGTCAAACTTATCAATCTTTTAGTCTGTGGTTATTCAAATAAATCCTTTCCTGTCCTGAGGTTATTTTTGTTTACTTGAAGTTATTCTTGTTTATGTTCATAAAATCTTCAAAGCTTTTACTTTCAGATTTCAGCTTTAACCCTACCTGGAATTTATTTTAATGTATGGCCTAATATAAGACCCCACTTTCATTTATTTCCCACCTGGATATCTAATTGTCCTTGTATCAGTTCTTGAAAATTTCTTTTCCCCACTAATCTCTCATGCCACCTTTGTTGCCTATCAGGTGCCAGTCTTCTAGTGGGCCTGTTTCTGGGTCTCTTTAATCTGTTTCACTGGTTTATTTGTTTGTCCCTGTGCAAAACCACATTGTCTTAATTATTGTCTTTATAATAATTCTGGATATATGGTAAAGCAAGTTCCTCCCACATCCTTGTTCTTCAAAAGTGTCTTGTCTCCTTGGCCCCATCTCGTATTTTAATCTTCCTCCAACTAGCAATCATGTGAGGTGTGGGGAGTGGTGCATTAGACACAACAGTAGGTAACCATCTGTAGGTAGCAGATGAGTGCAGAAGAGAGCAATTAGGACCCACAAAGATTTTGTTGATTTTTCGTCTACTAAATAAAGAAATATGTCAATGGCTTATCTTAAGAGTAAATTTTACCTATTAATAATAACAATGAATTGGGGTGAGAAATTCCTTTTCTGTTAGGCTTACTTGATTTATTGGGCAGGATCTGATAAGCTAATGAAATTCAAGCAAAGGAGGAGACAAGCATGGCTTTCATTTTTCTAAATCTGTGGTTAGAGCCTTTATTTATACACAACCTACAGAGCTGGAACACAGTAAGTACCTAATAAATAGGGATTGCATGAATGAACGACCTCATCATTATCATGAGTCAGAACCCTGCAACTTAAAAAGAATCTTTAAATATGCTTCTAAAAAATTTAATCATTAAGATAAGATAAAATATTCAGTCCTCTCTGTTTTAAAACAAATGGCTTCCCTCACTTTCCTTTTTCACCCACACCAAGTTGCGATCTTCTTTTACAAATACTGAATAAAGAATCTACTTTCTCGCAAACTCTTCGTTCTCAATCCTGTGAAATTTGGCTTTCCCCCTTCTACTTCTTCAGCCACTGCTGTCTCAAAGGTTAATGTTCTCCAAGTTGTCAGATTCAAAGCTTTTTCTCTGATGATAAATAGGGTCCTTTATCAAGGATGATAACTACTTATAACTCAATTGTCAACCCCTTTTTATGAATATTTTGTCCTTGCTGAGAAAGGATTGCTAATAATCACTGGGCATAGTTCAAATGCCAACATCTATATGGGACCTTCCCTGATCACCCTCTCTGGGAATGATCTCACCTTCCTTAAAATGCCTGTGTATTTGCCTGAACTATAATTTTCCAAACTGTGATACATATTACACCAGTGTCCAGATACACTCTATTAGTCAGCTGTGAAAATCTCCAGCACCAAGTAAGTCCAGAAAACTCTATAGTAAAACCCCTCATGCACAGTGATAATACATATGAGCGTGTTAAATCTTCAGATAAGTCCTATAATAAAGAAAGCTTAGTTCAGCGTATCTTGGGTGTTTTTGGCATGAAATCCTTTTTACTTGTAACACCTGCTAACATCTCAAGTGGACATGAACCATGTGGGTCAAACATGATTTAAAAAATGATACCCAACTATTCATTTGACTCTTCTGGGGCATCAAATTTTAGGTACTTGCATACACACTTTTCTCCCTCTCTAGAATAGAAGTGACCTCAAAGCTGGGACCTTGTCCTATAAACTTTGGTGTCCCCATGAAACCATCTTCTTTTCCAAGAGTTTCTAAAACAAATATTCAGACACAGACAAAGTTATCAGCCTATAGGCCTGGACACTATGGAGATATTACAATTCTGAATCTGGGGGATTTCATTTGTAATCCAGTAAGAGTTACTAGTTTACGGTCGTAGCGAAAAGTTTAACTATCCTACATGAGTTGAAACTGAGAATAACCATGAGAGCCCAAACATGGTATTAAGATATGATGAGATAGTTTAAGAAAAGAAAACATGGCATAGTCAAGTCACATTCCTGGGTGTATAGCATGTGGCTATACAGTAATCTGTCCAGATGAGTGTGTTGTAGAAAATGGCCTGTTGATCATGTGCATGAGAGGCCCTTGGGAGAGCTTGTTAAAACACAGATGCCTGAGCCCTACTACAGATCCACTGGATTAAATGGGACTTGGACCCCGGGGTATCTGCGAATTTATTTTAATAAGATTCTTAAATTATGTGATGCACATTGAAGTTTGAGAACAACTGCTTTATATGTATAAGGTTTGGCATGTTCAAAGGAAATACTTCTCACTTTACATTTTAAGAAAGCAGTTGCCTTTGGAAACAACACATTTATTCCAATGACGTTGCTGTTTCTCAGTCCAAACATTTTTTGTGACTACGCCTTTTGTGTTGCCATAACGGCCTCTAAAACATTCTTTGGTATCTACTCAGTGCTGCAAATCTGTACTTTTAAAGAATGGATTTGAATGTTAGCAACAGTCATGACCATTTTGAAGCATGCGAATAAGGTAAATGACCAAGCCATGTAATATGGACCTAAATAGGGTGTGATTATTAGCAAATTAAATTATTATTTAAATTATTATTATTTAAATTATTATTAGCAAATTAAAACCAAGGTTTTCTCGGGTGGCTCTCATAAAATACGAAGATGAGTAAGTTTAACAAAACCTATGCATACTTTCACAATCACTATATTTATTTTTAATGAAAATTGTTAAAATATTACATTTGGCTTGTAGAAACAAATATTCAAAATGTTCTGTTTCTAAACATTCTTGAAAATACATTTATGCATTTTTGTTGTACCAGAAACACATACATGCAGATATTAATTCAACATGATGCCTCAAATTTAAACCATGTTGATGACTTTTTAGCACAGATATTTTCAGATCAAGTTTTCAGAGTATGAAAACAAGAGAGTTAGAATGCAGGCTGGAAGGGACCCATAAGGACAGCATTCCCAAATTCTGAATTACACTTTCACTCATCTTGATGATGTAAATTCATTGTTTTATTATTTTAAATTAATTTTTATTGGAGTATAGTTGATTTACAATGCTGTGCTAGTTGCAGGTGTACAGCAAAGTGAATCAGTTAAACATGTACATCTATCCACTCTTTTTTAGATTCTATTCCCGTATAGGCCATTACAGAACATTGAGGAGAGTTCCCTGTGCTATACAGTGGGTTCTTATTAGTTATCTATTTTATATACTGGTGTGTAGATGTCCATCCCAATCTCCCAATTTATCCTCCCCCACCCCCATCTTTCCCCCTTGGCAACCATATGTTTGTTTTCTACATCTGTGACTCTATTTCTGTCTTGTTAATAGGTTCATTTGTACGTCAAATTTTTTTGTCCTGATTTCTGTTTTGACTGCAGGTTCTGCCCTAGGTTCTTGGTTTCTGAATCCTGTTGCCTCCAATGAGCTGTTATTTGAGCAGCTCACCACAGATTCACATTTTCCTGGCACCGAGGAGAGAATAGCAATGGCCCGTCATCAACAAATCAATAGAGATGGTCCCTGACTTATGATGGTTCAACTTGTGATTTTTCGACTTTATGATAGTGCAAAAGGGATACACATTCAGTAGAAACCTTACTTCAAATTGTGACTTTTTATATCTTCCCAGGTTAGCGATATGTGATATGACCCTCTCTCATGAGGCTGGGCAGCAACAGCCACAGCTCCTAGTCAACCGCACAGTCATGAGGGTAAACAACTGATACTCTTACAACCATTCTGTACCAGACAATTATTCTTTCACTTTCAGTACAGTATTCACTAAATTACATGAGCTATTCAACACTTGATTATAAAATAGACTTTGTGTTAGATGATTTTCCTCAGCTATAGGCTAATGTACGTGTTCTGAGCACATTTAAGGTAGGCTAGGCTAACCTGGGATGCTCGGTAGGTTAGGTGTATTAACTGCATTTTCAACTTACAGTATTTTCAACTAACAATGGGTTTATTGGGACTAACCCCACCATAAGTCAAGGAAGATCTATATATGATTTGTTAGATTTATGGATTAAATGCCATTGTAATTTTCAAGGCCTTTTGCGGTCTAAACAAGTTTATAAAAACACTCTCAACACTATGGAAACAATAAAAAAATTCTCAAAACAGTGTTCTCTTAGCTAAATTTCCTTTTAAGAATATCTTACTGAGAGTCACTTTGAATTTAAAACTTAAGCCTTAGTTTTGTCATCTGTAAAATATATGTAATAGTGAGATGACTTCAAGTTCTTGAAAGAATTACATGAAATAATTCAAGTAAAATAATAATTTAGGGCTCCCCTGGTGGCACACTGGTTGAGAGTCTGCCTGCCGATGCAGGGGACGCGGGTTCGTGCCCCGGTCCGGGAAGATCCCACATGCCGCAGAGCGGCTGGGCCCATGAGCCATGGCCGCTGAGCCTGCGCGTCCGGAGCCTGTGCTCTGCAACGGTAGAGGCCACAACAGTGAGAGGCCCGTGTACCGCAAAAAAAAAAAAAAATTCAAGTGTGTCACACTGTGCTATTAGCTATTGTTACTATTATCACGTAAATGTTAGCTATTATTACTATTATGTAAAGCAACCAGCACAGCACTTGACATATGTGGTTGAATAAAACAAAGGTAGCTATTAATATTGTTATTATTATTTTTTAAATTACTGATGAAATAGGCAGGAATATACTTTAATCAAAAATTTAATTGACTCAGTGATTATACACACCAGAGTAGACACACTGTCAAATTCTTAGTTTTTGGACACTGCCTAAAGTATTTTTTATTCTAAATAAATATTATTAAAAGCATGGATTCCTTTGTTGAGTCTGACTTTCTGACTGGAATTAGAGCATATGTAAAAAATGTCACTAAATGCCGAGATTTCCTAAGACTT
Organism: Lagenorhynchus albirostris; assembly: GCF_949774975.1. NCBI lineage: Eukaryota > Metazoa > Chordata > Mammalia > Artiodactyla > Delphinidae > Lagenorhynchus > Lagenorhynchus albirostris. Next base: position 58,595,307 of record NC_083096.1, on the reverse strand, counting down.
TAGTCTAGTACTTTCCCACTAGGGAAAAGACAATCAAGAAATTAAACTGAGGCCTTATGCATTTAAATAAATGTTTACAAAGGCTAAAGAATGATCAGTTTATTCACAACTAGTAAAAATAACCTAGGGTGAAGAAAGATGACCCAGGCATCCTATATTCCAAGCCAGATCCACTTTTTAAATTCTAACTTGATGGTCAAAAATAGTTTAGCAAACTCACTTCTACTTTTTCCCTTTTTCTCAAAATACTGTGCCCTTCTGTACTTCTTGGCTCTTACCAGAGCAGAGGGAACAAAACTGCCAAAATATCATAAGATGGGTCGCTCTCAAGGGTACTTCTTGTCAAGCAAGAAGTACCAGAAATCTTGTCGAATGGCCAATACAAATTTTCTTTTGCAGACTCTAGAGGTTTGCATCTGCATACACATCTGCATTTTCTGAGTGCTGGGCCAAACTGAAACGTTCAGTTTATCCATTGCTAATAAACATGTCAGCAGTTTCTTTGCTCTCACATCTGTTGTGAAAAATGTTATCTTTCCTGAAGTGTATTTATTTTGTCTTTAATACCAGCTTTCATGGATTACAAAATAGAGATATGCTTTCACTTAACCAATTCAATAGCATATGTTGGAAGGTGCCCCACAAGAGTGATGAGATAAATTAAATATGTGTATTATATCTTGGGTCCTGAAAAGGAAATCAAATGTAAAGAATAACAGCGACTCTCAGGAAGGCCATGCCAATGGAAACAACTTGCCTCTTAAGTTCATCTCAAAATCTATTCAAGACACTCTATGCATCACAGGAATTCAACAAAAAGTTAAAAAAAAATCTATTATCAGTTTTTTCATTATAAAGCCTGTCTTCAGTCAAGCTGATGACTTTCTTTCCCAAGGAAACAATTCCCAAGCACTTGCCTCTCATTCTATATTCATCAGAATACCTGCCCTGCCAACTTTACTAAGATTAGGGTTGTTAGAAGATCAAATGAGGTTTGGTTTATTAAGATGCTTTAAAAAGAAAATTTTCAACTATCATATAGATGGTAAATAATTGCCAACATTTTCTCCCCTTTCTATGCTTTCATTTTATTTCACAGTCTTTTTATTTCCATTTTCCAAGGGTACATTCTATCTTCAGCAACTCTCCTTGCCTTTCGCCACCAATATCCCAAAAAGGTTATGTCTCTCACACAGGTAAAGAATAGCATATTTGGAAATTTACCAGTATATAGTTTAAGGAAGCAAGTAGGAAAATCCTGATAACAGGTGTGTGGTGAATGTGATTAGGGCTATCAGAGATGTAACTGTGTCCACTTCAGACTCTTCCTCTGAGGTTACGGATATTCCTAGTACCACACACCACTCTCTGAAATCCAAAGCACTTCTGGTAAAGTCAAGAAGGGAATGGGGTGGAATTCCCCCACCCCACCACTCTGTCCCTTCAGCCCTGTAACATAAACCAGCAAATGGTGTACTCATATATGAAGTTCTTTGCTAAAGAATTAGGTCAATATCAGAAAGAAATGTGCCATTAAATGGACAGTGATTCGTTAATAATAGAAAAAAACAAAAGATTTAAATAGAGAGGATCAAAAAAAGCCAAAAAATTGTTTTAAAAAATGCTCAATTTTGTTAGTAACTAGGGAAATGCATATTTCATAACACCATAAATGAGATATAATTTCACACACACACACATACACACAAATTAACAAAATAAACAAAAAAGGCCCTGTTTCTATAGTGTAGTGGTTATTACGTTCGCCTCACACAACTTGGCCAATCCAAATGTTGTTGAGAATGTAGAGTAAATAGAAATATAAGTTGCAACAACCATTTTAGGAAATAACTCAGTATTATCTAGTTATGTTGAAAGTACTTGTAGCCTATGACCTAGGAAATTTCCTCTTAATTTTACAACCTACTAAAACTATTTAATAAATAAACCAGGATATATGCATACATATATCCATAACAGCTATTTTTATAATAGCAAATAACTGAAAATAACCCATATATCTGTCAAGCAAAAGTAGAAGGAATTAGTAAATTGTGGTATAGTTACATAATAGAATTTCTTGCATTAATGAAAATTAATTAAGCACCATGTATTGATAAGCATTCATTTAAAAAATAGTAAGAAAGAAAAGCAAGTCACAGAGGCTATATACATCTGATGCTATATTTGTAACCCTCAACAAAAGCAAAACTAAGCATCTCTTAGGGATGTATGCATAAATGGTCAAATCATTAAAAAATGGAATAACAAAAACATTTTGAAGGGATAGGAACGCATGTGCAATCAGGAGGAGCCTAAAAGGGCTTCAACAATATTAACAGTATTCTATTCCTTAAGCTTGATAGTGTACACATATGTTAATATTATCATTATTTTTTAAAACTGCACACAATGAGTATATTCAAGAGTTATAGAAATGAACTAAGTTGATTGACATATGTAATTTCATATCCATATATTTCAAATGTAATAAATATAGAAAGTAAGGAAAGCAAAAATGGGTCAAGAATTTAGGATGTATTCATAGAAAGAAGACATGACGCTCAGGGGAACTTAGCAGAGTATTGTGCGCAAGGACTAGATAAACAAACACGTCAATAAAGACCAAGGGCAGTAAAGAGGTGACAATGAAAGTGTCAGATTGTTTAGGCTTCTTGAAGAGCAATTTTGATCTGGAGTCAAAAAGTGTTGAATATGGAGCCAAGACAGAAATATCTAGAGAGCTAAAGAGGATAAGTGGATTTAGACCAAAATGGGGGGGAAGGCAGTGAGTAAGGGTGAGGTAAGCAAAGCCTAAATTCTAGGAGAAATGGGCACCATTAAAGGGAATTTTGGAACTTTTCCAGTGGCAAAGCTGCATCAAAACTCTGTTGCCCTTTAAGAATCTACCATAAACACTTCTGTTCACATGGGATCAAATTTTCCATTTATATGAACCTGGAGTGTATAAAACATGTTCTCAAGATGGCTTTTTATAGAGATGAAGTAAATGGACTAAGGGGTGATACGTGAGCTTCTTCCTCCAGAAGTAGTAAGGCAACCCTTTGTAAGGTTTCAAAAAACAGAAGAGGGGCACTTGTTAGGTCACCAAAGATGAAAAAATGACTATATCACAATCAGAATATCTACATTTATTGTAAATCAACTATACTCCAATAAAATTAAAATTTAAAAAAATATACAAAACAAAAAATATTATAATGGTAACATCAAAGATCACCGATCACAGGGGCTTCCCTGGTGGCGCGGTGGTTGAGAGTCCGCCTGCCGATGCAGGGGACACGGGTTTGTGCCCCGGTCCGGGAAGATCCCACATGCCGCGGAGCGGCTGGGCCCGTGAGCCATGGCCGCTGAGCCTGCGCTTCCAGAGCCTGTGCTCCGCAACGGGAGAGACCACAACAGTGAGAGGCCCGCGTACCGCAAAAAAAAAAAACAAAAAAAACAAAGATCACTGATCACAGATCACCATGACAAATATAATAATAATGGAAAAGTTTGAAATATTGCAAGAATTACCAAAATGTGAAAATGGACACAGAGACACAAAGTGAGCAATCACTGTTGGAAAAATGGCACCAATAGACTTGCTCAGTATGGGGTTGCCACAAACCTTCCATTTGTAAAAAATGCAGTATCTGCAAAGCACAATAAATCAAGGTATGCCTATCCTCTCTTAACAACAACAACAACAAAAGAATATCTATGTTTAGTGTTTATTTTCAAACAGACCTAGGAGCTTGGGAAGTCACACTTTTTTTCTGTGCTCCAATTCTTTCATCCGTAAGATAGAAAGGTGGGCCTCTGCTTTCTTCAACATTTTCTAGACCTAACATGTGACAATGTTAGGATTCATAAATTTAATGATTCAATTCTAACTGAGGTTTCTATGTTCAAGCAATTTTCTAAAAGCTAAAAGAGAAAAATGTCCACAAAGACTTTTACTTCTCCCAGTTTTTCTTCTTCCATTTTGGCTTAGCAAGCCCTGCTTTCTCTAGGAAAGCCATGTACTCACTGGGCAATCACCTTTTCTTGCTTTGAAGTCCTACCCACGCTACACCATCATTGGACATTGGACACTTTATTCTTGAAATAGTTTTGTAAAATTGGCACACTAAGTGGCTAAGCCTGGAGTGCCCCTTCATCTAGAAAGTGCCTTGCAAAGTTAAAGGCAATAGAGGCTTTTTGGTTTCAGTAAAGGATGCTTGAAGGTGAAGATATCACATTTTTTCCCTTCTTTTACCTCATGAAATTTGTTTTTATGGCCTTCAAAAATGAAACAATTTTTATCTTAAAAGAAAATTTTCTCCTGCTCTTAAAACGCCAGCATCTGAAAATCAATATATAGTGGCAAATAACGTGGGAAATAGACATGCAGAACACTTAATAATGATTGAATACATAAAGCATTTTTCTTCTGTTGTTATGTGACAGCCTGATGAGTTTCAACTTCCTGCTCACTGCACAGGCTCTAAACTTCCAATTCTGGGATTTTTCCTTTTCTTTTTCTTCCCTGCCTCCCCATCCCCTTCTTGCCTCCTCCTTCTCTTTGGGAATACACAAATGGTTTTGATTACATACTAGCTGCAAACTTTATATCTCCCACTTCAATAGTTACACATCATAAACAGAAGAGCGAACTTCAGACTCCATTAAGACAAAGGTTGGTCTGGATTGTTGGGAGGCCTTTCATGTTAGCACAGTTTAAAAAAAAAAGAAGTTTCTATAGGAAAAAGGAATGTACTGGGCCTGGCTAGAGATAATGCTCTGACTACCAACCACTCAGTCTAAAGAGTGATAAGATCTCATTCTAGTCAAGGCAAGAGTGAAGCCTGGAGCCCAGGACCAATGCAGCCCCAGCAGGACTTGTTCAACCCAGTGAGAGCTTTAATATGTGAGGACCAATAAATATCTAAATGTTAAGCAAGGATAACCAGAGCCTGGATGAAAACACTGTGCAATGTGCTTGAACCTACTGATTCTGATTCTCCCTTCTCTACTCTGACGTTTTCTCTTGAATTTTCTTCTATAAATGAGGTTCTATTATTGTCATAGTGCTCAGGTAACCAAATTGGAAACAGAAGGAGCAAGACAGTGCTTTTTATTCTTTATACCATACTTCTGAGTACATTTAATTCATTATAATATAATAATTTTTATTGAGCCCCTACTAGTAACAGGTACTGTTTTAGGTGCCGGAGATACATCTTTAAGAAGGTAGGCAGGATCTCTGTGCTTTTGGAGTCACTATTCTAAATAGGTGGGGCAAATACATAAAAGAACAAGATGTTTTCAGATAGTGGTGAAGGTTATGCAGAAATAAATAGGGTAATAGGGCGGTGGAGAAACAGATCTCAGATAGGATGTTCAGGGCCAGAATCTCTGACTTTGATCTGAGAGCTCAATGAGAAGTTTATGGTGGACAGGTGAAAGTTTTTCTCAGCATGAGGAAGAGGAAGTCCAAAATCTCTAAGAGAAGTTGATGCCACTGACCTGTTCTAGGAACAGAATGAAGGCCGTAGGTCTAGAGCAAGAAGAGGAGTGGCAAGAGATGATATCAGAAAAGTAGACATTGTTGTGAACTGAACTGTGTCCCCTAAGAAGATGTTGAAGTCCTAACTTCCAGTACCCGTTTGTGGATCTTATTTGGAAATAGGGTTTTTGCTTGTTAAGATGAAGTCACTAAGATGGGCTCTCAACCAATATGACTGTGTCCTTTGTAAGACAGGAAAAGAGGAAATTTGTATATGGAAATAGACATGCACAAGGAGACTACCATGTGATGAATGCAGGGGTTGGGATAATGCATCTACAAGGCAAGGAGCACCAAAGATTGCCAGCAACCCCCCAGAAGTTAGGAGAAATGCATAGAACAGATTGTCCCTAGCACCTGTCAGAAGGAACTAACACTGCTGACATCTTAATTTCAGATTTCTAGTCTCCAGAACTGTGAGGCAATGAGTTTCTGCTGTTTAAGGCACCCAGTTTGTGGCACTTTGCTATATCTGCCCTAGGAAACTAATATAGGCAGGAACAAATGCCCTGGACATTTATGTTTTAGTCTAAGTGCAATGAGAAGATACTGAAAAGCTTTAAGTATCTGATGGATACCTTTAGAAGGATCTGATGGATACCTTTAGAAAGGTTATATTGATGTTGCTATCTGGTCCCGGCAGTACAACCGTGGAGAGCTTGATGATTTCCCCAAAAGAAGCCAATAGAACTTTACAGAGTCATTAGAGAGCAACCATCATATCTAGGATAGTTGTCGCAATTCTTAAGCATTAACATTTACCATTCTCAATCTTTAAAAGCAACTTTTTGGATAGAAGTTTCAAAAACAAACATAACCTATAAAATTTTGAAAATTTAATTCAATTATGTGATATTTAATTTAACCCTTTTTATGATTCAGAAATATCCATTTTGGTTTACAAACCATTTATTGTTTGGAATGTGAGGTGATGTGCAAGGCATTAAGGTATAAAAATGAACAAGATTGTGCTCTTGAGTTTATAGACTGATGGAGAAGACATATACCTAAAGAGGTATTGAATAATATCAATCGTTGAGAGTAAATAATAAGGAAAGGTGTTTATAGGGTTCTACAGGAGCACAATGAAGTATTCAGTGATGTTTTCTCGGAGATGATGTTGAAGCCAAGTATTGAAAGTAAATAACAATTGGCCACATGAAATAGGGAGGGGGATGTGCTCCAGGAAAAGAGAAGGGTCCAGCAAATCCATATGGTTTCCAGCTAACTTTCAGCAGACTAGCGATCCTAGAAATAAGACTGGTGACAAAAATGTGAGGGTGAGAGAGGCTCCTGGTTATGGAGGCCCTTGTATGGGCAGCCAAGATCCTTCTTCTGCTCTGTAGGCAATGGGGATCCCATGGGGAGATGTAAATAAGAGATCAGATGAGCATTTGAGCAAATGTATCAGTCAGAGTAGTGGGTTGTAAGCAACTGAAATTGACCCCAACTAAAAAGAAACTTTTTTGGCAAAACTTTAGAGGCTGGAGGAAAAGCTGAAGAAATAGTTCTTGGGAAAAATAACCCCAGAGCCACAGGACAGATGTGGCAGAATGGTAGTGGGCATCCTCCTCAGGGGTGAACCATTTACAACTGTGTACTTTGGGGAAAAAATTATTTTATCAAATAAAACCTTTCCATATGTACAAAATGCCAAACAGTATTGCAGAAATGATACAAGAAGAAAGAAATCATCCCCAAACTGATTTCCACTCCAAAGAGCTTCTTTCAACCATTTTAGCCATTCTTTCTTTCTAAAATTTATGCCTTTATTTCTAAGTTTTAGAATGCTTATACTGCTAACCAAAAATAAACAAAAAAAGATTATACTGTCTGCCATGTGGAGAATGAGTTGAGGGCAGTGGTAGAAATGAAAACAAGGATATGTGTTGGGAAGCTATTATCTTAGTACAGAAATGATTTGTCTTATTTCTATGGATCTGAATAACTTAAATGTATGCATTAATTGTCCAAAATGTACATTATTTATTCTTAATATAAACATAGCATGGCTAGGATGGGACAAAATATTTACTTATCATAAATCAGGGAAATTAGGGCTGTATCCAAACATTTTTGTAATACAAGCAAAGTATGACTATATATTTAGGGTTAAAAGAAATCTCTTTTGCAGAAAAAGATGTTTGGAATGTATGGGTTTGCTTAAGTTTCTATTTTGTTTACTAGCAGAAATGTAGGCTCAGTCAAAGCTTTCATTTATTGACTGAGTAAACTTCATAAGAAAAATGCAAACAAGCTTTTAAATCATATATTTAAACATGTTTATAAACACATCTAGATATGTACATATGACATACAAATATATGTGGATATACATGTGCATATACGTATCCATCTACAGTGTACACGTATATTATTTTTACACTCTACACTTTTGTCTGGATACATTCCTGACTTTTGGAACTGCAAACAATGTTAACCATTTAGGCCTTGTAAGTCAGCACCAATTTCGATGACCGTTGAAATAGGTAAACCATCTGCTACAAAAGGAGGTTCTTAGTAATGAAAACTTAGGGGGAAATGTGCTCTTAAGTTAGCTATTTCCTTAATCTGTTCTGATTGACTTTTTCTTCTGAAGGTTTGATTACTTTATTTATACGTTATAAACTTTTTGAATAAAATCCAGAATATGGAAAATTCACAGAACAAAACACCAAGTTTCTTCAAGAAATAAATAGCAGGTGAAGTGGCCAAGTTGGCAGAATAGGAAGATCCTGAGATCACCTCCTCCCATGGACACAACAGAACTACAACTATTTACAAAGACACTAGTGATGAGAAAAGCTTGAAAACTAGCAGAAAAGATATTCTACAACTAAAATATAAAGAAGGACCACAAGGAGAAGGGTGGGAAGGGCAAAGTCATGTATATATTTTTGCATAACTATACATAATACAGTATACATACCATAAAAGATGTTCAACACTTTTTAAAAATAAGTAAATGAGTGAGAATCCATAGAGAAAATGTGAGCATTTTTAATAAGCAGCAAAGCCACGTGCAAATGAAGTAAATAGTATATAAACTGGGGCAAGCAGCAAGTAGTACAACAAGCTCTGCTTTTGGGAAGGATCGGAATTGATTTTGTGAGACATTTAGGAAGAGTTCAAAGAATGAGGTTGTGTGGGGAAAAGCTAGTATAATACGTAGAGATATATATGGAGCCAGTATACTCCTGAGTACCCCTGCCGTTTCTCCAAATACCAGATAGGCTGAATAATGGCTCCTCAAGATGTCATGTCCTAATCCCTGGAATATGTAAATGTTACTTTATGTTGCAAAAGGAACTGTGCAGGTGTGGTTAAATTAAGTATCTCAAGATGGAGAGATTATCCTAGATTATCCAAGTGCGCCTGATGTAATCAAGGGGTCCTTACAAGAGAGAAGCACGAGATCAGGGAGATAGAAGGCAATGTAATGATAGAAGATAAAAAGGTAGACAGAAAGATTTGAAGATACTATGCTGCTGGCTCTGAAGACATGAAAAGGCAGCTATGAGTTCAGGATATAGATGGCCTCTGGAAGGTGGAGAAGGCAAGGAGACAGATTCTTCCATAGAGCCTCCAGAAAGAACCAGTCTTGCTGGTGCTTTGACTTTAGTCCAATAAAGTTGATTACAAACTTCTGACCTTCAGAAATGTAAGATAATAAACTTGTTTTTGTGATAATTTGTTACAGTGGCAACAAGGACCTAACAGCCATGTTTGTAATCAGTATTTTTTTAAAAAAGAATTTATAAAAATTAAATTTAAAATAAAGATATATATATATGACATTCTTGCCAAAGTACTACAAATACCAGTTGGTTTTAGAAATGCAGTAATTTGGCCGAGGATAATTTTAAAGGAAAAGCACTTTGGATAGGGAATAACAATTATTCTTCACAGTTGAGGGTATAAGAATCATGATTAGGTAAGAGATAAAACTGGCTAGACCACCCACAAATGGAAGATCTCCTGCCTTTTTTCCACTACCTCCTCATGGGGAATTTTCCATAATTCACTTTGGGACAACAACCATTTTTCTTTATCCCTCATGAATTTTCTTATTCCCTGATAGGCTGAAAGAAAACCATTTAGATGGCAAGAACACTAATGATCATTTTGGTATACAAGTTATATTTTTGTAAGTAGATAGAACTTTTTTGACTTTAGCATCCTAATCAGGTTCTAGTCCTCTCTAATTCAGTTCCCCATGGCTGGCCTGTGTCACATTTATCCTGTCCCTCCATGCTGGGTACCAGGCAAATCCTTCAGTTGGTAACAGCATCCAGGAGGAAGACATTGTGAACCAACCCAAGCTGAGGGAAGTGGTCAAACTAAAGAGCAGGTGTTCTAAGCCTAAAGTGTCAAGGTCCTCTCTATGGGGCTGCAAAGAAAGCTACAGCCCCAAGTGAAAGAATGTGGTTAAACTTTGCTGCTGTTCAAAATAACCAAGCTAGTCTCTAGAGCTTTGCTAATGACTTTTGTCATGTGGTGAGACAGAGAACTTCAAAGATTTTATATATATAGATAGATATATGTATGTGTAAATATATATATATATGGCAAGAGTTTCATATCTACATGAAAAGCATTTGGCCATAGCAAACATTGGCAAACTTTTCCTGCAGGAATAGCTTACCTAAAGACCAAATAGAATAGTAAGATCCCTTAGTAATTGCCTTTCAGATAGAAATCCAGCTCCTAAGGTATGCCTAGTGGGGAATAATTAGTCCTAGATCAAATACTCTGGTCCCATCTAACAAATCTTAAAGGAGGTACCCCAAAAGATCAACCTGTTTCTAAGTAACCACATCTCAGAAGAAAGCTCAAGAAGATTTATAGGAATACAAAAATATCCAGGACCCCAAAGTATAAAATTTAAAATGTCTGGCCCCCAGTCAAAAATTACCAGGCATTCAAAGAAGCAGGAAAATACAATCCATAATGAGGTGAGAAGACAATCTATTGAAATTGACACAGAACTGACACAGATGTTTGAATTAGCAGACAAGGGTATGAAAATGGTTATTTTAACTGTATTCCATATGTTCAAAAGTTATGTAGAAGCATAAAAGAAATTTAAAAAAAACAAATCAAACTTCTAGTGATAAAAACAAAAAGTCCGAGATGAAAAATACACTGGGTGGATTAACAGCAGATAGGATCTTACAGAAGGAAAAATAAGTGAACTTGAAAATAAAGCAATGGTGGGAGGGAGATGCAAGAGGGAGGAGATATGGGAATATATGTATACATATAGCTGATTCACTTTGTTATACAGCAGAAACTAACACAACATTGTAAAGAAATTATACTCCAATAAAGATGTTAAAAAAAAGAAAGAAAGAAAATAAAGCAATAAAAGCTGTCCAAGATAATGCACAGAGAGAAAAAAAGAATTAATATGTAAAATGGCATCAGTGAGCTATGGGACAACTTTAATCAGCCTAACATAGGTGTACCTGAAAGAGATGTGGGGAGAGGCAGGAAAAGTACCTGAAGGAATAATGGCCACTTTAAAAAACTTTGATGAAAACTATAAACTTAAAGATCCAAAAAGCTTAATTAATTCCAAGCACAAGAAATATGAAGAAAACTATCCACCAAGTCCAATCATAATCTTTATGGGAAAAATTTAACTACAAATGCAATGTCTTTATTAGATTTAGGGCTATTCACATTATCTATTTCTTTTTGAGTGAGCTTGGGCAGTTTGTGTCTTTCAAGGAATTGGTCCATTTCATCTAAGTTGTTAATTTGGTGAACTCCACCAAATATTAAAGGAAGAAATAATACCGATTTTACACAAACACTTTCAAAAAACTGAAGAGAATACTTTCCAAATTATCATTTTGTTCCAGTACTACTCAAATACCAAACCGGAAAAAGACATAAGAGCAAAGATAGTGATAGACAAATATCATTTATGAACAAAGATACAAAAATTCTAAACAATTTTTTATGAAAGCAAATGAAACTATACAAAAAATGATAACTTATCACTGACAAATGGAGTTTCTTCCATGAATGCAAGGTTGGTTTAACATACAAAATAAATTAATGTAATTCACCATATTAAACTATAAAGAGAAAAACTATATGATAATTCTCAATAAATGTATGAAAAGCACTTGACAAAATCAACATCCATTCCTGGTCAAAACTCTCAGTAAGCTAGTAATAGAAGGAAAATTTTTCAAATTGATGAAGTTCATCTCTGAAAGACCTAACATCATCTTTAATGGTAAAAGACTAAATGTTTTCCCCATAAGTACAAGAATAAGACAGAAATACCTACCCTACCACTCCTATTAATCATTAAATTGGAAGGTCTAGTCAGTAAAATATGGTAAGAAAAATAAATGAAAGGCATCCAGATTGGAAAGGAAGAAATGAAATTGTTTTCACAGACATGTTCTCTATGTAGACAATCCAATGGAATCTATGAAAAATCTACTAGAACCAATCAGTGAGTTAGCAAGATTACAGGATATAAGATCAATAAACAAAATCAATTTTATTTCTATGTACTAGAAATAAAAAAGATTTTTTAATATATAATTCATAGTAGCATAAGAAAATATGAACTTCTTAGGGGCAAAACTGACAAAAGACTTACAAAATCTGTAAGCTAAAAACTGCAAAACATTGCTGAGAGAAATGAAGGAAGACCCAAATAAACAAAGAGGTCTATTGTGTTTGGGGATAGAGATATTCAACATAGTTAAGATGTCAGTTTGCCCCAAATTGGTCTTAGATTCAACAGATTCAGAAGACTTCTTTTTTAAAGAAATTATCAAGTTAGTTGTAAAATTCACATGAAATTCAAAGAACATAAAATAACCAACACATATTTAGAGGAGAAGAATAAAATCTTTAAAGCAAAGACTTACCATACTAAGTAAGTCAGACAGAGAAAGACAAATATATGATATCACTTACATGTGAAATTTAAAAAAATGGTACAAATGAACTTATTTACGAAACAGAAATAGACTTACAGACATAGGAAACAAATTTATGGTTATCAAAGGGGATAGCGGGGTGGTGGGGAAATAAATTAGGAGTTTGGGATTAATATATACATGCTACTATATATGAAATAGGTAAACAACAAGGACCTACTCTATAGCACAGGGACTATACTCCATGTGTTGTAATAACTTATAATGGAAAAGAATCTGAAAAAGAATATATGTATATGTATGTATAATGGATTCACTTTACTGTACACTTGAAACTAACACACAATTGTAAATTAACTATACTTCAATTAAAGAAATCTTTTTAAAGTTATTTCTCCTAGTCATCTACAGGTCCTTCTCTGGTTCACTGGTTTAGTAAAAAAAAAAAAAAAAAAAGTGCATTTGTAAATTACATATTCAGACACACACACACAATTTTTTGGAAAGCCTTTGCAATATTCTTTTTAGTCCTGTCACTTCATTCCCAGGCCTGTTTTAATTCATTTTAGACTGTGTAGTTTCAAGGTTGTTCTAGCTTCAAACCCTCTCCTGTGAGGTGAGGTGAGGAGCCCAAGGATGTAGAGTTAGCAAATGTCAATAATATACTTCAAAGGGATTGGGATATATAAATTGAAAGTTGTTATTCTTCCTGTAATAGAAGAAATGGTTGAAATGTTGAATTTCCTTTAATGAAAGGTTTTGATACCTTTCATTGGTAAAATGGGTTACTGCCAAAGAAATCTAAATAACTAGTGATTTGGTGTATGGTAAGAATTTCTACAATAACACCTGAACAGCAGGAGGTGCAGGTATTTTTCGAAGTAAAAGAGGACTGGAAGCAAAGGGGTCATGCACCTTGCAGTAAGGTGAGACATCAGTTATGCCCCATGGGCTGTTCAAAGGGGCAGAACAGATGTAAAGAAGGGGAAGCTGGAATGGAGCCATATAACACATGCCTTTATTTCATCCATGGAGCAGACAGAGCACAGAGCAGATGGTCCCTTACTTTGATGAATGATCAGAAAGGAAGCCCATGGATGTCATAGAGTAGGAGAGTACAAAATGCTTTTAGGGACCAAGTGTCAAGGAGAGCTCCAGATGGGGTGATTGGCTCCCTTTTCTCACCTTCAGAATCAAAATCCATCAAGAAGTTGACATTGGAAAGGATGGTCAGTAAAGAGACAAACAGGATCAAATGGTTAATGGTATGGGAGTAAATGTCCTCTTCCTCATCAAGCTTCCATTCCAGGCACACAGATCTACATGCTTTCTTTTCAGAGTCTTTGCCCTCACCATTTCTTCTTTCTGAAAATCCCTTTGCATTATCACACTGATTTCATGTCTACTGGAGAAAGTATAAAAGTAAATCCAAAGCAGTCTCATTTTTCTTTGTTCTCACTCCCTGAAGGAATTTTTTTCGCCACCGTCACATTAAAAGATGGCAAAAATTCTAGAGAAAGTACAAATTGCTTCAAAATATTAAGATAGTTCAACTATTTGTAAAATTTATTTTCACAAAGATAAAAACCGTTCCAAACAGATTGAAGACCATTGTTGAGAATATTAAAACACTTATGAGGCATCCTTGTAATTTGTATCTGAAAAATAAGCATTTGACCATGCTAGTTTCTAAGCATATGCAAATGTCACTGAAGAGACAATTAAGAAATTCCATTGGAGGAATTCCATTGCATTCCATTGGAGGCTTATACTCTGCTTTGGAGAAGTACCCTAGCTCTAGTGTATACGCCCTCCATTGTCTGTTACTCTGTTTCTTGGCTTCTCAGCTAGAAACTCTAGCTCAAGCTAAATCATTCCATCTTTAACCATGCGATAAGCCTGGGCCCAACCTGGGCCACCACTTCTACAAGTGTGCCGGACCCTGGGGTCCTCCCACTGACCTTTTCTCCCACTGCAACTTCTTCCTCTGGAGTAGGCCTAGCTGATCCAACCCAGGCCGAGGATGTCTGGCATAGTCAACCCTGTCCATGATCTGAAGCCACCTCCCTCCTCCTCCCCCAAGTCCTCCTTTTTCTCCTCCACATCCCCTTCCTCCTCCATCTTCTCAAGGACACTTCCGTTTCTTCCTTCTTTTCCTCTTCAAGGCCTCTCTTCCTCTCTCTTCTTCCTGCCTAGCTCTTCCTCATTGGTGAGGTTCTTGTGCCTAAATACTGTGACCCAGTCCCCACTCCACTTCCCACCTTCCTGTCAGAAGTGCATAGGAACCAGTTGCCCCAGGAAGTTGTGATTTTAAACCCCTTCCTTCCTTGCTAGGAAATGTATCTGTGCCTAAATAGAGTCCATGTCCTTTTTTTTTTTTTTTTTTGCCGTACGCGGGCCTCTCACTGCCATGGCCCCTCCCGTTGTGGAGCACAGGCTCCGGACGCGCAGGCTCAGCGGCCATAGCTCACCAGCCCAGCCGCGCCGCGGCATGTGGGATCTTCCCGGACCGGGGCACGAACCCACGTCCCCTGCATCGGCAGGCGGACTCTCAACCACTGCGCCACCAGGGAAGCCCCATGCCCTTTTTTAAAGCGCAAAACAAAACAAAACCCCAGAACGAAAACCAGAAAACCCACTCAGCTGAGACATCTTGCTAGCTTTTATATACATTCAAAGCAAAAAAGTAGAAAAATGGTCTCTTATGGACTCACTCATATCTGAATGTGTCTCCTAGGAACAGATTACTTTAGCCTTCAGCCTTCTCCCCTTTGGGGTCTCCTTCCACAGGCTTATTTCCCTGACCCTCTACATTCTTACAGTAACCCAGAGTTTCCCAAAGTTTCTAATCAGAGTTTTCAACTTCATTAGTTTGTAAGAAAGTATCATGTCTACCCACCACCTGCGTCTTTTCCCTTTGGATCTGTGCATGATGAAACAGATGCAGTGTTAAATAACTACCCCATTTATCAAACAATGACCCATCCTTGGGACTCTCTGGTGATCTAAATCACAGTCTACAATGGGCCACATGTAAATAGCCACATTTTTCTTCATTAGTTAAGATTAATGAAAGGAATGTGTCATTTAAGAAACGTATTCATGCCTAACAGCTTCAGAACTCAGAGGTCATGATTGAATACTAATTTTAGAAAGATTAAAAAGGGTTATAATCTTTAGGTTTTGATTTTTTTTGATCCCAAAATTCCGTGGAGTATACTCCAAATTATTAAAAATCCTTTTAAGGAAGCAAAACTCAAATGAGCTATTTCTGTACTCCTTTCTCATTTCTTCACTGAAAAAAAAATTTTTTTTCCCATAATGTGAATAAAACTCCCTCTGGAGTATTTTTCCCCTCCCTTTGTTGATGTATACATGAATCATCATTGTACTATTTAATGAATATTCTCAGAGTAAACGTTCTCATGTAATAGGGAGTCAGATCAAGAAAAAGAAGTCATCACAACCCCTAGAAGCCCCTTGTGCTTCTTTCCAGTTACTATACACACACCCCAGGTAACTAAGATCTGACTTCTAACATCATACGTACTTTTGGCCTGTTTTTGAAATTTACATCCCTGTCCAATATATACTCTTCTGTGTCTTGCTTCTTTCACTCAGCATAATGTTAGCGAGATTCACCCATGTTGATGCATGTAACTCAGTTTGATTATTGTCATTGCTACTTAGTACTTCAGTATATACATAGAACACAATTTATTCATCCATTCTTTTATTGATGGACATTTGGCTTATTTTCAGTTTTCACTTGAATAATGTTACTATAAACATTTTCATACATGTCTTTTGATCATCAAATGTATGTACTTCTATAAACCTAAAGGCAGAATTGTTAGGTCATCGGATATACATATGTTCATCTTTAATATATAGTATCAAACTGTTTTCTAACTTTGTTATGCCAATTTACACTCCCACCAGCACTGTATGAGAGTTCCATTTGCTTAACATCTTTGCCAATCTATTCTGGTAGCTGTGTAGTAGGCTCATATTGAAGTTTTAATTTAGATTTCCCTGAAGAACTATTGATTTTGAGCACATTTTGATGCACTTACTGGCTACTTGAAGCTCCTCTTTTTCAAAGTGCTTCTTCAAGCCTTTTGGCCTTTTAAAATTAAGTTGTCTTTTTCTTATTGATTTGTAGGTACTCTTCATATATTCTGGGTATGAATCCTTTGACAGATACGTGTATTGCAAATACAATTTCCCACTCTATGGCTTGTCTTTTCACTCTCTTTTTGATAACTCTTAGTGGGAAGAGTTCTTAATTTTAACCATCGTCATTGGTTCTTAATGCTGTTATAAGCTCTAGTTTCTACTTATAATGGTTAAAATAATAATGAAAGATGTGTGGTATATGTTCAAAACTGTATCTGAGTCTAAATCCAAAAGCTTCTTGAGGTACACAAAATGACAAATATCTTCATGCCACAAGTCTCTCCCAGACCTGAAAGCAGCTCAAGCTCTCACAAAGTACAAAGCAAGTTCAGAGTCAGAGATTTACATCTCAAAGCACTAGAGTCACTTAATGTTACCTCAGGTCCAACGAATGCATATCTCCTCTAAGAATTCACAAAACATATAGAAATTCTCCAAGTTTGCCACAGTCAAGTTTCTTGGACAGAAAAAAGAGAGTGGAATAGGATGATACCCAACTATGTTTTGCTTAGAGGCAAAATCATCAAACCAAAGTTCTAAATAAAAGAGAACCTCTATCTTCTCTCAAGATCAGTGATGTTCCCAGAATACCCCCCCCATTCTACAATCCTGAATTTTAGTTATTTTTTTCCTTGAATTCTTTGAGTCAATCTTACATTCCATAATAGTCCCCATTTTTAAATCTAAGTTGAATAGTTTTCCTTCATCTAAACACATGTAGCTAACATAATTTAGACAAAAACAAAACCATGAGTGTTCCTGAACATCCCGTAATGCCCCCTGGAAAACTGTGGGAAATTTTGCCACTCAGGTACCTGGGAGGTTGGTTTATGGCAATGAATCACAGTGCCTCTCTCAATAAAGTTAAGTCCCTTTTCATATCCTGGAAAACTATAAAGAAAGATGGAAGTTAGTGAACAAGACTGTTAAAAATTTCCTAAGAAGCGGTGACTAAGACAGAGATTTGTGTGCAGGATATTCATTAGGAAACACTCTTGGAATTAACACTTGTGACAAAAGAACAGAAGAACTTGCGACAGGGAGCATAACAGAAGATAGAGATGTTAGGCTGCAGTGCTGTCACAACAAAGGACTCATCTGAACTCAGTAGCAACTCTGAAGCTGGAATGTTCTTTCAAAGTTGTCCAACTTGGGGTCAGGGCAGGACCTTTATAGTCTCCAGTCATTGGACAAAGGCAGCCCTGGAAAGAGAGTGTGATCATTGGTGAGGGGATTCCAAGGGAGAGCAGACATATAAAGGCGTTCAGCTAGCAGCACTCTCGTCATCTATGGAAATGAGTCTTCCCCACCTAAGAGGGGAGATGAAGAGGTGAAGGCTGGAGCACACAGCACAGCATCCACTACAAATCCTTTCCATACACATGCAAAACGTTTTCCAACATAATTCTTAAGTCAATATCCCAAATTATGAAGCTATATTTTCCCATCATGCAATGGGGAAAACAAATTGTCAAGGGGACAACTAAGAACCTCACAGAAACAAATGTCTTATTGTAACCCAATGATCCTAGGTAGAAATAAAATAACCAACATTTAAAAACTCAAATTTTCAAGAAACTGTGTCTTTCAGCTCCAGGGTACCTTAAGCCCCACAATTTCTCCAAGTTATCTCTGCAAGCCTCCAAGGGAGGCTTTTACAAGTGGAAGGAACAAGTGGGCTCTTATATCTCTCTGACAGCCTTGGTATCAAGGGATTCGGCAATGGCCTGTCTCGCCAGTGCCCTGCCCTACTAGGCAAAGCACTCTAAGCTGATGGACATTTTGAGCCTCAGAGTACTAGACCTACAGTGTAAGGCAAGAGACAGAAAGATTCTTTTTTCCTATTCTGGGTTGCATTTTGTTACTGGTCCCAACAGCAGCTGTGCTTGTGCCCAGAGTTCCTTCAAATCTTTCTGGAAAAGAGACCCTGAAGCTTTGGTCTATAAGATCTCTCTACAAAAAGGTTAAAAATCTGTTCATGAGGCCAGATGAAAAGGCAGACATAATGCCATTCTCTTGGCCATTCTTGTCCATCCTTACTTTTACTCTTTCACATAACTCCTTCCTCTGCCTCCTAAGCAAAAGCCTTTTACTCATGTTAATTCATACAAACAGATACGTGCAGAAATCACATATCTATCACCTCCACAAACTACGTTCGTTATGACAGCCCTAACAAACTAATATATTCATTTTAGGTCAAAGTATTAAATTTCATTTATTTTACAATCTTTTGATAGAAGGCCAAGACCTTTATTTTGAATGCACTGACTGAAATTTCAAATTTTCTCTCTCGTATTGATATTAACCACACTCACAAATCACATAAAGTCTTGTCTATGATTTTCACTTCTGATTTCTTTAAGTAGAGAAAGAAGTCAAAGACACATGTAAAGCAACTTACATGATATATATCTTTGGACGTTTTTACTTTCAATCTTTTATGTATTTAAAGTGTGTCTCTTATAAGTAGCAAACAGTTGTATGTGTGTGTTTTACAGTACAAGTCTGATGATTTTAGTCTTCAAGATGGAGTATTTAGTCCATTTATTTTTAATGTAATTACTAATACACTTGAATTTAAACCTATCATTTTACTATTTGTTTTCTTTTGTTGTTGTTGTTGGTTGTAAATGTTTCCACTATTTTTAGTGGCTACTCTAGATATTATGACATGCACCCTTGACTTATAAAAGGCTTATGTAAATTGATACTTTCAACATTTTCTACACATGCAATTACCTTAGGACATTAACTCCTTTACTCCTATCCATATTTTTGTGCTTCTCAAGTCATGTGCTTTGATTTATATGTATCTCTTAACGCCACAAGATATCATCACCATCATCATCATTGTTATTATTATTTATTTATTTAAATATCTACCCTTTTCATTTCTCTGTATTTCACTTTAACTTCTCTTTAGTTCTTCCTGTATTCCCATGCTTCCATCTAGGATCATTTTTCTTCTGCATGAAGAACTCCCATTACAATCACCTTTAGTGATGTTCTTCTGATGAAGGATCTTAGTATTTGATTGCTTGGAAATTTCTTTATTTTACCTTAATATTGAAAGATAATTTTACCAGGTACAGAATTTGGGGTAAGAAATTCTTTTCTTTCAGCTATTTGAATATGATTTCCATTATTTACTGCTTCCATTATTTTGATTGAAAAGTCAGTTATTATTCTCATTGTTTCTTCTTTGAAATCAAAATATTTTTTATCTAGCTGCTTTTAAGATTTTTCTCCTCCTCTTTGGTTTTCAGTAGATTTATTATGGTTTTCCTTGGTGTCATTTTCTTCATATTTTCTTATTGGGCATTCATAGCATTCCTCAAATCTATGCCTTGATGTTTTCCAGGAGTTTTGGAAAACCGTCAGCCATTATGTCTTCAAATATCACTTCTACCCCATTCTCTATCTCTTTCTTCTTCTCGGATTGCAATTAAACATTTATCATTCTTTCCATTTCTATATGTCTCTTATCCTCTGAACTTTTTTTGTCTTTCTATATTTTATTCTGGATTTTTTTAAACTGATTACCTTAGAATTCACTAATTCTGTCTTGGCTATATCTAATCTGTTCTTAAAACCATCTATTGTTTTAAAAATTCAGTTATTGTACATTTTAATTTTAGAATTCCAATTCAATTATTTGTATAGATTCTGGTTCTCTGCTAAAACTTTTCACCTTGTCTTATATTTTCTTGAAAATATTAGTCATATTTATTTAAAAGCTCATGTCTCATAACTCTAATAAATGTTTTTCCTTATAGGTCTTTTTAATTTTTCTTTTCCCTGAGTGTTTTTTCTCTCTACTTTTGATCATTTGATCTCACTTACTGGAATGTCTGACATTTTATTCAATGCCAGCATTGAGTATGGAATATTTTAAAGATCGTTGGAGATTTTGATGATGTTATCTTCCTGCACAGAGCACTTACTTTGCTTTTGGTGGACCATTGGCCTGCACAGGTCACTTTATTTTAAACTGGGATTAAACTGATTTTAGAGCTTGTTCCAGTCTCTGTTAGAGCTAATTCTGTTCATTCTTACTCTCAGTTTGTAGTCCTTGAGGGGTCCCACAGGAAAGCCTGATTATTTACCAGATACAACACCTTCACAGACTGCAATATCTAATTTTTGTCCCTTCGATCCCATAAAACTGCTAAAAGTTTCCCTCAGTATATTAATTTCTTGGCTGCTTTTAAACTGGGAAATCCTTGATGGGAAAAGCAGCACCAAATGTTAGGCTCATCTCTTTGTTTTTCTATTATTTTGAAGATCTTGAACCCTCTATTTCTAGCTGTTTTATAGTTTTCCAGTGTCATCAAAAATGTTTTTTGAATTTATCCAGCTTTTCAAGTTGTTATTGTTGGAGTGTTGGTCAGATACAAACTATTCTGTCATCACTAGAAGTGAAAGTTAACCACTGCTCTAGAAATTATCATCTTAATGTTTATCATATCTAAATTGAAGTGAGCATTTTTTAATATAGTGTTTAGCTCATTAACACTAAAGGATGACAATATTCAAATTAATATTTAGGACTAATATTTAAGAACAATCTTTTAAAAGTGACACTAAATATATGAGATTTCCTTTTCAGAATGCTAAAGGGCTTTTTCATTTAAATTTAAACTCTTTACATTGTTCACTGTTTTAAATAATGCAGTGATAAACATCATTGGATATATACTTTTGTGTCATAATTTCCTGATTATTTCCTGAGTAGGCTTCTAAAGGCATAATTTCTTGATCAAAGTTATAAACATTTTTAAAGTTCTGCTACATTTTTGCCCTTTTGTCTCCAGAAGGGTTTGGCTATTTACATTCTAATACTTAAGCTTAATTTTATGTACATATCTATAACTTTGTACTTTTGTTAATTCAAGAAGAAATAAGAAAATATTTTGATCCTAGAAAATATTTTTCCCTACCCATCTAACCATAAAATTTTATAAAGGGAATTTTTATTTTATTCTTCACACACAACAAAAGATCTCTTTGAGCTTGATTCAAAATATATTAAATTTTATCCATAAAGATCTTTTATTCCTAGCAACATGTGTGAGTTTATATCAAAGAGGGTGTTCCCATTAAATTCATGTTGTAACATTAAATGCTTCAATAATTAATGAAGTAGAGGTCTGGTAAGTGAAGTCTAACAAGTAGAAAGGTACTAAAGTTTTGCACATGGTTTAAGATTTCCAACATATCTGGGTGGCATGACAATGCTTACACATCTTCTGTTGCCATCCATTGGGAAAGCACCATTTGAGTATGTTTAATAAGAGTTAGTATATGGCTTGGTTCGGTTCACAAGACATAGAAAAAAATAGGGTTCTGAACTTTGGAATGATAGGACCAAACATTGTGTGACTACCTCTTTAAAAAGTTACAAGAATATGGGGTGGCCTAGGGCACCTCAGTGAGGGAGGCTGACTTCAAATTACCAGACAGGTCTATTATGAAGTGTTGAAAGGAGAAAGAAAAACAAATAATAAAGTTACAAAATAAAGTTTATTTTATCAAAATTAAAACTGTTTCCTTCTCTCCACTTCAGAGCAACCTTGAGATGGAACAGTCTGAGGATTACATTGCTATATCCCTTAGCAGTTAGTTCCACAGCAGGAGATGCCTGCTACAGACAAAATTATAGGGTTAGGAATGTTCACAATTCAGCAACCTGATTGGCTGACTATTCCTCAGGGCTTTTGAATCAAATATTTATACATCTAAATGGGAGGAAAGAAAAGAAAATGGTTCATAAAGAGAGTCCCAGAGCATGTATTATTAAAATAACAGATGGAAATATTATATTTTTGAAACATTCTTTCTATAAAGATGTCTTTTGAAGTGGGTTTTGGTAGGATAAACTGAGCCAAAAGTAGAGGAGAGAGAGAGAGAGAAAAAGTTTTATTTTCAAATATTTAGTGTCAGCAGTGTACAAAGTTAGCACTTTCCAAAAAAGGCATGTCTCAAAATGCACTGCAGCACAATGTGTTTGCAAAGTCTCTACTTTACATAATAGTCCCAGGTGAGGAATAATTCAGAAAACACTTGATTGTTGTTGCTTAGTTTGTGTGTATCGTCTCCTGAATCTTGACCTCTGAAATCTTTAAAGAGGGTGTAGGGCCTCTCCCCACTGAACTTTTCATGTCTCCTAAACTTATTGAAACCTAAGCTAAGACTCAGAGCATCGTCTCATAAAAGCTATTGGCCACCTCCTTCTTGCTGAGATTTTGGAAACAAGCAGATTAAGAGTGTGGATTTTAAGCCACATGGCCAATATAGCTGGGCCATCTAGTCAGGGTTTAAAGAATAAAAATAGAGGCATGAAATACACGGCAAAAAGCAAGAAATCCAGGCAGAAGGCCAAATGAAAAGTTCATCACACTTGCTTTATTTTCCTTTACATGGGAGCTTGTACCCTTGACAAAATCAATAGTTCAGAATTATCCTGTTCTTTCCAGGAAAAATACCCCGTGACTAAGTCATCAATTTGAAGTGCTCCATGTTCAATTTCTCCATCACTTAGCTCTCAGGACATGGTTCAGTTATCCTGCTAGTCTCAGCTATTAACTGGATCTGCTATATGATGATGTGATTTATTGCATGGCAACTGGCAGTTACTCTGGCCAAGGAAAGAGAAAATTCACAGAGACACAATTATTTTGACCTTGTATCCAGACATGATCTATGTGACAGGGATCTGAATGTAATTTCTGTTTGAATCTATTTTTATAAGGAACAAAGGAAGACTAGCCTGGGAGAAGGGATAATGGTTATGATGTGATAAATAAAGGAAGTTCATTTCTGTATTGATATTTGCTGATCAGATGATCTAGGTATTGCTAAGAGTTTGAAGATTTGGTTTTTGTATACATGCCATGAGCATCAAACAATGGCCAGTTAGCAAAGCGTAAGAATCCAGTAATCTATGGCTTCTGAAAAACTCAAAGTGAGCAATCAGATGACAAACTCTGCCAAAAGGAAGAAGCGAGAAAGAGAAAAAAAGAGAGAGCGACTCACTCCCACACCCCAGTGGGGCCACCTCAGGGCAAAGCAAGAAAATGCTTTAGTAATGGCTCTGTAGGTGACAGCATCTGCTCAGGGAGTTGACTCAGAGAGCCTCAGAAGCTCAGGGTTCCAGCGAGCAGCAGAAAGGACTCTTGGCAGAGCTACTTCCTGTACCTCTTTTGATCACAGGGCTCAGGCTTGGAAAGGTTTTCACCAGTCTGTGGTTTCCTGGTTGTGCGTCAGTACATTCTGGCTGAAACACTTCACTTCCTTCAGGCCAGCCCCTCCACCAATGGCTCCCAGCTCCATGGTTCACTTTCTGCAATTTTGAACTAGACTCCAAGGACACTGCTGGCTGCGGCAAGAACCCTGAATGAGAGGCTTACAGCTGGGATGATAGCTCTCTCCTACTTGTGACAGGGATCCTAAGTGGAAAAAAATAGGTTTAATGGGGTCACACCAAAAATCCACTGAAGTATTGAAGCATGGAATATTATGTAGTTCTCACACAATCTCTTTTCAGAGACATTCTGCAAAAATAGAAGCACCTGGGCAAGTAGTCAAAATACAGAGATTCCCAATCCAATCTCAGACCTTCTAAACCAGAATCTCTAAGTGGAGACTGGGAATCTGTGTTCTTAAGAATCTCTTTCACCATGCTGATGTATAGTCACTGGTTAGTATGATATACCCAATTTTATAAATTAGGAAACTCAGACCCAGAAAGGTTGAGTAACTTTGCTAAGGTAAAACAGGTTCTAACGATGCTCCTTGTGTGATTTGACCCCATGTACCTCTCCAAAAAGAACTCATTCTGCTTACATAGGGCCCCTTTTTAATTCCACTACCCTCAGCTCAGGTCATATTAGAAAAATGTGTAAGTTCAAAACAGCTATCAGAAAAGGTAATCCTTTTGTTCATCTGTTTTGGGTGAGGAGATTTATATAAAGGAACCTGAGACACTGGAAGTTCGCGATAGCTCACTCACAAAAAAGGAATTCCTCAGACTGATAATTATATACAGTCATTCAAAAATGTCAGGGTTAGCCATAGAACAAGGTTTCTGCTGGGTGATTTGGGGGATTGGTAGAGATCAGGAAGGATTGAATAGAAGACCGAAGAATTTCCCAAAGAAAATGGATGATTTTCCTCTTGAAAATGAATGGTATTAGAAACATTACAATTTGCAATGGATCAGAACCATTGTAAGCTGAAAATTGTACCAAAAATAATATATGCTTTTATCATTCACACAGACCAGAGTTTAGATTGTGCCAGGAGTCACAGACTATCTCAGAGAAGTCATAATCCCATGTGATTAAGTACTTAATAGTAAAAGCATGGAAGAAATTTTTTAAAGAGTACAAAAATAAAAATTGTGGTTGGTTATACAATTTTTGGAGTGAGATATATATGAGTCAAAATCCCAGATCTACCACTGACTAGCTGTGTGGCCTTGAGGAAGTTATTTAACTTCCTTCAGTCTAATTTCCTCATCTATAAAATGAAGCCTGACAGGGCTCTTAAAAATATTAAAGAATGGTGGAGTGTGGGGGGAGTAATTGGTGAAGGGGTCGGGGGCTGAGGTTACTGAAGAAAACAAAAGGCAAAAGGAAAAATGCAGGTGAACCAAGATTATCCAAGGAGAAATACATCTAGACTAATAAGGCCCAAAGAGTAACAACCTAAAAATATTTGTATGATAATTAATCTAAAAATTTAAGCTGAGTTTTTTCATCAAATCTCCAGAGTCCTGTGCCCATAGACAAACCGTACCCAGCCTAAGGAGTATGTAAAGATTGTTGAACATGACTATAATATATGCATTGGATCTGCTCCATGAAATTAAGAATTTTACCTGTTTTGTTCACTCTTGTGCCCAGTGTTTTGTTGTGGAATGAATGAATGGGTTAGTGGAATCTAACAAGGTCCAAAAGCCTCAATACCTCCACAAGGGAGGAGGTCAATGAATATGTAATGAGTGTACTTCTGGATGATGGTCTATTCTGTATGCAGCTGTGCTATTTCTGTTAGCCATAACAACCAAGGGATGAAGAAAGTTGCTCTATTATGTTGCCAAAACACCTTGAATGCTACATTGATACCAATGAAATTGAGGAACAATTGCCTAGAGAGAGGTTCTGATATTAGTAATAAACTGCCCAATAAATAGAAGGTATTACTGTTACTATCTTAAATTAGATGACATGTCACAAAAGTCAAAAGTTTGCTCTAGATTCCACATCTGCAGGGCAGGAATAGAGACGTAGATGTAGAGAACGGACATGTAGACACAGCAGACGAAGGGGAAGGTGGGACTAACTGGGAGATTAAGATTGACATATATACACTACCATGTGTAAAATAGCTAGTGAGAACATGCTGTAAAGCACAGGAAGCTCAGCTCGGTGCCCTGTGACGACCTAGACGGGTGGGATGGGGGCAGAAGGGAGGTCCAAGAGGGAGAGGATATATGTATACATAAAGCTGATTCACTTCACTGTACAGCAGAAACTAACACAACATTGCAAAGCAATTACACTAATAATAATAATAATAAAAACTTTTCTCTAAATGTCTCCAAAATATTGCTATAATTTAATGAAGACTTGGTGGATAGGTGTTGGAAATAGACGGCAATTTAACAAATCTTTTTTGTATAGAATTGAAGTTCAAAGCCATTAACTTTTAGAAAGAAAAGAAGGAAGGAGGGAGAGAGGGAGGGAGGGAGGAAGGAGGAAGAAGGTGGAAAAAGAGGAAGATGAAAGAAGGAAGGAAGGAAGGAAGGAAGGAAAGAAAACCAACAAAGACAGCATAGGACCATATACTTAAACCAAATTGTAAGTAAGCAGAAAACTGTAGTTATTTTCTAATTTATTTTCTGTTAAAATATTCTTAGCATAACAATACTTGTTATGCTAAGAATATGAGTCAAATTGTCACAAAGAACAAGAGTTCCCACTTCACAGCTGTCTGCTGTGAGCCCAGTGCCTTGGTCAGTGAAAGCGATATGGTATGCTGGTTATGAACTCAAGTTTGATGTCAGAGAGGTGAGAGTTTTGCATCTCACTAATTCTGTGAATTCAAACAAGCCACTTATCTGGACTAAGCCTCACTTATTTTTGTTTTTCTTCAAAAAAGAGATAGTAATACATACTTCTCAGGAGTTTTGTAAAGTTTGATCCAGAATCTGGTACACTCTTAAGGCTCAACAAAGGCTATATATCATTCTCATCATCATCATTGTTAATATTATTGAGATTTTAAAATACTTCAGATTTATCATTTAAAAATGTGTTATGTCATTTGGTCTTGAAAATGGAGCTGGGAAATAAACTCATTGCTGGGCCTCATGGGAGAAGGATCTGAAAGCTCTAATCCCCTGCAGCAGTTGGGATGGCTATATTTAGCTTTTATATATAGTCTTAAGCTCACAAACTGCATGCAACTTTTACTATTCTTTGCAGTCGACCTTCTGGTTACACAGAATAAATTTTACCTTTTGCTGATGGAGCAATGAAAGCAAAGAAAAATAAATACTTGGCCTGGGATCATAAGATGAGCCATAATTATCTTAATTCCCCAAATCCCAGTCCCAGGTTCAGCCAAACAAACTAGCGTTTCCATGAGGTTTAACAGTGGCATCAACCCTAGAGATATTTGGGACAGTTTTAAAACAATCCAAGTATACTTTGTATTTCCGATTTGAATAACAGAGTGAACTAAAACAGAGGAATCAAGAATACAAGGCAGTGGAAAGGAAGCAAAAAAATCTTTTCAGTTCTGTTGTAAAAACAAAGTACATTTGATTCATGAGCTATAGGAAGATTATTCTGCCAACAGAGAACCAAGAGTGAGGTCAGTTTCAGAGAAAAATTATTAACATAGTCTATGTTGTTACTAAGGTGGTTGCACGGAGACCTAAAAAAATTTTTAATAAAATAAGAAATATTGAGTCAAATTCTGAGAGGCGAGAGAATGGAACAGAAAGAACATAGAAGTGGGAATAAGGTGACCTGACTCTGTCTATCAGTAATTGAACTGCTTTATGGAAATCACATAGTTGTTCAAATAGAGATATCTAACCTAACCCTACAGAATTGTTTTAAGGACACAATAAAAGTGCGTTTTTTAAAATGTTTTCAAAACTTTATCCAGGGAACTCCCTGGTGATCCAGTGGTTAGGACTCCACGCTTCCACTGCAGGGAAGATCCCTGATTGGGGAGATCTTGCATGCCGTGGGGCACGGCCCCCCAAAAATTAAATTAATTAAAAAAAATAAAAACCTTATCAGGCTTCCCTGGTGGCACAGTGGTTGAGAGTCCTCCTGCCGATGCAGGGATTGTGGGTCCGTGCCCCGGTCTGGGAAGATCCCACATGCCACGGAGCGGCTGGGCCTGTGAGCCGTGGCCGCTGGGCCTGCGCATCCAGAGCCAGTGCTCCACAACGGGAGAGGCCACAACAGTGAGAGGCCCGCGTACGGCAAAAAAAAACAAAACAAAAACAAAAACAAAAAAAAACCTTATCCACTCAAAGCAAACAAACAAACAACAACAAACCCTGGGAAAAATGTAGCCCTAAATCCCACTCTCCTTTACCCACAAATAAATGTTTATTAACCACTAGGTATTAGATATTACAAAGGGTTCAAAAATTTATAAAACATGAATTCTATACTTGAAAGTTTCAGTTAAAGGGTAAAACATAAAAGGATGTAATTATATAAAGATAAATCAAGACATATTTTGAAAATTACTGAAAGATAGAAGACTGTTGTAGAAATGCATTCAAGATGATTAGAGACTGCTAAAATCTGGAATGTCAAGGAAAACAAAATAAAAGAAAGTTGAATTTGAGATACAACATGAAGGATTTAAATTGTTAAAATGAAAGTGTGGAGGGGTTTATGTTATACTGAAGAATTAGAAATTTATTTTATGAATACTAAAATAAAATCCAAAGAAAGATTTTTGTGTAGAAATGAATCTTTTGGAAGACTCATCTAGCAAAAGTGGTTTGGATGAAGATTGTAAGTAAGAAGACTCTTTAGAAGGTATTTGTGAAAATTCAACTATAATAACAAGAACCTGAAATACAGTGATGGTTGTGGGAATTAAAATGAAATGAAGTATTTGAGAGCTCGTCTGAGAGATTTCTTAAAAAAAAAAAAAAAAACCTACAAAGTCTGACAATAGATTAGGTGGAAAAAGTAAAGATCAGGATAAAAATTAGGCAAGTGTGAGTGTGGTTTTAAGCCTAAGTCTAGAAAAATATGGTACCATTTATAGACCTAGGATATCAAAAGGAGAATGTCTTGGTAACTTCTGAGAATAAAATTTTCAGTACAGTGCTTAGGGAGTGGTAATAGCTGTAAAAATTCATCTGGCAGGTATGCTCAGAGATGTCACAAGAAATCAGGGGTAGGTTAGAGGAAAATCAGAGACTGGGAACCAAAGAATTTAGGGCCATATTTGGCAAATCCCAATTATCTGTAAATATGTTATCTACCTTGGAGACAAAGCATCATCCATTATGACATAAGCAGTATATCAACTTCACACGGCCTCAGGAAAATCAATAGCAAAATCTGCTTAAATGTTACCAAAATCCAGGTGCCCTCATGTCTTTCAGAGTGTATGTGGAATATGTCAACAGAATAACTTTTGTTATAGTACATTCTAAGAATGATGATTTATTATCCTAATAATTGGTGAAAAATACCATAATAACTGTGGTAGGCAGAATGATGGTCCCCCATAGCTATCTACATTTTAATCCTTGCAACCTATGAATATGTCACCTTACATTGCAAAAGGGACTTTGCAGAGGTGAGAAAGTTAAGAATCTTGAGGTTGGGAGATTATCCTGGATTATCCAGGTGGTTCCAACGTAATCAGAAGAAATTATTTCAGTGATAAAGTAAGGCAGGAGAATCAGAGTCAGAAAGAGATTGATTTGAAGATGTTATGCTTCTAACTCTTAGATGGAGAAAGTGGCCATGAGCCAAGGAATGCAGGCAACATCTAAAAGCTGGAAAGGGCAAAGAAGCAGATTCTCCCCTAGAGCCTCTAAAAGGAATGCAGCCCTGTCAACACCTTGATATTGCCCAGTGAGACTCTTACTGAACTTCTGACCTACAGACTGCAAGGTAAAAATTTTGTGTTTTTAAAGCCACTATGTTTGTGGTAACTTGTCACAGAAACAATAGAAAACTCATGCAATAATATTACATATATTTTCTGAGTAATACTTGCTCATTGTAGAAAATTTAGAAACTATAAACAGATATTTTTAATAATATAAAGATAAAAATTACTTTTCTGACCGTGACAGAATAACTGGTACCTGACTTGCCTTCCTGTCATAAAAAAATCTAGAAAACTGGACAAAATATAAGAAATACTAAAAATAAAAAACTGTTTTCAAACACAGAACTTTACTCTCTATAGGAAGTAAAGAAAATGAAGTGAGCTCTATAATCCCCCAGCTTTGCCCCTGAAAACACTTTTGAGACCACATTTGTATTCCAATCATCCAAAATTGAGGGACTTTTATGAACATGCATAGCATAAAGTAGAGACTCAAGAAGTTTACACCTTAGTTGTAGGACAAAATTGGCTCTAGAGGAGAGACAACTCACACTTCCACTAAGAAAGCTTTTTTTAAAAAAAAGCCTGAAAGAACTAAGTGGAATCTCAATTAATTTAACCAGCACTCCAAACAAAATTCAACACTCTTTAAAGAAAGAAAACATTCAGGAAGCCTTGTTGAATTTGCTGTTTCAGCTTCCCCTCATGGGTCTCACAGATCCTAATAATATTAGGTTAATAGGAGAAAGGGGAAAGGAAGAGGACAGAATCAAAAGGCTAGTCTTAGGGTGGAAATTTTTAAAACCTTATTAAGGAGTAAGATGAATAAAGCAAATACTGATAGGGAAAAATCAAAGAAGAAACAGGAGAGTCACGGGATTCAACCAGCAGGGTGGAAATCATTAGACAGCTATTAAACTGTGGGATGAACAAAACAGATATTGATGGGGTTAAAACAGAGGTTTTAGTACAGCACTACCAAAGGTTGGGTGGACCAAAGGAACTCCCTGCTGGTCCCTAAAAAAAAGAAAAGAAAAAAGAAAGAAAGCAAAATACCCAAACTCATCAGTGTAATAGTCACAATCAAAAAGGACTAGATAAACAAAAAACCTTGGAAATTCGACCCATAACCAAAAGAAAAATGAATCAATAGAAACAGATGCAGAAATGATAGATGGTAGAATTAGCAGATAAAGAATATTAAAACAGCTATTACAAATATGATCATGAATTTAAAGTAAAAGAGGAACATAAGAACAAGAGAAGTGGAAACAGTAAAGAAGAATCAAATTGAACTTCTAGGGATCTTAATATGTATAGAGTTAATAACAGGGCTTCACATTATTTACAATAGCCAGGACATGGAAGCAACGTAAGTGTCCATCGACAGATGAATGGATAAAGAAGATGTTGCACATATATACAATGGAATATTACTCAGCCATAAAAAGAAACGAAACTGAGTTATTTGTACTGAGGTGGATGGACCTAGAGTCTGTCATACAGAGTGAAGTAAGTCAGAAAGAGTAAAACAAATACCATATGCTAACACATATATATGGAATCTAAAAAAACAAACAAAAAATGGTTCTGAAGAACCTAGGGGCAGGACAGGAAAAAAGATGCAGACGTAGAGAATGGACTTGAGAACACGGGAAGAGGGAAGGGTAAGCTGGGACGAAATGAGAGAGTGGCATGGACATATATACACTACTAAATGTAAAATAGATAGCTAGTGGGAAGTAACCACATAGCACAGGGAGATCAGCTCAGTGCTTTGTGACCACCTAGATGGGTGGGATAGGGAGGGTGGGAGGGAGATGCAAGAGGGAGGGGATATGGGGATATATGTATATGTATAGCTGATTCACTTTGTTATACAGCAGAAACTAACACACCATTGTAAAACAATTATACTCCAATAAAGATGTTAAAAAAAAACAGGGCTTCAAAAATACATAAAACAGAAACATAAGAATGAAATGAGAGACAGAAAAGTCCATGATTATAGTTGGGTGCAAAAACACTTCTGTCCTAGTAATAAAACAAGTTGATAGAAAATCAGTCAGGAAGGTTTGAACAACACTACCAAACAATTTGAAACCTATTTGACATACACAAACAATGACAGGATAGACATTCCTTTCAAGTACAAATGGAACATTTACCTAGAGAAACCATACGCTGAACTATAAAACACGTTTAGATAAACTAAAAAGAATTGAAGTTATACAGAATATCCCCTCTAACTTCAACAAAATTAAATAAGAAATTAATAACACAAGATATATAAAAAATTCCCATGTATTTGGAAATTTAACAAGATACCTCTCAAGCAGTGAATTAAAGAAGAAAATTGCAAGTCAAATAAGATAATATTCAACTGTATGAAAATGAAAACAGCATATCATTTAGCTTGGATGCAGCTAAAGCAGTGCCTGGAGTTATATTTATAGCTTTAGTGCTTATATTAGAAAGAGAAAAAAAAAAAAAAAGAATGTCTGCCATCAATGATCTAAGCTTTCATTTTAAGGAGCTAGAACCTGCTGTATAAAAAGTAAATAAAATTAAATTAAAAATTTTTAAAAAGGGAGCTAGAAAAAGATGACTATTAAACATAAAAGAAGTGTAAAGAAGAAAATTATAAAGACAAGAGCAAAAATCAGTGAAATAGAGAAGAGAAAATCAATAGAGAAAAATTAAAAATCTAAGAGCTACTTCTTTAAAAGTATCCATAAAATTTATAAACATCTAGCTAGGTTGATTAAAAAGACAAAGATTTTCACTAACCATAATGAAAAAAATATTAAATTAACTTAATTAAAAACTTTAAAAAAAAAACAAACTCTGGTCTTTAAATGACATCCTTAGGAAATTAAAATGCAAGCCATAGACTGGGGGGAGAATGTCTATAATACATTATGATAATACAATATCAGATAATATGTAATACATGTATCTGGCTTGTAGCATATATATATATGTATATATGCCTTATACAGTATTAAAAAACCCTCAAATTTTCAAAAATGGTTAAAAAATTTGAATAGAACTTCTGCAAAAGAAAAAATATATATGACCAACAAGTAGCAGAAAATATGTTACACATAATCAGTAATCAGGGAACATAAATCAAACCCACAATGAAGCTTTACTATACTTGCATTTAGAATGGTGTTAAAAAAAAACCTGTCAATATTCACTGGTTTTATGGATGAAAAGCAACAGAAACTCTTATACATTGACGGTAGAAGTATAAAATAGTACACCTCTTTAGAATGCAGTTTGACAATTTGTATTAAAGTACACTTACTATTTGACCAGTGATTTCATTTCTAGATATTTACAATAAAAGCTGAAAACATATGTCCACAAAATGTCTTATATACAAATGTTCATAACAGCTTTATTTTTAATGACCCCAAACTGGAAACAGCCTAAAGGTCTATAAACAGGTCAATGGAGAAACAAATTATGAATACTACTCAGCCAAAAAATATTAAAAAAATAAAAGAGGAACAAACTACTGCCGCATTCAACAACATAAAGTTTCAATAACATTCCACGGACAGAAGAAAGCCAGAAACGAGTACGTGCACTTATATGTATTTTCCATTACACTGTTGTATATTCCATTATGTGAAATCTAGAGTAGGCAAAACTAATATCTCAATTTTGTAAGAGTTAATTCTAATTTTTCCAAACTTTTTGTTTATAGTTGAGGTAATATTCTGTGCACTATTTGGTACCATTTTCTCTACCTCTACCACTTATAGTCAATTTACCATATCATCAATAATTATTTGTAGACATTAAACAGCTTAATGATCCCTACTTTATTATTTTAATAAAAATTATCTTATAGTTTAGACTGTCAAGTTTTCAGTTTTATAAATAATAGTCCAGTGATCATCTCTGCACATAAAGCTTCGTCCACATATGTATCATTTCTTTAGGAAAGATTTCTAGAAAAGAAATATTGGGTTAGGTTAAAGGATAAAGGAAGACAATATTCTTATGTGGCTCTTATTTTTCTGGACTTACTTTATAAGAATTCTACTTAAAAGCTTAGACACATTGACAACCTGGCCTGTGATTCTTATTTCAGGTTAGTGATTTGTTTGGAAGACACATTTTGATTAATTTCCTCTTAGGAATTAGGGCAAAGACCATAAGGAACTGTTAACAAAACATAATGGCAAAATGCCCATGGAAGTTTGGTTCTGTTGCTGGTAGAGCCTTTGCTTTGTTGAGTCCTATAAGGAGTCATCTATGAACTTTGGTGGTAGAAGCTGGAGTGGAGGTGAACTGTTCCACTGACTCCTCATGGTTCGTTCTCCTTATTCCTCAGGTCTCTCTCGATGTCTCCTCTCAGAGAGGTCTTCCCTAGCTTCCCCTTGTAATTCAATGACTCTCGTGCTTGAGTGCACACACATGTGCACAAACACTCTAGTCACTCCTTCTTTCCCCTTAGTCTGATACATATTTTTTCTTCATGGCACTTTTCCTCATCTGACATCTGCCACACGCACCATTCCCTTTCCCTGGAAGAAAGTAAGTTCCATGACAGCTGGGATTTTTTTGTTGTTGTTCATTGTCATATCCCTATTACCTGGGATGTATCTGTCTCATAGTAGGTGAGTGACTGCTTCTCAATAAGCCCTTAATTATTTGTTGAATGAAAGCTTGAATGAATAGGGACGAGGAGCTTTAAATTGCTGACAGAAAATCCTGGAGTAAAGAAAAATTAATGCAAGGCTGGGTATTGCGGAAGAGGAAACTAAACCAAAACAAAGCAAACAACCCCTGGGGAATAATTAAAATGTCTACTGTGATTGTTTAAATAGTTAGCTGAGAGTTGTATTTAAATTGTTTGCTATAAGTTTATGAGGAAAGCTCAACACCTACCTCCCATTCTGCTACAAAATCTTTAGTTAAATCTACAATATATGAGTGATTTTGGTGGGAAATGTGGAATGGGTTGAGTTCTATAGTAAATTTGACAAGAGAAATTCAGAGTCAATCAGTAAAGCACTTGTAAACAAATGTAAGAAAAGGTGCTTCCAGATTCTTCCTTTCTTGGCCATAGATAATGTTGTAAAGAATGAATCACCGGGCTTCCCTGGTGACTCAGTGGTTAAGAATCCGCCTGCCGATGCAGGTGACACGGGTTCCATCACTGATCCGGGAAGATCCCACATGCTGCGGAGCAACTAAGCCCGTGTGCCACAACTACTGAGCTCGCGTGCCACAACTACTGAAACCTGCGCGCCTATAACCCACGCTCCGCAACAAGAGAAGCCACTGCAATGAGAAGCCTGCACACCCACCACAACAAAGAGTAGCCCCCGCTCACCGCAACTAGAGAAAAGCCTGTGCATAGCAACAAAGACCCAACGCAGCCAAAAAAAAAAGAATGACTCACCACTCATGATTAGGAGTACACTATTTTTAACTTACACACGTTATATCTCTTCAGGGTCACATAAGTGATTTATGAAGAAAATGAATTTTATCATGGAAGACATTAGAACAGAATAAACAAAGACATTGGAGGTAAATGATGACTTAAGGTCTTAAAATTCATAAACCATTTAGATAGTAAGTCCACAAACTCTCGAAAGGTGTACTGGAAATAGTAGACCAAACTCATGATTAATGAAGACTATTCAACATGATCATATGTTCTATTTCAAAGTTTTATATTAAAATCAATTTAGTTCCTCCTTTATTTTGACTAGGTAAGATGAGAACACCATAAAAAGAGTATCTCCACAGGAAGGCATTTTCTCACCAGCATAATAACACATTTTACAGATTCTTAGATTATGGTAGTAGTAAAAAATCCAGATGATTGCTTATTAGTTCAAGGTTTCTGTCTACTGAAATCAGTAGTTACCATATTTTCTAGATTCTAAGATGCCATTGACTGTCACATGCACCATTAATTTAATAACAACTGTGGGCACAAAAATAAACAAACTTACTAAATGTTCACACTAAGTATGAGATGCATTCCAACCATGGAAAAAGTAAATTATGGGCAAGCGCATTTTATCATTGAGAAAATACTATACTTTGAAAATAGATGATGTGAATTCAGCAAGTTCATTGTTTACTGGTTTTGAGACCTGTATCAAAACACTGGATCCTTTTGGTTCTCAGTCATCTGACACTACAAGGAGACCATTCTCTTCCTCCCTGTAAGGTGGAGGAAGAGAAGGACTGAGGAAGGGAAAAGCAGATCAGATGATCTTTGAGGAATCATTCTAGCTCTAAGGCTCTAAGGCTGTGGTTCCATGTTTTTTGATAATACAATTATTGAAAGGGAGAAGATCCTGATTTAGTTAATTCATGCAAACACTTGTGTTGATTTTCATTCTCATCTAAATCTTTATCTAAGTGCTTAGAGAATATCGACCTTTGTAACCTCTGATTTTGAGAAGGCCCTTGAAGCTGACGATTTAAGGAGTCGGTAAGTCATTCTTTCTTCATAAAATCTTCGACGACAAGCTCCAATAGCTAAAGTAGACATGGCTTCCAAAGAGCAGGACGGCAGCTCCACTTCTAATAAGTTAATCCAATGGGTTTTGTCATGAGCAAAACAAGAAATCATGTTTTTAATCATACTAAAAGGTCTCTGCATCTTGTTAACATCTGGAGTTCAATCACTTCTGTGCTAAAAACCGGGGAATGCTTCAGCAGGGCATAAATCTTGCCCCTCATAGTACATGCGATCCAGATGCTGGAGGAGAATTAACGTTCGTTTGTAACACATCTGGTGTCGGCAGCTTTGAGTAAACTCTAATAGAAAGAGTGCAGAACTAACATGGCATTACACCTTTCCTCGGGCCAGGGGTTCTAGACTGAAGGTAAAAGCCTGCAGGTGCCCCTTGGGGCTTAGCAATAAACTGCACTAATCAGCTCTGGCATTGTGTTAAGTGCAGGGTGTTTTGAATTTTCCACAGAAATTTCACAGCCAAGTAATTTTACATTCTAACTGTCTGCTTTTGACAACTCTTTAGATTTGCCACCATCTTGAAACTCCAAATAAAGTAAAAGTCCAGAGTCATTGTCAGGGTTGGGCTACCCCAAAAGATGGAAAGGGCAGATCATGACCAGATTGGTAGTGAGGGAAAAACAAGACTGAACTAACTGTAGGTATGAGAAGTAGCTTGGAATCTGCAGTGAAAGGCAGTCTGGTGGAGTTGAGAGAGCAATGAATTTGAATTGTGACATCTGAGCTTACGTCCCACCTCTAGTGTGTGTGCAGAAGTCCAGAATTACCTGGGTCACAGTTTTCTCACAAGGATATTTAAGAACCAAATAAAAATTTGATGATGGTTTTTTGTAACAAAAGAATTAAATCCAAATTTCTTAGAAGAGCATCTTAATTCACTTCATCATATAGCTTTCCTTTCCAAATGCCTTTGTCTTCAACATATACCTGGGTTTTAAACTACCACAAATATCTTACTTTTTAAAGACCCATTGTGTATGGCTTCCGTGGTGGTGCAGTGGTTAAGAATCTGCCTGCCAATGCAGGGGACACGGGTTTGAGCCGTGGCCTGGGAAGATCCCACATGCCGCAGAGCAACTAACCCCATGTGCCACAACTACTGAGCCTGCGCTCTAGATCCCACGAGCCACAACCACTGAAGCCTGCGCACCTAGAGCTGGTACTCTGCAACAAGAAAAGCCACGGTAATGAGAAGCCCGCGCAGCACAATAATAGTCCCTGCTCGCCGCAACTAGAGAAAGTTTGCACGCAGCAACAAAGACCCAACGCAACCAAAAATAAATAAATTTATTTAAAAAATAAATAAATAAAATAATAAAGTTACATCAATTAACATTCAAAAAAAAAAACTGTTGCGTACTTTTGCGCTTTGGAGTCTATTTCCATGCTATTCTTACTGGTTTTAATGCTTTGCTTTGGTTCATTTGCTGACCTGTTATTTCCCACTTAGCTCTAAGTCTCCATAATGCACTTGTACAAGTCTCTATTCGTGAAGCACTTCTCATGAAGCATTATATATTTCCCATTGTTTTTTGTGCCTATCTTCTTGGCTAGACTTTGATCCTATTTCATGAGAATCTATGAGAGAAGAGGTGGTATCCATTGGAAGCATTTAATAAAGTCTGAGGGATAAAGTCTGTTGTTGCAGATGGCCTCCAAGTAAATCATACTTCTAGGAGAAAATTATTTGTTATAGTCAAGTGATAGAACATGCAAATGCTGCTGGGTAATTGGAGGGTTTATATTAGGGTTTTAAAGAACATCTAGTTAACTATGTGTTTTTATGATGGCATTGTGTTCTGTTGAGGGTCGGGCTTTGAGGTCAGGAGAGTAAGACGTTCACACCACAAGACCATCTGAAAAAGAAAGATCAGATTCACATCTTCCCATTCACGCTCTGCTGGGCTCTTGTGCTCATTGAGGGAAATTGTGGGTGAAATCGTCCACCCTATTCAAAGTGTTCTTCTTTATTTTAATTTTGTGCAGCATGTATGGTTGAATTATATGAGTTAAATGTGCATATGACGTGACTCCATTAATCTCTTATGTTTTGAATTTGGTATTTGTAACTATAACTAGAATGCCAGAAGAAGTTACTTTCCAATTTAGACTTGAAAACCGCCACACCACAAAATGAATCATATAGAATAAAAGAGATAAGACATGAACACTGATAAATGTTTATCATCTCATTAGAAGAAAAAATGTGAACTAAAAAAGTAAGATTGACAATGGTATTGATGTCTTAAAGTGACAGATCTCTAGCAGTGATAAGATCCTAACTTGAATTTGCTTGGATAGCACTTATGTTTTCCCCAGTACTTGTTTCATTCATTTCATGTATTTGCCATCTCTGTCCATCTGTGAAGTAAAGCACTAGGGAAGCAGGAAAACTAAAGAATGGTTATAACAATCTAAAAGTAGCCAGGCAGGATTCATCAGTTGTTCAGCAGAAAAGTTTTGTAAGTTAACTTATAAAGGTTTATTGAGGAAAGCAACTTTGATTGAATAAGACATATTCAATTCAGGTTTGATGGATAAATAACTAATAGAAGATAAGGCCATTGATGTGCTGAAAGAAAACATACACATACACACACACAAATGCTGAGAGAATTCACAACCAAGAGACATTTACTATAAGAAATACTAAAGAATGTATTTTAAGCTACAAGAAAATAATAGCAGGTAGAAGTACAAGAAGCAATGGACAGTTCTGAAAAGGGTAAATATGTTGATAAATATAAAAGAATATTGACTGTTTAAAATAACAATAGTGTAATGTCTGTGGGGCTTACAACATGTAGAAGCATATGACAAAAGCAAAAATGGCAAGAGTGAGGTAGAGAATAACGGAGTTATATTGTTCTAAATTTCATGAATTGTTGAAAAAGCAGTAAATGTATTAATTTAAGATAGACTATAAGTTAGGATGTGTCTTGTAACTTTCAGGGTAACCACTGAAACAAGGACATTAAAAAGTATAACAAAAGACTAACAGAGGAGATAAAGTAGAATATTAAAAAAAATTGACTATTACAAAGAAAGGCAGGAAAGGAATTTTAAAAAACAGAAAGAGAATGGAAAAATAGAAAACAAATAGCAAGTATGGTAGACTTAAACCCAGCTATATCAGTAATTGCATTATATATAAATGAATGAAAGACTTCAGTTAACAAGATTTTTAGACTGGATTTTTAAAAGAATACAATTATGGCTGCTTATAAGAAATACACCAGAAATATAAAAATACACAATGTTTAAAAGTAAAAGAAGAAAAAAGATATACCAAGCAAGCATTAATCAAAAGAGAGTTGGTATGACTATATTGATATCAAAGTAGACTTTAATACACCAAGCAAGCATTAATCAAAAGAGAGTTGGTATGACTATATTGATATCAAAGTAGATTTTAAGGTGAGAAGAATTAAGAGAGATAAAGAGGGATATTTCAAAATATTAAATGGGTCAATTCATCTTGAGAACACAGAACCTTGAATAATCCCTAGCAAGTTTAATTTAAAAAACAAAAGGGGAGAGAGAGGAGGAGGAGAGCGACAGGGTTGGACGGGGAGGGAAAAGGGTAGGAGGAGAGGGGAGGGGGACAAGAGAGAGAACAAGTGACCAATATCAAGATAAAATGGGAGAAATCATTACAAGCATTAAAAGGATGAGAAATATTAGAAACAACTTTACACCAATAATTTAACAACTTAGGTTAAATGGGCAAATGCCTTTAATACCACTGCTTAGTAATGCTTATGATAAGGTGGAAGAGTACCTTCCTGGTCATGCTCGGCTCGGTCCATCACAACAGAGCTGCAAGAGCTGAATGCCCACGGGGACCACAGGATCTGCTGCAGACCCTCCAGCACGCACAGACTGCTCCGAGGTAGGGTGACTACCTGTTTGCCTGAGACTGAGGAATTTCCCAAGATACAAGACGTTCAGTGCTAAAACAAGGAAAGTCCCAAACAAACCAAGAGGATTTCATTATCCAGTGCCCTCCAAAAATCTTCCACGGTGGAGGGGACCAG
Source organism: Lagenorhynchus albirostris (assembly GCF_949774975.1). Classification (NCBI taxonomy): domain Eukaryota; kingdom Metazoa; phylum Chordata; class Mammalia; order Artiodactyla; family Delphinidae; genus Lagenorhynchus; species Lagenorhynchus albirostris. The sequence continues at coordinate 58,554,993 of NC_083096.1, read as the reverse complement.
TACCGAGCAGTCCATGTCTCTCCTGGCATCCTCAAGGGCTGAGGGGATCAGTATCTCAGTATCTCAGAACACACCCATATCTTGAGGCGCAGCTTTTGGGGAAGCTCAGATGTGATAACATCTTTAAAAGATGTCTCACCCAACTCACCTAGTAAAATGGCTTAATTTTTGTTCCTTATTGGTCAGTAATAATGATATCCTCAGTACTTATTCAAAATATCATCAACATCTTACCCTTCATCCATGCATAAATGTATTTTCTAAATGGAATTTTGTGTTCATATTTGGTTACCTAAAGCTACCCTGGCTTACACCCTCTACCTTTCCTAAGTCCTCCTCCAGCCCAGACACTATCTTCCTTAAATGTAAGCACAAACAGCCGTAATCTTATGTAGCATCTGACCATTCCTTCATTTAGTCAGCTAAGATAAGACAATGTGAAAGCCCCATATTCCCACTTTGCTGCAGGTTTTTTAAATGAAGGAAAAAAGCAACAACCCCACAACTGACTATTTGCATTTCAGTTTCCCCTATTTTTTTTTTAAATTGAAGTACAGTTGATTTACAATGTTGTGTTAGTTTCGGGTGTATAGCAAAATGATTCAGTTATACATATGTATATTTTCTCAGATTCTTTTCCCTTATAGGTTATTACAAAATGTTGAACATAGTTCCCTGTGCTGTACAGTAGGTCCTTGTTGTTTATCTATTTTATATATATAGTAGTGTGTATCGGTTAATCCCAAACTCCTAATTTATCGCTCCCCCCATTTCCCCTTTGGTAACCATACATTGGTTTTCTATGTCTGTTAGTCTTTTTCTGTTTTGTATATAATTTCATTTGTATCTCTTTTTTTGTTTAGATTCCACATATAAGCGTTATCATATGATATTTGTCTTTCTCTGTCTGGCTTATTTCCCTTAGTAAGTGAATCTCTAGGTCCATCCATGTTGCTGCAAATGCCTAATTCTATACAGTATAAGCACTCAAAATTAGAATTGACTTGAAGTTATCTAAATAAGTCAGGACTTCCTAACTGCTTGGGGTTCCAGAGATTTAAGTTGTCATCAGCCAGAGGAAGAAGCTAGGTGTCACTGAAAACTATTTCCTTAAACTATAGGGCAATTTAATTCTGGACATTACCAAAAAAAAAAAAAACCCATAAATTAAGCAGAAAACACTGTCTTAACCTTGAAAGGAAAAACCTCCATCCCATTGCACCTCTTATTGTGGGTGAACATTTTCCAGTAAAAACAAGGCAGTAAGAGGCACCAGAAAAGAGGAGTGGCTGCCTGGGAAAGGTGCAGGAGGGGAAGCTTGCATATGAACAGGGGCTCTTAAAAAATAACAAGTATTCTCTTTATTCCAAAAAAGGGAAGAAAACTGGTAAGTGGCTTAAGTTTACAAAAAATAAAGAAATAAATGTATATAGGATGCCCTACTAACTTGAGAAAATTGGCTTGTATATCAATATTTTGAAGGTTTTTTTTAATAAAAGATCAAAAAGACATAAAATTCTTCTCCAAGTATACATTTCTGGTTAAAAAGTAAAAAGGTGTTTAAGGAGCCTTTGGATAAACTTGGAGGTAATAGATTGAATGATTTATTAAAAGAAGTCTGGAGGGCTTCCCTGGTGGCGCAGTGGTTAAGAATCCGCCTGCCAATGTAGGAGACACAGGTTTGAGCCCTGGTCTGGGAAGATCCCACATGCCACGGAGCAACAAAGCCCGTGTGCCACAACTACTGAGCCTGCACTCTAGAGCCTGTGCTCCGCAACAAAGAGTAGCCCCTGCTCACCGCAACTAGAGAAAGCCAGCATGCAGCAACAAAGACCCAATGCAGCCAGAATACATAAGAATAAAATAAATAAATTTATTAAAAAAAGAAAAAAAGAAGTCTGGAAAATATGGAATAGGTGCCACCTTAAGTTTTCTTTGGTCTGAGACATGTACAGCTAAAGTTGTGTTCTCTGTTAATCAGCTAATTTTTTCCTGGTGTACCTTTATCACTTTTATTTTCAGATTTTTTATTTTCAGATTTTATTTTTTATTATCAGATGAACTCATTTTTTGTAGTTATATATTATAGCTATGGTGAACTTTTTACGCCATTGTTTTATCTATTTATCATGAGTTTTTTTTCTCCTCTCCTAACTTCCATGAGCTACACCATATTTGTTTCCTTTACTTTTACTATATATTTTATTATTTTAGCCATTACCCTTTAAATTTTATCCAAAATACTTATATTTTGCTTTTAAAAAAGGGATGAAGAATTAGTATTTGTATTTGTTCCCCTGAAGACAATGAGATTAGTATTCTTTAATTTCTTCCAAAATCCTCTTACCAGAGTAAGAAGTTAGGGACTTCCCTGGTGGTCCAGTGGTTAAGACTCTGCGCTTCCAATGCAGGGGGCGCAGGTTTGATCCCTGGTTGGGGAACTAAGATGCTACATGCCATGCAGTGCAGCCAAAAAACAAAAACAAAACAAAACAAAAAAAACCAGAATAAGAAGTTAGTGTTATCTATATTTAGATCTACTTTAAAAAGCCAATAATTATTATAACAGAAAATGTTCATTTAGAATATCAATACGTTTTACTGATTTATATGCTTACAGTTGCTCCTTGCATTCCATTCTACTTCTGCTTCTCTACCCAGACATCCAGTTCTCCTCCACAAAAGCAATCACTCTGAACAGTTCTTCTTTGTCCTTATAGAAATAATCTATGTATCTACAAACAGATATATATATATATAGATAGATAGATATAGATGTATGTACATGTGCGAGTCTCTGTGTGTGTATGTGTATGTGCAGACATACATAATATTTTCATATATTTTTAACACTAAATTATTGGGTTGGCCAAATTGTTCCTTCAGTTTTTAAATAAAAATAAAAGACACATTTTTCATTTTCACCAAGAACTTTATTGAACAACCGTTTTGTTCCACTACCTTCTGCCATTTTCCAGGCAACTTCATAATTCAGTCTTCCCAAAACTCTTTATCTTTTTGAGCAAAGAACTGTTCCAGGTGCCTTTTACAGTCTTCCAGGGAATTTAAATTTTTTTCATTAAGAGAATTTTGTAAAGACCTAAATAAATGGAAATCCAAAGGTGCAATGTGTGGTGAATACAGCAGATGAATCAGAACTTCCCAGACAAGCTGTAACAGTTTTTGCCTGGTCATCAAAGAAACATGTAGTCTTGTGTTATCCTGATGGAAAATTATGCGTTTTCTGTTGACTAATTCTGGACACTTTTTGTCAAGTGCTGCTTTCAGTTGGTCTAATTGGGAGCAGTACTTGTTGGAATTAATCATTTGTTTTCCAGAAGGAGCTCACAATAGAGGACTCCCTTCCAATCGCACCATATACACAACGTCACCTTCTTTGGATGAAGACCTGCCTTTGGTGTGGTTGGTGGTGGTTCATTTCACTTACCCTACGATCTCTTCCTTTCCACATTATTGTGCAGTATCCACTTTTCATCCCCTGTCACAATTTGTTTTAAAAACGGAACATTTTCACTACGTTTAAATAGAGAATCTCCTGCAGAAATATGGTCAAGAAGGGTTTTTTCGCTTAACTTATGTGAAACCCAAACATCAAAGCAATTAAAGTAACCAAGCTGGTGCAAATGATTTTCAACACTTGATGTGGATATTTTGAGTATGTCGGCCATCTCCCGCGTGGTATAACATTGATTGTTCTCAAGTGAAGTCTCAGTTTGATCGCCATCAACTTCAACTGGTCTACCCGACCATGGAGCATTGCCCAGTGAGAAATCTCCAGCATGAAACTTCACAAACCATTTTTGACACATTCCATCAGTCACAGCACCTTCTCCATACAATGCACTATCCTTTTTTTGCATTTCAGTTGCATTTTTACCTTTCTTGAAATAATAAAGCATAGTATGCTGAAAATTTTGTGCTTTTTCTTCCATCTTCAATATTAAAAATGGCTACACAAAAATTCACCAATTTTGATAAGTTTTTTCAAAAATGCATGCTGATATGACAGCTGTTGCAATACAATCTAACAAAATTGTTTCGAATGAAGTTAAAGACAACTAAGTGCTACTAGAGACATCTTACAGAAAAAACGGAACAAACCTTTTGGCCAACCCAATATAGTGTGCTGTCCTTGCTTTTTAAACTTAAAAACGTATTTCAGAGATAATGCTTTATCTATACCTTATTCTTTTTAAGGAATTCATATTATTCCATAATGTAATCATGCATAACTTATTTAATCAAACCCATATCATTAAACATTCAGGCTGTTTCAAAACTCTTGCTATTATAAAAAATACTGAAACAAAAATCCTTATAAAGACACATTTCAGTGTGCTCATAGGGTAAATTTCTACAAGTTAACATGTGAAAACAAAGGCTATGTGAATTTATAATTTTGATACCTATCACCGTGTTGGCCTCCAGAGAGGTTTAACAATGTACACACTTACTAATTATGTATAAGAGTGCCTGTTTCACTCATCCTCGCCAACACACTATGACGTTAAACTTTATGATTTTTGCCAATCTGGTAGGTGAAAAGGTGTAGCTTAATATAGTGATTTGTAGGTTTCTCTTATATGGGTCAGGTTAAGCATTTTTTTAACAGTTTAAAAGAGATCTGAGGGTTTTTTTCATTTCAACTCTTCCAAGGCATCTATTTTAAGCATAATTTTTATATAAAACATAGAGCTGAGTTTTTTACTATGATCAAAAATGATTTTTTTTAATAGGTGAGTTACCCACTTACATTTATGGAGGCCAGTCTTGTCGGGTCTTAATTCTGTCATTTTTGTCATGCTTTCTGTTTTTACTGCCTCTATTAAAAAACTTTACACTACATGATCTATTTTCTTCCCTTTGTTCTCTATTTACATGTTCTTGATTTTTAAAACTCTTAATAAGGGAATGATAATCATACTTTATAATGCAAAGAAGTGTACATCTCAATCATCATCTGACTTAACAGGCTACTTCTGCCAAATCTTCAAAAAATTGATCATTCCAATGATATTAAAATTGTTCCAGAGAAAAAATTTCTACTAAAGTCAAGGATAAAACATAAATGTTTATTACCATTACCCTCATTTAACATTATCCCGGAGGTATTAGCCAACAAAATTCAAAAAGAAAAATAAACTAGGGTCTAAAAAAAAGGAGGCAAAATTACCATCATGCAGATGATATGATTGTATACCTGGAGAAAACAAAGAAATCAATTTTAAGAAGTATTACATCAATAAGAGAACTTTATAAGGTGGTTTGGTAAAAGATTAATGAATAATCACAGTCCTTATACTATAAACAATACCCAGTTGGATGATCTACAGAAGAAAAAGATTTACAAAAGCAATAACAACAACAAAATCTAGGAATTAACTTAATGAGAAATCAGATCAATATGAAGAAAAATTTAAACTTCTCTTGAGAATCACAAAATATACATACACATACATAGAGATATACACACCTGCACACATACACACTTGAACATAAGGAAAAGTATAGAATGTGCTTGGAAAGGAATATCAAAAAATACTTTAAAAGTCAATGTCACCTAAATTAATTTATAAATTTGATGTATTTGTTTTAAAGGGTAGGTGTGGGACACCTCATTGACTCTAAAATTCATCCAGAAAAATAAGCAAGTAAAAATAGTCATACATTTTCTGAAAAACTAAAGCAAGAAGCCATTTTTACTAGGTTTTGATACATATTATAAAACTAATATAAATTTAAAATTTGCTACTTGCACATAAATAGACAGAAAAGCCTATGAAACATACAATAAAATCTAGAAATCGATCCAAATGCATATAGTTATATAGTAAAAAACAGGAAACATTTCAAAATGGCATTGAAAATATGGATTATATAGTAGTCTGTGATGGGAAAGCTGGGTAGCTACCTTAAAAAAATAAACTTGGATTCATATCTCTCCCCACAGTAAATTTGAAATTGATCAAAGATTTAAGTGTAAGAAATGAAACAATAAAATAGATGAAACCATGAAAAAAAAATTCTCTCAAGTGAGAAAAGTTTTTCTAAGTATAAACAAAATCCAAAAGCCATAAAAAACTGATAAACTTCACTATATAAAAAAATTTTTAAACAGTTTGTGTGGTAAGAATCACAATAATCAAAATCAAACAAAAAATTGAGAGAAAATGTCTGCATAAGAAACAAAAAGCTAATTTCTCTAATATATAAAGAATTTCCACTAATCAATAAGGAAAATCCCAATAATCCAGCAGCCTAATGATTAGAGACTATGAACAGATAGATCACAGAAAGGAGATACAAACAAATCTTAAATACATAAAAAGACGTTCAAGAAATGCCTCTTCAAAGTACATTAAAATAGCATTTTCTTTAATCTAGAAGATTTTGGCCAAATTCAGAAACTATGATTAACTCTGTATCGACTAGAGTTCAGGGAAACAGTCTCACACATAGACTATGTACATTGAAATCAATAAAACATCTTTGCAGGGCATTTGACCAGACTTATCAAAATTACAAATACAGCAGATCCACATTTAGGACTCTATCCTACAGATTTACTTACACATGTGGTAAAGTGATGTGTATACAAGATTATTCACCGCAACCTTGTTTATAAAAGCAAAATATGGTAACCACCTAAATATGCACCACTAGAGTACTGTTTATATAAATTGTAGTATATACACATAATGGTATATTATAAATAGTAAATAAAGAAAAAGAAGGAGCTTTATGTACAGATAGGATGATCTCCAAAGTATGTTTTTAAAAGAAAAAAACAGAGAATATTGTGTGCAATATACAAACAATTGAGTAAAAATTAATTTATAGGTCAAGAGATAGAAACATAAAATATATATCTTAACCCTGGCCAATAGAGTCTACATTTCAATAGCATCAGGAGACTTATTCTCCACATACACCTTTTAATTAAAGCCATCATACATTTGATTACATTCTTCCCTGGGTAGCATGTCCTACATCCTTATTTTGCTTGACAAAATTCAATCCATCTTTAGATCCTCCTGTAAATTAGTCTTTATCTTCTTTTCTTTCAACATTACCATCTGAACCTGGATTTTTTTTCTAATAAAAGTTAGTAAAATCTATTGTCTACATAATGCTGAAAGAAGGGAAGGAAAGGAAAAGAGACAGCTACTAAATATGTGTCTGCCAGACACTTTAATGCACCATGTCACTTAATTGTATAACAACCATATAACTCAGGTATTGTTCCAGTTACAAATGTTGAAACTAGATTGAGGAGATTAAAGAATGTTCCCAGTGTCACACATCTAATAATTGGACATGCAGAGGTTTAGACTCAAGTACCCAGGATCCCCCAAATTTCCTTTTTCCACCATACAGACTTATACCCATGGAATTTCTGCCACTTTTCTTTAGAACCCAAACAAATGTGAGATCATCTAGTTCAACACTCTTGATTTACAAATGAGGACAAAAAACGCTGGAGAGGTTAAGTGCTTTGTAAACTAGTTTGTTGGTGTTGAGGTTGGATAGAACGTCTATAAAAACACATGTACGTAATTAGGGCAAGGGATGCAAGGTCAATCTGGTACTTCACACTTTTATAGTAGAATTTAGAATTAGCAGGATAATTGATAGTCTTTAAAATTAAAATATTGTCACATACCACAGTCTGGGGAGGTTCAGGAATGAAAAGCATAAACATCTGAGAATGAATAACCTTCTGTGAAAATTAATGTCCAGCCATGACATTTATAAGAATGCTTTAGTGTAATTAATTCTTTGCCAAGCATCTTTCTGGGCTAAAGACAAAATGAGTTCTTGACATTCTGATACAAAGTCCATGCGCCCGACGATAAAATCCTGAGGTCTCCAGTGCTTACATGCCTCCTCCCTCCAATATCTGGCTCCCATCCACAGCCTCTACCACTCTGGCTCAGGAAGTAGGCAATTTCCTGCCCTGACTGAGCCGGATATTAAGACCTCTTTGTTCCTTATCTCTGAGAAATAACACCTCTCTGTAATACTTCAGATGGCTGACTGACTAGTGGTCATACCTACCTAACGCCTCTCTGCTGTTCTTTAACATCAGTGTTAACTGAGGCAGAGCGATTTGCCTACATTCTAATTGTAAAATGTTGGGTGATATAGAGCATGTTGGATTATTATAGTTTGTGGATTGTCTATTAGGATAAAGAAGATTTTTAAAAGAACTATAAAGGTAGAGGATCTTGGGGCTTCCCTGGTGGCGCAGTGGTTGAGAGTCCACCTGCCGATGCAGGGGACACCGAGTTCGTGCCCTGGTCCGGGAAGATCCCACACGCCGCGGAGCGGCTGGGCCCATGAGCCATGGCCGCTGGACCTGCGCGTCCGGAGCCTATGCTCCGCAACGGGAGAGGCCACAGCAGTGAGAGGCCCGCGTACCGCAAAAAAAAAAAAAAAAAAAAGATAGAGGATCTTTCCTTCTGTGCCCCCTTGCCCCCCAACTCATCTGCAAACAAACAAACCCACCATTTTATGTCAATTTGCATTTATGGAAGCTTCCTCTTTCCTATGAGACATCGTAAATGGATTCATTCATATTGATGCAGACAAAACTAAAAGTTCTAGGCTGCATAACATGGGCAATTTGACTCTTCTCCTTGGAGGCAATACATACAGAGATAAAAACTGCTGACAAATTCTTGGTACATCCCAATGTATAAAGACACGTGACATATTGATCCGTACGCATAGGCTGTGTACTCTACTTGACTGATGGTTGGTAATAACCATCTGCACATTCACAGTTTGTCCAGTTTCCAGGCTTCTTCCATTTGGTGGAATGTTCTTAATACAATATTCCTATTCAACACTTCAAAGCCCTTTCAAAACATTTTACTTTTCATGTAATGCATGCCCTACATTCCAACTTCTTCTGTTTGGAGCTCTGGTACCAGGTATAGCTAAAAACAGTTCATCATGGTAACCACGCACAGAAAATAAAATTTAGAAGTAAAGATACAGGGGGCACATTCTGCCCTCCTCCTTCACTAGCAGGGTTAAAGGAATCAAAATATTTTAGAGCTAAGAAATCTTAATGATTATTTAGTCTCACCAGCTTATTTTATAATACCGGAAACTGGGCAGGATTATTAACAGTATTTTAAGTAGTGGGATGGAAAAGCTTCTAGGTAAAGAAAACTCCATCTCCATGGACACAGGAATGCTGACTGGGCTACCAGGAGAAGAACCTGACTAAATGGGCCAATCAGGAAGAAAGAGAACACAAGATTTAATAAGTAGGGTTGAAAAAATTTACGAAGGACCTTGAAATTTCCATCTGCAATTTGTGGATCAATTTTCTACTTTCCTGGAAATTTAAACACTAAATCAGGTAGTTTACATTTGGAAAGAAACTCAGGATCTCAGCTTTTATTTCTTGCCTTCATTACAGTTACTTTATTTAGTTGCAATTTTTTATTTATTTAATTTAAAAATCTTTGCCATCCGCTAGATTGTAATCTTCATAGTATCCGGCCCAGCTGGCAGGCATATAGTAAGTATAGAAAAACTATCTCTTGAATGAAGGAGGTCATCTGAATTAACCTTCTACATAGAGATGACATCTTTTTATATAGTTTCCTGAATAGTTGACTCCCTAACCATGGTCTCCATAAATATCCTCAATGATAAAGCCTCGCCATCACCAAGGTATCCCATGTCTTTGTCAGGCTGCCATTATTGAGAAGGAGTCCACTACCTCTGGAGGAAGAAGGATGGACTTTAGGTTACTAGGATATTCTAGGTCAAGGGACATGAGAATATTGAATGATCCTTACGTTTCTGGTAGGCACTAGACTTTAGGTAAGATACAAAGAAATGAAATATATAAGGGCCTTTCTGCACTTCTCAAAAAGCCTTATGGAATTAGACATCACCATACTTATTTTTCATATAAAATAACTCAGGCTAAGCTTTGAGTACTTTATTCAAGACCAGACGTAGTAGTGAAATTGATTTGAAACCAAGTCTGGCTTGGAAGTTCAGATTCTTCCTCACTTGCTACACTGTTTGTATTAAAAAGTATAAAACAAAATTGCTACCCTAAAATAAGTCACAATGTAGCTGGAGAGACAGATTTGTAAACACCCACTATCATGTTTATTGCAAGTATGTAAAATGCACTAAGCACAGAGAAAGCTATTCATTTGGCCTGGAGTTTGGAAATGTCAGGGAATGCTTCACCAAAGCAATGGTTTCTGACGTGGTTCATGAAGATGACTGTCAAGTGGAATCAACCTGACTCATCAGAAAGAGTGTTCCAGAAGGAGTCCAAGAACTCAGTGCAGCCAGAAGACTTTCTCATTGGGGCATATAATACATTCCAGCCAGGCTGGGAGCACAGCCAAGTCAATATGTGATGTTTTCAGTGGGATTCTTATAAGATCTTGTTTGCTTGATACATAAGTACCCCCTTAAATCTCTCTACCTATGTGTGTACATGCATACACACACATATACACGCCACTCGCCACCACCATCACCATCACATACACCCCATCGTCATGCTTGGACAGATTGTCTCAGTGCCCTTTCTACTACACTCACTGCCTCTGAGCATTAATAAACAAGGCACTCAGTTTATGTGATAATAAGAGTACAACCAAAGGAATTTTAAATGCCAGACATGGTTAATTTAACTAACTTGAATGTTACAAACAATTGTCTAACACCAAAATTTAGCATAGAGAATAAATACAGACTAGGCAGCAGTAGAGAAATTCCCTGAACTTCTCAATTTCATAGTAGAAATTGGTGAATGCCCTCTGCAATTTCTTTTAATGTGGATGGAATCAGTCTACCATGGAAACAGATACCTTCCTCTGTGTTTATTGCGCATTAAAAAAAAAAAAAAAAAGACTGTCTGGCTTTAAGGCAGCCGCATAGACCACCTCGCTCTCTTGCTTAGAGGAGACTCAACAGGGAATTTAAAATTAAAACTCCAGCTTGTTCATCACACAGAAAACTATCCAATACTAATCGGCTAACTGCAAATCAAATTTGCTGGTATTATGGTATTCAAATAGACCAACAGGGGTTATTTGAGACATTCAGTAAGTGGTTGATTTGTGATTATTGCTTAGTTGTTAATAGGTACTGTGAGAATAATGATCTTTCAAAGAAAGCATTGCTATTCCTGAACAATGCCCCTGGTCACTCAATAAACTTTGAGTCTTTGGCAGCAAATTTTAAGTTTCTTCTACCCAATACATATCCATACAGCATCCAATGAAGCAAGAAGTAATTGTGTGTCCAAGATGTACTGAATGTAACACCGATTTCAGAGCTCATCAATGATACTGAGGCTGAGGGTGGCATGTGTCAGGGATTTTGGCACAGTTCTACTAAGAGGTTAAGAAAAATATTGAAAAGTGATGGTGGGAAGTGATATGAACAGTGTGTGGAAAGAAGTCTAATTTGAGAGTGGACCTGATTTCCTTAGTCTTGAACTTGATATGTCTCAAATTCCCAACACTGCATGGTTTGTACAACTGGACAGTCTTAATGAGGTCATGGAAGATGATGTGGAAGTGACATTAACTCCTTACAATGAGTCCTTAGAGAGCAAGTGCTGCTGCTGCTGCTGAGAATTCAGAGTTTTCCAGTGCAAAGAGCTTAAATATATTCAAAGGAGCCAAACAGACTTCTGAAAAAGAGGTCCTAGAAATGGGAACCACAGCAGTGAGCTGTTAAAGAAGATGCCAAAAGCACTGACCTATAATGAAGTGAACAGGAAGAAAGGAGAAAAGACACATCTTTAGAAATACTCAGTTCTATCTGGATTCACAGAAAGAAGCAAAGGAATATCAACCTAGGAAGAGAAAGTTGAGGAAACTATACCTCTAAACAGCATAGTCTTTCTTCCACATTGTCACATTACCTTTTTCAGGGAAAATAATCTTGGAACTTTAGAACTAGAAGGACCATTAGAGACCAACTACTTCAACTCCATTACTATACAGCTGGGAAAACTGAGGGCCCAGAGGTAGTGATTGGCCCAGGGCTGCACAGCTAGTAACTGGTCAACCAGGACTAGAGCTTATCTTTCAGACTTCTGATGTTCTCTGATTTCGGGATCAGAAGACTCTGGATCTAGTACTTGTTCTCCTACCAACTAGCTATTGTATATTGAAAAGATTCTGCAAGCTCTCTATGCCCAGCTTTTTCATCTACCCGGTTTCATACAATTATTAGAATAAAACGAAGATTTGGCATGTAACATTCATTGTAAAAGGCAAATAGTACTATTCAAAAGTAATTCAAAAAGAGACATGTACCACAATGTTCATTGCAGCACTATTTACAATAGTCAGTACGTGGAACCAAACCTAAATGTCCATCGAGAGATGAATGGATAAAGATGTGGCACATATACACAATGGAATATTACTCAGCCATAAAAAAGAAACGAAATTGAGTTATTTGTAGTGAGGTGGATGGACCTAGATTCTGTCATACAGAGTGAAGTAAGTCAGAAAGAGAAAAACAAACACCGTATTCTAACACATATATGTGGAATCTTATAAAAAAATGGTACTGATGAACCTAGTTGCAGGGCAGGAATAAAGATGTAGACATAGAGAATGGACTTGAGGACACAGGGTGGGAGGGGGAAGCTGGGGCGAAGTGAGAGTAGCATCGACATATATACACTACCAACTGTAAAATAGTTAGCTAGTGGGAAGCAGCAGCATAGCACAGGGAGATCAGCTTGGTGCTTTGCGATGACCTAGAGGGGTGGGATGGGAGGGAGGGAGGGAGGTTCAAGAGGGAGGGGATATGGGGACATGTGCATGCATATGGCTGATTCACTCTGGTGTACAACAGAAACTAACACAGTATTTTGAAGCAATTATACTCCAATAAAGATCTATTAAAAAAAAAAAAGGATTCCTACCAGATGGTATCTCTTTGGAGGTAAGGGATGAGAATTAACTTTGTATCTTTCTCAGGGTCTAGCACAGACATTACATGAATAACAATGAAATGAACTTCCATTTTAATAAACTCAAAATAACCTGAGATTGTGTATAACAGGGAAGCCATCTAGTAGGGCTACTTCCAAGAAAGCTATGTTTTCGAAATAATAAATATACTCCTTGGGAAAAAGCAACACCCCTCTGCAAAATACTCTGAGATCTAGTAAGAGTTTAAGGATACAGAACTTGTTGATAAAAAAAAAAAATTGATTATACTTCCAAACTTCGGAATTCAACAAATAATTTCTAATTGCTATGCAACTTATTTTCCTTATTACTCTATTTCATTAGGGGAAACCCCACTGAAAATAATCTTTCCTATTTTAGCAAACTAAATAAATTTAATTTAAAAATATGTACAGGACCACTCAGATAGTTGGTTAATGAATTCAAGGCAATTGGCATTTACTAAAAATATTATCAGCATTTATGAACCAACTCATTCATGAAATATTTCAGTCAAGTTATAATTCATTTTAAGCTTAGCATTTGAACTTTCTAAAAATAGAATTACTCCACTGATACAACCTGACACTATTTCACTTGTTACCCATTTTGAAGCAGAAGGACATATACCAGATATTGAATTCATAAAAATTTATTGTTTAAATTTATTTGTTTAAATTTTTATTATTGTTAAAAATTTATTGTTTCTATTTGTCCCTGTATTTTCTTAAATAGCTTTACTGTTAACTAAGATGTCAAATGCCTTATGCCAACATTTATTCTTTTGCATCTTCTCCAGAGGACATTCATAGAGCACATAAAAATGACACCCTCTCTCTCATTTCAGAAGTGGCTGAATTTCAGTGCGTTTATTCTGTGAAATTAAACTAGCTTTTTTTTTTTTTTTTGCGGTACGCGGGCCTCTCACTGTTGGGGCCTCTCCCGTTGCGGAGCACAGGCTACGGACACGCAGGCTCAGTGGCCATGGCTCACGGGCCCAGCCTCTCCGCGGCATGTGGGATCCTCCCGGACCGGGGCACGAACCCGTGTCCCCTGCATCGGCAGGCAGACTCTCAACCACCGTGCCACCAAGGAAGCCCTAAACTAGCTTTTTGTCAGCACTGTCAGGGAAAAAAATGGTTCAAACTGCCACACTTGATTTTACATCTCAGCTCTAGAGAATAGCAACGTTAGTTATCGTCATCATCAGAAAGTTCTAGGACCAAATTCTACCAGGTGAAACAGTATTGTTGCTAAGGAAATAAGATACCTAAGAGGAAAGAAGTTGATCCTCAGATCTGGTTTCCCTCACCGAAGAAATTCCAGACGGTGTATTTTAACATATAGAGCTTTCATTGCCATCAAGACCCTCCTGGGCTCTTAAATTTTTGTCAACTAACACTTTCAATTTGCAGAGATGGAAAAGTGCTCCCAGAGACATGGTCATCCTCCTCATATCTTGTGACAGAGGTGCCGTGGAAAATTCCCACACATTTTGGTTTGTCAAAACATACTCTTGGGTGGACTTTGCTAACTCACAACAGACAGGAATATTTTAATGTCCATTAAAAACTTCCTGAATTTTTAAGTTTAGGAAAAACTTATTCCTATTTCACTTACAGGAGAAGTTCAACAAGGAAAATAAAAAATGACTCTATAGGATAAAAGAAGACATCCATATAGTTTGGCTTAAGCAAACTAAAACAACCAGGACTTACTTAGAAATAATCTCTGGATCAGGGTGATGAGGAAATCAGAAGAAAGGGAGCATCAACATGTGACCTCCATATACCAAGGTTGTATGAGGCGGTATTGTCCAAAGGGGTGGACTTTCTTTATCAAAAATCCAGACAAGATTTATCAAGTAAACTGATTGGCTCCAGAAGGAGTTCAGTGAGGGTCCCACAAAATGCTGTAAGAAGGGTCAAGTATTACTTCTAAAAGCTATATGGGTCACGCTGCAGACCATAGGCTTTGGAGTCAGACAGATCTGGGTTTGAATTCTAGTTCCACCACTTACTAGCTGACTGACCTTGCAACAGCTGCTTAATCTCTTTGAACCTCAGTCTCTTCATCTGGAAAGTGGAGATAATGCTGACTGCCTCCATGGGCTGCTATGGGGTCAGGTGGGCACCTGAGTGTGAATGCTTAACACAGTGCCTGGCACACAGCAAGAGATTTTAAAAAAATGGCTACTCCAGGGGAAAAGATGTAACCAAAAGGTTATGTGGACTAACCAGGAGTAGTGTCCTACCATTGCAAGTGAGAGGGCATGACAAATCCAGACACCCCATTTAAATCTTCTGATTTTCTAAGTGAAATGCTTGTTTATTAGTAACCATATAAAACAAATGCACAACTAGAATGAAAAGTAGATTTCACTAATAATTAGAGATAATTTGAAGAACTATAAGAGTAAAGGATATCTAGATGTAGTATCATCAGGCAGTAGAAAAGTATACCAACTAAAGAAGACAAAAAGAGTTGAAAGCACTACCGTCTTCAGAGTATTACTTGCTGATGATCACTAATAGTTTCAAGATACCCCTTAAGAATTCCTTCACTTGGCTGGATAAGTGGAAAATTATACAGTAGTGTTTTCATTGTCCACTGAAGTCAGTTGTTGCCCATCTTGTCCCCAAACCATTTGTTCCATAGTTTAAAAACTAGATTTAATTTTGAGGTTTACATAAGCCAAATACATATTTTTATACCCAAAGAGGCTCAAAACATATCCTGTGCTCCAAAAATTTAGTTTGTTTTTAACATTTGAGAAAAACAGTGTTATTTCCATTTGTCAGAGCAAGTTGCTCTTGTCTTCCATATCTAGAGGGGGTAATAGAAGCAAAGAGTGGAAGATACATAGTTTGAATAAAACATGTTCAGTATTATAATTTTTAATATCTAAAATCATGTAAATCAATAAGATTTTTCGAAAGCTACAGAAAAAGAAACAAAAGCTTGATATAAACTTCTTGGCTGGTGAAGAAACTCAGAAAACAGGAAACAAATGAAGCAATCATCCCTCCTCCACTCCTCACTCATCTTGGTCTTTCCCCTTTTTCAGGCGGGCCATAATATAATTTCCAGAGAAACATGAATTTTTTCTTTATCAAAGAGGGGCAGAGGTTATAAAAAGGTCGAGAAACACCTTTAGAAACCCACCAGCTGGAGAACTATTTAAACATCACTAGGGACAACATACTCCCCCCCTGAGGCATGCTACAGGAAGGAGAGGAATTGAAGCCTTTAATCTCTTCTGTGGTTAAAGGAGCCCCCCAAAATCAGATTATAAACATTGGAATACTAGCTCGAGTGGTTCCACCAAAGACTTTATTGCAGTAACTATGTCAGACCTTTGCTCTTATCAGTTCTCTTAGGAATAGTCAAATGAACAAGATCCCTGAATAAGGATCTTTACACACTGCTAGTCCTACACTCATTTAAAAAGAAAAATGAAAAAATAAATATTACTCTTATAAATGCCAGTTTTATATGCGTTTAATATAGGTTACTCTTTTAAAAATGACCTTTCACTTAAATGAGACTTGCAATGATATACACAAATTTTCTATAAAAGCCAAGCATTTCTTGCTTATACTAAGAGTCTGCTTGTTTTCTGCTACGAAGTATATGACTTCAGTACCTTCCATTGGATTTTTATCTCTTTGCATCATTGAGCTCAGTGTGTTTTCAACCCCATTTTTTCCAATGTGGTTTCTCATTAAGATTAGATTTTTGAGTTGAAATAATATTTCACAAAAAAGAAAATAAATTGCTCTCTTTGGGCAATAATGACCAATTCAAGATGATTTGCACAGTGCTAAAGAACCATAGGTATGGCAAGTTCTGATAGCTCATCTGCTGTTGAATTTCTGAATGTTTCAGGAAAGTTTGTGTTATTAATGACAGTTCATGGTTGTAAGTACATACTTATATGTCAAAATTATCAGCTGACACTTAGGCTTACATTGATAGAATCACTGCAATATTTACATTATAAAGGGAATAAACATGCTAGAGACAATTGAGTTGCATCAATGCTGGGCTGTGGGTGATGGTTAAGGGGGTTGTGACACTTTGAGTCTTGCTAGGGCTTGGTTGATACTGCAGTTAGAATAAGGATGGGCTCAAGGACAAACGGATGTTAAGAGCTGAGAATCTCAGACAACAGTAGAGGCTGCTTCTAGAGTTGTATAAAAGAAAAGCCTATGCAGCTCAGTAAACAAGTTACATCTCCTTGCGTGAAGGATACTTAGAAACACTGTTTACTACCATTGATAAAGCCTCACTGTATATGTGGCAAGGCTGGGACTAGCTGAAACGGCAGAGCAGGGCCGCTATGCAAAGTGCTGGACAAGACAGTTGAGCTCATCCAGAGGCAGACTCAAATAAGGTAATAAAATCAGTCATGGAAAACAGACAGCTTTGAGATCATATGTAGCAGCTGAGTCAATCTTCCCCTCATGCCCAGATGGGCAACTCCAAATTCTTTTGCTGTATGCAGATGATTTATCTTAGTGGACATCTTGGGACTAGGTAACAATGGCATGAGGTGGATTTAACTCCTGAGATGCCTCATTGGCAGTGGGTCCCTGATATCAAACTCAGAAGATTTCTTTGAAAACTATTTAATTGTGGGTAATTTGAATCATCCATTGCATTTGTAAGACTGACCACTGGATATTTTTGTGATTTCACTGTCTTGCAAGCCAAGACACATTCACATGAATCAATATTCTAGTTGATGAAAAAATGAAATAGACATCGAATATAAGATGCCATACATATTAAGGAAGAAATTATGACATGGATCTATACCATTAGGACTACTCTTAAATGGAGGATCAGTTTCAAAGGACTCACTGTATATAGCTTGGTGAAGAAAATAAAATAAGAGTAGACTCTCCTAAGGCTTTAGTTCAGACTTAATTATTTGCTCAGGATGGTGAAATCAAAGCATTACTCTTGGACTTAATGATAGGTTCTAGATTTTCTTTGGAAGCTAATGAATCATTTCTGGCATTTCAGCCTCCACATAATATAAAAGGGACCCAACAATTTGGAGATGAGAGACACAAACATTCTACATATTGGTTAGCTCTCAGTCAATACGAGCTGGATAAATTTGAGAGTATGTTCACGATTTTGATGTCAACGTTTAGATCACTAACATGACTAAGACTAATATCCCATTTTCTCAATCCTTATAATGTCCTAAGTTTAAGAATGTAAGTTCCACTTAATATTTGAATATCTAATACACCCAAAACACTGATACTCAGATAAATATGAAATGTTTTTTGTCCAAGAGGCAGTAATTGCATAAAAATGTAAGTTAACCTCAAAAGGAAATGGAGTTAGTTACCTGGGGTACAGTTTCTGACTAACAGATACATAGTTGTGAAAGGATGGGGGCAAAATTTGGTGTTAATATACATTTTTTTCTCTGTAAAAGGGAACCATAGCTTTCATCAGACTAAAAATTGGTCAAGATTATTGTTTTGTAGTTTGAGTTGTAGATTCTGTTTCCACATAGCACCAGATGTCTATTACTTCTGAGATAAGGGTGCTGATAATTTATTTTCAAGAGAGAATACTTGATAGGATCTGAAGTAACCTCTACAGATTTTAATTTTAAAAACTGTTTTTCTTGCTGTAACTGGCCATAAATCTGCCATTCAGATGGACCTGGTTTATTGCTTTGGAAAGGGAGGGGAAGGAAGACTTTCTAAGGTGAAAGTCTTAGAAATGATTAAAAGTAAAAAAAAAAAAAAAAGTCAAGATATTAAAAAAAACAATTAGAAATGTGAAAACATGAGCAGCAACATACAATTCTTAACAAGCAATTGAAGTAAACTCAAATTTTAAACAAACTTAGGAATAACAGTAGTTTTAAAATTACTTTTTGCCAAAGCCAAACTTTTGAAACTACTTGGCCTATTTTTAGGCTAAAGATAGACATAGCTAGATGGATAATGGAGATAGATGTAAATAGATCAACCGTGGATACCAGATCACCTAAAATTCAAAGCCATGGAGTAGCCTTATTTTATTAGCATTTTTTGAACAACAGAGCAGGCAATCTTATATAAGTTTTAAAATACTGTGAACAATATGAAGTAGTAAGAGCCAATATAGACTAAAACTCATCAGAACAATAAACGGAATTAAATGAAGTAAAGTTTGCCCACCTATTTTCAAGCAAACCAGAATACGCTATTTGATATATCATCCTTTGGGGCTCTCAGCTTTAGAATGAAGGGACTATCTTGTTGAATAGCATAACCTGAGAGCCTGTTACACAATAGACACTTGATAAATATTTGTTAAATGAATGGAGTTTGATATTGCAGAAACTCCCCTACCATCACAAAACCTGTAGCACTTTCAAATGCTAATGTCTGGACTCTGAGATGAATCCACTGGGAAGAGAGCTCTTAGTAATATTAAAAACATGAAAAAAAAAAAAAAAAACCCAATAGGGGCTTCCCTGGTAGCGCAGTGGTTGAGAGTCCTCCTGCCGATGCAGGGGACACGGGTTCGTGCTCAGGGCCGGGAAGGTCCCACATGCCGCGGAGCGGCTGGGCCCGTGTGCCATGGCCGCTGAGCCTGCGTGTCCGGAGCCTGTGCTCCGCAATGGGAGAGGCCACAACAGTGAGAGGCCCGCGTACCGCAAAAAAAACAAAACAAAACATGGGACTAGTTCTTCAGAGCTGAGTCAGAAGGTGCCAATAACCTGGGGAGCAAAGGGAAGAGGGGAGGGAGGACTTTGAAAATGAAGTATATACATCACATTTATTGGAATACCTAGACCAGCTTATATCTATAACCAGAATCTGATTGGTAAAGGGGGTAGTAGTTTATTCATTCTTATAAAGAATTATAGTGGTTCCTGTCATATATCAGCAAGTCAAGCTTTCTGTGATTTAATAAATGCCTAAACATGGATTTTTCTTACATATATGTGCATGCTGGGTAAGGTGCGGCATGCATAAATCAGAATTCAATACAAAATTCTACTCATAAATGACAGATTTTCAACAGTCTGACCTTAACCTTCAGTAAATAAAAGCATTTTTTGTGTTTGAAATATACCCATTCACGATATGCAATTCACTTTATCTTGTTTCCATATGGATGGGGCTGGCAATGGGGGAAACAATGACAAATCTGTCTTGACTGAAAGTGTTCTACCAATCCTCCCTCCTCTCCAATCCATCTCCTGTTCCCTGCCTGCCTCCCCCCCTCCCCGGCACCCCGCCCCAAACAAGTGGCTTCAAGAGAGGAGTAGCATTAGATTGCTACCAGTGGTGATTGCTGTTGGCTGCATCTTTGAACTTAGGCACATGTCTGTCTAGCAGTGGAAACAAAGGTCTCTGCAGCCCCACTAGCTGGTGCTGTGCTGCTTCTGTCTTCAGCATTCATTAATGAGGCAACGTGAAGGCAAAACCTTCCATTCCTGTCCTCAATCCCTTCCCCCAGAGAAGCATGGGATAGGCATTAAGTAAGGCCTCCTTCTCCGAGACCATTTCCCCCACTTGAGCGTTCTCTCACAAGCCCCCTTTGTTCCCTGCCCTCCGCCCCATCTATATGCTGCAGCAGCAGTTGCCCAGATGTTCTCTATCAAAGCCGAAGCCATGGCAGCAAACTTTGGCACACATGAAAGTGCACTGAGTACTGGCCCTCCAGAAATACCTTTTCCACCCCTCTGATTTCTGCAAATATTTTTAAATGTTAATGGGTTCCACTCACCCACAACCTAGGGGGAGGTTACAGAACAGGGCTCTGTGTGTCCAGCAAATTAGCAGCCCAAGGATACTGCTTGGCGCCTGGGTTCTGTCCCACCCTCGGGCATTGGCTGTGGTTCTCCAACCTTGAATTGTTGAGGCCAGTTTGCCAGCGCATAGCTTTCTAGTGACAGAGGTTAGATGGATGGTTGACAGGAAAGTTGCTTCAAGCTACAAAAAAGAAAGGCCCCTATCTTGCTCTGAAGTTTCTGAGAGCAAGAGAGATCCTTTGAGCATCATGGAAATAAGATTTTGAAGTGTTTATTTTGCCTCCTACTCATCCTCTCTCTTTTTCTTTTGTTTTGGTTTAAATTTTTTTCCAATTCAATACATAGGCACAGAACAATGGGATGTGTGCTCTGGGCCTTTGGGTATCATGTCCATTTTGAAGTACTTTAAATATACAATAAAAAATGGTATATTAACAGAAGCCTTTGTGCAAATTTTAATAAAATAAAAATTTGGATCTTTCATATGGAGGCAGGAAAGTGATATGTATTTGCAGGAAGAAGAATCGATGGCACAAGAAAGACTTATTCATCTTCCTTTGCGTTGAAACAGTATGACAGCTGTTTTAAGGCCCAGTTTGAGGCCTCTAAAATGCCCAGTTTCAAAAGATAATTGAAAGCTACCTTTGAAGATTCTTTGTTTCTAATCCTGTCCTCACAATCTCACAAGTCACTCTGGAAACAAATTGCTTCAATGTCATCACCTCTAGGCCCTTGTTCTCCATGGCTAAGACTCCCTTGATATTCATTGAAGTCACAATGCTTGGGCCAGCTAGCCCATATGCTTTGTTCCTGCCCACGCTTGGGAGTGGAGAACTTGGCCCTCAGGTCTCGGGCCTCCTAGATTTGAGCTTCAGATAATCACACCATGCTTCAAAGACTTCAGAATATGCCAGTTAGACCATCAGTATTCCTGCTTCCAGGCAAAATTTTATTCTACCACTTTTTAGAGAGGAGTAGTTGGAAAATTAGGAGATTTGACTGCAGAGCAAATAGAAGAGTACATAACCTGGATAACTCGAGAATCTTGAGAAGTAAAACCAACTACCCACACACTCAGCCTGGGCACTGAGAAAGGAAATAACAACTTACTGCCTAGATTCATGTGACTTTGCTATTCCACTGTCTTCATTAGCATTTTAAATATTTATTTATTTATTTATTTATTTATTTAACTCTTCCAGGACTGTCCTACTGTTTGATTGTTCAATACAGGAATTTCCCCAAAGACCTACCAACTCTTCAACAGAAAACATCAACAGACAAATGCTCAAATTTTTTGGAATCCCTTGGTTCAAAACCTTCCCCTTGCACTTTCTACCAATCCTGGACATCTTAACCAATCCTAATCTAGTCCCCACATTAAGAGAGCAGATTTAAACCAGACTTGCAATCCTTAATAAATTCTGATCTTACCGTTCCCCCTTTCCCCTCCCATATACTGCCAAAGCTTTGTGAGGTGGTACTTATTACCTTACCTTAGCAATAAATTCAGCTCTATCTTACCCACAGATTGTGTTGGTGATATTTAGGGAGCCAACTGTTGATATCCTTTTGTTTAACTATAACCTGAGATGGAACTAAAAGTTTTAGATTGAATTTCACGCTAAAAACTGGGGGAAGTAGGACAGTTTTTTTCAATTCTCTATCTTCTTTCCCTCAAAATTCGTCTTCTCTATTATTTGAAAAGTTCTGAGATAATTAAAAAACTGAAATTAAGAAGAATTTCCATTATGAGTTAATTCTAAAATGAAATTTAAGTAATGTTAAGAAGCAAAGCTTTATTTAATAAATTAAAAATATAAGCAGAAGCCATGTCTTTAATCTCCAATTTTTAGTGATCACAAATTAATTTGGTGCAAACTAAAATATCTGTAATATTTATGTCAATGTCAAATCATTGGGACTTTTTAGATGTGGGAAAACTCAGCATACAGAATTCTATTGTTGGCAGTCCCTGTAAGCATGACTCATCCTGGGTCCATATTGATAAGGTTCCAACATAGGAACTACCTTGATATCAGGCAAAAGAGTGTAACCAGACAAATAAAGCACACATGGAACTTCACTAAATTTATTTTTAAACAGCAAACAAACAAGGCACAATAATAGATGTCTGATATAAGACAGGTGTCTCACCAAAGAATATGATGATAATTACACAGACCACTAAAAACTCTGCAGAGGTGTACTGAGTCAAAGGAAAGCACTGTAAGATAAACACTGCTCTATTTACAAATGCCTTAGTTTAAAAAAGAAGCAGAAGCAGAAACAGAAGAAGAGAAGAAGAAATCCAATGAAGATTTTATATACAACAGTGTTTCTCAGGCTAAGTCAGTAGGAGCCTGCAAAAATTTTGGCTTTTCTTTAAAAGGGTTCTGCAAGTTTGAGGACCACTGTTAAAACACTCTAAATCCTTACTTAAACCAATATAAAGAAGATAAGACTTCTGGTTTAAGAAGGTAAGCTAAACATAATTATTCATCTGTTTCACCTCCTAAAAATCAGAGAAAGCGTAAATAAACAAATTTTTAAAAAGGTGTTAACAAAAAAAAATTACATCAACCAAAACAGGATGCCATGAAAAAGAAGTTTCCAGAAATTATCATGATTAATGAAATATGGGCTGAATTGTAGAATGAATGAGACTCAAGATGAAATCAGTGAGCCAGAATGGTAAACCGAAAGATTCTATCAGAATTCAGTTGAAAAAGACAAAGAGATTAAAAGCATGAGAGAAAAGATGAGATATGTAGAATATATCTAAAAGTTCTGCCATGCATTTAGTAGGAGTTCAAGAAGAGAAATTTAAAAAATAGAAGGAAAAAAATCAAATAAATAATAAAAACAGTGAAGAACAGCAACAAAATTTCCCCTAGATAAAGAAAGTCCTTTCATAGTGAAAGAACCCACTGATAGCAGGGAAAGAATAACATCCAGACACATTTTATTAAACTATATGTACTCCAACAATAAGTAATAAACTATGAAAGAAACAAAGAGTATAACTAAATAGAAATGAAAA
This sequence comes from Lagenorhynchus albirostris, assembly GCF_949774975.1. Taxonomy (NCBI): domain Eukaryota; kingdom Metazoa; phylum Chordata; class Mammalia; order Artiodactyla; family Delphinidae; genus Lagenorhynchus; species Lagenorhynchus albirostris. Next base: position 58,531,184 of record NC_083096.1, on the reverse strand, counting down.
TTAAAACAGCATCAGACCTCTCATCTGCAACAAATACCTAGAAGATACAGTACAATACTTTAATAAGGGACAATTAGAATTTACATACAAAGTAAACTATCATTTAAAAGCCAGGGCAAATAATAATATGAAAAGTCTAAGAGTTGAACACCAATAATCTTTCTGAAAAAATACAAGATAATGTACTATAACTAAAAACAGAATTTAAGAAAGAGGCTAATATAAGAAAAAACTGTGAGCAAATGAAAGATGAAGCCTGCAGTTAAGTTCAAGTAGAAATTGACAATTGACTCTAAAGTTAATTCAATTGCCAAGAAGTGATTCATCAGCAATCAGAAAGACAATGATAGAAGAGGATGCAAATACATCCAGATCAATCCAAAAGGATTCCAAAAAATCTTCAAATGTAAATTGATGATGCAGTGCATTGTTAAAGAGAAAGTATGGTAAAGGATTTGTCTGCTCTGGGAGATAGAGGAGATTCAGATTCCGATTAATTCTTGATGTTGATAGAAAAGTCAGTATCAGTATGTAATTATAAATGCACAAGTAAAGGTGTTTATTTTTAAATTAGCATAACATGGACACTGCATATTATTTCTCCCTTCTGCTTTGGCCCTAAAAAGTTTCAGAGCCAAAATTGTGATGTAGCTCTAGAAAGTATATGAAACCTTGAAACATGGTTTTGGTAAACTACCTTCATTCCTGGCTCCATTTTATTTTTTCTGCCCTTACTTTCCCTTAACTTGGATTCCTCATTTCCTTTAAAGTAAAATACATTGGCAAATGTGTGTACATACGTACCTATTCAATATATATGTGTGTGTATACGTAAGCATCACCTTAAATTCTTTCGGGCCTAGGTAGGGATATAAAGAGTACAAATTTATCATTTCTTGATATATGATTTCCATTAACTAAAGGCAAGGGTACACCTTAGCCACATTATTATTTAATCTCCATTTTATTAATGTAATCCAAAGATTATCTGGCGTAGAAATGTCTTAACCTTAAAAAATGGTTTCCAAACTGTCTACCCTTCTGAATATCAATGACAGCTTCACTATATCTCTTATCCACTTATTGAATCTTATGTAAATTCAATGACCAAAAAGAAACATTTTTTAATATTCAAAGTGATTGGCTAACTGCTGTAATCTTTAAAAAAACAAACAAAAACAATACAAATACAATACCCTTTTGCTTTTGAAGCAAAAGAGTGCATTAAGAGCATGAACTCTTGAGTCAGACTTCCTGGATTAATCCCAATTACTAGGTGTGGCAACTTGGAAAAGTTACTTAAACTCCTTGTTCCTCAGTTTCCTTACCTGTAAAATGGGAGGGATAATAAGGTTGTTGTGAAGATTTAAAAAGATAAACATGAGAACCTCTTAGAACAGAGAATGCCAAAATAAACGTTAGCTACAATTATTTTAATAAAATATTTTCCTGAAAGACATCTTTCCCAGAAACATATTAGCATTCTATCATACAAATGAGTGTTTCAAGGGACCCAGATCAAAGCTCATTCAGATTCTTTGTGAAAAACAAGTAATATAAATAAAAAATGACCACTTTGACTTTTTCTATTTCCATTCATTTTGCCAAGCCACTTATTCAATAGCTACCTAAAGTTTATAACTAGGCATTTGCTCAAAATTCTCCATTTGATAAGGTGATTAAATTCTGTCAAAACTTTCCCAGGTGGTATATCCCCAAAGAAATGGTACTAGTCCATCTTACCCAGTTAAATCAAATTTTCCCTTTAAACTTAGCCCTTTATAACTGATGGCTTCCAAAATGTACGTTTAGTAAATATAAAAGAATTCCTCTCCAGTGGTCTGCTGGAGCAGGCTGGCATCAACTGATAAGAGGTGACTGTATGCATCTCTTCTTAACTCCACATTTCATATTTACACTATGGGAATCGAGAAATCAAGGTGGTTGCTGGCTTTTTTCTTTTCTTTCTGGAGAGCCTTTTGTTAAACATTAACAGCAAATCATAGCCTCTAGCTCAAAAGAACCAGTCTTTGTGAAATCCCAGAGTTAGAATGTCCACGTTATATTTTACAATGCAGTGTATTTTAAAAGCAGGTATCAGAAGACATCCTGATTTGAATATACAAAAGAAATACAGCGCAAAAAAAAAGTGTGTTTTTATCTATAATATTCCTACTTGTGAATCTAGCTTTCTATTCTGGTTTAAAATTTTGAGCATAAATCTTTCTAGATGAAATAGCGGTAATGTGGTTTGATGATTCCACATACTCAATTAACTTGGAAATATTGATACATGATGTAAGTCCTCTTAGAAATTCAGTCTGTTTTATTCAAAGAAGTTTAAATGCAGAATATTGTATTTTGCTCTGGAAATTTTATAAAGATGTTTTGCCAAAAGCACTAAATATTTGACTCTAGTTGTTAAGATTTGCAGGAACTGCTTTAAATTTATTATAAAAAGTAACAGCAACAGCAACACATTTTCCCCTTTCATTAAGGTAGTGAAAAACAGAACTTTAAGAGCTTTTCCATAAAAATGCTCTAAAATATTCCATTAAAATTAAAAGGCAACTGCCATTTCACACGTGGTCAGATTTAACTATTCAGTTATTTTAGGTATATCAGTCTCCAAAGACCAAACTACCTGATAGTCCAGCTGTGCTCAAAGATCTCTAGAACTTAGCCTCCAGAGATGGATAGGGCTGACCAGAGAAGGGAAGAATAATTTGGGGTGCAACATTAGTATCCTATTCCCTCCAATTCCTCACTTAATTATAGGTTTCTTAATGAAACAGTCATCCTGCAATGATCAGGGAGAAATCCACAATAGAGACTTCCCTGGCAGTGCAGTGGTTAAGAATCCGCCTGCCAATGCAGGAGACACGGGTTCGAGCCCTGGTCCGGGAAGATCCCATACGCCGCAGAGCAACTAAGCCCGTGTGCCACAACTACTGAGCCTGTGCTCTAGAGCCTGTGAGCCACAACTACTGACCCCGCATGCTGCAACTACTGAAGCCCGTGCGCCTAAAGCCCATGCTCCACAAGCCCCCGCTTGCCGCAGCTAGAGGAAGCCCGCACACAGCAACGAAGACCCAACGCAGCCAAAAAATTAATAAATTAATAAATAAATTTATTTAAAAAAAAAAGAAATCCACAGTAGAGCAAGGAGCTTGGAACAAAAGCCCAATTCCAATATTGATAGCATGTGACCTCACGTCAGCAATGGTGAATTGAGAGTCTTAATGGCAAGCAATCTTCCAAGGTTGTGGGAAATAATATTTCAGTTGAAATCTTATGCTCTCATGATTATAAAAAGTATTTTTTAAAATGCTACAATAATATGCATATTTGTCTTTAAATATTATACTCTTTCTGGTATGGTTCTCCTTGCCTTGTTTTGTTTTATAGCAATACTTCTGCATTTTAAATATGGTTCAAACATTAGTTGCCACAAAGATATGTAGTTTCATGCATGAATCACTCATTAATGTAGTTCTTAGGGTGGCCCGTTATTCGTATGTTTAATTAGCCCTAGAATCAGATTGTTAAATACTTGTTTAAATGTCTCAAATATCAGGAAACGAGTACCCTATATTTTTCAGAAATTTATTATTGACTTTTTACTTAAACCTTAACAATCCTTGTTAGGGTCTCTCCCAGAACCCCAACAAACTTTGAAATAACTTACTTTTACTTTAGTACCAGATGCTGATGTCTTTGGAATTTCATTTTTGGTAGAAAAGAGAGTTATCCAAAAAAAAAAGTGAACTAATGACATAAGATTAAAAAACATGGACACAAAAGATAGAGTAACTAAATTAAAAGGCCAGAAGACTTGCCAATAAGTCTTTATCTCTGATCCAGTGTTAGAAATAGGATATGGGGATAGGAGTGTTTTTGTTTGGTTGGCTTGTTTGTTTAGACTTAAGTGAAAAGTACAGGGCTTGAAGACATACATATTTGGGGCATCATTCTGACTCTCCCATTTACTCATTTGCCTGACCCTAAGGAAATCACTCAACTTCAAGTGATTTCTACATTTCATTAGATTTCCTTTCAGATCCATCAAAATATGAGAAAAAAATAGTGAACATTATTTTAATTATCTTATTTATACAAATACGGTATACATTCTGAAAAACTATAAAACAATGATAACTTTCAGGTTAGGCCACTGCCCTTCCTCAAAATATTCCATTTAAGAATTTCTCAGCCTCTGCTTTAGAAAGATTTCTTATGGTAAAGGCTGGCTATAATGTTATTTCAGGTGAAGGACTCCTTTGACTTCACACACACATTACTTGCTGGCAGGCCACGGGCTTTTCTTCCCACTGAATTGAGGAAAGGGCAATTTCTTGTCTACTCACCTATGCATTTACTGTGAGCTCAACTCCATTTGGTGGAAAGCTGCCATACACTTATAAGAGCCTCAGGGATACTGGGTGGTTGTCATCTTTCTCTTGCTGACTCCCACCACACCAAGTGCCCTGGCAAGGTTGCTGCACCTGGACTCTGCATTCCCTACAGAGCACCTTGTTACCAAAATTATGGAAAACTTGTACTAAGTTCAGAGAAGAGCTACTAAAATGATTAAGTGACTGAGGGGACCAGTTTATAAGGAACTCAGAAATGTTTGGTTAAGTGGTAATTACCCTAAAAAGGTGTGGTGGCTCTGGCATTAAGTTTGAATTCCAAACCATTCTTGGCAAAAAGACTTCCTTTCAGGCCTCTACATTCAGAAATGCTCTGAAGAGGGGGCAGAACCTCCCTCTTATTTGGGCCCCCGAACCACTGCACAGACTGCTTGGGTGATGTTCCCACTTAAGTGTAATGACTTCTACAAACAAGCACGGAAGGAAAACTACCAAAGCAGAGAGCTCACTTAAGAAGGCTGAAGGATGCTTAAAGGAAAGTCTTGGGAATCATGAAGAACAAGGCTGGGCTGTGACGGGCCAGTCCCTCCACCCCTGTTAAGCACCTATTCACACCCCATTGCCAATCTCTGCTCGATGGGTGGTACCATTTAATAAGAGCTGCTGACTGAGTCCAAGTGTGCAAGTCTGCCTAAAATACACTGCTGGGAATGTTGAGTTCTTCAAGAATGACAGTTCCCACTTGGCCAAAGAGGAAAATCTAAGAACACCTGTAACAGTTAAGGAGGCTGAAAGAGATAATTCCTCATAGCAGTATTTCCCAAAATGTCTTCCAGGTGATGTTACTATGTGTTACACATACTAAAAAAGAAAAGAGCTAAAAACTGGAATAAACGAAGCTTCACCTTGTGTGTATGTACATGATGTGTTTGTTAACAGTAACACCTCTCAGAGCCATCAATATGCTAAAGTCCGTTGTGTCTCACTAAAAGGGGTGGTGTGTACACTCTTTCCCAAATTCAAATTGAGCATGGAAGGCTTTATTCCTTAAGTACAGGTTCTTTGAATTCACAGTCACTTCCATAATGCCATTTATTGGGTTAGCCAAAAAGTTCATTCGGGTTTTTGGTAGTATCATTCGGAAAAACCAGAACAAACTTTTTGGCCAACCCAATACGATGCTGCACTCAGTAAATAAACAATGAAATGTATGAATCAGCCTAAGCTAGAAAACAAATCTTAAATCCCAATCCACTCCTCTTTTGACCACACTGATATTCTAGTTACACTTCACTTACATGAATCTTTTTATCCTGTATAAATTAAATGAAATTTGTTTACTAGAAGCAGATTGACCCCCTGAGGCTACTACAGCTCAAGCTTGAGGGCCTTCCACTTGCTTGAGGCTTCCAAGTCCCTGAAAGTAAGTGTGCACTTATAATATTGTCATTTTTATCTCTTAAGGAGGTCCTACGAAACTGTATAATCTTCATGTCCTACAAAACCTGCTGTTACCATATAAGATGAAAATGACTCAATAGCTTGTCACCAAATTTGTAAGTTATGATTGAGATAGCTGAACTTAAATGACTCATGATAGGACAGACTAAAATTCACTTTATATTACTCTCAGGTCACCTTTGAGAGAGAGGTATTCATCCTTCTGTGCAGGTAAAATGTAGATCCAAATAAGAACTAAAAGTAGATTCATTCCCTCTATATGCTCCATAAGAACATTAGCTTCAACCGTCTCACTTTTTAGAATTCCTCTTAGAACATTCATCACCTCTATTATTCTGGTTTTGTTTTTGTTTTTTAAAACACCTTACCCAATAGTATTACTTCTACTCTCCCTACTTCTCAATATTATAGGACCATGAATAGCCACTTTGAAATCATCACATTGTAAATATTACCACAGTTGAAATTCCTTCTGAAGACCGTCTGAAGTTTCTGTATCATTTTTTTTCCTTGAGTAGGGACTGACATCTTTAAACTTGAACCCACAGTACTGCAATCTGGCATTCCACTTCAATTCTTTAAAAGCTTCATTTATACTTATCTTGTCTTTTGGAATTTCCTGTAGGCTGCCTCAGATAAAATAATTTCCAGTCTAATCTTCCTCTTGTCTGCTCTCTAGTTTGACATTATGCCTTCAAAATCAGATCTTATTATTTAACACAAAACAAAAATACTTTATTACAGAATAGTAAATCAATAACATTAACAGACTGACCTTGGTGATTCATTTATACTATGACTGATAAGCCAATGTTTAAGCTTTGACTATTGATAGTCAAAGCTTTGTAAATTTCTTCTAGACTATTCATAATTTAACAAGATATTCTAACAACCACACACACAGAAATCACTATCCAACCACTTGTGTCTTAGACTAAATCAATGCTTCACTCTCTCATTTTTTAAGTAAACTTACAGCTAAAATTACAAAACTAGGACTGTGTATAAAGGCCAAACATTTTACCTTCCTCTCTTTGCTTCCTATTATCTTCCTGAGTTGGTGACTATGAAAATATGCTAAGCCCAAAATAACAGCTGTGCACTGCCAGGTCATCCTCAGTCCCAGTTCCAAGCCAAATGGAACTTCACAGACCTTTATAAGTCATAGTGTTTGTAAATATCCAAGGAAATTACTTCATTCAGTCAATTATTTCTGGCGAAAGCTGGCAGAATAACACAGTAATTAAACTGAAGACTAAACAGGAGACCTATTTTGCCCAGAAGTTCTAGTTAATGCTTTTAATGCATTTTCATTTCTTAAATATGCTTGAAATACCAGTGTAATGAAAAGGCATTGCCTCTCCATTGAGAAATATATTTAAAATATTCCAGTGAAGACAGCATATGGAAAAGGAAAGAGAAACTCAGTATGATTTCTTATTTTAAGTGTGAGGAATTCTGAAATCAAAAAACAACTGGATTCAAATGCAAATAGAATAGACATCCCAAAGCCAGAACATCACGTGGTCAAGACTCAATTGTCTCTGTGCTAGATATTCACTTCATAGGGAATATGCTGTCTGCAGCATATTGCCCTCCGGTCTCCCTTTGGCCCCTCCAATTGGCCACCAGCATATTCTGATTCACCCATCCATCCATTCATTCATTGAGTCACCATCTCAAGTGACTTGTAATGTTACTTGTAATGTAGCCATAAACAGAAATACTTTCCCACATACCTCTTCTAGCTGCCTAATGGTTATACACTTGGAGACAGACAACAGTTCAAACACAAAGTAATAAATCAGAATTCAAAAGCTAATGGAAAGAGCTTTGAATGCTTCCCAAAGGAAAATGCAAACTGTTAAATTACTTGTAGTACTTCATTTTTAAAAGCCTCTTGCTTACAAATAACCATCTTTCCTAGTACCTGATGCCATGAATACAAAGGTTAAAACAAGGGAAACTTTTGGGCAATCTGTAACAGTCTAAAGAATGAAGTAAGAGAAGTTGGCAAAAATCAAGACCAGCTAAGGGAAACCAAGTCAGAAAATTCCAAGGTTGAGTGAAATTGGGAGAGTTAATGACTAAAAAGTGTTTCCGCTACACTTCACAAATATTTCTCCTTTCTCTTTGTCAGGACACATGGTATTTCACTTACTAAAGATTCTTCTGGATGAATAAGCATACTGTTTTGAAAATGCAAGTAACATGGGATTAAGATCTCAGCTACATAAGAAGTTAATGAAATGTATGCCACAGTTCTTTATAAACTGAGGAATACTACAAAATCAGAATGGCAGGTAGGTGGGATAACAGCTTCTGGAGTCATACTGTCTGAGTTTGAGTCTTAGCTCTATTACTAACAAGCTATGCAAGTTTGGGCAACTCAGAGTCTCTTGGTGCCTCAGTTTCCCCATCTACACAACGGGAATATCAGTTGAAAGTATTCCACAGTGTTGAACGGCTTAGTTAATATACGTAAAGCACTTAAAACAGTGCTGGGACTTGCACTGTTGACCAAAATAGAGTAAGAGGGATTGAATTTATGTTCCCTCCTAAAACAACCACAAACAAACAAGCAAATAGAATATATGAAACAATGATTTTCAAGACATAGGCAATGTAAAATAGTTATCCCTGAGACATGGGAAACAAACGAAAGAAGCCCTATGATTGCCCCAATTTAATGCCTTGAGACAGTTCCTAGGCCACCAAATGGGGTGGGGGAGAGGGGAGAATCCAGGCAAAGCCTGCTGGACTCCCTAGGTTGAGGAGATGAAGTTCAGAGTACCAGGAAAACAAGGGGGTCAGGATTTGCAAGACAGAGTACCAGAAAGGAAAGAGCTGCACAGGAAAGGAATGATGGAGATCAGCAGAGGGTTCCCTCAAATATGCAGCAGAATAGTGATCAGCACATGCATGTGAGGAAACTGTGTGAGGCCAGGGAAAGAACTATCCGAAAGCACCAGAGAATACAGTGCACAGCACCCACACAGGACCAGGAATAGGGGCTATTGCCACCAGTCAGACTGGAAAACCTCGTAATTTACAGAGCGTTTGGTAGAGTATTCAACAGATTCTTGCCTCAGTAGTAGGAAATAATTAGTCTTGAGTAAACATTTCTCTGGTCACGTCTAACAAATTTTAAAAGTTACAATTCTCAAAAAGATAAAACTATCTCCAAGTAACTTAACTGCATCTCAGAAAAAAGCTCAAAAATATTTATAGGAAAACAAAAATAGCTAACACCCAACATGATAAAATTCACGTCTTGAATCAAATCAAAGGTTACCAGGCATGCAAAGAAGCCAGAAAATATAAATCATATTGAAGAAAATAATTAATCAATTAAAACTGACCCAGAACTAACACAGATGTTAAAATCATCAGACAATGACATTAATATTTATCACTACTGTATTCCATATGTTCAGAAACTTAAGGAGAGATACCAAAGATATAAAAAGATCCAAACAGAACATCTATAGGAAGAAACTACAATGTCTGTGTTGAAAAAATACACTTGATGGGATTAGTAGAAGGTTAGACATTGGATAAAATATTTGTGAATCTGAAGACACAACAATAGAAAGTATACAAAATGAAGCAAAAAGAGGAAAAACAAAACATGTTAAAAAATAAAAAAAGAGCATCAGTGAACTGCAGGAAAACTTCAAGTGGCTAACAAATGTGTAATGGAAGTCCCAAAAGAAGACAGCAGGGAGGACAGAAAATATATTTGAAGAAATAATAGCAATCTATTCCTTTTTATTACTGAATAGTATTCCATCACATGAGTAAAACACAATTTGTTTATCCAGTTATTAAGCAATAGACATTGGGATTGTTCCCAGTATTTTTTTTTGTTCTTTTTTTTTTGTTCCCAGTATTTTGCCTGATATGAATAAAACTTTTTTGTATATTCAAGTATAAAAAACAAAAACAAAGAAAACCAAAGGCAAAATAAAGACTTTTTTACATATATAAAAGCTGAAAGAATTCATCAACAGTAGACCTTAACAGTACTAGAAGAAATGTTAAGCCTTTTAGGCAGAAGGAAAATTATACCTGATGAATATATGGATCTGCACACAGGAATGAAGAGCACAGAAATCTGTATCTATATGAGTAAATATATAAGACTTTTTTATTTAAATCTTTTAAATAAATAATTGTTTAAACAAAAATAATAACAATATATTGTGAGGTTTATAACATGCATGAAAATAATAACATAAAGGGCAGAAGAGAAGTAGAATATGTATTTGTAAGTTTCTTATATTATATGTGAAGTGTTGTAATATTATGTGAATGTCAACTGTGATAAGTTAAAGCTGTATACTATCTTTCTAAAGCAACCACTGAAATAATAAAACAGAGTTATAGATAATAAGTTACCAAAGGAAATAGAATCATTTAAAAATTTTAATGAAAAAGAAGATGGGGAAGGGGAACAAACAACAAAGACAAAGAGAAATCAAAGACTGGAATATTTTGATTTAAGGTTTAGCTTAGAGGTTTAAGACCCAAACATAATAATCACATTAAATATAAATGGTATAAACACACTAATTAAAAGGCAGAGGTTGCTATATTGGATAGAAAAGCAAGACCAATGCTGCCTAAAAGAAAGGTACAAGTATGTTAAAAGAAAAAAAAAAGATATACCATCCTAACATTATTCAAAAGAAAACTAGAGTTGCATATTAATATCAGACTAAATAGATTTAAGACAAATATTATCAGGCAAAAGGAGGACAAATTTTATAAGTGGGTCTAATAATCAAGAAGACATACAAAACTAAGTGTTCATGCACCTAATAATAGGCTTCAAGACATTAACGCAATACTGAGAGAACAGCAAGAAGAAATGGACAAATCCAGAGTTATAGTAGGATATTTCATTTCTCATCTCTCAATAAATAGAATAAGTAGACAGAAAGCCAGTAATAATATGGGGGACTTAAAAACCACAATCAAACAAAATTGACCTGATTGGCACTAATAGAACACTCTATCCAACAACAACAGAATACATGTTCCTTTCATTTGCACACAGATATTAAAAGGATAATAAGTGTTGGCGATCCCCATACCACCCTAAGTTTTGATGATTAGCACTAGAAAGGCTCAAAGAACTCAGAAAAACTGTTATACTTACAATTGCAGTTTATTACAGTGAACAGATACATATTAATATCAGAAAAGGCAAAACACACAGAGAGGAGCCCAGAAGAAATCAGATATAAACTTCGAGTTGTCCTCTCCCAATGTAGTTGTATGGACAGGTCTTAATTCTCCCATCAATGATGTGTGACAACACATATGAAGTATTGCCACCAGGGAAGCTCATATAAACCTTGTTGTCTAGGGTTCTTATTGGGAGTCAAGTCATGCAGGCATGGAACACCAACATCACTGACTTTAGCTATCCAGTCTCCAGCCCCTCCAGAGATCAAACTGATAAAGTATTGCCCAGAAATCCAGGTAAACAAAAATAGGCATTCACCATAAATCACATTGTTAGCATAAACTATCTGACAAGCACAAAGACCCTAGGCATATAAAGACAATCTTATCGTGAAGGATGCTTAGAGGTTTTCTCCCAGGAGCCAGTCAAGAGCCAGTTACTTCTTTGGAATGTGCAGAGTTTGAACAACACAAACCCTCTGAGCTAACCCTTTCCTGAACAATAAGCACATTATGAACAATTTTATGCCAATACATTCAACAACTTAGATGAAACAAATAAATATCTTGAAGGAAAAACTACCAAAATCACTCAAGAATAAATAATCTAAGTAGGCCTTTATCTATTAAAAAAATTCAATTTGTAGTTAAAAAGTTTCCCAAAAAGGAAAATTCAGATGGCTTCACTGGTAAATTCTACCAAGTATAGAAGGAAGAATTAATACCAATGCTACACAAGTCTTTCAGAAAATCAAGGAGAAGAAAACATTTCTCATTTGGTGAAACCAGTATTACCCTGACCCCAAAACAAGGGAAACATTACACAAAATTAAACTTTAGACCAATATCTCTCATGAATATATGCAAAAATTTTAGCCAATCAAATCCAATATACAAAAAGCATAATGTACTATACTACATCTAAGTAGAGTTTATCCCAGGATGCAAGATTGGTGTAACATTGGCCAGCTGATCAATGCAATTCACCATATTAAGAATCTGATAAAGAAAAATCATATTATCATGTCAATAGGCCCAGAAAACACATGCAAGAAAATCCATTATCTATTTCTGATAAAAACTCTTAGAAAACTAGGAATAGAAAGGACATCAACCTAATAAAGGACATCTACCAAAAAAACCTAAAGCTAGCACCACACTTAATGGTGAAAGACTTTATGCTTTTCCCCTAAGATCAGAAACAAGAAAAGATACCCAATCTCATTTTTCTATTCAACATTATACTGGTGGGTCTAGCCAGTGCAATAAGGCAAGAAAAGAAGAAAAGGCATGTAGATTAGAAGAAAGAAGTAAAACTGTCGTTTGCAGACAACATGATCATCCAGGTAGAAAATCCAATGAAATCTACTTTAAAAAATGCTGCTACAACTATTAAGTGTGTTGGGCTTCCCTGATGGCACAATGGTTAAGATTCTGCCTGCCAATGCAGGGGACACAGGTTCGAGCCCTGGTCCGGGAAGATCCCATGCTGCAGAGCAACTAAGCCCATGCACAACTACTGAAGCCCGTGTGCATAGAGCCCGTGCTCCATAACAAGAGAACCCATGACAATGAGAAGCCCACGCACCGCAACAAAGAGGAGCCCCCACTCACCGCAACTAGAGAAAGTCCATGTGCAGAAACGAAGACACAACACAGCCAAAAATAAAAACAAATAAATACAAAATTAAAAAAAAATAAAGTGTGTTTATCATGGTTGATCAACAAAAATTGATTTTATTTCTATATAGTAGACACAAAATATTAAAAATTGAATAAAATTGCTATTTACAATAGCATCATGTTATTAATTACTTACGGATAAATCTGATAGATGTGCAAGACATATATTGAAAATTATGGGATACTGCTGAAATGCTATTTTAAAGGCTTTATAAAATGGCATCTTCTTTTCAGCCTATTTTTTTAATAAATTTATTTATATTTTATTTATTTATTTTTGGCTGCGTTGGGTCTTGGTTGCTGCATGCAGTCTTTCTCTAGTTGTTGTGAGCGGAGGCTACTCTTCGTTGTAGTGCACAGGCTTCTCATTGTGGTGGTGGAGCATGGGCTCTAGGTGCGTTGGCTTCAGTAGGTGTGGCTCACGGGCTCTAGAACGCAGACTCAGTAGTTGTGGCACACGGGCTTAGTTGCTCCACAGCATGTGGGATCTTCCCAGATCAGGGATCAAACCCATGTCCCCTGCATTGGCAGGCAGATTCTTAACCACTGTGCCACCAGGGAAGTCCTTTTTAAGCCTATTTTTAATGTTTTTTATTTACTAAACCATGAGGCCATGGCTGCAACTAGCAATAAGTAACAAATGGGGTTCATAGAAACTCATACTGGAAAGGAATCTCAGAATATATAAGATGTGGAAATGTTTCAGTACTTAACTTTGAAAGGTTTCTTCTTTCAATATTTATGTGAGTGCTCAGTAAGTGTCAAACACTTATACACTGAGTAAATAAAAGATGCATCACCTGAACTTGTGGAGATATTAACTAGTAAAGGGAAACAGAAAATAAACAAATGCAAATAATTTAGGAGTTGTAATTAGCGCTAAGTGAAAATAATAAAGAACACAGAAATGTAAAAAACTGGGGTGCTATTTGGATAGAATAGGGTAGTCATTGAAGTCTAAGTGGACATTCAGGTCAAAACCTGAAGCAGAAAGAGCCAGCCAGATAAAGTAAAGATCATTACAGCCAAATGGAACAGGAGTTGGGAACGCCTTGGGTAGGGCAGTAGGGGATGCCAGGAGAGACTGGCATGTTTTAAACTCCAAAGAAAGCCAACTTGGCTGGAGTGTAGGGTATGTGGAATAAAGGGAAAGACAGCACAATGGTCATGTAAGAGGTAGGCAGGGATCGGATCATGCAGGCTCATGTAGGAACTGGGATTTTATTCAAAGGGCAATGGGAAGCTGTTTTACAGTTTTAGGCAGGCTATAGACATTAGATTTTTCTTTTCTAAAAAATTACTCTAGCTTCTCTGTTGGAGAATCAACTGGAGCCAATATAATAGTCTAAGTTGTCACAGATGGTCCCCTTTTGCTACAAACACAAAAATGCTGTACACTACACAACATGTTTTTATTTAAAAGAAAAAATACATCACAGAACTTAAAAGAAAGCAAAAAGAGATGTAGAAAGCAAATCCAAGGGGTACTCTACCTGAATGTGTGCTGGGGATTTGATTCCTAAACACATATGGAGACAAGATCACCGAAATAAAGTTCAGAGTGTAGAAACTCGTAAATTAATTTACAACTCCTAAATTAATTACCATGGTCCACATGGTAACAGAGGATTAGAGAAAACTCAGCCTACTGCTTTGTAAAAGCAGTAAGGAAGACTGTTATCTCTGAGTTTTATATATATATATGTGCATATATATATATATATATATTTTAAAGGGCATCTACAGATACTTGAGGCCTGTATCATACAGTGGGGGTTAGATCTAAATTTATATTACAAGTTTAAAAAATTACCTTAAATCTGGTTTAAAGCAAATGAAACTTCTAGGGACCAGCAAAACCAATCTGTAGTCTCTCAATCCAAGATATAAAGGGCTCTCACAGAACTTTTTTGAAGATAAACTCCCAATAAAATATACATTATTTGAAGAAACCAGTCACCATGAGGGAGAGCTAACAGAAACAACAAACAGTAGATTCAGAAGCTTGCAAATTGGAAATTATAACTTTATACAGATGTTGTCTTTTACTATAATCTTGCTCGTGCTTTGGTTCTCATCCAGGGTTAATGCAAAACTTTTTAAAATACCTTAATTTTCATCTCTATTATGATTACGACACTTCTTGAAATCTACCCAAAGTGAGCTAAAGAAAGTTTATGTGTAAAATTTAACATGGGGCATACAAGGTGGTTCATTTTTATTAGATGGAACTAGATAGCTGATGCCTGTAAATGGCAAACTGAATTAACTACCAGAATGTACCGAGCCCCATCTACTATTTTGAAGCTAGATTATCTGTATACTTTAACGTATTTAGTCTAGCTTCAAAAACTGGATGAATCTGGCTCCTCCAATCCTTTTGGATAGCATTTTTTTAAATGTTAGGAAAAATGAGTCCACGTTTAAAATGAAGAGTTTGTGCACACCTAAATTTAAGAAATCGCTTTTAAGCTTAAAGGTTACAAAGAGAATTCCAAATACCCTTCACCTTCTAATCACCTGTTTAAGCTTGAAATATTCATTCCAACTCTTTTCTTGGTGTAGTATTTTAGTTTTAGTCTACTTCTTTATTTCAATTTGTTTAAAAATATTGACACACTAAAACCAAAAG
This sequence comes from Lagenorhynchus albirostris, assembly GCF_949774975.1. Lineage (NCBI taxonomy): Eukaryota > Metazoa > Chordata > Mammalia > Artiodactyla > Delphinidae > Lagenorhynchus > Lagenorhynchus albirostris. The sequence continues at coordinate 58,515,842 of NC_083096.1, read as the reverse complement.
CCACACATGTGATTTTTAAATACAAGCCAAAATAACTCGTTTTAAAAATGCAAAACAGTGAAAAGAGAAACACGAAAAATTAAGTGGTCTCATTTAAATCATCCTGATCTATATGTACTTTGACAACGTTTGCATCTTTTAATCTCCAAAATCTTGCTTAAAATGAGAAAATGGAAGCCCAGAGTGGTAACGTGTTCAAGGTAGTACCAGAACATTGAAATCAGGACTCCAGGCGGGAGAAGCCTAGGAAGTGTTTTCCCATCCCCCCAGCGCCGACGTTTTTACATTGTCTTCTCTGAACATAAAAACAGAGGACAGATCATTTTTAAGAGGAGGGATTTAGACATCCCTTAGGAGAAAGGTTACAGATTAGCGAGAATCTTTCACAAAATCGAAGAACCAACTCCCAATCAACAGAAATCTAGGAGTCGCTACAGCCTGGGGGAGACCTGGCTACGCTGTTAAACGTGTCTTGTTCCTTTTCCACTATTATACCCCAGTCCTCTGAAATGATTCTTTATAATTAAAAGCCTAAATCTGAACATTCTTGAGTCAATTTGCGGGATGATTTCAGCGCAGTTTTGGAAGAAGCCACTACAAGCCACGCAGCAAAACCCTCCACCAACAACACGTAGAGTGCTCCGCCCCAGTAAATTGGAGGGCGCCAAGAGGCAGCTCTGTCCTCCCTTTTCCGCCACCGACTCGTAGTCACTTCCTCACTGCCTGTTTATCTCCACATTTATTTCCATTGCTATTTCCCCCTTTACCTCTTGAAGCGATAACCCAACAAGCATAGGAGACAGGGAGAAAGAGCAGCCAGGTCAGGGGAAATGAATGTCTGCGAGGCCACGATTTCTTCACGCAGTTTGTCCGGCACTGACGGAGAGAGCCTCGAAGAGAGCCGGGTCCTGCTGCAGGGGAGAGGGGGCCTTGCGTCCAGAGCTCGATGCGCTGATTGGTTGGTCAGCTGCGGCCGGGGAAGAACCCGGATGTGCCTGGGTAGCTGTGTTGGCAATTGGGGTTCTGAGGTTTGGGAGTTCTGGGCGCGCTGGCAAGTCGAGGCGGATGGCGCGGGGTTGGGCTGGCTTCTCTGAGGAGGAGCTGAGGCGACTAAAGCAGACTAAAGGTAAAGGGACGGGTCTGCACAGATTTAATTCTTAGGTCTGTTAAGGGGAAGGGGCGGGGTTGCAGTTTTTGAGGGGAAGGGGGCGGGGAAAAGGGTTATCTGTGTGAGGGGAAGGAGCTATAAGTGGGAGGAGAGGCTTGAGAGGGCGCCAGAAGTGGATGTGCTTGGAGCCACGGTTGGGGGAGGGAGGCAGGCACAGAGGACTGGGGTCTACTTTTAGAAAAGAGACTTCAGGCATTTATTTCAGGGATTTGACTTTTTCCGGTGAAAGGAAGGGGACTTGGGAGAGGAAGTGACCTGTTAGGGGGATTGCTGCATTGATCAGTGGTTGGAGGGTTGGGGTCTGAGTAAAGGAAGGAGAAGGGGCACACACCATATTAGGTTTGTGATGAATTTATAGAAGCAGGCAATGGTTGGGAAAAAGGATCACAGGGGTCTGAATAAATGCAAAAAATTGGTGCTTTTCATAAGACATCTGGAGTCTTGCTTTCACTTGCCAGGTGATTTTTGCAGTTCTTTCCAACTCTTGAGAGTCAGCAAACCAAAAGGGTCTTTGAGAAGATAGATGTGAAATATCTAGCTACCTATCTACGCCTCTGTCCATCCATCCATCCATATCTACTGACTTTAGTGTAAGCTAAAATTCTGTGCTTCCTTCTCCAGCTTTATAACGTAATCATTGAATGGACTTGTACTATTTTGTTATCTTTCAATGAAGAAATTAAGTTTGCTGATACTTTGTGAGAAACTCTTGGTAATATAAACGGTGCTTTGATTGTGGTTGAAATTTCGTAAAGTTCTGTACAGTGATCCTGGTGGTGCATACCTCTTCTGTAAGCTTACACCATTCTTGGTGCCATAACTTATACATTCTGGGAGAAAATTAAATAAGCTCTGCCATGCCTTTAATTAGAGTATGTGAGAAAACTGGATGTTTTCTCAGGTAAGCTTGTGCATTTTTAGCATGGTTGTGAAAATAATCTAGGGCTGACAAGTGGAAAAGGAAGTAAATTTGTAATGTAAGGCCAGTGTAGATTATGTAGATCGAGGAAATTTTGACTGGTCCAGAGACCTTTTAAAACTAAATCATAAAATTTACACTACAGTTTGTAATTAACTGACATTCCCATGTTCCGATGTATGGAGTACTAGTACCCCTGCTTCTGGTCTGACCAGAAGTTACGGGTATCAGCTTCTGCAATTAGGGATGCTGATATGAACAAGGCCTCATCCCTGCCTTCGAAGAGCTTATAGTCTAATGAGGAGACAAACTATAATATAATGTGATAGAAGATGTTGTACAAGAGCTTGCTACAGAATTAGCAGGAACTTTACTGTGCTGGTGGTTGGGTGGAGCTTGGCAAAATTTCACAGAAATTATGTGTTAGCAGAGGTGAGTTTGCCAGGGGAAAGAAGACTTAACGTAGAAGGCTAAATTAAACATTGGGTTCATTATGTGGAAGTAACGTTTCGTACGTTAAGGATCTTAACTTAAAGACCTATCATTTCAGTGAGAGGTTAGAGCATAAAGGTCAACTCACTAGTCTTTGATCACCTTAAGAAAACATCTCAGCATCTTTGTATACTCATAGCCAAACGCTGATTGGTATATAGAAGATCTCCCAGCTCTGCCTCTAAATCTTTTTGTCTTGAAGTTCTTATTTATAAGACTAGAACAGCTGAATCTTTAATTTTTAAGGCTCCTTCCAGCTGTTCTCCAGCCTTAAAAATATATTTAGGGCTTCCCTGGTGGCGCAGTGGTTGAGAGTCCGCCTGCCGATGCAGGGGACGCGGGTTCGTGCCCAGGTCCGGGAAGACACATGCCGCGGAATGGCTGGGCCCGTGAGCCATGGCCGCTGAGCCTGCGCGTCCGGAGCCTGTGCTCCGCAACGGCAGAGGCCACAACAGAGAGGCCCGTGTGCCGCAAAAAAAAAAAAAAAAATATATATATATATATATATGTATATATATATATTTAAATAACCTATGAAGATGGGGTTGGTTGCCAGCAAAAATAAAGACAAGACTACTCTAGAGAAACCCATATGGGCATTTGGGAAAGTCAAAAAGTTCTTAATAATCTTGTTTATATTGTTTATAATATTAAAAAGCTGGAAACAACCCAAGTGTTCATTAACAAGGGAGTGGATAAATAAATTGTGGTATAATCATCCACTGGGCTACTATACAGCTAGTGGGAATATATGAACTATAGTCACATGTATTAACATGTATAAATTTCATAAACTTAATATATGAAAGGAACAAATTGCAGAAGAATATATACAGTCTGATACCATGTATAGAAGTTCAAAATCATACAAAGCAGGTATATTCTTTTAGGAATATAGGAGATATATAAAGAAAATCAAAGGAATGAAACACAAAATTCAGGGTGGTGGGAAGAAGGCAAGGGAATATGAACAAGAAGAGGCAAATACACTTTCAGAAGTACTGAAAATTATGAAATCAGGTTAAGCCAATTTAAGCTGCAGTAACACATATCCCTAAAGTATCAGTTGTTTGAAATAATAAAGATCTCTTTTCCACTCTAGTTTCATGTCTTCCATGGGTTGACATGGTCACTACACACCATGATTTGGTATTGTCATAGGAGTTTCACCATGGCAGGAGAAGATTGAGAATTGAGCATTGGGAATGTGTCACTCCTACTTATGTTTCATTTAGCAAAAGTAAGTCATATGACTTGGAGGACAGGAAGTAAAATTATCTTGTGTGTTCCAAAAGAGGGGTAATGTGTCAGTCCTTGAACATCAGTTACGTCTACTGTAGTCATGTTTTATAAAACTGTGCTATGAGTTTTTATACTTCGTACAAGTTGGATGTGTATATGTAACAGAGACATACATCTTATTTAATGTATAGTTTATTTTGTAATGAAAAAAATTGTAAATAAACAGTGCTGTCAATTTCTAATTAAAGAAAATATTCACGAGTTCTTTTTTTTTAAATTTTATTTATTTTTGGCTGCATCGGGTCTTCGTTGCTGTGTGCGGGCTTCCTCTAGTTGTGGCACGCAGGGCCTACTCTTCATCATGGTGCACGGACTTCTCATTGTGGTGGCTTCTCTTGTTGCAGAGCACGGGCTCTAGGCGTGCAGGATTCAGTAGTTGCAGCACATGGGCTCAGTAGTTGTGGCATGAGGCTCTCTAGTTGTGGAGAGCAGGCTCAGTAGTTGTGGCACACTATCTTAGTTGTTCCATGGCATGTGGGATCTTCCTGGGCCAGGGATCGAACCTATGTCCCCTGCATTGGCAGGCAGATTCTTAACCACTGTGTCCCAAGGGAAATCCTGAGTTCTTTCTTCTAGATACTAGTTCTTTGCCAGTTCAATTATGAATATCTTCTCACAGTATGTAATTTATCTTTTAACTTTTATCTTTTAATGAAGAAAGTATTTAATTTTAATATGGACAAATTTGTTAGTTCTTCTTTTATAGCCAACGTTTTCTGTATTTTAAGAAATTAGCACCCTACTATAAGTTCTAAAAGATATTAATCCCTATTTTCAATTAAAAGTTTTTAAAAATCGTTTTTATTATAAGCTGTAGCAGATTCAAAACATTGCATAAAGAAATGTGTTTCTGATGTGTTTTAAAGTGTTGATTTGACATTTAAGTCCTTAATCCATTTGGTGAGTGTTTTGTTTGTTTTTATATGGTATGAAGGATAGAGCTGATTTCATCTTTTCCATATAGATAACCAGTTTTCTCCCGGGTTCATTTATTGAAGAGATCCCACCTTTTGTTGTTGATCTGCTGTGCTACCTCTGTTGTATACCAGTGCTTCAAACATGTATGAGCTTGTTTCTCTGTTCTTTATTCTCATCCATTGGTCGCTTATCTATTCCTGCACTGATACCACAGTGTTTTAAAGTTTTGCAATATTCCTGATAGCTAGTAGTCTAGTCCCCTTGTTCTTTTTCTTTGCAAGTTTCCTTGCTATTCTTGAACTTTTACCCCTTCATATAAAAATTTTGTGATTTTACCAAATTTCATGGAAAACCCAGTTGAAATTTTTATTGGAATTGCATTGAGTCTTTAGATCAATTTGGGGAGGTTTCACATTTTCACATTGTGAACACTACCACTAACACAGTATGTGTCTTCATTTATTTAGGTCTTCTTTAATATCTTCTAATAAAATTTTAGAATTTTTCCTGTAGAGGTTTTGAACACCCTCTTGCTAGATTTGTTCCTAGATACTTGATAATTTCTAGTATTGAAATATCTTCTCTTTAATTATATTTTCCAATTGCTGCTGACATATGAAGAATACAAACAAGCCAAAAGAAAAATCAACAAAAGATATGAATATATATTTCTTAGTAAAGGAAATATGAAGAGATGCTTATCACCGTCAACAATCAGAATTACAAATCAGGACCACAGTGAGATACTACTTCATACCCATTTGATTGACAAAAATCAAAGTTTGATACTATTATATATTGAAGAGAAAGTGCATCCACAGGATCTTATACGTTGCCAGAGGGAATGCACTTTGGAAAGCAACTTGACGTTTCTCCTAAAGTTATACTTTATGACACAACAGTTCTTAGATGGTATCTAAGGTAAATTCTTGTACCTATACAAGAGGAGACATTAAAATTAAATTAGCATTAAAATTGAATGGCTAAAGCAACATGAACAATATGGATGAATATTGGCAATATCATATTAAGTTAAAGATTACATCCACCATGACACCCTTTATATAAAGTTAAAGCAAAATAAAATTTTAAATATTTGTAGATGCAGTATGACATAAAAAGCAAAGGAAGGGAATGATCAACACATGATTCAAATGATGGTTGTCTTGGTAGGAGAAAGTAGAGCTTAAACTCAGCCTCTTGGATTGATTTAACCCAGAAATGTGTTTGTCTTTCTATTTTTCCTTTTTAGGGTTATCTAATCTTTAAATTTCTTTTTAAATTAATAGTGTGAAAATACTCCTAGTTCACTTCTCTTCCCAGTATATTCCTATTGCCGTTGTTTTTGGATCAGACCAAGTGCTAGTTCAGCATTGAATTGTGAGCAGAAGTGTTATGTCACTCCTGGGTCAGAGCAATTAATTGCTGAACCAGGACCTTCCTGAGCTCTCTTCTCACCTGCCATGGGGGCTAGCAACACTAAATGGCTGTGCAGTCGGCCTGGTGCCCTAAGAGACTGATTAGCAGAAAGATGCTGCTGGCCTTCAGTTGGCACGTGGCATTAATGAGAAATAAACCTTTGTTGTTTAAAACCACAAAGATTCCAGGGTTCTTTGCCTCTACAGCATAACCTAGATTTTCTTGATTGATGCAATTCCCTATATTTTACATAAAAATCTGAATTTTTCTGGTGAAAAATCAAAATGTCTGATAACACTGACCTAAATTTTTTAGTGACAGCTGCCATTTTTAATGGCTAGAGGTGGCTGTGGATCGCCCCCTTTAAACTGTGCTTGTGCTCCCAGTTTACCACAGTCTTCTGGATACTTGCAGCCCCCAATATAAGTATGTAAAACAGTATGTTCCCTTTTTTTCCAGTTCTTCCTAAAAAACCTAATTTTTTTAAGAGCAGTTTTAGGTTCATGGCAAAATTATGAGGAAGATACAGAGGTTTCCCATTTACTCCCTGCCCCCACATGTACATAGCCACCCCCATTATCAACATCTTCCACCAGAGTGGCACATTCATTATAACCTACATTGACCCATCATTATCACGCAAGTCTATAGTTTACGTTAGGGTTCACTCTTGGTGTTGTACATGCTATGGGTTTGGACAAATGCATAATGTCATGTATCTGTCACAGTATACGGAGTATTTTCACTGCCCTAAACATCCTCTTTTCTCTGCCTATTCATCCCTTCTCTCCTCAGTCCTTAGCAGTCACTGATCTTTTTACTGTTTCCATAGTTTTGCCTTTTCCAGAACGTCATATAGTTGGAATCATACAGTATATAGCCTCTTCAGATTGTTTTCTCTCACTTAGTAGTATGCAGTTAAGGTTCCTCCATGCTCTATGTGGCTTGACAGCTTATTTCTTTTATTTTTAACATTGAATAATATTCCATTGTCTGTGTGTACCACAGTTTATCCATTCACCTACTGAAGGACATCTTGGTTGCTTCCAGGTTTTGGCAATTATGAGTAAAGTTTCTGTAAACATCCATGTTCAGGTTTTCATGTGGACATGAGTTTTTATTGCCTTTAAAATACCAATGAGGGGCTTCCCTGGTGGCGCAGTGGTTGAGAGTCCGCCTGCCGATGCAGGGGACACGGGTTCGTGCCCCGGTCCGGGAAGATCCCACGTGTCGCGGAGCGGCTGGGCCCGTGAGCCGTGGCTGCTGAGCCTGCGCGTCTGGAGCCTGTGCTCCACAACGGGAGAGGCCACAACAGTGAGAGGCCCGCATACCGCCAAAAAAAAAATAATAAAATAATAAAATAAAATAAAATACCGGTGAGCACGATTGCTATATCCTATGGTAAGAGTATGTTTAGTTTTTTGTGTTTTTTTGGTTTTGTTTTTTTTTTTTGCAGTATGCGGGCCTCTCACTGTTGCGGCCTCTCCCGTTGCGGAGCACAGGCTCCGGACATGCAGGCTTAGCGGCCATGGCTCACGGGTCTAGCCCCTCCGCGGCATGTGGGATCTTTCCGGACCGGGGCACGAACCCGTGTCCCCTGTATCGGTAGGCGGACTCTCAACCACTGCGCCACCAGGGAAGCCCAAGTATGTTTAGTTTTGTGAGAAACTACCAAACTGTCTTCCAAAGTGACTACCATTTTGCATTCACACCAACAACGAAAGAGTTCTGGTTGCTCCACAACCTCACCAGCATTTGGTGTTGTCAGTGTTATAGATTTTTGGCCATTCTAATAGTTGTGTAGTGGTATCTTGTTTTAATTTTCATTTCCCTGATGGCATGTGATTTGGAATCTTTTCATATGCATATTTGCTGTATGTATATCTTCTTTGGTGACAAGGTGTCTGTTAAAGGTCTTTGGCCCATTTTTTAATCAGGTTGTTTTCTTGCTATTGAGTTTTTAGAGTTTTTTTGTATATTTTAGATAACAGTCCTTTTTTATCAGATGTGTCTGTTGCAAATGTTTTCTCCCAGTTTGTGACTTGTCTTCTCATTCCTTTGACATTGTCTTCCACAGAGCAGAAGTTTTTAATTTTAATGACATTCAGTTTATCAGTTATCTCTTTTATGAATAGTGCCTTTTGGTGTTATATCTAAAAAGTCATTGCTGTGCCTGAGATCATCTAGATTTTCTCCTGTGTTGTCTTCTAGGACTTTTATAGTTTGGAGTTTTGCATTAGGTCTATAATCCATTTTGAGTGAAAGGCATAAGGTCTGTGTCTAGATTTATTTATTTTTTGCTTGAGGATGTCCAGTTGTTCCAGCCCAGTTGTTGAAAAGAATATTTTTATTCCATTGTATTGCCTTTGCACCCTTGCCAAAGATCAGTTGACTGTATTAATATGGGCTCTGGGCTCTCTGTTCTATTCCATTGATCTCTATTCTATTCTTCTGCTGATACCCACTGTAGCTTTATAGTAAGCATTAAAGTCAAGTAGTGCCAGTCCAGCTTTGTTCTTCAATATTATGTTGGTTATTTTGGGTCTTTTGCCTCTCTATATAAACTTGAGAATCATTTTGTCAATATCCATAAAATAACTTGCTGGGATTTTGATTGGTATTGTGGTGAATCTATAGATCAAGTTAGGATGAACTGACATTGACATCTTGACAATGCTAAGTCTTCTTACCAATGAATATGGGATATCTCTCCATTTATTTAGTTCCCTGATTTCATTCGAGTTTTGTAGTTTTCCTCACAGATCTTCTACATATTTTGTTAGATCTATACCTAAGTAATTCTTTTTTTTTTGAGTGCTAATGTAAACGTTACTGTGTTTTTTATATCAAATTCCACTTGTTCATTGCTGCTAGGAAAGTAATTGATTTTTGTATATTAATCTTGTATTCTGTAACCTTGCTATAATGACTTATTAGTTCCAAGAGGTTTTTTGTCATATGTTTAATCCTTAAGTGACCTGATTTGTTGTTTGGGAGTTTAAAAGTTAGCATTTTTAATCTCATAGGTAGGTTCTGTGAAAATGCAAAATAAAATGGAAGCTACATTACTGACTTTCAGAGGGATATTAATAATTCAGCTAACAAGTGTAACTGAAAGGTAAGCAGGCTCAGTGACATTTTCTGATGGTGTGAATAAAGATCAGTAGCCAAGAATAAGTTTCTGTTGCAAGATGTAGGACTCTACTTTGTGTTTCTGTCTAAAGTCAACAATAACATTTTACTTTTGATTGTATGTCTTTGAAAATATTTTCTTTAATTCTTACACCAACTCCATGAGATAAGTAGAGCAAGTAAATTTTCAACCAGTTTGACAGGTGAAGAAACTGAGGTATGGAATAATTAATTGACTTGCCTAAGGTTACTGAGGTGTGGAGAAAAGCAACACCAGAACTTTGACTCCAAAGCTTTTAACTCTCCTTTGGGAAATTTAAATATTAAGCTTATGTTGTTTCAAAGGTCAATATGCAGGATTTAAAAAACACACTTAGTTCATTTATTAGAACTTATCATAGTTTCATTTCTCAGGCATTTTGTAAAGAATATCTCTTACAGATCTTATGTAGTATAGTATGAATGTGAGTCAAGATTCTCCAGTTGTCTGACCTACAAGGTTAACACTGATATGGACAATCCAGAAAGTACAATAGAAGTGTTATCATTTAGTTTGTAATGCTTTTAAGAAAAATTTCTCCCGATTGTTTTATCTTCCTCTATTGCTTTGCTCAGGCTGCTATTAAAATTAACTTGCATACATTGATTAAAGGCTAACTACACTCTGGGGAACACAGCCCTGGACTGTTTGGAAGATGAAAGAAAACAATTTAGGGTTAACTAGCATTCCTAAAATTAAGAGACTTCATTCAGCTCTACTTTGTGTATCATGTCTACCTATGTATCAAATTACCCTAAGATCTGTTAAAATTTAAGAAAGGTGAAGCCTATCTGAAAACAACCACCGTTTTATTTCAGAAGAACAGACAGAACCATAAATCAAATTAAGACATATCAGAGAATTCATTTGTCTACCTACTTTGGTCATATTAGATTCTTTTGGCAGTTAGCAAATCAAGTTGAAACCTTGCTTTGTATTCTAAGGCCTAACTCACAGACAAATGGACTTCCTCAAAGATAATTGAGAACTAAGGAAGTTTTTGTTAAATATTAACGGTATGATCGGAGCACTGTCAAAACTCTGCAAGAAGATGGCTGTTTTTCTCTGGGATTTTAAGAAAGAGAAGGGGAGAAAAACCCTGCAAAATTATCAGAGTTTAATGTTAATGCTTTATTTTCTTAGAGAAATTATAATTATTTGCTGCTCACACAAAGGAATTTTTCTCCATTCTCTTTTTTATATAGATCCATTTGAACCACAGCGGCGTCTTCTCCCTGTGAAGAAAAGTCGACAACAACTTCAGCGAGAAAAAGCCCTTCAAGAGCAAAGCCAAAAACTTGGACTTCAAGATGGATCAACCTCATTACCTCCAGAGCAGCTGCTTTCTGCACCAAAACAAAGATTTAATACTCAAAGACCATGTTCTTCTCCCCCCACTCCCCCCACACTCACCTCTCCTATTGGTGATGGAAAACCACAGGGTATTGAAAGTCAACCAGGGGAACTAGGACTTAAGAATTCCCATGAAGGTCACAAAAATGCTGAGGTTCTACCTCCAAAACCAGATTGCAAATTGGGAAAAAAGAAAGTGGAATTGTTAGTAAGTCTGTATATCCATGAGACTTTTTTCCATTTTAACGTTTTTTTCCCATTGGGCTTTGAAGAAATGCGTTTTGTTTGTTTTATATTCTAACGTAGAAATGTAATGAATAAACTATTGAAAAATAGCTACCACCTAAATATAAGTAGCAGTGTTACACACTTATGTTTTATGTTATTTAGTCTTTACAATAGTCTTACAATGCACGTTCATTATTTTCACTTTATAGATGAGATATCTTGGACTCAAAGATACTGTATTCCCAAAGTGAATACACCACTAATAAGTAACAGAGTTGGGGTTCACATACAGGACTCTCTGGATCCAGAGTCTATGCCCTTTACACTCACCAGAACCAGTTCTTATATGCATGGTACTCCTCCCCAAATTGAACCCATTCTTTCAACTTCCAGATTGCATCTCCATTGGCCCAGAAAAGGGTACTTCTGAAGAGACGTGAAGGGATGGTCAAAGGAAAAAGTATTGGAAATTGAGAGGACTAATTAAATAATTCAGCTGCATCATTAGATTTCTTTTTTTAATGTGTTTGTATTAGAAACCACCTGCAGAATTTGGTTTAGCCACATTTTTGTGGAAATTACCATTCTATGACTTGTGAATTCTTATAATCAGAATTTTTTTTATTATATAGTTTATGTTTGAATATCCACTCTTTATTTCCTCCTGATTTATCACTCACAGGGAAGAAAGAATGGTATTTGTTTCTTTTTTCCATTTTCTGAGTCTTTCTTTTTCAAAGTGTCTTATGTTTTTTCTAATCTCACCTATTTTTCCAATCTCTGCTAATCCAGATTCTGTACTGAGTTTTAAGTGTTTCCTGCCCACCAGGGGTTTACAGCCTAGAAATCATTTTGGCAAGAGACAGAAAGCCACATGAAGTATGAGACCCAAATTAAACAGATGCATACTTTTAATGTCTTAAGTGTAGTTTACCAGCAAAGTCCTGAGACAAGTTGTTGCGGGGGTGTGTAAATTGAGCTGGAGAATTTAGACTGAATGTCATTAGGAAAATTATTCTCTTTTTAGGTACTTGAGAAAATATTCATAGAAGACATGTAATCTCAGGAACTGTTGTTAAAACGGAGAAATTCTGAGGCTCTAAGGGGGGAAAGGAAAAGTATATACTAGAGAAGGTCAGAGATGACATTTCACTTTTCTGAAAGAGGCACAAGATAAGCCAGAAAATAGAGAATTAAGGAAGTGAAAAGGACTTGGAAGCAGAAGATGCTTGCCTAGTGAGTTCCTTGATGCTGTAATACCCCACCAAGACCCCTGAAGGAGAGATGCCCTGATAAAAATAATGGTTAGAGAAAATCCAGGTGTCACTGTTGAACACCATTTGGGTGCTGGGTGAGCTGGAACTAAGGTATCTGGGGAGGAGGTACCTGCAGGTAGTAAAAATGAGAAAGGACCAATGCCAGCACTAAGGTGGAGGCTGTAGGAATGGAGAGAAAAGGATAATTTTGCAAGTGGTTACTAGGTCTGGGAATAGAGATTTTTGATATAATGGCTGTGAGAAATGACAGTAATAGGAGCAAATAGCTTTGTCATTACCTTGTTTAATTTGAGTTGATATTAAGTTCATGAATTTACAGGAAATTTTAATATATTTCTTTTAGAATTGGAAAGATGGGAAGACAATTCATGTTTTCAGATCTTTGGAGTTTTTCTTTAGCCCAACATTCAAGTCTTAGTTCATAGTGTTTCACTCTGTTTAAAATGTTTAAGAGCTAGAAAGAAGTGAGCAAATTGTAAGAGAATGTATGAAATAAACATTGGTTACTGTGCTAAGGGTTATTACATGGTGAAGATGTGTATTATAGAAAACTATAAAAGATATGAAGTTAGTTACAGAACAACTTATTTTGCTTTCTATTTTGCATATAACACATGATTAACTTAAACAAGTTTCTTTGTACTCCAAAAAAATGCCATAGTACTCTGGCTTCCAGTTTGGGTTCCTAGGTTATATATGTATAATGGATTTCAAAGGGCCAATTTATATAAGCCTTCTTTACTTCAAATAATAGTCTTTGTTCCTATTAGAACAAAATAATGAGCTACAGACGGGTTCCTTTTAAGAGGACTTTTTTTTTTTTTTTTGCGGTACGCAGGCCTCTCACCGTTGTGGCCTCTCCCATTGCGGAGCACAGGCTCCGGACACGCAGGCTCAGCGGCCATGGCTCACGGGCCTAGCCGCTCCGCGGCATGTGGGATCTTCCCGGACCTGGGCACGAACCTGTGTCCCCTGCATCGGCAGGCAGACTCTCAACCACTGTGCCACCAGGGAAGCCCTAAGAGGACTTTTGAAAGAAAATATATATAATCTGGTTGATTAAATTTTATACTTAGGAACTGAGACTGGTAAGGTGGAGCAGGGTTTCAGAAACTCATTTTTATACTTTTGCTCCCTAGGCAAGAAAAATCTCGTTGGGAAGTCCTCCAACAAGAACAACGGCTAATGGAAGAGAAAAATAAACGTAAGAAAGCTCTTTTGGCTAAAGCTATTGCAGAAAGGTGAGGCACCTGAACCAGGAGAGCTTGTTTGTAATCTGTAATTAGTTTTGTCATGTTTTATATTTATTTTCCTATGTCTGTTCTAATAAATGGCGTTTTCTCTACAACCATTACTTTTAAGACCTACTAAACAAATTATGCTTTACAAATGATACTGAAATTACAGTCTTAATTTATTAAGGAGGGCTTTTTAAGCATAGATTATAATGTATTTATGAATACAGGGGCAATTAAAACTTAAGGATCATCATCAGTGTTTTTAGTTTTAACCATCTACACATTCATAAGGGAGCAGTAAATAGCTATCAACATAAGTAAATTAGCAACAAATGCAGGTTTTAATTTTCACAATAGGCCTTAATCATCTGACATGTGGAGGAATAAGATTATTCCACATAAGTGACTTATACACCCACAAATCCTAATTGTATTTCCTATGGCCATTTTTCTTAAATAATGTATCCTGCCCCCACTGATAAAAGGTACATGATATAATTTAACTTTTTATCCTTGACTGTGGGTCACCATTATGAGCATTGTCCCATACTGTATACAATTCAGTTTTTCTCTCACCTTCCAGAGTAAGCTTGTCAGCGATCCCTTTTCCTTTACTGCACTGTACAAGCCTTGAACAGCAACATTCCTATTTGAGCCACTTTTCCCATCCCTCACCCACTCTTCCCTCTTTGTAGTTTCTAGTGTGCTGTGGCCTTAGGAAACCAAGCTCAGTCAATAAAGCAATGATTGAGAATAGTGAAAACTAAATGCAAGCAAGTATTCAGAGGCATTTTCTTTTTAGATCTCCAGAAAAGTTTGGCACAACTATTACTCATTAAAGCTGGTGTGTGTGTCAGGGGGAGAGGAAGGAATAGGGATGGAGAGAAAGGCACGTGAGTATAAGAGTAATTCAGGATTTTATCTGCCAAAGGGATGTATGTATTTGAAAATAATGATTTTTTTTTTCTTACTGGTACACCTTGATCTTTCATGAAGCAACTTACTGAACTTATGTTTTAAGAAGAAAAACAATGTGATTATTGAAACATGATTATTGAAAAGCATTTTAGTAGTCTTCAGTTTGGAAGAGGTTGGGGAGGCTGTTTACTCGGGATTTTACAAAAAGATTCACAGGCTCGGCACTTACTCTTCTCTACGTGCTTTTGATTTAAGACAGAAAGTATTACTGTAGACAGAAGTGTAAGGAAATATAACCTGATTAGATTATTACTAAATGGGTAGTGAATCACTTGAAGTAAAAAGATCACGTGGTTAACTTTTGTAGGCAGAAAATAAGGGTAAATGCATAATGGAGTAGAAATCAGGAGAATGTAAGTTGCAGTATAGTGGTTTTATTGGGAGTTTTATTCTCCTGTGAGAATGTGTATGAAATTTCAAAATGAGTGGAATTGTGATTAAAGGTTGGCTTTTGTATTTGTTTATTCTGTTTCTTAAGTAGATGATGTACTTGGGGTTGGAGAGAAGGCTGAGGTTGCTTCTAAACAAAGGAACAAAAAGAGTGTTTGGTTTTGAGCCCCAGAAAGAAGAATTTTGAGGACCTGTAGTTTTCCTAAGGAAGAGGAATCAAAGAAGTTTGGGGAAATGAATCTTAAGAAAATTAAAACCGATTGACATATACATGCTACTATATATAAAATAGATAACTAATAAGAACCTACGGTATGGCACAGGGAACTCTACTCAATACTCTGTAATGGCCTATATGGGAAAAGAATCTAAAAAAGAGTGAATATATGTATATGTATAACTGATTCACTTTGCTGTATATCTGAAAGTAACACAACATTGTAAATCAACTATACCCCAATAAAAATTATTTTAAAAAATAATAAAACCAAATAGATGTTCTCAGACTTATAAAGGAATGGTGTTTAATGTAGGCAGCTGTTCTTGGCGTCCACTAAGTATCAGACAAATGAAAGTAGGCTTAGCAAGAAGAGTTTAAGGCTGGAATTTGGAAAGCTGTGTTCAGTATTCCAGCATATCCAGTTCTCTATACAGATACATCCTTTTAGTGCTTATTCTCATCCTTATGGAATGAATATAGGCCTATGAGTGAACTCTCTATTGGTATTTTTTTTAATTACTTTTTTTCCTTGTGTATAAAAAAGTATGTACTAATATATAATTTGGCCTAATAAGGAGGAAAAGTGCAAATGCAGTTTTAGAGATATACCAAAATGTTACCAGCATTTGTTTTATCTCAGTTTTTCTAGTTTTTTTTTTTAATTCTTAAAACTTACACATTATAATCATATTGTATATACAGTAGCTTGCTTTTTTCACTTATATTGTGTATGGATACATGATTTTAAAATGTTTTTATTTTTCCACTCATATTCCTCATTTTATAGATCTAAAAGAACTCAGGCAGAAACCATGAAACTAAAGAGGATCCAGAAGGAGTTACAGGCTTTAGATGACATGGTGTCAGCTGACATTGGGATCCTCAGGAACCGGATTGATCAGGCCAGCCTTGACTATTCATATGCTTGGTAAGTTGGGGAAATGGAACTCTGAACAAGGAGTTTAATTTAGTTAACGTTTATTGCTGGCTAGGCCAGGGCATTTATATATATCATCATTAAGCCTCATAATGACCCTATTAGGCGCTGTATTTATTCCAGTTTTATACTAAATCAAGTATCTCCTTTTTGAAGTCTTCCTTAACTCTGCCCTACCCATTAACCTTGTTTATATCCCTGTTAGAGCATTTCTTGCATTATTTATTTACATTTTAGTCTTTCCTGCTAAACCATCAGCTGTTTAATATTTGAGACTCTTTAAATGTCTAAATGACTTGCCCCAGAACTCTATATATTATTCTGACACCAAGTCTGTGCTCTTTCTTTTAGAAATTTTGATTATGTGAGATGGTATAGGGACTAGCCTATTTCTCATTTCAGTTTTCATCAAAGAAAGGAGATCTAGTTTATTTTTTAAAACCTTTGAGTATTTGAAAGAAAATACCACTCTGTCTTGAAAGCTTGAAGTTTTTTCTTTTTTTTTTTGCAATTATACTGTATATTAAAATGGCTTGCTATCATGTGTTTCCTTGGTTTTAATGATTGGCATTTTTTTAAAGAGAAAAAATCATCATTGCATATTCTCAAAACAAACTAACACATGTAAAGAATTACATGAGCTTTGCAAACAGATAAAAGCAAAAAATTAAGCCCAATTTCAGGGTTATCAGTCCTTTCAACATTGCTTTAATCATCCTGGATTGTCTTTTTTCACAAGGGAATGCTGTGTTAATGACTCGGTTTTGCATCTTTCTCTGTAACACTAGAAATCAATCAGAGTGCCGCATTAGTCCAGGGTAAACCACAGCATCAGAATGTTTATGTAACAATTTAATAAAGCAGAAATGCTTGATTGTGGTTTTTAATTCACTGTTTATTGTTTAAGAAAGAGGTTTGTGGTGTCCTTGTGATTTTTGTAATTGTTGTTTGACCACATGCTCTTAGACCTAATGGGTTGCTTTTATTAATTAACTGTGTAAATTAATGCCATCAGTAGCTGATAACTGGTGGTTCCATTTCTGTTAATAAGGTCATTAAGGAGCTAACCAAGATTTTATTAAGATTAAACTAAGCGTAGATTTTTAGCACATTTTATTCTCTGTAACAAGTTTGCCAGAGGAACATTTTTATGCCTTTGTAGCTCCTTAAATGAATAATTCTGATTATTCTGGATATCTCCACAGAAAAATCATTTGATCGTGTTTTAATTCAGTCCTAGGGGAGGCTGAAGAGGATGCCTTTGTACATTGAAAATTATATAAGAAATGTCATAGTTTAAGCCTTCTGAGAACCACAAAGAAGGTGGGATTCTGGTTAAAAGAGAAGACATCCCATAGTATATGAATATTTTTAATGATATTTTAGTACACTTTTATATAGTAAAAAGATTTTATATGGTAAATTTTTACATCTCTTAAGCTAAAGATGACAGCTTATCATGATACTAGTATTGACATAGATGTATGTGAGTATCCTTATCGTATGTGTGAGGTTATTTTTAAAAACATAAGCTCTTGAGTTAAGTCAAAGAGAAGCCACTGACAATTTAGACTAGAACCAGGGTTGTATCTTGTTCATGCATAAGATTAAGATAGTATTTTCTAAATTTACATCTGTGGTTATTAAGAAAGTATAGATTGGTGATATAGTATTATGGTCTAGATTTCTACTAGAAGGTAATCCGCAGGGCAGTTTCTGTGGTTCTGTGGGAGATTTCCTTGATTTTTTTTTTTTTTAATAAAAACATTGTAGTTCTGTAGTGGCTGGCATGGTGCTGTGTCCACAAAATGTTCTTGTATACGAATAGGCCAGAATTCATCCTAAAATTGGTTTCTGTAGAGCAGTGTCAGGGTATCCACCTCTGAGGAGATGGTACTTGGAGTGTCCCAGCGGAGAGAGTTGTCACTGCTGCTGCTCTTCACAGCTGTGATTACAGTGCTGCCATGTGCTGCGCAGGCAGCTTGTACAACTAGAGTGCCTGCCTGTAGAACATTTCTTTAACCCTCAGTATACCAGGAAAAACAATGATCACCATTTGCCATCAATGTTTAATAGACGCTCCCATACGCACATGCACACATACACGTGTAAACATATATACATAAATATTTTAAGTCATTTTATGAATAATTTAAAGAAGTAAGAATAAAGGATTGTGGAAAACACCTTGGTTAAAAAATTTTGTATCAAGTAATGTTTGACTGCAAACATTATAAAAAGCTAAAAGAATATCGTTATATCCTTTCAGCCACACAGGATGGTCCAGGTACTTGTAAAATATTGTATGATAAAATTCTTCCTCTTGAAATTATTAACTCTCGGAGAATAACGTATTTCCTTTCTATCCTCAGAAATATATTTTTCACTCATTGATTCTTGAGTTTGAGAAAATTCATCTAAGATGTGTTTTTCTGAAGACTCATACTCTGAGATTTCACTTACATGGTCAGTTTCACCATCTAGAATCTAGCCTGTCTCTGCATTTATATTGATTTGCTAGGGCTACCATAACAAATTACCAAAAACTGGGTAGCTCAAAACAACAAAAATTTATTCTCTTATGCTTTTGGAAACCAGAAGTCTGAAATCAAGGTGTCAATGGGGTTGTTATTCCTTCAGAGACTCTAGGGAAGAATACATTCCTTGCCTATTCCAGCTTCTTCTGGTGGCTGGAGACATTCCTTGGCTTGTGGCCACACTACTCAGTTCTGGGTCTCCATAGTCTCATTGATTCCTCCTGTTTTCTCTCAAAAGTTTCTCTGCCTTTTTCTTAAAAGGATACATGTGATTGTATTTAGGGCCCAGCTGGATAGTCCAGAATAGACTCCTCTCAAAATCTTTAACTTAGTCACATCTTTTGCCATTTAAGGAAATGTTCACAGGTTCTTAGGATTAAGAAATGACTATCTTTCGGGGCCGGGGTGGGGTGGTCATTTTTTAGCTTCCACAACATGCATCTTTTGATTTGTCTAATAACTGCAAAATGTCTTCATCTGTCAATTTTCTTTGTCATTCTGGGTAGAAAACGAAAAGTAATAATTCTCATCTGAACAGTGAAAGCTAAGAGCAGATTACAAGTGTGCTATTTCCAGTCTTCTTTTATACCTTATTTAAAGGTGATGTAATACTTTGGCAAAACAGTAAGGAAACTAAGCGATGATGATTTATTTCATTATAGTATCATCCTTTTGGGTCATTCCATCATTCTCTGTTTTCTTATTATTTTAATTTTTTTAGCATA
Source organism: Lagenorhynchus albirostris (assembly GCF_949774975.1). NCBI lineage: Eukaryota > Metazoa > Chordata > Mammalia > Artiodactyla > Delphinidae > Lagenorhynchus > Lagenorhynchus albirostris. The sequence continues at coordinate 58,496,569 of NC_083096.1, read as the reverse complement.
AATGTGAATAATTGATGAGTAATGAGTAAATAATTCCTAGGGTGATGAAACGGCAAAATGTTTCAAGATACAGGAAAAAATATATTTCAACAATCCCATAATATATCTTAGGTTTATAAAAGTGGACCCATATAGTAATTGCAAACTATAATTAAAGTCTATTTTTCAAAATATAAGTAAATTTTCTCTTTGTTCTCTGGAACACTTCTAAGAAAGGATAAAAATAATGATATTTTGATCCTTACAAATAGAACTGCTCAGGAAAGAAACTGAAGAACTAAGTATTTCATTGGAACCTAATGACATGCCAAGGGTTAATGGTGTTTTAAAAAAATTTCAGGGAACCAAAACCAAGAGACAGTTTCTAGAATCCTTTAAATAAGATTCATTAAATCATTCAGCATTCCTTTAAAATAATAAAACAATTCTATAATTACATTTCCAGTTCAATTTGTCTTACTGTGTTATGTATAATGCTCTTATTATTCTGTTCCAAAGTATGTCTTCATACTCTGATTTGGTATTATCCCCCTGACCCCCAGACTCATAGTGCAGTTTGTGAAACTAATCAATATTTTGCACATAAATCACTCTGTAAAAAATATATATATATACGTGTTTCTGGCCAGAAGGACTTTAAATAAATAAACAAAATGCAGAATCTTCAGTGATTTATCCAGGGTGAAAGATCATTGGAAACCTAGGGACCTATTTGCAAATTTTAATTTCAATTCAGCATTCATGAGCCCAGTCAGTAAATCTTTACTAACTGACTTTGGCTGAGGGAGACCACAGATTTGCAGAGAAGGGAGGTTTGAGCTGGGGGGAGAGACAAGATATGTATACCTGTAGAGAATGTTGTCAGAGCTCTTAAGCTGGATGAAAGAACATTCATAAACAGGATATGTTATAAAGTATGGAAATAAGGGATCCAGATACCCAACACAGCTCCTTTACAACAATTCTTTTAACATAGGGGTGATTGAAAAACATCTAGTCCTCATTCTTATATTTACTAGATGACAGTAAAAAAATGAAATATGAGAAATGAACATAATATAAATAAGTTTTCAAATATAAACACCAAGTCCTTAAATTGTACATAATTTTAATTTTAGATACATGTTTAGTGGTATACTAACAGTGCTTTTTTATTCTGGTGCTCTGAAGAAGTAGTTCTGTTTCTTGAATGCCTACCAGGCACTGGGCTAGACACTTGCCCTGTTTATTGTGTTTAATGCTTAATTAACACTCCTATGAGATGTTATTATCATCACCATTCTACAGATAAACCAAGACTTAGTTCAAGAAACCACCCCTGGTCACCATACTGGAATTTTCAGTCACTGCATGCCTTTTCTCCAGCCTCTTCCACAGGAACCTGGCTGTGTTTTGTATTCATGATATTGAGCCTGGGACACACCTGATAAGAACAAAGATGGGAACTCCAGAACATTTAATCCATAGACTAAACTGGGGTGCATGGCATGGCCTGGCACTAAGAGTTCTGTTTAAACTGATACGAGTCAAGCCAAGCCAACCCAGGTCCTCCCTCTGGAATTTTGGGATTGGAACACTGAGGGATTGAGTGGAGTGAATTTGATGTCAAGGCACAGCTGGTGGCCATATTGGGCTGTGAATATGATAGGAAAGCCTAAATGAGAGAAACTGTGGTTTCTCAGCATTAGCATGAGCAATAGCCTTTGATTCCAATGACATGCCTGTGAGATTGCCTCTTGTATCCTACAATAAAACCCATTTTTTACCTGAGTGAGTATGACTGAATATCTGCTCGTTACATCCAGAAAAAGCCTTCAACAAAGGAGGTACACACATAGTAAATGGCAAAGGCAGGTTTTGAACCCTGGGTTCTCTAAAAGCAAGGCCTTTTATTTTTTCACTATATTTCCCTCCAAGACAGAGAATCTTGCATAAGGAGATATACCTGTTTCTTTTTTGCTATAACTCTAGTATTAGAAATTATTTATTATGTTGAGTAAGGTAAGGCAGTCATAACAGGTAAGGCGTCATGGCCTTCACAACTGTTAGTGGTAACTAAATAGAATAATTAGTTGGTAGGTAGGGGTCGTCCTCTTTTCTGGGCAAAAAGAAAAGCAACGCATTATATGGAAAAGGCAAAAAAGAAGAAAAAAAGAAAAAGGAAGATTGCAAAGTGACTTCCCCAAGTAGAATTACCCTACTTCAAATAAATCTGGCATTACCTACCTATGGAGTTTCTATATATATAAAAGTAATAAACTTTTCTTAATAGAAGTCTAACAGTAGTCTGTTACAGAGTGGAGAGGGTGAAAACAACTTAACCTGGGGATTCTCAACTGGGGGCAGTTTTGCCCCTTAGGAGACATTTGGTAATGTCTGGAGACATTTTTGGTTCTCACAACCAGTGGGTGCTACTGACAACCAAGGAGAGAAAGCCAGTGATGTTCTGCACATCCTGCAATGTACGGGACAGCTCCCCACAACAAAGAATTACATGGCCCAAGTTGTCAGTAATGCTGAGGTTGAGAAACCCTGCTTAAACGTATCCTGAAGTTTTCTCTTCTACTTGGTGTTTACTTCTTACTCTCACCTAGTATCATTGGGCTGGCTGCGCTCTGTCATTTCTGAACCACTGTCCATGTCCTTCTCCACCAAAATTTTTCTTCCTTTTCTACTCCATTAATCAAAAGATATGGATTTTCTACTTTCTCCATCTCTTATTATTTTGTCTCATAAATCTAACCAGTTGAGTGCTGGAGCTGGCTTGCCCTGGTTCATGAGAGAGATTTTGTGTATCTCTTCCCAATTCTGTATTCAGTGATGTCTCACTGATAGCTTGAAATTGGACATAGTAATAGTATTTTTACTACAGAAATTGATAAACACTACAAATTAGGGCTCTCCCCCACTGGAGCTAGCACACCACCGAATTAACCTCTCAGCCTGCTTTCATTCAAGCACAGCCTTGGAAAGAGGAAATGGATGTCGAAGAATGTTGTTAGGTTAGGAGAGTCCAAATGTGCATGTTGTGGAAGTTTCAGCAGCAATAGCCTACTTTGTCTAACGTGTAGATAAGTGTTCGTAAAGTATTAATAGCCATATTTTCATCATATATATATATTTCCCGATTTTGGAGTTTAATTATTATTTCTAGGCCCTCCTTTGACTGTCTTCTTCAATGGAAAACTAATGGACCAGTCTTTGTACCTGTCCCTGCAGGAAGCGGTTTGACAGGGCTGAAGCAGAGTATGTTACAGCAAAGCTAGATCTACAGCGCAAGACTGAGCTTAAAGAGCAACTCACTGAACACCTTTGTACGATCATACAGCAAAACGAGCTCCGCAAGGCCAAGAAGTTGGAGGAGTTGATGCAACAACTAGATGTGCACGCTGATGAGGAGACTTTGGAGCTCGAGGTGGAGGTGGAGAGACTGCTGTGTGAACAAGAAGCAGAAGTAGGGAAACAAGTGGTTCATTCAGAGAGGCCATTTCAGCCTTCTGGGGAGAATATGACCGTAGGGTTTGCTAAAGAGAACAAAAAGCATCAAGACCAGGCTGCTTCCCCAAAGGTAGATGAACAGTGTGAAAGCTCCAGTAGCATTGCCCTTCTTGATCCAGACCAGCCAAATCAAGAAGTGGAAACTACTGTAAAAGACATTTCAGCTGCTCTGACCACATGAGGTGCCAGTGTTTGTTCTTTACAACTAATATTCAGTAAACTAAACTTTCTGTTGTAGATCATGCCATGACCTCTGATAAATGCCTCTTTAAAGCAGTATTAATTTTTAAATCCATTAGTTTTAGTATAACGTTTGAACATTCTAGAAAATCTGAGATTATGATAATTTTTTATATGGAGGCATAGTTCACCTTGATTTTGATCCAGTTCCTTCATTGTACGCTTACAAACAAGTGATTTAAAAGGATGGAAGAAAAACTACACGGTTAATAATGTTTTTAGACCAGGTGAATACTGAAAAGTAAAGTGAAAAATGAACTCAGTACCTAATTGAACTCATTTAACTTCTCCTGGGAGAAATGTTGAGAATGAGAGTACTATTTTATGTAATCAGTAAAGAGACATAAAAGCTAACATGTGAAAAAGAATGAGGAACAACCAACAAAAGTAGTAGGTTGAATTATCTATTTGGATCTCACTAGAGTTGTAAAACACAACTTGGAAGTTGTAGTTTATGAAAAGAACCAGAAAACTTAAACCAGCATCACTTTTGTTTTCAATTTGCCTTTTAAACGGCTTTAGTTTACAACCTGAGTTTTGGTTAGTTGATACACATGAGCGCACGTGCACACACACACACACAGATAGATATACACATACCATGGTATATAAATAATTTCACTGTTAATATATTGTCTCTTTAATCGGCACATTGATTAAATTTACCCTTCTGCAGGCTGAAAATAATATAAAAAATCTTATTGCTACTTTGGATTATCTAAAAAAGTTGATATATTTTCTTAAAGTTACCTCTAAGATATGTGTTTTATATGTTGGATATAAATTATCCTGTCATAAAACATTTAAATTGTTAAAATGATGGTTTTCTTATTACTTCAATAGTTTGTTACTGTCACTAATACTTGACCCCTACATTGTGCTATATGTGAATGTGTAAATAAATATTGTAGTTTCGTCACAAAAATCTATGAATATCACATTAAATTATGATCTATTTATCAGAAATTCCAAAAGTACAAATACTACATTTTAAGTCTTAAAGAACTATTATAAAAGAAGATAAGGACAAATGTAACATTGTATCCATAATAACTTCTGAAAAGTTGGGGACATACTATTTTTAAATGAGTTTCTTTGAGGGTATTACCTTCTAGTAATGCAGATGAACTTTGTATTTTTATATTATGTAATTTGAGTTGAATTTATAACTTTCCATTACTGCCTTCTCTAAACAGAGGCTTTTATACAGATAGTTGTTTTTTTATTCATGAATTACATACATAAAAACGGAAAGCTTCGTTGTCTAATACACTTGTTTTTCTAAGGAATAAATGATTCTAATGCATTTATAATGTCGCCTTTCAAAGTTTTAAGCAGTTTAGTGTGTATTCTTAAGCACTATGTGGCAATAATGTATCCTGTATCTCCGTGTGGTAGATACACTTACCTCCTTTTTATAAGCCTCTTTTAGGGAAAATCCATCAATTCAGCTTCTATAATATTGGCTAAATGCAGGTAGGTACAATCTAATTCTCAGTCTATACTTTAAGTACTTATAAGGTACAAGGAGAATTGAGAACCATGAAATAAATGAATTGGATGGGAACTCAGAGATGATTCGATTTAATCATCTTATTTTACAGTTGAGGAATTTGAGAGCCAGAGATTTCACTTATGGCAGGTTGGCCGACTGGCTCATGTTAAAGTGCTAGTAAAGTTGCAGTTCTAAACTCAATATATCTCATACATATATTAGGCCATGAAGTTCACTGCGTTTTTCCACTTGAAAATTTTGCTTTATAACTCATTCAGGGTTTGTACATGTGAAATGATTTCAAATGTCTATAAAAGGTCCACTGAAACCATTATTTTGAAAAACTTACCTTACTTGGCTTTCCCAGGGTGGTATCCAAGTGCTCAGGTGATGATATAAGTGACAAAGTTATATTGCATCCGTTTTGTACAAGGCAGCTGTCTCCCATGTGTGAGAGGAACAGAGCAAATGAGTGAGAATGGAGGCTCATTGGTATGAAGACCATATGCACTGGTTTTTCCAGGATAGCCCTGATGTCTTTTAAAATCATAAAATACACTTGAAAGACTTTTGATATATGGATTCAGAAATCCACAATAATTATTTTCTTTTTTTAATATTTTATTTATTTCTTTTTGGCTGCTTTGGGTCTTCGTTGCTGCACACAGGCTTTCTTCTAGTTGCGGTGAGCAGGGGCTGCTCTTCATTGTGGTGGGCATGCTTCTCATTGCGGTGGCTTCTCTTGTTGCAGAGCATGGGTTCTAGGTGCGCGGGCTTCAGTAGGTGCAGCATGCAGGCTCTAGAGCGCAGGCTCAGTAGTTGTGGTGCACGGGCTCTAGAGCACAGGCTCAGTAGTTGTGGCTCGCAGGCTCTAGAGTGCAGGCTCAGTAGTTGTGGCGCACGGGCTTAGTTGCTCCACGGCATGTGGGATCTTCCCAGACCAGAGCTCCAACCCGTGTTCCCTGCATTGGCAGGCGGATTCTTAACCACCAGGGAAGCCCCAATAATTATTTTATGAACAATTTATGAAATGTTATGAACAAAATTACTGGTTCAAAATTACTGCCATGAGTTTACTGGGATGCTTCATAGAACTGTTCCTCTCTGGTGTTTAACTCCTCTTCTCTTCCTCCCTCTTCTCAGATAGTTAGAGCTTAATGTTATCAAGGCTCTTAATGATGTGATATGTAATTTAGGAGTTAACTGCTTTGTTATCTCACTTGTTCTATTTAAAAGATAGGGTTTACCAAATTGTAGTAATTTTCACTCATTATCTTAAAAAGGCATACTTTGAAGGGTAAACATGAATTCCAGAATTTAAGAGTTATAACTTGAGACTCTACTACTTTCTTTAAATTAGAGCCATTTTTATAGGTTTCAGAGAAGCAAAATTTCCTAAAGCATGGTTCTCAATACATTTAAAATAAAAAGTTTTTCTCAAGTTTTTCACCTCTGCATAATTCTGCAGAATTATAGCAATTGCAGGTGGTAAATCTTTGTACTCACTGAGAGCACAGCTGGTTTCCAAGTCAGCTGATACAAATCTCTGATTGGAATTCCTAGAACATATTTCATTGCTAGATTGGCATTTGAATTATAGAGTAAAAAGTCAGCTATAAACCTCTCTCATTCTTTGTTTGGATTTGGCAACGTAGTATTCTCAAGGAGCTGTAAGTATTCAGCAGCTTCCTCTTCTGAGGCATTGGCACAAAATGAACTCAAGTTATTCTGACCCAGGCCATTCCCAGTGACCTTTATAAATGATGTTTTGGGTTTTGTATTTCTAAGAGCTAAGTCAGCATTTTAAAAGTCCTTGATAGATATAACTCAGTCTGCCAGACAAGACCTGGGGCCACTCTGTACCAGGGTAATTATACCCCTTCTCAACATAGATCTATCCCAGGCCAGACTTGAACTGCTCTCTGGAGGGATGAAGCAGGACGTGATTCTCCAGTCTGCCTTTACCTTAATGTCAGGCTACTTTGGCAAGCTCCTAATCCCAAACAGTTGTCTTGAAAATACAACATCATCTCTTCACGCAGTTGATCAAAAAAACAGCTGTGTGTAACTACATACATGCAGAGCTATATAAGAGGTATACAGTCTGCCTTTTGTCCTTAAGAAGCTTGTAGTCTGCTTGAAGGACTAAGATTTACATGCATAAAACAAATGCTGATAAAAGAACGTAATGTATTATTAATGGGAAGCAAAATAAGTGACCAGTGATGCATTCTCCAGAAGTCCCAAATTTTTAGAACAGTTCTAATTTTAGGGGTCTGTACACTTGTTCTGCGATCTCTGAATGTATTTAGGACCTGCCATATCTCGGTTTGCCTTTAGCACTGAGGAGCAACACATACACAACTAAAAAAACAACAACAAAAAAACTGCTAGACAACATGTCCAGATTTTAAACTAAAAAATTGTAGTCACCAGAACAAGAGTGAAAGGAAGTTTTTGCATGACATGATGTAAAACAGGGGGCCCACTGGGATTTATCAGTTAAAAAAAAAATCAAGCTTGGTAAAATGAACTTTAAGCACATACCTTTCTGACAAAGGGTTGATGGTATCTTATGTGGAGAAGAGCATAAATATAATATCTCATTACAGTAATTCAAGGTGTTGCTGAACCAAGGGGCAATAATTATTGCCCAAGCCAGAACAAGATGGAAATGGAACAGACTGGTGTGAACTCAAGGATGACAGTGTGGATGCATGTTCAAAGATCACACACATAAGAGAGGTCTTTTCAAGCCAAATGACTCTAGGCATCTAAAATAGAGCCATAATTAAGCAATAAGACGTGACAGAGAGCACATTTCTCAGTGATTATAGCATGCCTCAAGGGATAAGTCACTAGGCCAAAGGTTCACATGAGGAGTGAAATAATAACCTTGCAATGTATGGTATCGCGCTCTTAGAGGGAAAAGAAGCAAATGAATAATGGGAGTTAGAAGAGTCATTTCACGAACTCTTATTTCAGTTGTAGGGTTACACTGCCATATGTACATTACATGTAACCATTAGTTGTACCCCGCATCCTGAAGCTGTGTATTTACACCAGAGCCTTCACCTAATTTAAAACCCAGAATCTTCCAAATCTTTCAAATTTTCTTAGCCAAGCAAAAACCAAGTAATTAAGACACAAACAGACTTGAAAGTTCATAGCCGTATATATGGAACTACAGTCTGGTAGAACTATAATTACAGTTGCTCAGACCTGGCTTTTATAACTGAAAAATAACTGAAGCAACCACACTGAGTTATTTTTATTATCTTGGCTCCTTTATCTCATATGCATTTCCCTCAGAAACTACCAGTAGACATGGCCCCAGTGCCCCATAGGTCCAGAAACGTTTCCAGCTTTCTAGTCAGCTTTCCTTTCCCTACTGCTATGCTGCTGGTGGAAGATGGGGACAACTCTAGAGCTAGTGACTAACTGAACCCCACAGTACGGTGGAGGTGAGCCTTTCACTAGGATGAGAAGTGCGATACCCAGTAGCCGTCAAGTGGGGTAAACAATTTCCAGACTCTGACGGATGCCCTGAAAAGCCCAGCAGACAGAGGTAGGTATCTTACTGCCAGATGTCTCTCCATGTTTCTATGATTCTTTATCACTTTGGAAGATAGTTAAAAATCTGAACCAAAGTCAGAGGTCAAGATTTTTTGTGGACTTTAATGTCTCCCTATACCAGTGAATTTTGTCTCAGGCTGTTGTACCCTGGACAAAATGCTATGCAAACAATTTATCTTAGATAGTCTAGGCCCTTTTGTAACCAATGTTCTCACTCAAAATCTGTTCTTGAGAAAAGATCTGAATACAGTTGCTAGAGACTGAATGCTTGTGTCCCTCCAAAATTCATATGTTGAGCCATAACCCCCAATGTGATGGCATCAGGAGGCAAGGCCTTTTGGAAGTGATTAGGTGATGAGGGTAGAGCCCTCACCAATGGTATTTGTGCCCTTAGACTCCAGAAAACTTTCTGACCCCTTCCACCATGTGTGGGCACGGCAAGAAGACAGTCATCTCTGAACCAGGAAGCAGGTCCTCACTAGACCCAGAATCGGCCAACACCTTGATCTTGGACTTCCCAGCCTCCAGAACTTGAGAAATAAATATCTCAAGTGACTCGTTTATGAGTCACCCAGTCTATGCTATTCTGTTCATTTTTCAGACATTTGGTCCTGTCCAAAACTTCTATGAGCATATTTGGTCCATGCCAAATGGTTTTGGATGGGACCAAATATCTTATGGACCAAGTGTCTCTTATGGACATTTTGGACTGGACCAAATGTCCTTCAAGTTTCTATTATAGCTGCCCAGACAGACCAAGACAACTGTTACTTACATCTTGGGGAAACTTTAAGTCAGGAGGTTACTTTTCCCAAGGGTGTCTGCATTTTAATGTAGTGGAATATTTTAAAGTAATGTATTTTAATTTGTGTAGTGGAAGTCTTAACCCCCAGCTAAAGGAATTTCAAGCATCAGAGAGCAGGTGTGAGAATAGTGCTACTGCCTGGAGAGGACTTGAGGAAATCCTGAAATCATACCCTACTGCATGAGCTGAGAAATGAGTCCCTGAAGCCTTTATTGCTCATGCTGGAATAATCCTCATTTGAGGAAAATTACTGCAACCCGAAAAGAAACCAAGTCTGCCATTCAGGCCATATATACCAGTTATTTGTAGCTGCATAGTAAGCCATCCCAAAACTTAGTGTCTTAAAACAGCAACCACTTTTATTTGCTTATGATTCTGTGGGTCAATACTTTGGTCTAGGCTGTGCAGAGAAGTTCACTGTGATTGCTGGGGAACACTCATGTGGTTGCAGTAATTTGGTAACTTCCCAGGGCTAGATGACCTAAGAAAGCCCCACTCACATTCTGGCAATTGGCGATATCTGTCACCTGGGCTTTTTTCTCCATTTAGTCTCTTATCCTCAAGAGGGTAGCATGAATTTCTATTTATGAGGTTCTAAGATGGCAAGGGTGTAAGCTGCAAAGCTTCTTGAGACCCAGGCTTAGCAGTCACATACCTTACTTCTGCATTCCACTGCAAAGCAAGCCACTAAATTAGCCCAGATTTGAGTGGTGGCAAAATGTACTCTACATCTTGAAGGGAGGAACAGAAAGGCACTCAGAAAAGGGTTAATCATACAGAAAAGGGAGGAACTGTTGTAGGCATCTTTGCAAACAATTTAGCCACAGTCTGCACCCTCCCCCTCGCTACTATAAGTCACAGCCATTTCACATGCAAAATGTACTCACCACCTCCCCTAAAAGTCCCTTCCTAGTCTGGTTTCAGGCATGGAGTCCAGGATCTCATCCTTTGATCAAGTCCAGATATGGATTAGTATTGCAAGGCTGAAATATTGAACAATATCCTGCAAACTAAGAAAGTTTGAGACCAAGAACTGAAGTAGGTGACTCCATAAAGTGCAATTACGGAGTTTATTATGGTAACTTCCATACAGGCAGGATCAAGTTGATGATGATCCAGAGACATTCACAGCTTCCCTCTGTACCATCAAAAAGGGCACAGGGGAATTTAAGGGGGTCAACGCTAAAAACAGAATCTGACTACTAGGGAGAAGTATGTCTGCGTTGACAGGAACCAGGAGGTTTTCCTTGCCTCCACCCCTGGGGGGTCTCATGATCACTAATCATCTGCATCAGCAAAAGGCGTTCTTCCAGTTTTCGTATTAAATGAAGGCAAGAGTAAAAGTTGATAGGGAACTTATCTGGCTCGGGTGCATTGCTTGTGAGGAGGCTAAAGCTCAGTGATGCAGAAAGGGGAGAGGGTAGGACTGCGGGCCTAAGATGGAGCTGACAGAATGGAGTCAACGTGGTTCAGCCACACAGTGAGGCTCCTCAGGTGTAACTCCTCCAGTGTGGCTCCTCTTAATCTAAAGACCTGTGAACTAAAATGAAAAGTTACCTGTCCTGACCACATATCAACGTACAGTGGTGAGACAGAACAGGATAGCTTCAGTAGACATTCCCTTTTAAAAAGAAGAGGAACATGAGGCAAACAGAAGGCACTCTGAAATCTAGCCGGAGGTATGTTGTCAGGTCTCCCTCTTCTGGGGCCAGGGAATGTAATGAGAGCCTAGTTCTGCTCTCTGGGAGTGGCTCCCTAGTTCACAATTCTAGCCTGCACACTCGGACATCTCTTCCCTTTTCCAGAAGAAATGACCCGTGTTTGCAAATGAGTAGCTTTCTCAGCCTGCTTCCTGTCCATAGAAACTTGAGGATCCAGAGGTCTCTTTTCATTTTGGAAAGTCTTAGTCTCTTTTAGTTCGAACTGGTGGTGCTTTTGTCAATTCAATTCTCTTGTATATGTCAGGGAGCTGTGACCCCATGTCTCTACTGTGGATTGAATTATGTCCTCCCAAAATATGTATGTGAAACTCTAACCTCCAGCGTAACTGTATTTGGAGATAGGGCTTATAAGGAGGTAGCTAAGGTTAAATGAGGTCGTAAGGGTGGGCCCCTGATCTGATAAGATTAGTGTCCTCATAAGAGACAACAGAAAGCCCTCATGTTCTCTTTCTCTCCCTCTCTTTCTCTCTTTTTTCCTCTTTCTCTCTTTCTCTCTCTCTCTCCCTCTCCCTCATATGAGGACACAGCAAGTAGATGGCCATCTGCAAGCCAGGAAGAGAATGCTCACGAGAAATCGAATCAGCTGGAACCTTGATCTTGATATTGCAGCCTCCAGAACTATGAGAAATACATTTCTAATGTTTGAGCTATCTAGCCTATCATGTTTTGTTATGGCAACCCAAGCTGACTAATACACATATATGTAGCAAGAACTGGGATGCTGTTAAAACAAATTCCATCCCAGCAGCTCCAAAACCCTTAACTTATTCCAGCATCTGAAGTCTAAAGTCCAGTCTCATCTAAATATCATCTAAATCAGGTATGGCTTACATAAAACTATACACTTAAAAAGGGTGAATTTCGGGCTTCTCTGGTGGCGCAGTGGTTGAGAGTCTGCCTGCCGATGCGGGGGACATGGGTTCGTGCCCCGGTCCGGGAAGATCCCACATGCCGCGGAGCGGCTGGGCCTGTGAGTCATGGCCGCTGAGCCTGCGCGTCTGGAGCCTGTGCTCCGCAACGGGAGAGGCCGCAACAGTAAGAGGCCCGCGTACCGCAAAAAAAAAAAAAAAGGGTGAATTTCACTCTATATACACATGCCTCAACAAATAAGACTTTGAGAAAAAAATAGTGACTTAAAACAACTATTTTATTTTCTCACCATTCTGTGGGTCAGCAATTCGGACTAGGATCAGAGGGGCAGTTTTTATGTTCTATACACAGCATCAGAAGCAAATAAAATGATTTTTGTTTTAAAGGGATTAAGTTTTAGGGATGGTTTTTTACACAGCAATAAATAATTGATATGGTGCAGTAGATTGAATCAGGAGCTCTTGCTTTTATATGAGGCAACAAAATACAAGTTGGCCATGAGGGAGGTCAGCCTCCCTTAAGGTGATTAGCAGAAACTCTGTCCCATCTAAGGAGGTGTGTGCCATATCTAAATGATGCCTAAACGACCTGATCAGAGCCTTCATTTGAGGTAGTATTCAGTGCAGAGAGCAAAGAATTGTGGGTTAAATTCAGATCGCTACCCAAAGGGAAGCTGAGCTACTTTCCCAGAATTGCCTTTGCCTGTCTTAGGGTCTGGTTCTTGGTTATCTGTCCAGGCTGGCATCCTCTTAAGTAGTATATGGTACCACTTGTCCGTCGTATTCAATTCATGTGGATTACATCTTCAACATCGCTTGGACCAGACTGTGGGATTCTTCCACATCTGGCTTCCTCTTGGCCATTTCTATACCTCTCAGGACCAAAGAAAATTTTAGGCTCACAACTCCTTTGCCACTCTAGGACTATGGAAAATTCTCTGAGGCAACCCATACCCTTTTGCTCTAGGTGTGCCAGGCAGTGTCTCTGGCACAATGCTGGGTAGAGGGGATCTTTGGGAAGTTTGCCATCTTTTGGCTTCCAACCTGGAAATAAGGCATAGGTCTCCTTGTTCTCAGAACCTGAAAAACCCACGCTTAAGCTAGGGTTCAGCCTGTGGAGGGGGGCAAGAATAGAGTGCAAGAGTCCCTTTCAGCGAGTCACCAGCATCTAACCCTCTTGCTTTGCTTTAGAATGGCCTCTTGTCTCCCAGCCAGGGGAATTTTTATTTTACGTGGGCAGGAAAATATTGGCTCAAGTTGATCAAATATTCTTCCAAATCTTTTTTGTCTGAAGCCTGAAGCTCAGCTTTTTAAGCTCTGAAAGCCAAGAATTTGTCTCTTTTGTTCTCTGGTTCTGCTGTGACAACCCTCCCTTGAGGCAAGGAATGACTCATGGTCTGGCTGCCCGGTGGGGGAGGGTCAAGGGTAACAGGAAATCACGGGGAAAAACACATTTGTTAATATATAAAAATATTATCCTGCTACACTAGGATTCCTATTCTCTTTCTCATTCTTTGTTCAATGACAAACCCGTCTTTCTCCTTTCTTACAGTCTTTTGCATTAGAAAGGGGTCTTTGGGACGTAAGTAATAGAGGTCAACCCATTTTTGCCCACCCGCTCCCTGAATGAAATGCAGGTGCTGAGAGAAGGAGCGGGAAGGATTTGAGACAGAAAAGTAATCATGCTTCACGAAGCCACCAAGGACCTAAATTTCTATCAGAACCAAGCTTTCTCTGTTTTCATGTTGGCTCTGTGTATGCCATGGCGCTCTCTGGCCCCTCTGTAGATAGGGCCTGCATTTGAACTCCTCCTGCTACTGTGCTGAGACTGAAATCTTCTTGTTCTAATATATGAATTCTAACGGAACGGATCGATCAGTGTGGTCAATGATCAAGCAACAATAGCTGAGAGAGCACTTGTAGGGAAGGGCAGAATCCCATTTTACAAAGACTGCCAAGTGCCCATACCCAACAGAAGAAAGGAAAATTCTTGAAAAATAAGAGGTTGGACAGATAGTGCTTTAGATGTCTAGTTTACTGTTCTCTGGGTGGAAGTGACTTCGCCTTTCCAAAACTTATCTCTACCTACCTACCAGACTACTCATTTCATAGCTATTTAGGGATATGTCTCTCTTCTAATGGGACAAGCAACCATGGGCAAGAACTTTGTTTCTCCTCTCCACAAAGGCAAACACAGTGCCCTGCAGAGTACAGGATTCAAAAGCATCCATTGAAGAATCAATGGGGACTTCCCTGGTGGCGCAGTGGTTAAGAATCTGCCTGCCAGTGCAGGGGACACGAGTTCGAGCTCTGGTGCAGGAAGATCCCACATGCCATGGAGCAGCTAAGCCCGCGCGCCACAACTACTGTAGCCCGCGCACATGGAGCCCGTGCTCCGCAATAAGAGAAGCCACTGTGATGAGAAGCCCACTTACAGCAATGAAGAGTAGCCCCCGCTCACTGCAACTAGAGAAAGCCCACACGCAGCAACGAAGACCCAACACAGCCAAAAATAAATAAGTAAATAAATAAATTTAAAAAAAAAATCAATGAATGGGAACAAAAAAAAAGAGTTAATTGAACCAATAAGCCCTCCCCCCAAAATCAATGGATACTATAAGGGGAGAAATATAAGGCATTTAATGACAGATATAATTTTGAAGAAGTATCCAGATACCTTCTATTATATGCTACAATTTTCTTTAGGCAGGGAAAGAGTTAAGCAGTCTTACACCGCGTTCATGGACTTCTGACATGATATAAAACACTACAATTTTGGCTTTTCCATTTTAGCTGACATAGTTTAAGTTGATGAATATTTTGATTTGTGCCAGTCTCAGGCAGTTTTAAATGCTATCCCTGCAGGAGTCAAGAAGTCCAGTCATAATCATAACAATATGCTTGTCAGTCAAAAGCACCGGAAGATTGTTTAGGTGCAAAGAAAGCATTTTCCCCTGAAAGGAAACAGGGCAATTGAAATCACCCACTTTTCAAGGCATTGAAGTCAAAACTGTTACCAGCTTCATGGTGTGAAAATCCAGGTCTCAGCACCCCCTTGGTCAGACTCCAGTATGTCCTGGGGCTATCCAGCCAAAAAACAAGTTACAGTCTAAAGTTCAGAAGAAATTAGACTAAAGGGAAAGCACAGCGATCAAGGTTGATTTCCCCATCATTATTTGCAGGTCACTATTTCAACAGGGAATGTATAATGAATTCCCGTCCATTTCTGCAGTCAGTGCACCTTGGGATAGATTTGCAGAGCCAACTAAATCAGAGAATTCATGCAATTACATGAGATCTGGGCAGATGAATGTGATTTTTTTCTTCCTGAACCGACCAAGCAAATAATGCTTGATAAAATTGACCTAAAGGTTATACCATAGGAACTGTTTGCATTAGAGCAGGCAAAATTAAAACATCCACATAGTATTGGGTTCGTTAGAAAAAGGGGAAAAGCCAGAAACCAATGTGGGAGAAAGAAAGGAAGAAATGAACAGCCTGAAGAAATGGATTTCAGAATTGGAGGCAGCCCAGAATTATTCAGATCTTTGGCTATGTTGATGTCAGGACCTTCTTTTTTCAAAGTTAGTGTGACCTTAGCCATTCCAGCTGCTCAACAAATTTGCTCAGCAACTCTGCCCCACCAGAGGAAAATTAAAAACAAATCTGATATGCCCCTTCTTATTTTATTGCATCAATAGCAGCTTTTACATGGAAATGAACTAGTTAAATAAAAAGTTACTATAATAGAAAGAACACCTTTCACCCCCAAAGAATTCCATATACCCCATGCTGATATCAAAAGAATCTCCTCATGGGAAAGAGCAATGTGGAAAGCAGAGGGGAACGAAAATCTGGTGTTCAGAGTCCGCTGGGAGCTTCAGACAAATATGAAACAATGACTTCATGTACTAGATAAATTTCTCACATTCTTCAACCAGTTTTATTGGCTAAATACTCATGTATCCAGTTATATGAACACCAAGCCCGCCCAAAGAAGAATCTGAGTGGGTATTAAAAAATATATCCAGGGTAGAAATCTAATCATGAGCTAACCCTTTGTCCAGCAATTAACCAATGTTCCTATTAGCTGGTCATTGTTGAAGTCATCTAAAAACATGTCCATGATTATCCTCTATCTCACTGACAAGGAAATCATAACTTTGAAAAGGTAAAAAACCTTTTAGCAATAATAGAGCTGGAGGACATATACTGTGGCTCTGTCTCTTTAGCTCTGTCTCCAAATTTTTTCCTATGAGAATCTTTCTTTTCATTTAGGCCATTTCTCCTTGTCCTTAACCAGGCTACGCACGCACGTGCCTCTGCACCTTCAATGTGCTCTGTTTCCCCTCTTTTCTCTTGTCTAAGCTCTGTCTTTCTATCCTTCGGACTAGATGCCTCCATGAAACTCTCATGGGCTGCTCCAGGCTTTCCCAGGTCTCTCTCATCTGGATTCCTCTGGTACTTAGGCTAGTCTGCGTTGCCCTGTGATATCTCATATGATTTCATTAGCCTCTGAAGGCCATGAGAGATAATAGAAAGTGTATAGGGTTTGGAATCTAATAGACTTAGTTGGAGATCTGGGACCTTTCCCTAATAAACTGGTAATTTAACCTCTCTGCAGTTTCATTTTCTCATGTGTAACCTGGAAATAATAATATCTAGCTTACAGAGTTCTTAGGAACATCAAATAAAGTCATATATACAGAGTACCTGGTCCCTTACACTACAAAGTAAGTCAGAGCTTTGTCTCTTTTGTTCCCTGCTTTATCTTTGGCACCTAGAAGAGTTCCTAGCACAGAGCATGTTCTCAATTCATGTGTATTAAATGAATTAATGAATAATCAGTGTGCAGTAAGTGTTGGTTCTCGGGTTTTTGCTTTTTCCACTAGCCTGTAATTTTTGGAGGACAGGGCTTGTGCATATATTTCTTGGTATACTCGCTTTGATGAGTGTTTCAAGGAGCTTTGATGAGTGTTTTCTTCTGAGTCCTTGGTCTCCCTGTTTGATGACTAGATGACTCTCAATGGCACATAAAGATCTATTCATCGTGGCAGGTAACCCATTTGTCTATGGACTTCAATGCTACTCCCCACTGCTGGAAGCAGCAATACAGTAAAAATAATAACCATCTTGGAAAAAAAAAGAAAGCTATAAGAAGGCGTTTGACAAATATGTATCATTTACTAACCTTTTCCACCTGTCCAGCCCTCTGAAAAATATACCATAAAACTCAAAAATAAAAGTTAAACAATCAATAATAAAGGTATTGAAGGAGGAAGGAAGGAAGGGAAGGAGAGAAGGAGAGAGGAAGGGAGAGAGGAAGGAAAATAGAGAAAGAGAGGAAAAAAAGAAAGGAAAAAATGCCGTGAACATATCGCTATTGCCTCAAGGCTGCGTGTCTTATGTTTGTTCCCAGGACTCTCGTGACCATTCTGGCTCACGCTGGGAACAGCCTCAGAGGAGTTCTAAAGTCCCAAAAGGACAGTGGTATTTAGAGTCCAGAAATCTCATAGCACGATCTTTTCTTCAGAGACCATGCCAAGGCACCATACATATATCACAAGCACACGCTCTCGGTGTCTCTCAGAATAATAAACTAGAACTGAGAGCCTAGAAGATCCCTTCTTGATTTTAACCCAAAGACTTCAGAATTTTTTAAATCAACTTGGGCTGCGATGTCATACACTGGAGAGACAGTTTAGAGCAGTTAAGACAGGATTTCCCTTGGCATAACGGAAACCACGTGCACTATTATGGATTTCTAATGCACCATTGAGGTGGGTACCTGTTGCTTTGAAGAAAAGGAAGCCATTTCCAACCACATTTCTCCTGATTTATGCCCAAGCCCCAGAAGGTCCAGACAGGTTGGGAAAGATCTGGTAACTAGAGAAGTGACAGGGGGTGAGAAAGTATACTTTGTAAAAGACTGCAAACTTGACTCTCATCTTAAATCCTTGTCTTGGGCAATGTGTGCATTTCAGAGTTTAAATCATGTTAGTAGTTTAAGTCAGATTGAGGGTGAAAAACTTCATGGCTCTATGAATTAGGACTGGATTGTTTTGGTAAATACATTTTCTAAGTTGGACAAACATAAATCAGTCCTAACAAGGCACCCGTGATTACAAGCAGGTCTAACACCCTTCCCCATTTTCCACCCATTCTTAATTCTCTTCTATTCACATTTTTTTCCAACCAGAAAAGTGGGGAAAAAATGAGGATTTTTAAAAAACCATGTTGCACTCAGCCCTAAAAGAGAATAGAAGAGTCCAGGATGACTCAAGGACACAGGTGACTGCACGTGTCTTAGCAAGGAGGTCAGGACCAGGCAGAATCTGGATACAGGAGAGCTTTTCATCAGACAGCAGGGAATGGAAGTCCTAGATTTCAGCCTAATGTCCAAGAGCTGGCAACAGCTATCACCTGGCAGCTGGCATTCCACAGTGCTGTCCCGGAGGGCCTCCACAACTGCGCCCATGTGCCTCATCTTTCTCCTTCTCTTACTCTTTGACCTATAATCTTCTGGTGCAGGAAATTCTAGCTGCCCATCTTTTCCATTGACTCTTGTTTATACATGGAAAATCTTCATATTTGTTTTTTATTAAACCTTGGGTTTTGACCTTACTATATTTTCTCATGATTGTTTTATTCTTTATTGCTGTCTCATCAATAATGGTCTCACCTTTGAATGACTGCTTTATTTCTATTAGCAAATGACTTTCTTCTTCAAGTGTCATCAGAAATAGAACAATAACACTGAAAGAAAAGACACCAGGGTCATTTTGTCCTTTTTCATACCATGGTAAACTGGTCAAGTAGGTTTGAGACTTTTTGTTCACCCCACCCCGCAGGGCTACCTAATTCAGCACAAGACTTGGTTTTCTTTGAGGTTAGTGCTATATAAACACTGTCCATTAAAATTTGACAAGGTGTCAGGTATGAATCGATTATGGGGCCCCTGATCATCTCTTTTTAGCAGAACTGAAGAGTTGATATGAATAGAGTTTTAATTGAATACTATTTCTCAGGGACTTGTTCCAAACTTTCTTTAAAGATGAAGAAAAAAAAAAAACCTGACGTCTTATATAATCATCAACATGGCACAATGAAAACTGCTAATATAAATAACCTAGATAACCTAATCTGCATCCCTAAGACACCTCAGCCTCCTTTGAAGAGAAGCAAAAAGGATGTCCAAATGTAAATAAACTAAAATAAAAACCAATACACCCTGAGGGATGGGGTTGTTTAGCTCACACAGTGGAATGAAAAGTGGTTTGTGTTTGTTTGCGTCTTTTTAGTTTGTTTTATTGTTGTGGTTTTAACTTCTCCATGATTAGGACTCAAGTAATTTTCTTCTTTTCTGTTATAAGTTGCTGGCAGGCTGGTCAAGATTCGGTTTCATTCTAACGTTTAGAGAAAATGATCTTCCTGTTCCATATTCAAAGATAAAAATATCTCCCAGCTAAAGTGATTGTCAATGCCAGGGCCAGGTCCCTTTTCAGGAATTTCCTTCCTGGACTTGGCCCTTCAACCTCTGAAATAACAATTGTTTTTTAGCTTTTCTGAAATGAAAATATTTACCAACAGGGTTTGATTGTACAACATCGCATCTCCTTCTTCAGTCTGCTGGGGTAGCTCATCAGACCGGCTGGTGGTGAGCCGGGGAAAAGCCAGGAGGAAACCTCTGTGGGCAAAGAAGGAGGGAAGGAGAGAGAGAGCAAGAAAGAGGAACAATCCCTGACTATTTGACGTGCACACAGGAATTTCAAAACAGGCTGCAGGGCTGAGTATCCAAACGGAGGAAACGTGTATCAGATGAAACACCCACGCTTTGATCTTTCTTAGAATGTAGTTCTTTTTGGCAAAAACCCTTTCTCCTCCATACTCATTACAGAAAGGAACTTGTCGTTGCCAATCAATAAGGATAAAACAATAACAATAGTGTTAACACCTTCCCAATGGGAAAACAGTGTTGGGAACTGTGCATGCTATCTGCTCTTGGCTTGGTTTCATATTTTAAAGGGGATTTGGCAAAATAATTAGATGCTTCTGTCCACCTCTGTTCTATCCTATCCAAACCCTATGCAGCTTAATAAACTGATGTCAGAGGAATTTGGCAGGATGCTTAGTGATAGCTTCTCAAATGAATGTATAAGTAGGGCAGAAATAGCCTTTCTGAAGGATACTTCCTATCTCAATCCCTAATGCATTAACAGTTAATGCTGAGTAATGCTAATACCAGGGATGGTGTTGAAATGGGATGACGTGGTGGTGGGGTAAGGGCATTACGTCATTTGATTGTTTTCCTCTGACAAGAGTGACATCCTCCAGGGGCAGAAAGCACAACCCTGATCCAAAATGTCAACACTCTTCCAGGAACAAGGCAGTTTACAACATGACAACATTTTCATCTGTGTATTAACCTCAAGGACAATCTGCTATTTGCTAGATCTCCCTTATTTTTTGAAACTATCCTTAGACATGAAAAAAGGATTATCATTTGGTAAGAGAGGAAGGTGAAACTCACTTTGAAAGAGAGCCCATTACATGTCAGGCATTCTGCTAGATGCTTGAAAATTTTATTTCTTTTTGTCTTCATTATAACTTTATCTGGTTCTGTTATTATCCACGATTTGTGAATGAGCAAAGCATGAGTTAAGAAGCACAAAAATTAACCATCTTGTCTAAGGTCATACATCTAGTAGGAGAGAAGCTTCCAAAAGAACGATGAGAACAGATCCTATATTTGTCTTTGTAACGGTCACAGTGGTGCACTGCCCAGATGACCCTTTCAGGACCAGCTGTGAAAAGTGTTGGTTGCTAATGGCTCACTGGAGATTCTTTCTTCAGGAATTGCCCTAGGCTAAAGAGAGTGGTCTTGCCAAAATTTGTGCCCCCTTCCTGGGGGGAAGCCTGGAACCAAAGTCTGAGAGTTATGGGGGTACAAAGAACTGGCCCCCATGCCTCAATTGGGAAGAACTCGGGCCAGAACTCGGCTGAGGCCTTTGTTGTGTCTGTATCACACCCAACGGCTCTCCCTACCCAGTCCTGCTTCCTTGACCACTTACAGACCTTGTCCTCAAACATACTCTCCAATAAACTTTGGCACACACATCTCCATCCCAGACTCTATTTTCTGAGAAGTCTGATCTTTGACAGCCTTCTGGAATGTATATTAAAAATGAAAAAACAAAAACAATTTAAATGCTAGGACATAGAAAAAACAAAAAGATAAACAAACAAATAATACCCTGCCTCATCATTTCAGTATAGTGGCCCTAGTATTGTACACAGGAATATCTAGAAGTGACACTCTTAATCCAGGAAGAATGTTGTAAATCATAGGATTTTACTCTTTTTAGAACCAAAATGAATGTTAAGGAGACTTTCTCTCCCATCCCACTTCTATCCACCTTCATATTACAATTTAAAAAAATAAATGAGGCTTTGAAAAAGTAACTGACTTGGTTATGGTCACCCAGCTATTTGGTAGATGAGGGCCTAGTGCTGAATCTAAGATGTCACTATGAAACACAGAGCCAAGGTCATATTAAACTTTTAATTTGATTAAATTAAAACGCTTTATGGTACATATGATGTGCAAGAAAGTAATTAACTGAGAAATGTCAGGTTCTTTCATGCCAATTTTAGAGTTAGTGATACATAGCTATTGCTTTTACAAATATAATAAAGGAACTTAATATCACGGCAGCAAACATTATCCTCTGCTTATCCTCTGATCAAGTACTGGATCTTACTTGATTCTACCTATTTTAACCAAGTAGTGTCTTTTACACATAATTCACGCAGCTTGAAGTGATGCATTTTCCCTCCCTGCCACCCTGTGATAATTTTAATTTAAATTTCACCATGTTACATGATCAATTTATTTTCCTTAAAGGGAACAACTTCAAGTGTGCCTTCCAGAGCTCTGGGAGTTCTTTTTCCTTTCAATTAGATTAGTTTATAAATGGGGATCTTGGAAACTGAAAGAAGAGTCAGTTGCAGAAGGGAAGACTTTGTGCATGATTCTGATCCCCCCGATACGTACGCGTGCGTGTGCACAGACACACACACCATCCTCCATCAAGAGGTTAAAGGACCATGGCCTTTTGTTTCATGGGATGGATTAATATTGCTGGGTTGCTTGCGGGGAGAAAGGACTTTCCAAGCTGTTATATGCTGGATGTGTTGAGAGTGCATGTTTCTGTAACACCATACTTTTTAATACAACTGACGGTCTGTCTTGAGATTTAAGTGTGTTTTGACAGTTTTTATGCACCTGTTAATTCAAAGCTCTTAACATATGCCAGTTAAAAAGAGCCAGGCACTAAAACATCTAGCTTTAGAGGCTAAATATGGCTCAGCTGCAATCCCAGGCAGGCAGGCTGACAGGAATAATTCCTTCCTCCAAGATGGAAATCAGCTGTAGCCTCCTCTTGTGCCTTAAACAAACCATTTCTAGGTGGGGAGGGTGGAAATACCATTTGATTTCCCAGGGAACAGTTTTCAGAGTCAACTCAGGTCTTCATCCATGGTTGGTTACTCTGGATAATATTCTGTTGTGTTCAAGTGGAGGACTCAGGATTTGGAAAGACCTTTATGTTCATCGTGGTGTCTAGTTAGGAGAGCTCTCCATCCATTCTCTGCTCCACACCTTCCCTTCATACCCACCTACCCACACCCAGCAAAACTGAGGACAGATGCCCAAATTTTTCCAATGCTAACTCCACGGTTTTTAAGAACTAAGGCCATGCATTTCTCTACAACACAAAGAGCAATATTTCTGGTGTAAATAAAGAAATAATTCTTGTCAAACTTAAACAAGGATGATTAAGGGATATTCACTGTAGCACTAGCTAAATGCCAAAAGATAAATGATCTCTCTGTGCATACAAAGTACCTTGTACTCAGAGCTTTAAAACAGTGTAGAGTGGAAGATAAATAAGCATTTGCCTTTATTGTTCTCTGAGACTCTTTGGGGCAAGGTATGGATTTGATACATTTCAAACATCTGGTACATTTCCTCTTGAGGGTACAGAACAATTGCTGTCCAATGGAAATGTAATGCAAGCTACAAATGTAAGTCTGTGCATATGTAATTTGAAATTTTCCAGTAGCCACATTTTCAAAAGTAAAGAGAAACAGGTAAAAATAATTTTAATCATATACTTATTTAAGCAATATCCAAAATACTATCATATCAATGTGTAAGCAATTAATGAGAAATTTTATGTGAAATTCGATGTGTATTTTGCACTCACAGCACATCTCTGTTTGGACTAGCCACATTAGCCACATTTCAAGTTTTTAATACCCACGTGTAGCAAGTGCAGTTCTAAAATGTTGATCATGAAAATGTTCCAACAAATGGAAAATAACATTTAATGACCCTGGGAATATTACTAGAAACTGGATAATGGCCAAGGGACCTGTAGAGAATTCACCAGCTTCTTCTCTTTTTTACCCTGTATTACAACACATTTCTTTTCATACGATTGTTTGAATGTCCTTCTCAGCTTCACAGTGATGGTCATCAGATTCCAAGTAAATAACTATAGAAAAACAGAACTATTAAAAAGTGGAATGAGTTACCTAGATGGAAAAGTAGATTTCATGTCATCAGAGTATTTGAGCAGAATCTAAATGATTGTCTGCAGTGATGCTATGGTGAAATTCTGTACCATGTGGCTGAATAGCATAAGGTAGTATACACAGCAGCTAAGAGCTTGGGATTTAGAGCCAAGTAGAACTGGGTTACAATCTCACCTCCACTATTTGTGTGGTAGCACATAATGAGATTTAATTGTCCCATTTGTAAAACGGGAATAACCACTTCATGAAATTGTTATGTGAAATAAATGAAAGAATATATCTATAGCTCTCACAATGTTCAAAAAGATATTATGATTATGATTATTACAGCATAAGAAAACTGCCTACGGATATTTGGTACTAAAGACAGATGACACATAATATTAAGCATTTAAGACATTGTGTATCGTGTCTCCTTTAACTTCTGCAACTACTCTAATCTATCATGGTTATAGCAAGGTCATCAACTGTTAAAGAGGGTGACAACTAGACTTCAGAGTGATTTGTACCAAAAATGGTTCACTTCAAAAATTGTGGTTTTGTTATAATTTTAGGAGAAAAGAAAGAACTAACTTTCATTGAGCGTTGCTGGTTTTGTTTTTGGTTTTTTCCCTGTTTGTTTTTTAAACGTACAAAGCACTTTCTGCATCTTATCTTAAAAACCCCTTGAGGTGGTGTTCTTTTTAAAGGGTGAGTATACTGAGGATCTGGGAAGTCAAGGGTGCAAGGTTAACATGTAGTGTGTTAATATGTGCATCCAGACCCGTCCGACTTTAAAGCTCGTGCTATTTCCACTACATGGGAATGGCCAGATTTGACTTTCACTTATCTGCAACTGTCAGTCAACAGTAGAAACAGATAGAAACAGTATTTCAATCCGTACTAACATACAAATATTCTGGCTCCTAAATTGACGCTGGTTAAAATACATGTCCCCCAACTACCATCATTTACCCAGAAAGGGGGTTAGTGCTGCACCTATATATCATCACTGTTATCCACATCACAGTCTGCTTAGGCACTGCTTCTTACTGCACCACTGAAACGTTCACCCCTTTGAGGAGCTCACTTCTGATGGAAAAAATACTGGAAATTGGGACACATAAGTTGAAACATATTTCAAGAGACTTCTCATAGAGCATGCTACACCAGTGTTCTCAGGGCAACACTGGTGACCACCCTAGAGGTGGGAGCCATGCACACACTTCTCCAGAATGACTTTCCAGGTGTGTCTATCCTGATAAAACTAGCTTAAGGTTGATGTCGGGGGAAAGGGGCGGGGCGGAGTGGAGTGGCAAGAAAATAGATGTTTAAACACCACCCTTTAGACAATCATTTATGGTTAATCACTATCAGTGCCTTTAGAACATGTCTGCCATAGAAGAAAACAAAAGAACAAAAGTCCCTGGCAGCTGTTCTAAGGTTCTTTGCTTCATCAAGTTCAGTCTTTGTAGCTTTGCAGAGAGAGGTCCAAATAGGAATGTCCATAGTACGGCTGTGATTTTCAGAGGAGTCAAAATTCCTCAGTTTTGATCTTGGGACAGAGATGAACAATCCAGTTCAAACTGCATTTGTATTTCTTATCTATAATGCATTCAATTTAGTTTAAACAAACTTCCGTGTTTCCCTTAGGTGTTCTTACTCCAGAGGAACTGTTTCCACAAATTATATGTAATTACCCCTTCTGGTCAAAGGTGAGAAGGAAATTAGCATCACAATGGCAAGTCTTCTCTCTGGGTGTTGCCAGCTCACACAGTTCCATGGGTGATTTGAGTGTGTTAAGCCTCCGTTTACAAGCAGGAAAGCTCAGCAGAGCCCATGAGGACAGCATTAAAAATTCCTGATCAGAGACAAGCATTTCAGACATTCATTACCACACAAGCCATCAGTGGATTAGATCGAATAAGCCAAATACTTGCAGACCTCAGCCCTGGGGCTGGTTAGGACTATTCAAGTAATGCAAAGTCAAATGGGCCCGAGTTATACCCTGCCTTCTCTTGAAACAAGCCAATGAGCCTCTGTCTACTCATAAGGGGTGTTAGGATACTAGTTGAAAGACAGTAGGCCCAGACATTTGGGTTTTAGCACTCTATTTGGTTATAGAAAGTAGGAAGTCATCTAGTGAGTCAGCACACACACACACACACACACACACACACACACACACACACACACCATTTTTAAAAAATGTGTTAAGTTAGAGGAGGTAGCCTTTTGGGGGGAAGATAAGGGTGCTCTCTCCACTATTCTAGAAGAATGAAAATAACTCATCTTTTTCAGTAAAAAGAAATTGCAAAATATTCTTCCAGAAATAAACATGAAAAACTATACACACACATGAATTTCTGAGATAGATGCCAAGTACTGCTCTGAAACCATGTGAATTTTTCTCTCGTGCATTTGTCAGCCTGACTCCAAACCATTTTATTCTTTCCTCATTTCTCCCCTCTGCTCTGTCTGTTTTTAGTTAGTTGCTTCTTGGCATAGCTTCCGTTGGAGCAGAGAGTGCCTGTACTTTCTTCTTTTCTTCCTCTCTTCTTTTTCTTTTGTTTCCTTTTAAAACTTCTTTTTTTGTGTTCTTTCTCCTGGGCTCTGCAGTGACTCTGCAATAATTACTAAGACCAGAGCAAACAGGAGGTATGTGTCTCTGGAGCCCACTCTGTCCCCCTCCATCAGGCCTTCCTACTACACATAAAGAGCAGCTCAGTGAGGGGCACAGAGACATGTTCACGAATGCAAATGATACGTGTGCACGCTGCCCATGACTCACTTCTCTGCAAGAGCCTGCAGCTCCCCCGCCACCTTCTCTTGTGAGTGGACTTGCCCAATGGCACCATTTTGTGTCGAGGACTTCCTGCAGAGGAATTCTCCAAGCTGCTTTTGCTTTTAAGAACTAGGATTTTGAGACCCAGAGTGTAGAGGTTGCGATATTCATGTATTTACAGAACTCCATTACATTTTATTGGACCTCATTTTTAACTGGCTTTGTCACAACATGTTTCAAGTTGTGGAAAAACAGAAACACACTAGCCATGCAGCCACATAGAGACCTGAAAAGAAGATGGTTGTTTTAAATCTAAGTTTAAGCAAACAAGTTTTGTTTGAATATGGAGTAAGTTTTAAAAAGCATCATGAATACACAGAATATAAAATGAAACACACTGTAAGGGCACGTCTTTGTTCTCATTCATTTTGTCTGGGGAGCTGGAGTGGATTCAGCTGGTGTTACTGTTTCTAGCAATATGTGATCAGCCTTTGGAAAGGACACAATATCAGAACACACTCATAAGTGTGCGTTGGTTCAGGAATGTTAAAAAAAAAAAAAAGGGACTTCCCTGGTGGTGCAGTGGTTAAGAATCCACCTGCCAATGCAAGGGACATGGGTTCGATCCCTGGTGTGGGAAGATCCCACATGCCACAGAGCAACTAAGCCCGTGCACCACAACTACTGAGCCTGCACTCTAGAGCCCGCAAGCCACAACTAGGAAGCCCACAAGCCACAACTGCAGAAGCCCGCGTGCCTAGAGCCCGTGCTCCGCAACAAGAGAAGCCACCGCAATGAGAAGCCTGCGCACTGCAACAGAGTAGCCCCTGCTCACCACAACTAGAGAAAGCCTGGGCGTAGCAACAAAGACCCAATGCAGCCAAAAATTAAAAATTAATTAATTAATTTTTTAAAAAAAAGAAAGACAAGTCAATGCCTTTAACAAATTGAGAGTTACTTAAACTTGAATCAGCACTGTAGTCTAATGAGACAATAGAAATTGGCCTATTTGTTCCTGTCTTACCCTTCCCAAGTTCACGGACATTCAGCTTCTTTGAAAGAATTAACTCTGAAGCATGAAGCCCACTCTGTCTTCAGGTAAAACTTGAAATAAGAAGATTCTTTCCCTCTCTAGGAGCAGTTTTTTCAAAGAGACATAGAAACACAGAGGCATTTGTTGATGATGTGCATAGGACTTATGAACAAAATTTAAATCTCCATCATGTATAGGATTTTAAAAAATAATCATGTTAATTTCAGGAAACAAAAATAAAGGAATCAACACACACAGGTGCAAAGACTGTTGTGGGAGAAAATCATCTGAGGTATAAAATGAGAGATGTGAATTGGAATGACTTGGCTACTTGCAAGAAAAAGTGTTCAAAACTTACCCTCTTTGAGTATGCAGCCTGGAGAATGTCATTTCAATCACTTCTGCAGTTGCTCTACTGAGTACTTTTGAAATATCCTCTATCTACAGATGAAAGCACCCTCATCAGGGAGGGAATGAGCCTGTGACCATGTCTACATGATGCCAAACACTTGGGTAAAAACTGAAACCATTACACCAGTGCCTTGATGCTTTTCAGACACTCAGCTCTTTGGCATTGTAAAGGGAAACAATTCAGATTTTTCAGTTTTCCTTCTGATATTTGTCATTGTGTAGCTATAGTCAATGGCTAGATAAGTGTATGTTTACCAGAAAAAAAAGTTTGAAAGTTATATATATGATAGGTAATTCAAGAGAAGTAAATTATAGGGAAGATACATAAAGTAAACAGCTAAATCATCGTGCCATGGTCACCTATGTGTCTTTATTATAGACAAACACATAACACGCACAGGTGCAAACATACACTCAAAGAGCAATTTTTAAAAATCCAGTTAAGTGAGATTTTTCCCTCTACCTTTAGTTATTTGTTGTGATGTTATCTCAATCTTATTTGTCCATACACCAGACAACTCCTATGAGAATAAAACTTTGCAGAAGTACATGACTTCTCTTTGTAAATCTGCAAACCATTTTTCTTTCTGTCACTTGAAATATTGTCACTGTGGTTTCAGTTATGGGCAGAGTATATTTTAAAGGCACTGCTCAAATCCAGAATGCTCTGAGCCTCTCTGTTATTTTAGTGATCATATGGTTGCTGAAATACAAGACAATTTATGTGCAAAAAAAAAATCCCAGCTTCAGTTTCTAAAATATGCTTACTGTTTTTTCAACAGAAATAAAAATTGTATCCAAAGAACACATGATTAATATTCTTACGTTAAAGGATTCAAAATCAAGATGAGAATAAATATTTTGTGTTTTGGTAGCATAATATATTTGCCAACAGACTTACCTTAATGTCTCTTAATTGGGAGATGGGGAAATAAGGGAATGTATTTAAAGTGAAGAACCACTTTACAGTTGACTTATTTAAAATGGATATTTAATGATTTCTAAAACATTTTCTAAAATAAATGGAAAAGAAAATGTTTAAGCTATTTGATAAAAGCTGCTTTCAAAAGGCACATAGCATACTACTAACCTTTTCCCTGAGCCTGCCGTTCTCCAGAAATTCTCCTAACTATAAGGCACGTTCATAAACCCCACACCAGTAGAGACATACTTGTCACACCCAATCTTGCTATCTTCTTAGTTATTCATTTTACAGGAAAAATTCCTCGTCTTATTTTCTAAATTTTTAAATGCAACTTCCTCTAGGTAATATGTACATGAAATGGCATTCATTTCCAATATATTAAATGTCATAACTGAGGTCATCTTAGGATTAGAAAGAATCAGTGTTTTCAAAACAATACACTTGAATTATCTGTGCAAAGACATACATGTACTTAATTAAGGTTGGAATTGTATAGGATTATTTATAAAGTTATAAATTACATTGTTCAAGAAAACACTTGAAATGGGCACTGAGAAGCCACATAATTAAATAAAAATTGAAAACCTTTGAACATGTCTAGATTGGTATAAATGGCTTCACAGACATAGATTTCATGTTTTCATTTTAATAGCAATAAAATATTTTGTTTATGTACACTCACTTTAAAACTCAACTTGAAAAGCATGGCATATATGGCATTTATGCACATGTTTACCATATATTTAAAGACAGATTTTAATGATCCATTACTGGAAATCCATAAAAGTTTGCATGTCAACACTGGCTCCATTTTAGAAAATATTTTAGAAAATATTTTCCTTTCTCTATTACATTTCTAAAAGTATGAAATGTTTGGTGAATGTGGAGGATAAGACAGAAGAAATGCTTTAAATAAATACATAGATTCTGAAGGTGCACTTTCTTTCTCCCTTTCTTTCTTTCTTTCTTTCTTTCTTTCTTTTTCTTTCTTTTCTTCTTCCTATTGAGAACAAGAATAAATAGATTAGTAGTTTAGTGCAGAGGAGAAATTATACAGAAACTGAGATGGTGGCTGTAACATCACTGCAGTGATAATGTATAAATACTATTAGCTCCGTGTTCCTCTATCGCTTATGAACATTTAGAAAGTATTCAGCATGTTTGCTGGGTCAGATAAACTGTTGAAAGTCATTATTTGTCTACTTTTCAAAACTTCAATATTTAGTGCTTTGTAATTTTGAACAAGGAAATTTAAACTGGTTGCAAGTCAAATGTTATAGAAAACAAACACAAAAACAAAAATCAGAAAGAAAGGAAGAAAGGAGATATAAAATGAGAATAATAGTATGGAAACAGAGGGAGAAATAATTTGGGGGGAGGGCAAAAAGGACAAAATTAAGATCAGAATTGAAGGGGTCTGATAAAAGAATCCAACATAAACTTAAAAATATAGAAGCAGAGTAAACATCACAAAATGCCCTTAACAAACCCCAGTTCTGCAGGCTTTTCTGCTGCTACACAAAAGTGTATTTTTCAAGAAAATTGGTTACAGCAGTTACCCGTGCCTTCGAATAGCAACAAGTAGAAATAAGGCAGGACGTCTAGAGGGGCTCTCCTTAGAGCCGCATTCCCTACCTTTTCAATCCCTGCCAGTTCTCCTGCGCCAAACCATATGGAATCCATCTCACTCAAGGACATAGACGAGGAGAGGGGCTTCGGGAAACCAGGGCTGCTGCAGGCGTTTTAACGGCATGCCACAGGAAAGTTTTATTTCCAATTGATTGGTTACAAATCAGATAAATATCGCTTCTAATGAAAGCAGCTTCAAACCGCTGGAAACGTTATCTATAGGAGTCTGGGGTTTATCAAAAGTCAAAAGTAGCTTTAATCACATCAGCATGCTAATTACAGGCAAACAATAAAAGCTTTAAGAAATGATTGTGCGGGTTTTATTACTATTGACAGTCACTGAGGTATATTTATTTCGGGAGGTAATTGTCAGAAGACTTTCTCCAGAAAGACTTGTTTGTATAATTAAGTGCGTGTTATGCAAGCTTATCTACTGATCTACTTCTGCTAGTTATGTAGCTCCCCCAATGCCTCAGAACACAGAAGCAATTAAAAAAGAAAGGCCCAGGGAGATGGTTTTTCAGTAGTTCATTTGTGAAGGAGGAAAAAATAAAGACCTAATGTACTCTGGAAAAACAGAACGTACTAGAGTAAGAAATGTGATCAGTCACTAAAACATAAAGGAATAAAACAATAAAGGTAAGTTGAAAACTCTTCACAATCAGTGATGTAAAAGTAGGAAATAATAAGAATGGACATTTTCATTTGGAGGAGAAGTTGGGGGAGCAGGAATTTTCTTTTTTGTATATAAAATATCATTCAATAAAATGGGGTATTCCAACCTAAAAATATGTGATGAGAATGAGACAAAATGGAAAATAACAATAAATGGCTTCAGGACCACTGGTTTTATTATTTTATTGTGGGTTTATTACCTAATTCCCAAAAGTGCCTAATTTACAAGTAAGAGCCTAAACTTTTGGTAGCATCATTTCAAATCTGCACACACACACATGCTTTTTCATCCAAATGAACAACAAAGGTAGATTTACAGTTGCCGCCCTGAGCTTTTTTTTTTTTTTTAGGCTAAGCCACCTGAAACATATTTAAAAAAAAATATTTCCATCTTATTTCTAATGACAAACTGCATTATGACTGGACTAAAAGAGGAAAAAATAAACCTTTCAAACTATGAACTATTTTTGTGCCATAAAGAATCATTCAACTCTAAAAGGGAAAAACCCTAATTTAAAAGATATCATTATTATATCAAAAGATGTTGGACTGGATTTAATTCTTTCCATTCCAACATATTGGCCTCAGTTCAGTTTCCACCTCATTCAAAGCAATTAAAAATGTGGCAAACCCTTGATCAATTTTTTACCCTTAAATCCGGTCGGTTCTGAAGTTGTCACATTTTAATGGGTTCAGAGTCAGTTTATGCAAGAGACAATCAAATGTTGGCTTTTAAAAGTCCTATAAAAAGTAAGAGCTTTTAACCTTTTGAATGCATTAATAAAATGCTAATGGCATCATGGCCAAGACCACATTTGGAGGTTCCCCAGAACTCCAAAGGACTGTTGTGAAAACAGAATTTTAATCAAATGATCTGTTATTTTAATGGCCACTTACAAAACAGGAGATTTATTGAGAAGCATAAAGTTTGTTTGCATGAGTGAAAGCAAAGCTTTTAAGAATTACCTTCTTCCAGGTTTTTTTTTGCCCCAGTTCCTTACAACATAATACTACCAAACATTTGTGAATTGTGACTCAAGTCTGCAGTCTTATTTCTAGCAGAAAATAAAAGGGAGGCTGGAGAGCAAAAAAAAGGTGGTGCCAATTTGTCTGCCCAGGCTCTGATTATTGGATGCAGAAAATTTTTTTTCCTTTCAGGGGAGAGGGATTTGGTGGGAATGTTTCTCCCTTCAGGGTGAGATATCTGATATCCATCCCGAGACCAATCATAAGGCCAAACTTTCATGCAAACTGCACAAGGGAAAAAAATTAGGTCTTTGGGTAAAATTCTCATCTAAATTTGCAGCAGATCCCTAGTTTCCGCTGGGCAATTATGTCTCTTCTTACCATTTCTGATTGCAAAACACATTGATTTTTTTAAAAGTTATTTCTGATAACTTGAGAACCTTCGATCCCTAGCCCCTTCCCCCAACTCTTCGTCCTCTCTTTTGAGTCTCTGTTCCTCATTTCTGTCTCCCCCGTCTAGAAGTGCTATCCAGTGACCCCTGGTGCTGATTAAAGTTTCTCGGGTGACCCCTGAATGCATTTTATTACACTGGCTGGTCATAAAACCTGCTTAAACTGCTGGCTTATCCAAACTCCTACCTCTTCTGTGGAAAGCCCTACAGTCAGTCCAGCCTCAGGCAAGGAAAATACAAACAAGCAAACCAAGGAGGGCAGAGAAGGCTTGAACACAGACTTTGTCAATACCAAGGAGCCATCCGGCATAGGGGAGGGGAAAACTTAGAATGAAGACAGACACTCACAAGGGTTCCGGAGGAAATCAACTTAATACTAGTGTAGGTGGGACATGGAGAAGTAGAAACATGAGAAAAGAGAGAAAAAATTAAAACTGTTTGGTGTTTTCTTTTCCCTTAAAATGATGTCACAACACTGAAATAGCTTACAAGGTGAAAGGTAAGCATCACTAACACAGGTCAGCATAAGACATCTCTGAAAACAACATACTCCTAAAACGGATCCCAGGACAACATTTACTCAGCTTCTGGGAGCAACATAAGGAGGTTAGAAGCCTTTGTATGTTTATGTATTTACTACATCTAGGTAAAAATATGTATTGTTATATTTACATGGTTCAGGAGAAGCCAACTTACAGTGAGGTTTAGTTTAGCTGTTTATTTTCCTGGGCTGCTGAAGGGAGGCAAAATCTATAAGATTCACAATCCTGCCTGGATGGAATTTCTGTGGCAGGGATAAGGCATGCAATGCTTATAGGGGAGGCCAGAGAAATCAGCGTTCGAAAGGAGAATGGTGTTATTGCGCATCAAAACCTATCAAGCTCTGGGTTTTCCCCTGGGACTAAAACTGAACATATGCGTGTGTATCAAATCCAATTTAAAAAGTGTTTTGAATTTCATTCTCATTCGCGAAATCTGAAAATAAATCGGTAGGGTCGGTTCTCAGCCTTAAGCCAGAGTAGGAGGCTACAGTCTGGAAGTCTGCCGAGAGAAGTCCGTCTGTTCAGTTCTGCAGGTAAGGTGCTACCTGTTGCCTTGCAGGCAACGGGATGAAGATCTGACACACAGAGTTAGCTCCTGGCAGCTGTCCCACCAACCACGGTAGAGATCCACAGAGGCAGGAGAAGAACACACTTTTCCTACTGGTCAGGTTCCCATTTCAGTGACACTGAACCTGGATGAGATCCAGACTCTGCTCGGAGCCGTTGACATTCCTAATGTCCAAGTGACAGGCCCCCCGATTGCTGGGCAGTTTTTCAATACTTTGGTCATTTTCACACTAGCTAGAAATCTTTAAGAAGGTAAAATCAAGGGCCCAAAGTGAATCATTAATGACTATTTAATTGCATCTTGTGATTAAAAAGTGATTTGTGATGGTTACTCTTGACATCATTTTCTTTGTTCATGTGATTTTTTTAAACTCTTAGAAAATGTCATTATTTTCCCTTTTGTTCAAAGAAATACAAAATAACCATGAATTCAACTCCTCTGTAGACCAGAAGTGGTCCCTTTCACCTGTTTATACTTTTCATGTAGTCACTAAGCAAAAGTCAAGCATTTCCCCAAAGATACTATTAGTGGAAGCTGGTGACTTTGTTAATACCTAGAATGAACTGGTGAGATATGCTTTATTTATCTAATTTAATTGATCTAATGTAATTCACTCAGAGAGTCTTCATAGTGAATGATAAATCTGATAACCAATGACATTCATCAACCATTTTTATTTTTTATATGCAGCCCACATTACACCAGGAGAGGAGTTTGATACCGTTCCTGCTGTTGCTTGCCTATCTACTAGGCCTGGCAATTTACAGATGTAAACACTTTACTTCTTACTACAACCATATGGAGTAAATATAATTATTCCCAGTTTGTAGATGAGGAAACTAGGGCTTAGAGAAATGAGGTAATTGCCCAGCTTCACATAACTAGTGAGTGTTACAGTCAGGAATGTGATTCTGGACAATCTGACTCTCTGCACTGACTTGGGCTCCAATTCACTCCTTAACCAACATCTCTTCATCAACTTTGCTGGGTCCCAAACAGGGTAAATAGAAAGGAAAGATCAGGGAAACAAACAAATGTACACTTGGTTGCTTATTTCATTTTTCTCAATATGTTAGGTCCAGAATATATATGAATCCACAACTCAAGGTTATTTTCTTCATGAAAACTTCCTGAGTAAACTAACTTACTCTCCACTTGATAAATCTATTTCTCACCTCTCCTTTCCTCAGTGGAATCTAAATTTCTTTTAAATTCTATATATTTTAGTTGCTTACATATAGTATGTCTTCTTAAAGGAAGTGATACATTTTTCTTTAAATGGTGGATAGTTTAAGTAGTTAAAAAAAAAAAAAAAAAGCTTGTTCCATGCTTTCAGATAGAGGATGTAAGAAAGGAAAGTGGGTGCCAGATGTATCAAAATGCTAAATAGTTTGGAGTTCAAGTTGAAGCTGGGAAACAGAGAGGGTAGATAAGTCAAAGTGGTAGTCAGCCTTCATGTATTTGATTGAAAAAGATGGTGAGTAAAGTGGTGGGGTGACAGAGTCTAGGAAGTTAAGATATAGAATGACCTAGTAAACATTTCTTGGAATCTAGCCTAGAACAAAAAATTATGAGGGAAAAGTTATGTGCAGGAAGATATTCACAATAGCAAAAGTTTGAAAACAGTAGAGCTATCCAAAATTGGGAAAATAAATAATTAAATGCTGACATACACACTGTGAAATATTATTACAACTACTAAAAGTGGTAATATAATATAAAGTGAATAAATTACAAGTGTCATTACATTGTTTTTACTCTAGGTGAAATGTATGTACAGATGAATAAAGATTGGAAAAGAATGCATAGAAACTTTCAAAGTTACTTTAACAAGAGTATTGGTTTAGGAATTTTTTTCTCCCAATTGTCCAAAGTTTCTGTAGCATTGTTATACAGTACATTATATACAATATAATAAATAATAATATATTTACTATAGTGCACAGTGACAAGCACTTATATGTGTAGAAATATTGGGGATATTTCTCTATAATATTTCTATAGCCCCATTATTTTCAAAGGACATTTGATTTATGTAAATGTATGGATATTTATAGAAATTATTAGATTGATTATATTTATACATTTTAAAGTGATATTCTTAATTATTTTCCTCTTTTTCTTGACGTCTCCCTCCACTTTCCTCTGTCCCAATCTCACCCCCACCCCAATAATCTAAAAAGTATTCACTATTGAAATCCCAGGGACAACACAATAAAAATTTGTCACTTATTTCAAATCTGATGAAGGTAAGGTGGTCCTCTTCCAATTTGTAACTATATCATCTGGAACATATGACCTTCAAGATCACTATACAAGAAAAGAGTTTTTAACTATTTTGGCTTGCAGGTGACACACAAATTCTACTGACAGACCATTAGCTGAATTAGTCACAAAGCCCAGCTAAACTGTAAAACAGGCTGCAAAATGAAGGCAGCTCATGGAGTATGTAGTGAGCACTGTCATTGTGACAAATAGCCCATTTTCTCCTTCCTTTCCACAGTCAATATCTTCTCAAAAGAGACAACAAAAGTCCTATTCAGGTGCTGCCTCCATCTCAGAGTCCAGGATGTAGATTAGTATCTCCATCAAGACTGGAGAACTTTGTAAGGTAGTTAGCTAGTGGGAAGCAGCCGCATAGCACAGGGAGATCAGCTCGGTGCTTTGTGACCGCCTGGAGGGGTGGGATAGGGAGGGTGGGAGGGAGGGAGACGCAAGCGGGAAGAGATATGGGAATATATGTATATACATAACTGATTCATTTTGTTGTGAAGCTGAAACTAACATACAATTGTAAAGCAATTATACTCCAATAAAGATGTTAAAAAAAAAAAAAAAGACTGGAGAACTTTGAACTAAATACCCAAGTCATCTTCATACCCCAACCCTGCTGCTCAAGATGTTAATAAATAATGGAACAGTAAACACCCCCCATTTTGAAAGGGAAAAATGGAACATACACCGCAGTCACTGGTTCTCAGAAGTTCTGAAGTCCTCTGGGCAGGCAATATGAAGTCCTCCTAGCTGGCGTGGGGATGTGTGTGTAGGACAGCACCTTGGTCAGCCCCCAGTTCTGCTCTCTGAATCTTCTCTGTCCACTGTTCTCAATAACCTTTCTTTTTCCATCTGAAAGTTCTTTTTTGAACATCCTCCTTGTCTACACCTGAAAAAGTCGTTTAGGGAATA
Organism: Lagenorhynchus albirostris; assembly: GCF_949774975.1. Taxonomy (NCBI): domain Eukaryota; kingdom Metazoa; phylum Chordata; class Mammalia; order Artiodactyla; family Delphinidae; genus Lagenorhynchus; species Lagenorhynchus albirostris. Next base: position 58,459,616 of record NC_083096.1, on the reverse strand, counting down.
TACTGTCCTTGGAACTATATACCTTTCTCAGTCTACTTTCTGCTTGCAGAAGTTTGAGGCCCTAATTGCCTGGTTTTTTTAAACAGATTTATTGTGATATAATTGAGATATAAGTTGCCCATACTTAAAATATAATTTGATAGGTTTTGGCATATGTTTACATTGAGAAATCATCATAGTCAGACAATAAACATATCCATCACATATAAGAACTTCCTCAAGCCCCTTAGAATTCTTCTCCACCTCCCCTTTCTGCCCCCCTCATCCTTAGGCAATAACTGATCTGCTTTCTAGACCATTTCATTCTCTAAAATTTTATATACATGGACTTTACATATAGCGTGTACTTTTTATTTTTGGTCTGTTTTCTTTTACTCAGCATGATTATGTCGATGTTCATGCATGCTGTACAGCAGGCATGAACATCTCATTCCTTTTTATTACTGAGTAGTATTTCGTTATATTCCCCTGTTAATAGATATTTGGGTTGCTTCTAGTTTTTGAATATTACCAATACAGCTGCTATGACACTCAAGAACAAGTCTTTGTATGGGAATATAAATTTATTTGTCTTGCTTAAAAACCTAAGTGTAGAGCAACTACGTCATATGGTTGCTGTATTTTTTTTTTTTTTTTTTTTTTTTTTTTGCGGTACGCGGGCCTCTCACTGCTGTGACCTCTCCCGTTGTGGGGCACAGGCTCCAGACGCGCGGGCTCAGCAGCCATGGCTCACGGGCCAAGCCACTCCGCGGCATGTGGGATCTTCCCGGACCGGGGCACGAACCTGTGTCCCCTGCATCGGCAGGCGGACTCTCAACCACTGTGCCACCAGGGAAGCCCTGGTTGCTGTATTTTTAAGTTTCAAAATCCCACCAAGCTGTTATCCAAAGTAATTGCACCATTTTACACTTCCACCAGCAGTATATGAGAGTTTCAATTTCTCCACTTCCACAGCACTTAGTATGGTCAGTCTTTCTAATTTCAAACTTTCTGGTAGGTGTGTAACATGAACTTCTTGTGGTTTGGACTTATATTTCAAAAATGGCCAATGACTTTGAACTTCTTTCTGTGTACTTATTTGCCATCAGCATCTCTCCTTTGGTGAAGTGTCATTTATACACTTCGGCCTTTTTTGATTGGGCTGTTTCTTTTTTTATTGAATTTGGAGAGTTCCTTCTATATTCTGGATATAAATCCTTTATCAGATATGTGATTTTTAATCATTTTCACTCAGCCAGAGGCTTGTCTTTTCATAGTAGTATCTTTCAAAGAGCAGAAATTCTTAATTTGGATGAAGTCCAATTTTTCAATTTTTTCTTTTGTGGATCATGCTTTTGTTTTGTTTTCTTTAATTTTTTTTTTTTTAATTTTGGCTGCACTGTGCAGCATGCAGGATCTTAGTTTCCTGACCAGGGATGGAACCTGTGCCCCCTACATTGGGAGCATGGAGTCTTAACCACTGGACCGCCAAGGAAGCTCCTAGATCATGCTTTTGATGTTATATCTAATAAATCTTTTCCTAATTGAAGGTCATAAAGATTCCATGCATTGCTTTTATTGAGTGTTTTATAGTTTTAGGTATTACACTTAGGTTTATGATCAATTTGAGTGATTTTAATATGTATATGGATGGAAGTTATCCCTCCACCATACACACACATATAGATTTTCAATTGTTCTAGCACCTTTTAACATTATGAATTGTCTTTCTTTATCTCTAATAATATTTCTTGCCTTAAAGTATCATTCACCTTATATAATCACTGCTTTCATAATTTTTATCAAATTTGTAATTGTTTTGACCATTATTTTTAGCATTATTTCTTTTAAAAATTTTCTGTCCCTCCCCTCCTCTTTTTGGGGACTAGAATCACGTGTATATTAGGTTGCTTAAAATTATACCACAACTAACTGAAGCTCTGTCCATCCTTTTTTCAATAACTTTTTTTCCTCTCTGTGATTCATTTTGAATTGTTTCTATTGCTATGTCTTCTAATTCGCTAATCCTTTCCTCTGCAATATCTAATCTACCATTAATCCTGTCCAGTGTATTTTTCATCTTTGACATTGTAATTTTCATTTTAAGAAGTTCAGTTTGGTTCTCTTTTATATCTTCCATGTTTCTGATTTACATATTCAAGCTTTTCTCTAGCTTCTTGAACATACAGGATGTACTTATAATTGCTTTTTAAATTATTTTTTATTGAAGTATAGTTGATTTACAGTGTTTTTTAAATTAAATTTTATTGGAGTATAGTTGATTTACAATGTTGTGTTAGTTTCTGCTGTAGAGCAAAGAGACTCATTTATATACATATATATTTTCAGATTCTTTTCCTATAATTGTTTCAATATCCTTGCCTATTCATTCTGTCATCTGTATCATTTATGATTTGATTTTGATTAATTGATCTTTTTTCCATATTATCAGCCATTATTGGTTGCATGCTTGATAATATTTGATTGCATGCCAGACATTGTGAATTTCACTTTGTTGATGGCTAGGGAGTTTTTCATTTGTTTGTTTTCCTATAAATACATTTGAGCTTTATTCTGAGACATTGTTAAATTATTTAGGAGCAGTTTAATCCTTTGGATCTTGCTTAAAGCTTTGTTAGACATAGTGGTGTTGAGTCAGGGACTAATTTTTCCTTATCTTGAGACAAAATCCTTCTGAGTACTCTAATCAAAGCTCTGTACATTATGAGTTTTTTTCACTCTTGCTCACAGGATTTTCCCTCTAATCCTTTCAGGTGCCTTTTTGCTCAGTCTTGGGTATTTCATTACATGCATGTGTTGATCATTAGTTAGCTGAATACTTGAGAAGAACCCTCTACAGGTGTCCAGAATTTTCTGTTTGTGCAGCTCTCTTCTCTCTAGTACTCTGCCTACAAAATCTAGCCACGTTTTCACTACCCAGGCTCCCATCTCTGTCTTCTCAACTCAGGGAGACTGCCATGCTCCACCTGTACTCCTTCATCTGTGCCCTGATTGGAAACTTTTTCTGGGCTTTAAGCTGGAACAATTGTAGGGCTCACCTACTCTGTCTCCCATTTCTCAAAGATCAGTTTTCTTCATTGCCTTATGCCTAATGTCTTGAAAATCAATTTTTTATATATTTTCTCGGTTTCTTAGTTGTCTTATGTGGGAGGGTAATTTTTTTTGGATGGTAAGTAGAAGTCTCTGTATCTTGATCAAAATCTCACAGTTGGCCTAAGCTACTGGTTTCTTTGGCAATGTAGTTCCTTAAAATCTTGGTTGGCTTAACACTTAAAAAATATAGTAGGCTTTTCATCCACTTGCTCAGTTTCATGTGCCAGTAACCACACTGTAAATCTTATTGAGGCATAGTTTTCAGATCTGCTTTATGTCTTTGCTTTCTTATCTCTACGCTTGTCTTTCTCAACTTAATAATAGCCACCTAAAGGCTTTCAGGCTTAAAAGTGAGAAATCTGAATGTGATCACTTATGCCAACAAGGACCTTAATTTTTTTTTGTTACTATCTTACACTTTTTGAGGTTGATAAGCAATCAGTTTTTCCAACCTTGTATGATCCCAAATTTCTCATCTCTGTAATCCTTCTAACTTCTGCTTGAAAATTGGCCAATTTTTTTTCTGAGTTCATCACTTTCTTATAAGATTCTGACAAAAGCAATTAGCAGTAGCCAATATTCACTACTAATTGTTGTCTTTTCTAATCTCTTCTGCTATGCATGAGGTCTGGCCTAATGCCAAAGTTACCACAAGTGATCATTTTACCTTTTCTTTTTCTTTTTCTTGGGGGTGGGGGTGGGACACTGGATAACATCAATTTCTATCTTTCTTTCCTCTGATGTCAATTTTCTCACTGCTGGCTTCACACTAATATGAAGCATATATTTTAGATTTTTAATTTCAGCAACATCTCATCTCAAAATATTAATCACTGGATTAAGATAATTAATGTAGCTACCATAAGAGAAAAATGCCAAAATCTCTAAGGCTTAACAAAATAAGTTTAATTTTCCTCATGCAAAGTTTAATGTAGATTGGCAGTCTTCCTCAGACTTGTAGCTATGCCATCTGGAACATGTAGCCTCCAAGTTTTCCAAGGCAAGGGAAGAGAGAAATGCAGGAAACACATCATTTCTGAACTGCCTCATTTTTCCTCTCAGTCCATTGGTCAAGATTGTCATGTGGCCCCAACCTAACTCCAAAGATAGGAAATGTTAGGAAACATAAGAAAGTAATTGGGAGAAACAAGGGGGACATAATGATTAAATAACTCTTCCACAGCATGCTAATAACTTTGTATTGTACCATTCACATTTTCTTTATGGTCACATCGTTCCAAATATAAATGTATTATATATAGAAGGATGTGCAATGATAGGATTACGTGTATATAATATATGATAGCTATAGTTATATACATATAATCTTATCATTGTATGTGTGTACATAGATATAAAATCTTATCATTGTTTTCTGAAAATAGAATCATATTTATGCTATTTTATCTTTCTTTTTGTTTAGAAATATCTACTGGAAGTCTTTCCAAATTAACTTCTAGACCTGTAGTTCATTCATTTTAATGACTCCATAATATTCCCTGGTGTGTTTGTACCATAATTTACTATTTCTATACTGAGGTATATTTACTTTATTAGCTCATTTTTTTGTCAGTATCAACTGTGTTTTAGTATATTTAATCAAATGAAATTTATTTCTGGAAATTAATGGCTTTTCCCCTCTATGGGATAGATATTAAAGAGTGGGATTTAATGGGTTGAAGTGTACATGTTTTGTTAATTTTAATACTTTGCCGGATTGGTGGTCATAAAGGCTGAAAATATTCACATTTTCATGTACAATATATAAGAGAACCCATGTCTCCATGAATGTGACAATAGATGTTTCAATACATTTTAGTTTTGTCAATTTAATAGGGAGTAAAGAGAATTAGGGAAATGCAAATTAAAGTAAGAATATCTTCATATATTAATTGGCCATTTGGTTGCCTCTTCATATTCTTTGCTATTGAGATTCACATGACATTTTTGTCAAGTAGTAAGAACTTTTCATTGTCATAGTAAACATCTGGTGATCTTTTGAATTGCAAATATATTTCCCAAATCAATTTTATAAATGTTTATAAAATTTTATAAACATTTTGGGTATATTTCTGCATAATATAAAATATTTAATATTAAACCATATGATATATGATATTTTGTCATTCAAATATTTAAAGTTTAAATTAAAATTTTAATTTTAAATTAAAAATAAAAGTTTAATTTTCATATTACCAAAATGTCTTTTATACTGCTGAGTCTCTTCTGCTCCTTGATTGTACTTGTTGTGTACTAGATTTTCTTGCCATATTTTATTTTTTTTTACTTATTTAAGGTTTTAATCCATATGGAATTAATTTTTTCATAAAATAGATTTCAGTTTTATTTTTTTTAAATGGGTAGCTTTCTGTGCCAGCACTATTTATTAAATAATTCAGTATTTTTCTTCTTTTCATATATCAAATCATGTATTTTCTGGGACTCTTTATTTTGTTCTATTGATATATTTGTTTCTTCCTATGCCTATAACAATACTAATGCAATTTCAACTGTTTACTAATATATTCTGATAGTAAGGCAAGTCCCTATTCACTATTCACCTTTATCAAAATTTGCTTGGCTATTCTCAAAAATGTTTGCTTCCTTATAAACTTTAAAGTCTTTTTATCCATTTTCCCCAAGCCTCTGCAAGGATTAAAACCGAGATTATTTTAAATTTAAACAATAATTTTTGGAAAATTGACACTTTTATTATATCAGATCTTTCCATCAAGGAATGTGGAAAACTTTCTAAAAATGGCTAGTTAAAAGTTAGTTATGGGGCTTCCTTGGTGGCGCAGTGGTTGAGAGTCCGCCTGCCGAGGCAGGGGACACGGGTTCGTTCCCTGGTCCGGGAAGATCCCACATGCCGCGGAGCGGCTGGCCCCGTGAGCCATGACCGCTGAGCCTGTGCGTCTGGAGCCTGTGTTCCGCAACAGGAGAGGCCACAACAGTGAGAGGCCCGCGTACCGCAAAAAAAAAAAGAAAAAAAAAGTTAGTTATGAATCCATCTGTTCCTGGTACTGTTTTTAATGGTTAAGTCTTTAATCTTTCGACAATCTCTTCTGTGATAATTGATCCATTGCAGTTTTCCTGGATCTTCTTTGATAATTTTGTTAGGAAATTCTTCTTTTCCTGACTTCAAATTTGTTGTTAAAAGTTTTATGTAATATTCTTTTATAAGTTTTTCATCTTTTATGAACCTGTGATGTCTCTTTTTAAATTCCTGCAGTTTTGTGAGAAATTTTAATCACATTACTATTTTTTTTCTTTTTAAAAATCCTATCGGGTTTATGTCTTTTCTCATCAGTCCTTTTAATTGAAGATTAGACCTTTATTTGAACTTGAGGGAAATCTAATATTTGTTTCATTGCTTCACCTCCTTTTGCGATTTCTTCTTCTAGAACTTCTTTCATATATGGGGTTCCTGCTCTATCCTCCAAGTTTCTGTGTGTGTGTTTTCCATATTTATGAAATATTATGTTGTGCTTTAAGATATTACTTTTATTTGACATCTCAGGCCACTAATTTGAGTCTAGGTGGTAGCCAACAATTCCATCAACTCATTTACTGAATTGATTAGCTCAGAAATTATGATTTCACATACAGGAAGTATTTCGGAACTGCATTTGAATCTTTATGAATTGTCATCTGTCTCCTTCAGCAGCTGTGTGAGTGTTTTGTGCATTATGATCTATCTTCTTTTTGTAGATTGTTGGGCTGTCCTCAACTGATCACTTTTCATTATGAGCTCATATGAGCTCATTGTCTAGTTATTGGATTATCTCAAGTTGTCTATAGGTTCTTGCATTGTGGAAGGTGAAGCAGACTTTACAAACAAGAGGCTGACTCTTATTGAAGGACTGTATAAAAATCTTCCTGCTTCCAGCTATCCTCTCTCTCTTCTAATCCCAGGTATAAAGAGATTTCAACCTTTTCTTTGCTTCTCCTTAGCTCTTCAAGGCCAGAAGACCAGGCACATTCACTGATACTAATGCCAAACTTCTTCCAAGGATCCATACTGTTTTAGAAACAGGTGCTTTCCAGGTTTCTCAGTCTTCATCCTGGAGATCTCCAGGCTTTCCAAGACCATATAGAAAAAGCCCTATACAACATTTCTCCTCTGGGTGTCCCATAGAGTTTGAGTTTCACTGGAACATGAGTATATACTAATCAGCTTCAGTGGTCTGGAGGCTCAGAAAGCAGACCAGACAAAGTTGAAATAACAGGGAAAAAAGATACGTTCAGGGGGACTTCCCTGGTGGTCCAGTGGTTAAGACTCCATGCTTCTGGGCTTCCCTGGTGGCGCAGTGGTTGAGAATCTGCCTGCCAATGCAGGGGACACGGGTTCGAGCCCTGGTCTGGGAGGATCCCACATGCCACGGAGCAACTGGGCCCGCGAGCCACAACTACTGAGCTCCGCAACAAGAGAGGCCGCGATAATGAGAGGCCCACGCACCGCGATGAAGAGTGGCCCCCGCTTGCCACAACTAGAGAAAGCCCTCACACAGAAGCGAAGATCCAACACAGCCATAAATAAATAAATAAATAAATAAAAAGACTCCATGCTTCCACTGCAGGGGGACACGGGTTCAATCTCTGGTCTGGGAACTAAGATCCTGCATGCCACAAGATCCCTCATGCTGCATGGCATGGCCAGAAAAAAAAAAAAAAAAAAAAGATACATTCAGGTTACCACCTTCCTAGAAACTTCCCACTATTTTCTATAGAAATTATGGAAATTGAGAGAACACAGTGACAGAGTGATGAGGACTGTGAAAAACTGGGCACTCCACTCAATTATTGCCAACTAGGAAAGAAAACCCTGTGTTGCCAAATCTCCCCATTTTTTTTCAAAAGCAGTCATAAATCCAGAATTTTATGTAATATCTTCCCATTTCAAAATATCAATGACTTGTTAAAATTTATTTTGTAAATACTTTGTGAGCCAAAACAAGTATGTCTGTAAGTTGAATTTAGCCTATAGGCTCTGAGGTTAGGATCTCTGGAGTAGATGGTACTCTGGACAACAGATGGGTATCTCTGACTTTGAAGTTCTGCATCATGGAGGGAAACTGTCATGCCTTCTCTTGAGGCAAGCTCCTTGAGGCAGATCCACATTCTCTACTTAGTTTTGCATCCCCCAAGGTTCCAAGTACAGCATAAGGTATGCACAGGACATTTCATACATGTTTATGGAATGAAGAAAGACAACTCTCGATGCCATCGTCAGAGACTAATGGATCATTGCTCTGGCTTTTGTAAAAATAAACAGTACTGCAGTTACGGAAGCTGCTAATGTGACAACTGAAAACGTAAAAGGGATGAGGCATGGGGTCATGAAAAACAAATTCCCTGAAATTCCTTTTCAGGTAAGTTGGATGTACAATGACAAGTTTTATACAAGACCAGAATATTTTCAACTGTCCAACTTTTCCATGTCAAAGAGTTAGCTGGGCAATGCTTAATGAATGAGGAAGACAGAAAGTTTTGTCCCAACCATGTGGATGTGAAGATTTCATACAATCACCTTAATGCAAAGCTTTGTCTAGTAAGGCAGTCTGAGGATGAATTCGGAACACGGATTTTCATTATTTTTCTATTTGCCATGCTTCTCTATGAGACCTTTGTAAGGAAAGGAAAACAAGAAAATCATTGTTCTATATTATACAAGCATGGAGTCTGAATATATATATTATATAATGCTGAATTATATAATGCTGAAGCAATGGTTGTCTGAGATGAGAACTCAAACATGATTTTAAACTTGGAGGGAGAAAGACCCAAAATCCAAGTTTTGAATTGCAAATCTACTTAATCTTTGATTGGGCTCTGATGGTCCACTCACAATAGTGCTTCTTCTATTAACCTGAGACCTATTCCCAATTACAACCTGCTTTTGGTGTTCCTGGATGACATCAAGATGTGTGGGATTAATAGACAGTAACAGGCACACTGCGGAACAATTGTAGCAAAACACCACATTCCCTCAAGAGCATGGAGGGTGATTTCCTGGGTCAAAATATTAATGTCTAGACTTCCAAGGCTGTTATTATTATTCTGGAAAAAAAATAAAAAGCATCATTCTACTGAGTCAACAGACCATCCTGGATTTATCATTGAACTCATCTCATTTTACTCTCTAATTTAAAATTTCTTTGTTTCTCTCTGACAGTTTGAAAACATACTATTAACCTCAAAGAGTATTGGGTCCACTTATACATGATAGAAATATACTGTGTATAATAATATTACACATTTATTTATAATCTGTCTACTTTCAAAGAAAGGATTTGAGGTGGGCTATTCAGAGTAAATGAAAGAGATTCAATCAGCCCTTTCTGTCTGGGAATTTGAGAATCTAAGTGTACCCCCAAAATGCCAAATATGGCAATTTTCTCCAGGACTGTCACATTGCCCTACTTCCAAAGATATGACACCCAAAGAGTTCACAGCTGCGCTGTCACCACAAGTTTAAATTTGACACTGGTGATATCAAAACCATGGAAAATAATTTTTAAAAAATATCACAGCTGAGTTTATGGATTACTTAAGTTGTCATTAAGAAATAAGCTCCACGGAGTTTGATAGAGACTACTGACATTAAAGGATGCTCAGGGCTTCCCTGGTGGTGCAGTGGTTGAGAGTCCACCTGCTGATGCAGGGGACACGGGTTCGTGCCCCGGTCCGGGAAGATCCCACATACCGCGAAGCAACTGCGCCCGTGAGCCATGGCCGCTGAGCCTGCGCGTCTGGAGCCTGTGCTCCGCAACGGGAGAGGCCACAACAGTGAGAGGCCCGCGTAACGCAAAAAAAAAAAAAAAAAAAAGGTTTTCAGTGAAGGAAATTTATTAAAGAATCAGCTGTGTAAAATGCTGTGCTAGGCCTTCCACATCCATTATCTCATTTAACTTCAAAATAACCCCAATCAACTAAGTATTATTATTTTTCTTATTCGGTATATCAGCAACAAATTTCAAAGAGGTTAAATACCTTCCCCAACAGCTGGTAAGTGACAGAATGAGGAAGCTTACTCATGTCTACCTGATTCCAACGCTTCATGTGCTCTTTCCATTACAACTGGAATGTTTGGAATTCAGATTAAATTCCATTTTTGGCCTGGATTAAAGATCTGCTCTGTGGCATCTCTCAGGAGTCAAATATAATAGAGGCTAATGAAAACAGCTGATTCACCTAACAAAGCATAACACACCACAGAAGCAAGGGACAGGGTCTTACTCTTGGAACAAAATCATGGCAAGACTGAAAGCCTTCTCAGCCATTCCCTCTCAGAGAAGCCACGATAGCTAAAAGTCTACTATGAGTGTTTCTTCCTTATGCCCTTTTTTTTTTTTTAAAAGAAACTATTTCTCTGGAATACAGGAAAGGTTTATACATGAAATAAATTCATATCCAGGTATTTTGTGACTAATCGGATATGCCTTCTTATGAGAGGAGAGAAAAGGCAGTCAACACATTTTTGGTGTGTGGAAGGCAGCAGGGCTGAAAAAAAGAATGGAAATCTGGAAATGAGAGAATGCTCCCTATTTTGTCTCCTGCTTAGGTCAAATGCTAGACATAGTACTTGGGAAAAAAGGAGAAAATAAGATTCTGGTGTATCTTTCTTGCATAATCTAGAAGCTTGCAATGGGCCTGAAATTTGTAGCCATGTTCTTAAAGTGAAGGAAGTCTGCCTGAAGATATTCATAACTTTTTATTCTATTTTAGTGACCCCTGATTATGTGTATCATTTTACAGGTCAAGAACTGGCATCAAGGTCTTTTCTGAACTATTTGCTTTTATAATTTTCATAATCCTATACATGAAAGGTACACTTTGAAAAAGTTAGGAAGAGATTTCTTTACCTTATCTTTGTGAATTTGACCTTTGATTATCATTAAGTTTGAACCACAAATTATGGATTTGACTAAGACCAGTCCTAGTTAGCAAATTGTGCAAAACCATAGAGAAAAAAAAAAAACTTAGTGATTTATTCTGTCTCATTGACTTTCCTGCTTGACTGAATATTAGAAAGTATAATGCAACTAAATATAGAATGTACCTCAGAACATAAGGGTTGAAAGACAAGAGCCAAACTCCAAGCACCGCCTATAGTTGGCAACACACAAAGTTCCGTTTTTAAACAACTTTTTTCAAAGCTTCTAAAAAATTATTCTGCTCTTCAGAAAACACTGCCTAGCCCTGTCACATTGAGACAAGCCTGTGGAGTTGGCAGCCATCTTGTGCAGTGAAAGACAAAGTATCTGGCTCTGAGCCAAGGAAAGCCAAAGTGATCAATATTACATTCTGAAAGCACCAATGGACCCTTTGTCCCAGGACTAACTCTTCCGGGAGATGTGCCAGAAGATTCACGTGTGCACATATGTGCACACATGCAGTAACATGATGATTCAGGAAATCTAGTCATATGGGAAGATCAAAAGCACAGCAGGATATTCCTGTGACTCTGGCATTGGTCAGCAATACTTCAATGTCCACATCCAAATATGAAGGCAGCTTAAAGAGTCTACAGATGGAAGATTAACAGAAACTTGAAAAAATGTACTAAGGCAGCTTATTTTTTTTCCCGTTGTCCTTCCACCTACCATGAGCAGCCCTGGTACATTGTCAATCACTCCCTCACACCACTTTGAAGTATGACTCTGTCCCTGAATCCTACAGAGTAGATGCCAGCCTGGCCTCATCTCACCTCTTTAAGCCTCTGCCCTTCAGCACACTCACAAGTGTTTGGAACATATATTGGGGATGGAAAGGAATATGATCCCAGCCCCAAGTCCAGACGGCTACTAGAACACGTCATGTGTCTGGCACTGAAAAAGATCACATTGCCAATTTAAAACTAGAGAAATGATCTCAGTTTTGAGGGGAAAGAAAAAAGAAAGTCCATGTGGCTGATGAGAGAACAATGAAAAGATACCTCACACACACAAAGATCATTTATCTAAAAATCAAGGCCATATTTGGGATCAGAAAAAAATAGACTTAGTGGATAACATTAATACAAGGGCCTAATGAGGCACTCTTGCTACTGTTGTCCTTACAAATAAATTTTAAGAACACATTGAGCCAGGGAGGAAATTGGTATTCAATTTAGAACTTTTTCATACGTTTAATATCTGCCTCTCTCATCATGTTTGCAATTTTTACAGTCTTTGTTATGAATAGCTTCTCATCACATTTCTATGAGGGAGATCATCATAATTACAACCTTATGTTACGGGAGAGCAGAAAGAAGTGACTTGGCAAAGGTCATGTGGCAACGCAGTGTCCTAGACAGGAAGGGAACTGATATATCTGGAAACCATTGTGAGCTGTGCATTCCAGTGTGCCTGGCAGAAAACAAGGCTCAGGTTGCCCTAGCCAAAGCCCTGAGCTTATTCAGAGACATGCGTGCTTGATGTGGATGTGATGTCTCTAAGAAGAAGAAATCAAGCTTTACTAGTAATAAATTGAGCAAAATCATGTTGGAAGCAATTTCCAAAATTACTGTTACTGCTAGGAGCGCTGGGAGTAAGATAGGGAAAGAATGAGCTGCCTTTTACTACTGGAGCATTTGATTTGGCATTTAAATTGCTACAAAATATGCTCTTAGCTAACAACCTATCATTTGCAAAAGCATATTAATTCTTTTAAGGATGGTATCTCTTTCACGAGATGCTCCAGGAGGCTACGTCCTTGTGTTCTTGGATGGTATTGTATAGCCCACGTGGCGATGGGACAAACCAACACTTCTATCCTAGGATGCTGCTTTGCAGTAGGAACTAGGTGTTTAAATAATTTTAGAAATAAAATATCATGAAGTTCATAATTTCTGAACACTGAATGAGCCTTCTTTCAGAACTTTTCCAAACTGATCACTGTTCTTTTTCCACCAGAGTTAAAAAAAACACTCTATCTCCCATTACAACATAGAAGAGAGTAAGACTGAAAACTCAAATGAGAGAAATGACGGAGTGTTGTAGTCAGTATTTTTCAGAAACTGCCTGTTACCAGGTAAGCAAATATCCTTCTGTAGTTGTTTTTAAAACACTGTACTTACTATGTGCACTTTGAAATAAATGGAGAAATTGAGAATTTTCTGTAATTAATATTGAAATTCTGATGTATAGAAGTAAACATTTAAATCATAAGGTAAAGGACTAAAACTTCATTGGATACAGAAGAAGTCTATTAAATGAGAATATGACCCAAACTGGACAAGGACAGACACATATCCCACAGCCATATTTGAACAAGTGGCTTTCCCCAATTATTCCACAGAGAAATTAAATGTTAATATACCATATAGTTTATGTTTCAAATGTTTTAAAGTGATTATTAAATATTTCAAACAGCACAGATGAAATGGTGTATTATCACCAGCTACATTTTTCAAACCTTACTCTCTTGTCATATTTGCTCCAGATCTAATTTTTTTACAAGGAGACATGGCAGGTACATTTGAAGCTCACAACGGAACACCACTCTCCACCCTCACCACTGCATTTAATTTCCTCTCCTCTGTCTGCACCAGTAATTGGAAACTGGTGTGTATTTGTGTTTGTTGTTGTTGTTTTCATACTGCATTATATGTGGTTATATCAAAACCCATTATGCAGCATAATTTTGCACATTTAAAATTTTTACCCGAATGGTATAATGTTGTTCACATTCTTTTCTACTTGTTTTCACCTTCCACATTGTTTTCACCTTCCACATTGTTTTCAACATTTATTCAAGTTGATGTATATATATGTGTGTGTGTGTGTGTGTGTGTGTGTGTATATAGTTTAATCATTATAATCACTAAAGTTGGTCTACCTGTGTGTGTAAGTTGGGGAGAATACTATTTAATAACAGTTCACTTCATTGATTTTCATTTTTATTGTACTTTTTTTTTTTTTTTTTTTTTTGCGGTACGCGGGCCTCTCACTGCTGTGGCCTCTCCCATTGCGGGGCACAGGCTCCGGGCGCGCAGGCCCAGCGGCCATTGCTCACGGGCCCAGCCACTCCCCGGCATGTGGGATCTTCCCAGACTGGGGCACGAACCCGTGTCCCCTGCATCAGCAGGCGGACTCTCAACCACTGCGCCACCAGGGAAGCCCTGTTGTTTTATTTTACATTTCCTCGGTTATAGTGAGATTGATCTCATTTTCTGTGGTATTCCTATTCATAGCCTTTGCTCATTTTCCCAGTGGGTTCTTTGACTTTTTAAATTAATTTGTAAGAGTTCTTAAAATGTTATAGATACTAATTCTTTGACAATTATATGCCTTGCAAATAATTTATATTATGCCTCTTTCTACAACTATTTATGTATTTCTGTATTTAATGTCAAGCCCCATCTCTATTCTTTGACAGCTCCATTCACCATACACAGTTAATGACCCCAAAGAAATTTTACAGTAACTTCACTTTGCTTGCCTATCAACCCCATTCTTGTTCAATTCCAGATACAGTTTGCTTCTGACGCTTGACTCCGTTTCCTTTCATTGGCCCCAAATCTGATCTTTCGTATGACATTTAAACTTAGAGGTTTTGATACTCTGTGCTCCCTTAAACTCTTGCCAAGCACTCAGCCTTGGTCATCTCAGCTCTTTTCTTCCTGATGCAGATTTTCTGGATTTGTATAACTCATGTACCATGTTCTCATGATGGTAGATCCTTTGGTCTAGCATTAAATTTCCTAACAAATGCTAAATCTTCATCAACCTGATTTGTTTTCTTCAGGCATATATCACTGTCCTAAATCATCTTGTCCATGTCCAGAATCAAAGCAATACCACTGCTTCTTTATTATCTGTTTCATGCTCTCTACCCTCCTACCACTATGTAAGCTCCATGAGATCAAGGATTTCATCTTTTCACCATAGTATTCTCAATACTTTTAGAATGAATGAATGAATCCAGGTGTTCTTTGCACAACCTCTGAACTTTGGAAAGCTAATTCTAGCACAAGTCTTTCTAATTAAAGTTCTATACCATTCTCACACCATAATATACAACTGAAGAGATGAATAAATGAATAGAAGAATGAATGAAGTAATTTCAAAACTGCTTTCCTCCCAATATTCCCTATTTTCAGAATGGAGTCATCATCTCCTTTTATTTTTCTAGTCCAAGAACCTCAGAGTCATCCTAAATCTTTCTCTTCTCCTTGCTCTAGCATACCCAATTCTGTCAGTTCTACTTTCTGAATATTTGCCCTTCCTCCCCATCTCCATGACCATTGCCCTAGTTTATCTCCATCCTCTTCATCTTCTACATGTCTATCAGAGGGATAATTCTAAACACAAGTGCTATTATGTTATACTTCTGCCCAGCTCTGCCACTGAGCTGCACGACCTTGGGCAAGTAACTTAACCATGCTGTACCTTACAGAGGATTGTTGTGGGGCTTAAATGAATTAATATAATGAATAATAATAACATTTAGAACAGAGCCTGGGATATGGTGACAGTCAATATATGTTACTAAGTATTATTTTATTAGAACTTAGTATTCTTCAATGAACTTGCATTGCTTATAGGAAAACAAAAATATGTCACAGCACAAAACAACATTTTTGCCAGGCATGTAAGACCTTTACTATTTGACCCTGCCCACTGCTCTCTATTCACTTCCCTCTCTTCTCACTCTAAATTCTAGTAATACCAAATCACTTTGCATTCTCTATACATAACATGCTTCTTTATAACATTGCACACACTGGTGTCATCCTTTTCAAAGTTCTCTTACCATTTAAGTCTCAGCTTTAATGCTGTGTCCTCTGATGAACCTTGCCAGACATATCTTGATAAAAGTCAGGTGCTTCCCTGGAAGTACCACTTAACATTGTGTATATGCCACTTACAGCTATTATCTTACTGTATTATTAAATTTTAAGTAGTATTTCTGAATCTTCAGTAAACTGTATACTTCTTTGGGGCATAAATAGTTCATTTAATCTTTTTTTCCTTTTTCCTAGTACCAGGGTCTGGCATTTAGTACATATCCAGCAATTATTTATTGAACAGATATATGAATTACCTGGAATGGCCTATATTATTGATAGGGGAATAACATTTTGAATAAAGGAAAACCCCACCATTATTATTCATGAGTCTCTGCTGAGAAAAACTCCAATTCTGCATATTTAGTGATTTAAGTATGTAAGCTCATCCTTTGAAGAATCTCATAGCTTGTGATCTATTTTACCTTCATATATTCCTTCTCTAACACTCTTCCTTTCTTTATGTAGATACAAGTTTCTGACCTGCATCATTTTCCTTCTTTCTGAAGAATTTCTTTAATATTTCTTGCAGTGCAGGTGTCCTGACAACAAATTCCCTCAATTTTTGTTTGTCTGAGAAAATCTTTATTTGTCTTTCACTTTTGAAGGATAATTTCACTGAATAAAGAATTCTATTTTGGTGGATTTTTCTTTCAACACATTAAGTATTTCACTCTACTCTTTTGCTTACATGACTTCTGAAAGTAAGTCTGATGCAGTTTCTATCCTTGCTGTTCTGTAGGTAAGGTGTTTAAACTCTGGTTTCTTTCAAGATTTTTCTCTTTGTCTTTGATTGTCTGCCATTTCAATATTGTGTACCTATGTGTAGATTTTTTATTTTATCCTACTTGGTATTTTATGAGCTTTCTGGATCTGTGTTTGGTGTCTATCACTAATTTTAGACAATTCCCAGTCATTATTGCTCCAAATATTTCATCTGTTCCTTTCTCTTTATTTTCTTTCTGATAGTCTCATTGTATGCATATTATACCTTTTGTAACTGTCCCGAAGTTCTTGAGTATTCTGTTTGGTATCATTCCATTCTTTTCATTCCTTTTTCTCTTTGCATTTCAGTTTAGAAGTTTCTATTAATGTTTCTTCAAGCTCTCTGATTCTTTCTTCAGTTGTGTCCAGTCTATTGAGGAGCCCATCAGAGGCACCTTTCATTCCTGCTACAGTGTTTTTGATTTCTGGTATGTCCTTTTGATTCTTTCCTAGAATTTCCACCTCCCTGATTACATCACCCATCTGTTCTTGCAATCACCCACCTTTTTCTTTAGGGCATTTTTCTTAGCACATTAATCATAGTTGTTTTAAAGTTTCAGCCTAATAATTCCAACATTCATGTCATACGTGACTCCGGTTCTGATGCTTGCTCTGTCTCTTCAAACTGTACTTTTTGTCTTTTAGTATGCCTTATAACTTTTTATTGAAAGCTAGAAATGGTGTACTGGGTAAAAGAAACTGAGGAAAGTAGGCCTTTTTGTGAGGTTTTATGTTTATCACACTAGGAGTTAGGCTGTGTTTACTGTTTGCTGTAGCTGTAGATGTCAGAGGCTAAAATTTCCTATGGTGGACTTACAGTTGTCTTCCCTGTTGTCTTTGGGTTTCCTTAGAGATATCAATTTTTTTTTTTAATGTCTACTGCTTCTCAGTAGAACTACAGGGGATACGCTGATACTTCCAAGAAGAAATGGCTGAGTGGTGCTCAGGAAGATAGAAGCACAGGTAATCTCACCAAGAAAGGGTTCCATGCTCCAAATATGTATGGCAGGAATCTACTGGTATTGAAAGGGTCATGCAGGCAGCAGACATTTAAATGGCTATCAATGTGGCAGAAAGACTGAAGACCACATGCCCCCTACCCAATATCTTCACCCTATGTAAAATCTACAAACTGTGACATAACCCAGGATGGAGAAGTCCAGGAAAGCCTAATGCTTATGTTTTCTGCCTTATGGGTTGAAGGCTTAAAATATTAATTATGTTAATTTATGATTGGGAAAACCCATTTATGATTAAAAACTCTCCAGAAAGTGGATAGAGAGGGAACATACCTCAACATAATAAGAGTCATATATGACAAACCCACAGCTAATGTTATAGTCAATGGTGAAAAGCTGAAAGCATATCCTCTAAGATCAGGAAAAAGACAAGGATGTGCACTCTTGCCATTATTATTTAACATAGTTTTGGAAGTCCTAGCCATGGCAATCAGAGGAGAAAAAGAAATAAAAGGAATCCAAATTGGAAAAGAAGTAAAACTGTCACTGTTTGCAGATGAAATAATACTATACATAGAAAATCCTAAAGATGGTACCAGAAAACAACTAGACTTCATCAGTGAATTCAGTAAAGTTGCAGGATACAAAATTAATACACAGAAATATGTTGCATTTCTATACACTAATCATGAAAGATCAGAGAGAGAAATTAAGGAAACAATCCCATTTACCATTGCATCAGAAAGAATAAAATACCTAGAAATAAACCTGGGAGGCAAAAGACCTGTACTCCAAAAACTATAAGATGCTGATGAAAGAAATAGAAGATGACACAAACAGAAGGAAGGATATACCATGTTCATGGACTGGAAGAATCAATTGTCAAAGTGACTATACTACCCAAGGTAATCTACGGATTCAATGAAATCCTTATCAAATTACCAATGGCATTTTTTGCAGATGTAGAACAAAAAAAAAATCTTAAAATTTGTATGGAAATACAAAAGATCCTGAATAGCCAAAGCAATCTTGAGGAAAAAAAAAAAAAAAGGAGCTGGGGGAGTAAGGCTCCCTGACTTCAGATTATACTTTAAAGCTATAGTAATCAAAGCAGTATGGTACTGGCACAAAGACAGACTTATAGATCAATGAAACAGGATAGAAAGCCCAGAAATAAACCCATACATGTATGGCCAATTAATCTATGACAAAGGAGGCAAGAATATACAGTGGAGAAAAGACAGTGTCTTCAATAAATGGTGCTGGGAAAAATGGACAGCCATATGTAAAAGAATGAAATTAGAACATTCTCTAACACCATACACAAAAATAAACTCAAAATGGATTAAAGACCTCAATGTAAGACCAGATACTATAAAATTCTTAGAGAAAAACATAGAACACTCTTTGACATAAATTGCAGCAATACTTTTTTGGATCCACCTCCTAGAGTAATGAAAACAAAAATAAACAAATGGGACCTAATTAAACTTAAAAGCTTTTGCACAGCAAAGGAAACTATAAACAACAAAAAGACAACCCACAGAATGGGGGAAAATATTTGTGAACAATACGACCAACAAGGGATTAATCTCCAAAATATACAAACAGCTCATGCAGCTCAATATCAAAAAACAAACAACCCAATCAAACAATGGGCAGATCTAAATAGACATTTCTCCAAAGAAGACATACAGAAGGCCAAGAGGCACATGAAAAGATGCTCAACATCACTAATTATTAGAGAAATGCAAATCAAAACTACAATGAGGTATCACCTCACACCAGTCAGAATGGCTATCATCAAAAAGTCTACAAACAATAAATGCTGTAGAGGGTGTGGAGAAAAGAGAACCCTCCTACATTGTTGGTAGGAATGTAAATTGGCATAGCTACTATGGAGAACAGTATGGAGTTTCCTTAAAAAAACTAAAAATAGAGCTACTGTATAATCCAGCAATCCCACTCCTGGGCACATATGTGGAGAAAACCATAACTCAAAAAGATACATGCACCCCATGTTCATTGCAGTGCTATTTACAATAGCCAAGACATGGAAGCAACTTAAATGTTCATTGACAAAGGAATGGATAAAGAAGATGTGGTACATATATACAATGGAATATTACTCAGCCATTAAAAAGAATAAAATAATGCCAGTTGCAGCAAAATGGATGGACCTAGAGATTATCATACTAAGTGATGTAAATCAGACAAAGACAAATATCATATGATATCACTTACATGTGGAATCTAAAAAATGATACAAATGAACTTATTTACAAAAAAGAAACAGACTCACAGACTTAAAAAACAAACTTATGGTTACCAAAGCAGAAAGATTGGGGGGGGAGAGATAAATTAGGAGGTTGGAATTAACATATACATACTACTGTATATAAAATAGATAATCAATAAGGATCTACTGTATAGCACAGGGAACTCTACTCAATACTCTATAATAATCTATATGGGAAAAGAATCTGAAAAAGAATAGATATGTATATGTAAAATTGAATCACTCTGCTGTATACCTGAAACTAACACAACATTGTAAATCAACTATACTCCAATATGAAATGAAAATTAAATTTTAAAACTTTTTTTAAAATTACAATGGGGGGGCTTCCCTGGTGGCGCAGTGGTTGAGGGTCCGCCTGCCGATGCAGGGGACACGGGTTCATGCCCCGGTCCGGGAGGATCCCACATGCCGCGGAGCAGCTGGGCCCGTGGGCCATGGCCGCTGAGCCTGCATGTCCGGAGCCTGTGCTCCGCAACGGGAGGGGCCACAGCAGTGAGAGGCCTGCGTACCGCAAAAAAAAAAAAAAAAAAAAAGTTAACAATGGAGAAAACATTTCTTTCCAACCTGAATTTGTAGACATATTCACATTTTTATTAGATCCCTATGCTCTTCTTTAAAACAGAGGGTACATACCTACATTCAAATGATTTCAGAAAGTTTCTCCAATTCTCTTTTAATAGGATTCATCTTCCAGAAAATTAATAAATATGGAACACAGAAGACTTAGGCAAACTAGACTTTATTGTTGTAAAAACCACTTTGGATTAAACCCAATCTAAATAACTCAGTATGAAACTAAACAGGAACAAGATAGAACAACAAAATTACAACAAATAAGAAACTCAGAAGGGTCAAAAATGCTAATATTTACCAGTATTATGAGCTCCTAATTATTAATTGTGTCACAACTTAGCCTTGTGACACCTCATTACTACTGTAGTCCTCTTACTGTCCAATGTTCCTGCCCCTTCAAATTCTCTTGTCCCAAACATTACAGCTGCTATGGGCATCACATAAAAATTTGCTGCAATCATTGGCACTTCAGTTTAGTAATTATTCTAACTTTTTTCTATCATCCTGGACTCTTTGAACTCCCTCACAAATTGGTTCTCTTAAATCTCCAGTCTCCCTTGCCTTTGGATCTGGGATTGCTCATCTGTTGATAACCCAACCTCAGACCATCCTGATTGTTATGGGTTAATTTTATTTCTCTGCTTCCCCTCCCCACCAAAGATATGTTGGAGTCCTATCCCCCAGTACCTCAGACTATGACCTTATTTGGAGATAGAGTCTTAACAGAGGTAATCAAGTCAAAATGACTGGTGTTCAATGTGACTGGTGTCCCTATAAAAAAGGGAGATCTGGATGCAGAGACAGAAACATACAGAAAGATGATGTGAAGAGACACAGGGAGAAGATGGCCATCTCTAAGCCAAAGAGAAAGCCCTGGAACAGATCCTTCCTCACAGCCCTTGAAAGGAATCAATCATGATGACACCTTGAGTTCAGACCTCTAGCCTCTAGAACTGCGAGATGACAAATTTCTGTTGTTTAAGCCACCCAATTTGTGGTACTTTATTATGGCAGCCCTAGCAAACTGATACACTGATCCTCATCTGACATCACCTTGGATGCTGCTTCTGATCATTGTTCTTTGGCTCCAGGCACAGAAACCAAATGCAGGATGTCCCACCGCATAAAACACAGCAGCAAAACAATATTCCTTATGCTCCCTATCAGGAGAAGTAAACATAGCCACACCTTGAGCTTCAAGAACATTTTTCTTTATGCCTATATATGAGTAATAATTATCAGTCTCTTTCAAAACACATAATTCACTGTTGTATTTACTAGCCAATGTTGTTAAAGATATTGTTCACCACATCACCCATATCCTTACATGGAATCCTGTGTGAGAAACTTGTTCTGAAATTCAGTGTTTCACAATTTGGCAATGTCTATGAAAATTAGAAATGTAATGATAATCTATGACTAAGAAATTCCACAAGGCCCTGAAGGTGGTTACAAGCTTGGATTGTCTAAAGATCAGGAAAAAGGCCAGTCTTAATCTTTAGGTGCTTCAAGATGTGGATCTTTCTGAGACAGTTTGTTCTTCAACTTAGTGAATAATCAAGAGTAGAATAGAGTGAGAAATATCCCTAAAACATCAAATATTTTCTGTTTGACCCTCCTGGATCCTTGGAATTTGGGACATTTAGAATGAGGATTTCAGTTCATCATAGATCTTGCCCATACCATGTAGCTGTGACTGTTCACTTTGTGGATCCTCAGACACAGATCCTCAGAGTAAGAATAATGATATTGATATGAATCAGGTTACAGGGCCACAATACCCATCAGGTGTGTCTTTTAAAGTAGCTCTATAGTGTAGCTAAGACAGCACTCAAACTGTACATAAAACAGTAATGATAGACTGCTTATAAAGTATTAATACAAAAGCTTAGAAACCTTATATGCTCAGAAGAAACAAACACTTTGCACCTGCTCCTGTAATCCTTACATAAGGGAAGGAAGAGCTGTAATTTAGACTGTTTTGTGGTTTCTTTGTCTTCTCTCTGCCCCAAAGAAAACAAATACACACACAGCTGTTATAGCACTTGCTTTCTGCTCCAGAAGAGCATAAGTATGGAGTAGAAATCTTGACTGCTTGCAGACATTGCCTAATAACTAAAAAGTGACAAACACAGCAGGTCTCTCCTGGTTCCAGTAAGGAGGCAGTAATTCATTATAAAAGCAACTCTGCAGCTGCAGTGATGGCTGTTTTATGCTCATTTGTGCACCAGAGTCGGTCCACGCATAACTGTGTAAGTTTAAAGCTGAGGAAGTAACATCACTACTGTGGGCCTGGAGGTAGAAAGCACTATGATGATCCCAAATCAAAAGAGGAAAGTGACCAGTCCTACTGAGACAGAACCAGTTTCCCAAGCTTGGTCCCATCAAGGCCAAGAATGACTCCAGTTGAGAGGTAGTGACCCGAGATTAGGTCAGTGCAGTTTTTAAAAATATATATTTTATTTTTTACATTTCACAAACAAAAAATTTGTGAATTCCAGACCATGTACAATTTAAACCTTTTCAAAGGGCCATGAAGTTGCAATACAGTAAGGTGCTTGACTGAGGTTGGTGATGTCAGTGAATTTAACCCTTATTTTTGACTATTATTTCCTGTAGTAGTTATCGGTGGTATTGGTCAAAGATGTTATTTTTTAAAATCCCATTGATTATAGAGAGATGGAATGTCCTTCAAATTTCCCTTTGGAAAGCTCTTACTTTTTCTTCCTACTATAAAGTAAATAATCTTGTGATAATTTTTAAGAAGAATCATTTGGCATAATATGAAGATATCAATCACAAGTGCTATGAAGCATTTCAGAAAAGCTCACTCATTCATTCATTCATCCAACCAGCTCTGATTAATTGCTGAGGTGACTTTGAAACTGACAGCTGAAGAAAGAGCAAAAGCTAATCTTAAGCAAAGTAGGTGTGATGACCATTAGAGACAAGGAAATGGCCTAGGTGAAGAGAGGGGTAGGAGGTAAAGTTAATCCATTTAATGAAGGGAAGTGTGCTAAACCTTGGGAGAATAGAGATAAGGACAAATCCCAGTGGGAGCTTACATTCCAGTAGAGGGAAATAGATATGTGAACTAATAAAAGTAATAGAACGTGATCAATTTTATGATGAGGTGAACGATGGTTCAGCAGGGTCCAAAGATAAGAGTGGTTAACTCTACCAGGCTTTCTGTAATGCTTGAGCTGAGTCATGAAATATGGCGATATACTCCCCAGACTTTTCAGAGAATGACAAATGCTCTAGACAGAGAAAACTGAAAATGTGAAGGCAGAAGTTGAAATAGCTTGATACATTCAGGTTGCTGAAGCTTGCTCCATTTGGAATAAGGGTTCATTCATATACTCATTCGTTAAACAAGTTCCTTAGAATAGTGAACGAGATGTGTTCAGCCTACGCCTGCATGGAGACTACTTTATAGTGATGGAGGCAGATTTTTTAAGTACGAGGGAAATAAATATATAATTACAAATTTTAAGTGTTTGTAAAGAAAAAAGTGAGAGCTAAGATAGATATAGAGAAAGAGACATGAGGAGGAATAGAAATATTCTTTAAAGTCTAGGAAGTGCTCTTGTGAGAGGTGACTTTTAAAATGACATTGAAGAATGAACAAAAGCTAATCTTAAGTAAAGTAAGTGTGATGACCATTAGAGACAAGTAAACGGCATAGGTCCCGATATGTGAAGAGAAGGGTGGGAGGTAAGGTTAATCTAGTTAATGGAAGGAAGTGCATGCCATCACTATGCTAAGGTGTTTAATCTCGCTCTTGTAGGCAATACAGAACCACTGGATAATGTTGAAAGAGACAAATACCATCATATTTGCATTTTAAGAAATCTACTTTCTTGGCAGGGTAGACAGGTATTGTCCATAAAGTAACCAGTTAGGAAATTGCTACAGTGGTCCAGTCAACGGAAGAAGGATTGCTGGAAGTGAAGTTAAGGAAGGAAAATAGAAGGTGCATATAAAACAAGCCCACATTTACACAAATAGTAGTGAAATTCAGGAAATTTAAGGCAAAGGGAAGATCAAAAAACCAGAGGAAAACTCAGTGGATGTTGCTTTTCATGAGACTTCTTTAGGGCCTCCTTTCTGACTCCAAGTATTCTTTCTCCTTGGTATCGAGTTTGCCTACTCAGCCTGCCTTGTTTACCAGAAGTCTATATAATTTTCTAAATATTTTGAAGTTATAGTTTTAATTATGCCTAGATTATATATTTTAACAAATTTAAAATTTTAATTTTCTATTAGTTGTAGTTTATTTTTATACTTTTCAAAAGGTAGTTTCTAACTTTATTATATTATTGTCATAAAAGACTTGTTTTATTTCTGCTTTTCTGTGGCATTCTTTTTGTCATAAACTACAGTAATAATCGGCACTTGATTGTGATAACCGCAATCAGTTCAACTCTTCTTTGTTTAATCAATCACAGAGGCCAATCTTTGACTGCCTAAGATTTATGTCTTCTGTTAACAGAATCCTGTACACTCGTTAACAAGTTAGTTCACTCCTGCCTGAGATACAGAGGCAACTAAATTCAAAAAATATAATATCAGGCAACATTGTGTCTGCCTTCAGTGTCTGTAAGTTTCAGCAAGTATATTTTGGGTACTCGAAGTTTTATCACTACCATCAAAGAGAATTAAGAATTGTAACCTGACTCTATTCATTCAACAATGTTCGACCGTTAAACTTTATTAGTCAAACTTCTTTCAGTATACTATATAGTTGAGTTTCTTCCCACTTGGGAAAAGGGAGAACAGTGTCAGCTGGGCATAGGGTGAAATGTACAGGGTATCAATGACTGAATGGATCACCAAGCACTACCTGAAATATGCTTCTCTAGGCCTGTGTATGTGTGCATGTATTTGTGTGCACTTCCAAATATATTCCAAAGTATTCAGTGTTAGTAATACTATTTAATTTGTACTGATTTTAAGGATGATAAAGCAACATTGTCCTACAGCCTCTAAAGATTCTTCTTTAATTCATAAATTGTATTATAGTTCCCCATCTGGTTTTCCTTCAGTCTGAATGGCTTATTGGAATAGACTCTACATTTTAGACATGTCCTTGGAAAACCTATGTTCTATCAGTGAAAATCCTGAGAAGTAATAATAGCAAGAAACTTGATTGTATCTCTTGCTTCAGTTTTCCAAAAGAAAGCCAATTATATCAATTTAATTATCTTTCTTGTTCTTTTACCCTAACATGTCTACAGTTGTGTGTTCCTTCTTGGTGTTTCCATTGTAGCTTATGCATCTAAAATAGGGATAATGAATTTTTAAATATTATGTAATAGTTTTATAATATGTTATAAAACTACAAATATATAATCTATTTTAAATGTCATAAGAAAATAAATACACATAATATATAATAAACATTAAAATATAAACCTTTTTCCCCCTATTTCCATTAACTTTCTATTTATTTGGAAATATCCATCTGCTGGAAATGGCAAATAGAAATGGAAAATAAAAGAGTAGTGGATATTCAACTACTGACTACCAAAATGGGATTTTTGAGTCATTTTTTTATGACAGTATTCTTAGAAGCCAAGCATTGTGGAAAGAAAAAATAAATCTCTAATTTTTTTCTACTCTTTTTAAAACATCAAGAAGCAGGACAGGCTGACCTGAATATCAAATTCCAATGGGTAGAGAGAATTCAGAAGACATATATCCTTTCCATACAGGAAAGTGAGCAAATTCTACTTCTTCTAGCCTAAAAGTTATGGGAAGAAAAGTTTAAAAGACATGGGAGGAGGTTCAGTTCCTCAGTCATTCTCCCCCACAAAGTACTCCCCTCCATTTCCCACCAACTCCAAGAGATTTTCCCCCTTCTTCCTATTTGCAACTCTTGAAAGAGATGATCTCACAGGGTGCTGTCTTGTACCAAAACAAAAACAAAAATAAAGAACAAACAAACCACACACACAAAAACAAAAAACAATGGAAAGGCTTGGTTTGCTTATAAGACTTGAGCTAGCCCTCTAAATACTCCATCAACTCCTTTAGTGTGTGAAAAAGATCCAGAAATTTGCATGCAAGGGGAGGGGAGGTAAGGAAAGCAGTTGAGCCATTGGGCTTATATGGTATTGCTGTGACAAGGGATGAGAGGACTTAACCAAAAGGATCCTAATCCTAGGAAGCTGAACACAGTGAGCTAAAACCGAGAGGGTTGTGCAATGCTAGAGTCAAACTGGAGCTGAATGAGCCAGGGTGGACCACTGCGGCCTAACCAGCTATGAGAAGCAAAAGCACACCTTCATCAATAATACCTGTGAAAGGGAGGCCAGGAATAAATTCCAACCAGAAGCTTTGTCATACAGGACCTAGAAATCAACACAGGGCCATAGATCTTATTTGTGGATCTTAGACTCTCTCTTTCCAGCCTCTTTGAGACTTGAAACCCCTTCCTAACATTCTCAGATGCTAACCTAGAAGAAAGCCAGGGGAATGGAAAACAAGCTGAAAGATTGAGCATTAACATCCTCAAGGATAACGAATTATCTTTGAGAAACTATTAAATCCCCAAGAGTCTGAGATACCATTACTTATTGAATTTAAGCTTTTCTTTTGGTCCTACTGGATGAAGGACTAGGGGAATAGATCAATTTTAGAAATTAAAGAAATTACTTTTTTCAGTTTGAAAAATATAGTGTTCAATCATCAACTCTGCCACACAAAACATTTTCTTAATATCTGTTTATCTCCCCTCTTAGATAGTGAGTGTATTGTGGGAAGACCTGTTTTGTTGTTTGGTCTTTTTAAATCTTCAGGGTTAGTAGGCACTCAGCGCATGTTAAGTGAGTAAATTAGTGAATGAATGAGTATCTAGTGCAGAAAGGCCTGGGGGATTGTTTTACAAGTACCCATTTTCCTGGTTAGGATTTGAGGTAAACAGGCATGAAAAGTGCAATGAAGACAGACATCTTGTTGAGAAGTGAAGTTCTGGACGAAGAGATGAATCTTCAAATATAGAAAATCAAGCCTTACAAGGGTTACTGTGTTGAATTCTATTTGACCTTTAATCCCAAATGCCATTGAAAGCAACATAAGCAAAAAAAGAATGTTGGAATCTTCACTTCATGTGCTGTCTGACTCACTATTTATACTTTTTATTTGATCTTCAATAAGGCTCCCCTTACCTCATACATGAGTTATGGGTTCAAGGTTTTTATTAGTCTTCTTGCTGCAGCAGGGTGCAGTAGCTGAAATTCTTCTTCAACCTGTACAAGTACAGATTCATTTTTCAATTGAAGCTGTTATCTCCAGAAAGAACATATTTCACCAACACAATCCAAGGGCAGAGTCATAATAACAAGTCTTCCCTATGGTCTAAGAATAGGAATCTGGCTCCTGGCAGCTGAAGAGCATGCTGATGACAATATACACCCTGATGTGACATGGCAAAGGAATCTTTCACTGCAAACAAAAACATGGCACCTTTCAAAAATGGGGTGGGTGTGAATGTAGAGAAAAAATAATCTAAGTATGACTATCCTTTGATTTATAGGATATCTAAGCATACATTTCATAATTCTTTCTTTTCCATTGTTCTGCCAAGCCTGAATGCTACAATACAACTTCTCTCTTAACTCCATCCCCAGAAAAAAAAAGCAAAGACAGGGCCCTAAACATTCAGTGGTATCTTATTTGGGAATATGGACACTTTGGTGAGACAGGCAAAGGGACTGGCAAAGACTTTCTCTTCTTCTTCATGATATTTCTAGTTTTTCAGTTGCCACTGTGGTGTAGGGCGACTCAGGAGGGTAAATTGAAGGCTAAAGGTAGGGAAACAGAGGGAGTCTTGGAACTAACTTTATACTAAATCTTACATTTACAGTTTCAGACCATTGAACTGGCATTTCTTTATGTCACTGATGCACACCTGCACAACACACCATTTAGCAAGGTAGTTAAGGGCACATGCCTGACTGTCAGAGAGAACCAGATACTAATCATGTCTGGGTGACTCTCCTGGGAAAATTACTTAATTTTGGTTTCCTTATCTGTAAAAGGAGAGAGTAAAACCTAACTTCCAGGGTTATTATAAAGATTAAATGAGATAATGGGTACAAAACACTTTGCACAGTGTTTGGCACATAGTAAATATTCATGAAATAGTAGCAGTTATTACTATTATTACAGTTCTGAGGTTATGAAGTTGAGATCATCATGAACACCTGTAGAGCTAGGAGAAAATTGTCATGTCCTTATATACTTCAGACATCTGTTTTCAGTGCTATATACTTGGTATATCATTTAATTGAACACGTAAAAGCATAGTTAAGATTTTGCTAAATATCAGAAGGCAATTTGTGAAAATATTTAATGCTTCTTAGACCAAGTGATATTTTAAGCATTTTTTTCTCATGCTGCTACTTATTCTTACAGAAATTCTCTGTGGAAGACAAATGGTAAATGAGTGGCAAGAAATGGGCCTCCAATCCCTTGCTTGAATTATAGTTTCTGTAAGAAACGTAATATGATATGTCTTCAGCTTGTGACATGGAAATGGAGGGAACCAACTTTTTAAAAAATGTATGGAACAAACTAAATGTGCTCTTTGTGGCTGGCATTTTTCCATCAACATTATATTTGTGGACCCATCCATATTGTTGCATGAAGTATTTAATTCTATAAATATAGCAATTTATTTATCCATGATATTGTTGTTGAGTATTTGGGTTATTTGCTCTCTGAGTCTGTCATAAATAGTACTGTTATACTTTTTAAAAATATTTCTTTGGGTACATGTTCATATGTTGAACCATCCTTGCATTCTAGGAATAAATCCCACTTGGTCCTCATGTACAATCCTTTTGATATGCTGCTGAATTTGATTTGCTAGTATTTTATTGAGAATTGTTTATTCATGTTCATAAGATATATTTGTCTGTAGTTTTCTCTTCTCATAGTATCTTTGTCTGGCTTTTGGTATGTTGTGTTTTCACTTTCATTCATCTCTATTTTCTAATTTCCTTTGTGGTTTTGTCTTTGATCCACTGTTTGTGATTCAAAGAGTGTGTTGTTTAATTTCCACAAATTTGTGAATTTTCAAGTCTTACTTCTGCTGTTGATTTCATCCTGTAGTAGTGAGAGAATATAATTTAAATAATATTTGTCTTTTTAAATCGATTGAAACTAACCTGAAAAATGCCCCAGGTGCACTTGAGGAGAATGCATATGCTGTTATAGTTAAGTAGAGTGTTCTGTATGTCTGTCAGATCTTGTTGGTTTATTGTGATAAGTCCTCTATTTCCTTTCTTATCTTCTCTCTGGTTGTTCTATCTATTATTGAGAGTGGAGTACTGAAGTCTCCTCCTATTATTGTACAGCTGTCTGTTTCTCCCTTCAATTCCATCAGTTATTGCTTCATATATTTTGCATGTCTGTAATTAGGTATGCAAATGTTTATAATATTTACATATTCTTGGTGTACTGAAACTTTCATTAATATATAGTGTTCTTCTTTGTCTCTTTTAACTTATTTTGATTTAAAGTCTATTTTTTCTGATATTAGTACAGCTACCCTTGCTGTCTTTTGGTTACTATTTGCATGGAATGTCCTTTTCCTTCCTTTCACTTTCAACCTATTTGTGTCTTTGGAAAGTGAGTCTCTTATAGATGGCATATAGCTGGATCATGTAGTTTTATCCTTTCTGTCAATCTCTGTCTTTTTATTAGAGTGTTTAGTACATTTACATTTAAAGTAGTTGCTGATAAGGAGGGGCTTACTTCTGTCACTTTGCTATTTGTTTTCTGTATTCCTTACAGCTTTTTTGTTCCTCATTTCCTGCATTACTGTTTTCTTTTGTGTTTAGTTGATATTTTGTAGTGAGACATTTAAATTTCTTTCTCATTTCCTTTTGTGTATATTCTATAGTTATTTTCTCTGTGGTGACCATGGGGATTGTATTTAACATCCTAAAGTTACAACACCTTAATTTGAATTTATACCAGCTTAAATTTGATAACATACAAAAACTCTGCTGTTTACAGCTCTGTCACTACCTGTTCCAGTTGCTGATGTCACGAAATTACATCTTTCATATTATATGCTCCAAAGCCTAAACTAATAATTCTTTCAAATGCATTCATCTCTTAAATTATGGATAAGGCAACATGTAGATTTACAAACCAAAGTTACAATAATACTAACTATTAGACAATAGTTAAAAATATATTAGTCTCTTAAATCATGTGGAATAGAGAGTGGAGTTACAAACCATTGTTATAATACTACCTTTTATAATCACCATGTATTTAACTTTATCAAGATCTTTATTTCTTCACATGGCTTCAATTTATTGTCTAATTTCCTTTCATTTCACTT
The DNA here is from genome assembly GCF_949774975.1 of Lagenorhynchus albirostris. NCBI lineage: Eukaryota > Metazoa > Chordata > Mammalia > Artiodactyla > Delphinidae > Lagenorhynchus > Lagenorhynchus albirostris. Next base: position 58,428,789 of record NC_083096.1, on the reverse strand, counting down.
TTCCTTTGAGCATTTCTTACAGGGAAGTTCCAGTGGTAAAGACATTTCTTAATTTTTATTTATCTGGGAATGTCTTAATGTATCCCTCACTATGAAGGACAGTTTTGCTGGATATAGGATTCTTGGTCGATAGTTCATTTTTCCTTTGAGTGCTTTGAATATATTGTCTTCTGGCCCCCAAAATTTCTTATGAGAAAATCTTCTGATCATCTTATTGAGTATCCCTTGTATATAATGAATCTCTTCTTGTTGTTTTCAATATTCTCTGTTTATCTTTGGCTTTCAAAAGTTTGATTATAATGTGCCTCAGTGTGGATCTCTTTGAGTTTATCTTACTTGGAGTTTGTTGAATTTCTTGGATGTTTATATTCATGTCTTCCCTCAGATTCGGGAAGCTCTTTGCCATTATTTCTTCCAATATCCTCTTTGCCCATTTCTTTCTCTTCTCTTTCTGAAACTCTAACACTGAATAAATGGTCTGCTTGGTAGTGTCACTTAGGCTCTATTCAGTTTTCTTCAATCTTTTTTCTTTCTATTCCTCACATTTGGTAATTTCCATTGTCCTGTCTTTAAGTTTGCTGATTCTTTCTTCTGCCTGCTCAAATATGCCTTTGAATCCTTCTAGTGAATTTTTCATTTCAGTTATTATACTTTTCAGCTCCAGGATTTCTTTTTGGTTTCTTTTTATGTTTTCTATCTCTTTATTGGTATTTTCATTTTGTTTATACATCATTTTCTTGAGCATATCTAAGACAGTTATTTTAATTTCTTTACCCAGGTAATCTTCCATCAGGTATTTTAAAGGAACACTTTCTGATTATTTATCTTTTACTTTGAATAGGCCATACTTTCTTGTTTCTTTGTTTGCCTTATGACTTTTTGTTGAAAACTTGATGTTTGAATCTAATAAGGTGAAAACTCTGGAAATCAGATTCTCCCTTTTCCCTAGGGTTTGCTGGTTTTCATGATTGTATGTATGTATATGTTTCTTTGTTCGTTTATTTATTTATTTGGGGCAATCTCTGTTCTAAGGATCAGCCTGAGGTGTAAACCTAAAATCTCCTCAGGTCTTTTCTGAGCCTTCACCTTTCCCATGCATGGTCACTTTCTAATTTTCCCTGTATGTGCACTTGCTTGTGAATGCCTTAGGCTTTAGTGTTTGTCTCCCAAAAGGGAAAAAAGAAAAAATGAAGTGGGGAGAAAGGGCACTGGCCATTTAATTCCCTTAGAATCACTTTCACTTGAGGGGAGGAGCTTGAACAATGGGGGAAATGTTACAACAATTACCATCCTCCTTTTTGCACTTCTGAGATCAGAATCAGTGATCAGCAATTAGAGCGCTGATTCCTGATATTTGGAGAGTAGGGTCCTTTTTGCCTACCCTGGCTTCCACAAGTTGTGTGTTGTGTGTAGCTGCTCCAGCAATGTGTGCACAGCTGCGTGCCACAGGGCTGAGGCTAAGGTATGAGTAGTAGTTGCTACTGTGCTAAGAGCTAAAATTGACTGAAATCAACCTCAATTTACTGTCCAAACCTTCCCCTGAAACTTGCAAGCCTTCAATATACTCCAGAGTTTTAAATTAATTATATTAGACAGATTCTGCCAGCAAAATTGTTGTCAAGGTGGAGAGACAGTTTCTTGGTGCTTTCTACTCCCCCATTTCCCCAGAATTCTCTCTACTTCTCATTATTTTTCTCCTCCATACTTAAGTCTGGATATTTTCTTCTGATCTATTTTTCAGCTATTTCTCTCTTAAGCTGTATCAAATATCCAGTTAAACTCATCCACTGAATTTTTTAGTTCACCTGTTGCATTTTTTAGTTCTATAAATTCCACTTGATTCTTATAGTTTCAGTAGTGGAATATTATATTGTTTATTGTTAATTTTAAGTCCATGTCTGCTATGTCCAATACCCGGGACACCTATTTCTGTTGTGCATGTTTTCTCTTGGTCTTGTTTCTTAATATGTCTGGGTTTTTTTTTTTGTTTTTGCAGTATGCGGGCCTCTCACTGTTGTGGCCTCTCCCGTTGCGGAGCACAGGCTCCGGACGCACAGACCCAGCAGCCATGGCTCATGGGCCCAGCCGCTCCGTGGCATGTGGGATCTTCCCGGACCGGGGCACGAACCTGTGTCCCCTGCATCGGCAGGCGGACTCTCATCCACTGTGCCACCAGGGAAGCCCTGTTTTTTTTTTTAACTAAAATGCTGGGCATTTTATATGAAAATTATAGTGACTCTGGGTGTTATATTCCTCCAGAGAGGATTCAACCTATTTTAAAAGGCAAGAGAGAGGCAAATCAGCTCAATTTAATCTAGGACTGAAGTCAGTCTTTGGTAAGGTTCAGTCTTCATCTAAGTTTCTTGCATTCTTAGGGATGTAGCTTTCTATGTTTCCTAACACAGGGCCCGAAGTGTTCTTGTGGATTCTCCTCCTTGATATGTCATAGACTTCAATTTTGGTCTTCCTGGCCCTTTTGGGTTGCCAAAACTGCTGATCTGCTTTTTATTCACATTATGTTATACTGAGCCTTTTGCCTTGTGCAACTTAATTAGCAAACACCTTGAGGGAAAAATGGTATTACTGTTCTTATTTGTCTCAGCCTCACTTTTCTATGAAATCTCAGTTGCCCCAAACTCTAATTTGTCTTTCTCCATGGCCATACAAATGCATAAAGCTCTGCTGGATTATCTGTTTCTTAGCAGGTACATTTTTTTCCTTTTCTTTTCTTTTCTTTTCAAGTCTCTTGGTCCAGTCCAAAATGTGGCAGAAAGTGGCAGACTACCCAACAATTAAGGAGGAATAGAGAAAGTTTGATTTACTTCCAAAAGCATTCTTCTCTGGAACACGATTTTCAAGTCCTGACTGCCTTGGAAGCTCTTTGATATTTGGGGTGAGGAGGATATAAATATTTCAGATTTTCTAGTTGCTCTTAGAGGGAGCATTGCTGTTCTGCTACAAGCTACTATATAATAAACAAAAGTGGAAATTTTGAACTTTTATTGAGTATTTACTATTTGCCAAGCACTCTATTAGATCCTTACTATGTTATGCTACTTTTTTCTTTTCAGCAGTACCTTAGATGCTGAGACTCAGATATTGAGACTCAAAGGGACTGCATAACTTGCTCAAAGTTTCTAAGAGGCAGAATCAAGAAATATACTTCCAAGGTTTTTAAAGCTTCTACTCTTTCCATCATACTAAACTCAACATGGAATATAATAGACTATCTGGTAATGGTTACAGGTTAATGGTAGACTCCTGCTTTATGCCATTTGGTCCAAAATAACATAAAATTGGATATCTGAAATCCTGTATCATAATTTTCATAAGGAAAGCAAGACACCCAACAGTAATGAAAATTAGAGAGATCACTAAATCTTACCCTTCAAATTTTGAAGGAAATAATTCAAACTTCTGGCTTAAAGGAGCAGAAGATGCTCAAAAGAAAAATTACAAAAAGAGGAAAAGATAAAAGGTGAGTGGCAAAAGGAAGTTTTGTTTTGTTTTTAAATCATGTTTGTTGGTGAAAAGTGGTTCTGGTGTTTTAAATGCAGAGCTGGACACCAGGTTTATGAAAAGCAAAGCTGTATTTGTATAAAAGAGGTGAATGGTGACTTAACAAAGTGTTGAAGTATTAGGTTCATGATCTGCAAAGTGTTGAAACACTACATTATTTTAGACTTTAAAAAAATCAGTTTTCTAACTTCCGTTATGTAAATACTTCCTTCTTATCTGTAGTGATGAAAAGCAAGAAAAGAATGACAGGAAAATGTGACAACTGGAGGTAATAATCACTGCAACTGGTATTATACATACACATTATCTCACAGCATCCTTTTGAGACAGGCAAGAAAAAAATGTCACTGAAATTTGTTACCACTATTTACTGTGGAGCAAAACTTGAAGTAAGGTATATCTGGATGTGTTCAACATGACAGATAAAAAATTTTTATCTAACCAAACAATAATATACCTAACCAAACAAGTGTAAATAGACAATAGAAGGTGCAACCAGCTTAGTTTTTGACCTATGAGCTAGTACTATAGGAAAAGTGGAGAACTGGGGGACAAGAAGTGAGAGACCTGTTTAGAAAATTAGAGATTTATGGAAGGACTCAGGAGAGGAAAGCAGGTGGAGAATTGGTTGTGCTTGGCTCCAGATTTATGAGAGCAGCAAGTCCAAAAAGGTAATCTTAAGTGTCATGCCCACTGGGTAAGCACTAAAGTCAGCTGAAGAGCCTCATAAGTTTTAAATTGGCCAAATTTACCCAGGCCCAAGGCGTATTGTATCTATCCTGTAAGATTCCACCCCACTTTTGCTTGGCTTAGAAACAGAGCTCTAGGGCCCCAACGTTTAGGAACTTGCAGAGGCAATAAGCCAGCCTGGGACCTCAGCTCTGGTGTCTTACATAGGGCCAAGAATCCAATGAGCATGCAGGTTCTCTAACTATCAGAGTGTGGTAAAAAAAAAAAAAAAAAAAAAAAAAATCCACCAGGCTTGAGCATTTCCAGCACAGTATTGAAGGGTCAGCAATGGTTTCCCTGGCAGTGCTGTGTGCTGCTGTTTGCCTAGAACCACTCCCAGTTTTATGCTTCTCAGTCACATGCATTTGCCCAGGAGTTTTCTAAAATAGGAAAACAGCAAGAATTTAACATCCTATTTTTCCATGGAACTCAAAGGAATCTGTAACCAGGGCCATCTGAAGAAGGGAATTAACAGAGTAGAGGAAGGGAATTTACATTTGTTAAATGATGATTATGATAAGGCAATTTTTATGTTTTTGTTTTTTTTCTTTCTTAATCCTCCCAACAGCCATTTGTGGTTTGTCTGAATCTGCCTGGTGAGTAAGGCTTGAGTTCCTCAGGACAGAGAAGGTATGGCGTCTGCACATTCATATTTCCTCTGAGGGCGTTTGGCAAGTCATCCTGACTACTAATTGTTATTATGTTAATATAATGTGAACACACTCTAATATTATAGCTACACACTCCCACGTAATGTTGCCTATTCATTTGCTCCAGTGTTAATTAATCTTCAGTTGCAATTCAACAAGCACTTATTGACTTAGTGACAGGATTGATGCTAGTTAGATAACACAGGCAGAATTTAGTGGTTACCTGGATAAGCTGGAGGTCACGTCAAAGAGGGAGGAATTTGGGGTAACTCCTAGGTTTCCTACTGGGGAAAAAGGCGGAGCATGGGAAGATTAGGTTGAGTTCAGTTTTGGACATGCTGAGTTTAAGGTTCCTTAATGAAGTGCATGTCCATCAAGAAAATAGCTATTTTTTTTCCAGGGTTTACTGTACGGTAAGCACTGTGTTAATGGCTTGCATGCATTCTCATTTAGTTCTCATGAATATATGTGGTAGGAGCATGGTTTATCTCATTGGAAAGATGAGTAAACTGAGGCATAGGGAGGTAAGTAACTTGCCCAGTTTGCCCAAGGTGACAGTGAGTAGGTGGTAAAGCTTAAGATTTAGATATTAGACTCATTGATGAACAAGTGGTAGTTGACCCATGAAAGTATATGAGATCTTTTAGTAACGACCTGTTTACTGGAAAGGACAGTGAGGATGAGGGACAGAACTCTGGATAATATCAATATTTAAGGAGTAAGCTGATGAAAAGGAACACTCTACGAAGGCCAAGAAGAAGTGGTCATTGAAACAGAGAACCAGGAGAAGAAATTTCAAAAAGAGAGTGCTCAATACTGTCAATTAGAGCGAAGGCACTTGGCAAAGGAAAGTCTGAGAGTACTCATTGCATTTGCCAATGTGCAGGTCCCCGGTGTCTTCAGTAGCACGTGCAAAGTCAGTGTCCAGTGGTTTGAGGAGGAGACAGCTCTAAGTGAAACTGCACTAGGTCCTACGTGAATATGTTGGCCCTCCCAAACTGCAACAAAATGAACCTATTACCAGCTTGCTACCTGGAAATGTGTTTTTAGTCCTACTTCCTTTGATTACTGCAAAATGCCAAAATAATCCAATAGGGCTATTGGATGGAGGTGGGCGTGGGTAGAGAGCATTCACCCATGCATAGGAGAAATGTTCCTGAGATGCCACTTATGATAAGAAGAACCAGAACGGGGAGGGCAAAGGAGAGTTTTTCTCAAGTCTGGCATAAAATCTCCTCGGAAACACTAAAATATGAGAACCCTGAAGAATCTATCTTGCATTTTACTCTTTTCCCCTTTTTTATTGCTAATGAATATATACTAGAATGTCAACCATGAGCAGGAAAGCATTTCCACCCCTATAGCATGTTATTTGCATGAGGGTGGTATTGTCTTGTTTACATGTCATGGAACCTACGACCTGTCACACGTGATTATCATGTCAGCTTATTAACATGTCAGAGAGTACAACTCCTGGCTTCCACCTCAGAGGGGAAACTGCTTAGGGTGTGTGGGGGGGGGCATTCTGCTAGCCAGATGAGGCAGAGTTCTGCTAGCTTCCAGTGCCAGGGAAATCCTGGACAATAATCAATACCAAACCTAACTATGAATAGGACCACACAAGGGCACATAACTGGGAACCAAACCTCCTTCCTACTTTGGTCTGATCTCTTGGCAAGTTTCCTTGCTAGTCCGAGCTTTGCTCCCACTTACTTGGGGAGGAATCTAGACACAGGAGTTATTTTTAAAAAGGATAGGGCAGAAGGAAGGGTTGGAAAGCCACTCGCAGATCCTGGAGGGATCATGAAGAAGAGGGTTCTGGTTAATTACATGATCCAGGGCTTCACATTTTAATAATCATTGATTGATGGATGGAAGTCAAAGAAAAAGCCAGGGAAAGATCTACACACGTTTAGAGATTTTGAGTTAGAAATGCTCTCCTTCTAACTTTTCCCAAAAGGAAGTCACATGGTGAAAACAAAGTAGTGATTAGGTAACTAAACAGGCCACAGCATTCTCTGAGGACTTCTAAGTTCCCAGGCCAGGCCTGCCGCTTGCCTGGGAGATGAGCATGTGCTCCCGGCCACAGCTTCTCCTCCCCTGACATCTTTCTGCCAGATGGTCATTCTCTAATTCTAGAGGTGCTTGGCCCTCCTGGTTCCTGCAACCTGAGCCGAGAGAACTTTGATCCACCAATTTCCCCCTCCCTCCACCCCTCTGGCGAGCAGGGCCTGGCGCCTGGACGCAGGGAGAGGCCAGGCGTGGAGACCCTTGGCACTCTGCGAAGGAGCTCCGTGGCCCGCCTCTGTGTGCCCGAGGTACAGCGTCTGCGCTGGCTCCGAGGGTTCCGCGTCAGCCTTCTCCCGCCTGGCCAGCTGGCAGCACGAACCGACGCCTTTCACCATTTACCGGGTGAATGCGCTCCTTGCTCATGAATCTCCCTGTAGGGTTATCCGGCTGGTTTTTAATTACAGTCCAGAATCTCAACAAATTACAAATGTTTTGTGTAAACATAATAAGGGTGTGGATCCAATCCACTAGCAATTGTTAATAGAAAAAAATAAAAACTAAAAAACTCCACAAAGACCTAAACAAGAAAAAATATCAATTCTGCAGGGTCTATGCCTCCAGGATTTGCTTTCTTGGGGACCCTCCCAGAGCGTCCTCCCAACTCACCCCGCCGCCCCAGCTCCCTGCGGTGAGAACTACGGATACCCTGGGAAGGAATGGCCTTCTGGAGCGGTGAAGAGTCCCCGGAGCCTTTTCCGCAGGATTCCAAAATAAGCATGCCGGGACTGCCAGAGGGGCCCTGCCGCCTGTCTCCAGACCCTGTCTCAAGCTGGCATCTCCCTTCCCTTGGACACCCCGGGAGTCTGCCCCCTAGTTCCAACTTCTTCTGGGCTTGGAGGACACTCTGTCAGCCCTTCTCCTGCCACGTAGTCCTCAAATGCCACCCCTGGAGGGGGACTCCGGGGCCTCAGGACTCTAGCGCAGCGCCGAGAGCTGCGCTGTGGCAGCTGGGCCAACCCCACACAGTCTGCTGGTATTTGCACTCTCACTCCAGAAGACATTTTGGGAAAATATTGTGCATAGAAATTTATAGATGTATATATGTGTACATATACACACATATATATGCATGTATATGTAATTTGGTCGACAAATGCTAAGCAAATGTGCCCGGTGTTTTTGTTGAAACCGTTAGCATCTTAGTTGGTATTGGTATAATTGATATTATTATGAGTATGACAAGTGGATGATGTAAAGGGAGCGCCCGATCCCCTTGGAAAACACAGCGGAACACAAGTGGAGACATCTGATTGTTTCCAACTGCCCGTAACTCCCCTGTCACTACCTCTCAGTCACTAACCAGGCTGACGGCACACTCTGGACAAGGCAACTTCCTCCGAAGGGCGATCTCCCCTCATATGACTGAGATCAATGTGTCTTCAGGGGAAGCGGCAAGTCCTGGGGGTGTCAGAAGCCCCTAGTCCCTTATCCAGACCTTTGTCACAAAAGGCAGTTCGGTTGGTATCAAGGACGAAAAGAAACATTAAAATACAACTGTGTAATGAGGGTGGAGAAGGAGGGAAAGGCTAGGGCCTGCTCCATTTCTGGGAAGATTCGAAGAGGCTGACTCGGCAGCGGGGACATTCCCAGCCGTGCCTCGCGGGGCGTGGAGAGAAGGGAGAAACGGCCGGCCCCTCAGCCCTTTCACCTAAGCTCATGCAGCGGGACGCCGGCTGAAAACCTCTCTATGCGATTAAGTCACGTCCATTCCAGCCGGTGGCACTGACACATGTGCGCTCGGCTTAGGCGCGCGCAACCAACGGTTTTGGAAATCTCCGCGCAAGGCACCCGCCTGCAACGCTCCCACTCCGGCGGGCCCACCTGGGAGCTCGGCCGTCTCCCACCGGCATCCCGCTAGCCCTGCCGCGCAGCTCGCCCCAGCCCAGACGCGGACAGATGTTTACTGCTTAGAGCCCCGACCACTGGGGAGACGGAGCGACGGGCTCTGCGCACCACGCGGCGCTGGCTGGGCTCTGGGGCTCCCGGTCCGGGTGCGAGCGGGCCGCGGGGGAGGGCGAAGGGATGGAAAGAGGAGGGAGGGAGTGGGTGGGCTAATGATGAAAAAGTCTCCTCCATCCCGGCTCCTTAATTAAATGCATGGAAAGAACCGAGGCGAGCACATCTGGTTTCAATCTGCAGCCCTTTGATGGCATCAAATGTTCTTTTCCTAGATCAGGGCTGGAAGTTCTGGGCTAACTGTGGCCGTTTGGAGCCCAGAAACCATTTACACACACTCGGACCCTTCTTTCTCTCCAGTCGAGCCTCTGGGCTATAGGAGAAAAAGGGGAAAAAAGAAAAAAGAAAAAAAAAAGTTTAGTAATCAAGGGAGTGAGGGAATATGTGTGTATGTGTGTGTGTGTTTAACGAACATAAAACGCCACAAATAAACACTTAATATTTTACTTACTAGTCATATAGTAACTCATTTCTAATGAGACTATTAAAGCTGTACCAAATTCCAACAGGTCATGAAAAAATCGCTCAGCACCTCTCTGTCCTCTGTCAAGTTAGGGCTCAGCATTAGAACGACAAAGCATTATCCGTAGACTTAGATGGGGGTTCGTCCACCCCTCTCCGTCCTTCCTCCCTCCTCCACCCCCAGGGCAGCCGGACTGTACCCTGAACCTCCGCTGGAGCCTCCGCCCGCAGCTGGCTCTAGGAGTGCCCCTGCTTCCTCCGCATCTGGGCAGCGCGACCCTCTCGGCTTAGCGTCGTAGCCTGGGGAAGCGACCTTGGCCGCACCAAAGAGGTTACGAAATTGGCCAGCGTGGGGGGAAGGGGAGCAATTATGACAAACTCCTAGAGTCCTTTCTTCCAGCTAAATAAATATGTAAATTTCCTACTGCCTGGCCCCGGGATTCCTAGCGGCGCGGAAAGACTCGAATCGATTCAGTGCCTTCTAGATCTCCCCCAACCTGCCTTCAGTCCACGGAGGAAGCGTGGGAGAGCCTTCCATTATGATCACTCCTGTCATTTTATTACATTATTTAATAGGCTGCCTCTACAGGGCCAAATGCAGCCTTAATATGCTTGCTGTCTCCCTTGTTCTCAGACGCTCTTCCAGCCCCACCACCCAAAAATTGTTAGAACAGCAGGAAACGTAAAAAAAAAAAAAAAAAAGGCAGAGGGAGAAGAAAATTTGATTGAGATAGTTGTGGATTTTTTCCAACAAGTTTCCCCGCAGCTGTTATCAAAACATGCAAATGAGATTTTCCAACAGGATCTTAAACAAATCTGGAGGAGTTAATGCCGAAGCAAAATAATCAGCCCGTTTGAAGTGACTATGGGTTTCAGTTTGTCTTTTCTCCCCGTGATACTATTGCAGGGGAATGATAATTAGACCTTTACTTAAAAAATCTGAAGGGGCTCTCGCGCTTTCTTTTCCCTCCCTTTTCTCCCCCTCCTCCCTCTCTCCCTCTCTCGCTCCCTCCCTCTCTCCTTCTCTCTTGCTCAGAAGTTGGCAAAGGGGGTTTTCTTAATCAGACTGTTTTTTTGGTCCGAGGGAAAGGAGGAAGAAGGAGATTGTGATGGAGAAAAGGGGTCTGTAAAACGTCAGGCACCACACAAAGGCTTTGCCACGTAATTACAGGCTCCTATTAAGTCGAGATCTGCCCTCCCAGGGGTCTCCAATTTTCTTGTATTCCCTACAAAGCCTCCTCTGCATGCCAGTTTGTGCCTTTTGAAGTGCCAGAGAGCTTCTTGATCCAACTGAGAAGGAAAAAGGAGCTCAGCAAGAAGAGGGGGAGAGGGAGAAGGGAACGGGGAAACCCACCACCACCCTCCTTCGGACTCTTGGAGCCCTTTTTTTTTTTTTTTTTCCTTACGAAAAGTAAAGTGAGAATCCTGCTCTCCAATACATCTGCAAGACATCACCCTCTCCTCCTGAAACTTTAGTCACTCCTGAGAATCCACAGGAGTGCAGAGAGGGGGAACACGTTTTCTTGAAGATGTTTTAAAGCTGGAACAAGCCTTCTTCTGTTGGTGCTTGAACTCTTGCCTGGGAATAACTTTTTTAACCTTAAAAAAAAAACCCACTTTGATTCTTCTCTCCCACCCCTTCTTCTCTGTTCTTCTGTTTGCCTAACTCCCCCGCCCTGCTGGCCTCCCCTTTCCTCTCTCCCCCTTATTATTATTTTTAGTGTGTGCGCGTGGACGCTTTTGGAGAGCTGGAAGGGATTTTTTTCTCCTGACTTGAACATAGGGTGACTTTTAATTTTATTTTTTGGTGTGGATTATCTCTTTGGACCCCGCCGGACTTGGCCTCAGGAAGGCAACCGAGGCTGTCGAAGGCTGCTGGTGCAGAACGCTCTGCTCTACACAAGGGGGTCCCCCGCCCTCCTTCCACTTTTTTTTTGTTCTTCCCCTCCTTCTCTCTCTCTCTCTCTCTCTCTCTCTCTCTCTCTCTCTCTCTCTCTCTCCACTCCCCCCCTCTCTTCCCCACTCTTCTCCTCTCCCCCCTCGCGCCCACAGCGTTTGGTGTTGATTCGAGCGGGAAGAGGGGGGTGGGTGGGATCGGAGGGGGAGACCATGACCTCCAGCTACGGGCACGTTCTGGAGCGGCAACCGGCGCTGGGCGGCCGCTTGGACAGCCCGGGCAACCTCGACACCCTGCAGGCGAAAAAGAACTTCTCCGTTAGTCACCTGCTAGACCTGGAGGAAGCCGGGGACATGGTGGCGGCGCAGGCGGACGAGAGCGTGGGCGAGGCCGGCCGGAGCCTACTGGAGTCGCCGGGACTCACCAGCGGCAGCGACACCCCGCAACAGGACAGTGAGTGAGGGGCGCATGCCCGCGGGGGTGTGTGTCCCGGGTCGAGGGCGGGGGTCCGGGCTGGGCGGCTGGAGCCCGCCTGGGGCCAGGGAGAGAAAGTCAGGAACCAGGAGGGGTTGGTGGCAGTGGCCGGAGGAATGGCCGGTCACAGACAGAGGGAAAAGGATGAGAAAAGGAGGGCTCCGCGGAGGACGGAGCCAGGGCGGACGCTGGAGGGAGGCCCTGCGATTGGGGTCAGGGACTCTGCCCGCCGCAGACTCTCGCCGAAGCCGACTGCGCTGCCTCTCCGTCCCGAACGAGTGCGGCTGCCAGATCTTCCCGCTTGCGGGGCGACGGGGCTGGGCTGGAAAAGGGTCCCAGAGCGGTGCAAATTCGGGGAGCCCGCCCTGTTTGGGAAAGCATTGGGTTAAAGATGCTCAGTCGAGTTCGGAGGGCTTCTTCCGGGTGGCGTAAGCGGGTTGGAGGGCAGACGGGACAGAGGTGGCAGAGGGCACCGTGTAAATCGAGCTAGACCCGCGCTGCTCTGGCTGGGCACCGCGCGCGGGCTCCGAAGGTCGGGTGTGCCGGAGAGGCGGCGCCGGAGCGCCCGGCTAGAAAGCTGGATCCGCTCTCTGTCCCCGGAGCCACTCTCTTTCCCCGGCTGTTGCGGACACCTGCATAAGGGTTTGAGACCCCCGGTAGAATGAAAGGCCTGAATGACACGGGAAGACTCAGGCGAAGCAAAGGTAGTGTCCTTTAGGGGTGAAACCCGAGCTGCCGCCCCGCATGAGCCCGCACGGGAGAGATGCGCTGGGGAAGCGCGGAGCACTGTGTAGCATTGAAGGAGCTCTCCCTACTGGCCCCAAAATTTCCAGAAAAGTCCATGTATAATCTCCCTTCCGCAACCTACCTGATTGGTATCGTGCCCCCAAGGAAATCTCACCTCGCGTTATTAGCTGTACCTCAAAAAACGTGACTCCAAGTGTATCCATACGTCCTGGAGTCTATAACAGACCTGTCACCTGGCTCATCACAGGTGCCATGGGGTTGGATATTTCCTAAACAAGGTTGTTAGAGTCAGAACTTGGCTGGAAGGTTTTAAATGCGGCCGATCCCTTTCCATGCCATTATTTGCTGACTGCTGTTTCGTCTTGGAACCTGGAGCCTGTGCAACCAGGGGGTCCACTGGAATTCTGTGCTTTTCCAAAAACAGTGCCAAGGTCAGATTCTCAGAAAACAGATAGCAAAGCAAACGGGACTTAGAAACAGCTGGAAGCAAGGCCTGTGAAAAATGGTGGGAGGGCCAAGCTGAAACAGGCCGCAGGGAGAGCCCATCTCTACCGCAGGCTGCCTGCTGTTCGCCCTGCATCCTTGGTCCAGGCCTGGGCTCCCCTTATAGTTTTTTAGCCAAAAGCAAACTGGGGCCCATCCACCCTACGACGCGCAGAGGGAGAGGGTGATGGGGAGTCTGACCTGGCCTGACACTAGGGAAAAACTTGGCAACTCTGAGGAGTGAAGACCCCGTGTCCCCAAGTCCCGGATAATGCCTGGGTGCAGAGGCCTCCTTGTTGAGGTTACTGGTTTCTGGGGAGCTTTCTGGGGAGCTGCTCAGGCCCAGCACAGCCAGGCAGCATGACTCAACCACCGAAGGCGTAGGCATTTGTAGCTCAAGAAAATGCACTGCAAAATAATATTATTTGAAAACACTTTACTAGGGAATATTTAAACATACAAAGAGTAGGGCGAATAGTATTACGAATTTCCATGTGCCTATTACCCAGCTTCACTAATTCTGCAAATTCCGCCGTTTTTTTGTTTTGCCATGGCTAATTATTAATCACAACGTTTGTCACTATTCGGAGAACTGAAGGCTGGAGGCACAACAGAAAACAACGTTGTGAAGAAACTGCTGTATAGAAAATCAGGGTGCGGCAAGGGAGATCAGCCAGGGCTGCTTTGCCCCAAAAGCAAGCGGAGGGCTGTGTAAATCAGGCCCAGGGTCAGTGGCCGCAGCAAGCCCAGGGCCCACGCAGGCCAGGGCTGGAGAGATGCTGACGGTTCCTGTCGTTTGACTTTAAGTGGACACAAAGAGAGGGGAGTTCGAGTTCATGGTGGCCTTCTAGTGGGTACAGAGCAAGACTGGGCTGAGGAGGCCAGCTGGGAAGCACCCCCAAGCTGAGGCGGTGGTGGGGAGGCAGCCCAGGGATGGCTCTTTCAAGACCCAGGCCTGGCGCAGCTAAGGCTGCGTTGAGCACGTGACAACCGCGGGATGGTTGGGGACAGGCAAAGGGCAGCAGGCAGAGTTGGGGACCGTTTGTCCTGAGGGAAAGGGATGACACCTGTGGGAACCTGCCTGCTTGATACTTGAGCACATCACAGAGTTTCTAGTAGTAAGGAGGCCTAGTGGGGAGTGACCCCAGAAAGGAAGCAGATTCTGGGGGAGAGGGTGTTTGAGGAAGAATGGTAGACAAACAGTTCCAGAGGGAGGTCGCAGAATGCAGAGCGAGGTGATGGGAATGAGCTGATGGACAGACACCTGGGGCTGAGAAAGTAGCCGAGAAAACACACACATCCAACCCCCCCCCCACACACACACACACGCCACAGGCCTTGCTTTCTGGAGATGACCAGGGCCTATCCTAACAAATAGTAGTTGCTTTTAGAAGCAATGTTTCCTCAACCTCCTTCCCCATCTCTGGGATGAGAATAAGAGGGTTTGGTAAGTTGAGTGATAGCAAGTGTCCAGGAGGACCTTTGTCCTTAGTCTTGGGCCCCAACCAGGAGATGCCAAGGAACCTGTCATGAGCTACCTAGAAGTCAGGACCAGTGGAGCCCTGCTGGGCCTCCAGTCCACTGTGGACAGTGAGGGTCAGACTGTGAATCAGAGAAGAGAGGAGTCTCCAGGCAGGGTGTTAGAGCTAGGCTGCCAGCTGCAAGACACAGAGGAGGGCACCGAGAGTCAGGCGCTTTGAGCAGCCTGCTGGGAGTCTGCTCCAGAGTGAGAAATCATAATCTCCTTTGCAGAGATGAGGAACATTTAAAAGACACCTTTTCCTCTTAGAGCTATATAGAAACAGGTCCTTCCTAAATTTTCTGTTCAGCTGAAATAAGTAAAACAGACTCTACTTACACTTGCAATGTTAGATGATTAATACTGCAAATTTTTCTGAATTACAAACTGGACCCATCTTAGCAAAGAGGAGCCACGTACTGTCCAAAGTGAAGGCTTCCCGCTGATCTCCTGCACTCCACACCACAATTCTGTCCCCCCCTTTTTTATTCACTTCACTTTCCTCTCTGTTGAAGGATTTCTTTCTCCTTTTACTGATACTCCCAGCCTAGTAAATTTCTCAAACTTCTCGGTTCAAATATCTTAAGTGTTTAAAGAAACGGTTCTTTAACACGGTTAGAAATCCAGTGGCTAATGGGGGAGTGTGGAGTGAGAAGGGGGTGGTGGTAGAACAGGGGTAGTCAGGGAGAGGAAAGAGAAACAGGTCATAAAAATAGGCAGACCTACTTCTAGGAGGACGGTGCATCCCGCTGTCATTTCTTAATCTGAACTTCTGAAAACTCTTAAAAAAAAAAAAAAAGCGCCTGCCTTCCACGTTCCCAACCTCTAAATTAGTGAAACCAGATTGTCCTAATAAGACCTTTCGTTGGAAACACATGTAGTCATAAAAAGGTAGACGGAAAGTCAATTAGACACGCGTGCACACTAGCACACATTCACAAGGCTGTTCTAAGTGTGCACCGGGCGCAGCTGGACCGCGGGCCACGGCGGGATGCAAATGCAGAACAGCGGCGCGGGGAAATCGATTT
Source organism: Lagenorhynchus albirostris (assembly GCF_949774975.1). Lineage (NCBI taxonomy): Eukaryota > Metazoa > Chordata > Mammalia > Artiodactyla > Delphinidae > Lagenorhynchus > Lagenorhynchus albirostris. The sequence goes on along the minus strand of NC_083096.1, from coordinate 58,413,255 downwards.
GTCACAAAGGGAGAGGTGTAAACGCGGCGCGAAGGAATCACCCGCCCAATGCGCCTGCCACATTCCCGGGGGCCCATCTCTGCCGACTCTTCTAGGCCAGAGAAACGCCCAGGAGAGCGGGACCGTTCTCCAGGGCGCTCCCTGCTTGGAATTCACAGCGGAACATCAATTCCACTGGAGTCTCAATATTTGCAACACCTACAGCGCCAAGAAATTTTCCTATGCGGCACCACCCTGGGGCCCTGGAGCCGGTGCCGCCACTCTGAATTTGGGCCTCAGTTATCTCAATTCAGGGGAGGGAGCGAACGAAATATACCGTTTTAAGCGTAGCCTGGAATTTTTTTCTCTTTAGAGGAGGCAGTGAAATCCAGGATCAAGGGAGGTCACTGAGTCCCCAAGGTTGAATGTCAAGTCCAGAAAAGAGGTTGAGAATCCTGTTTACCTTACATGCAGAAGCAAGGGGCTTAATGGCCTCCTCTTACCGTTTCGGAGAAATTGACCGCCTAGTGACTCCCTCCCGCTTTGGAGCGAAGGGCGCTTGGAGTTTGAAGCTTCGGGGAGGGGAGCCTCTAAAGTCCGAGGCCCCGGCTGCCAATACTCCCTGGGGCTCCAGATCCCCCAGGTCTAGAAGACAGTGAGTCACTGGCTCCACCGTTCACTTCACTGAGGAGGCCCTGCCCAAGACTCCGGAGCGCCTTTCCCGCACCTTGGGCGTCGCGCAAACCTGCATTTTTGCTCGGCGACCTTAACCTTCCCCGGGCAAGCTCAGGTCAGAGCGTAGGGGCGTCAGACGGGGAGCAGTAGGTCACTCGGGTCCCTGCAGTTCCTTCGTCTTCCCAGGGGCGTCATTTTAGATTTTACAACACGAGTAAATAAATCATCTCCAAACCAACAAGATGTCACCCCCCTCCAGCCCCCTGCGAAAAAACCCCAGCAATTTCAGAGCCAAGGAGATCTTCCTATTCCACTGGCTCAGATCAGCTCAGATCCGAATTTTGAAGCCGATCTGGTCAGCAGACACCTCCGGGAACCTTTTTCAGTTTTAAATAACATCTATAGATTTTCAACGATGAGGATCCCTAGACCCATTTGAATTTTCTTTTAAAAGATGTGTTTCTTTTACAGTTCCTCTCCCATATCCTGTTTACCTGCTCCCTCCTTCAGCAGGGCCGACAGTCAAATCAGACCTCCACCTCCTGGAGAACCCCTCTCCTTCGCGGGGGCGCCAGGGACGCGGGTACGAGGAAGTTGCAAATCCGTGCGCGCCTGTGCGTGCGCGGCGAACCCCGCGTTCCTCTCGCTCCTGGCGGTGCGGACTTTCAATGGCTCTGAGAATATATATTTATTTTTTACCCTTTAGGAGAGATGGAGTCAGCAAAAGCCATAAGAAGTACAATTTTTAGGAATCGGGGGAGTGTATTTGTAGAAAAGGATATAAGGCTTCCTTTTTTCTTTTTTTCTTTTGTCCCCCTGAGGGTGGATAAGGGGCCAACTCCCTGTTGCCACTTCGTGTCCAAACATTTACAGAACTACCTGTGATTGCGCGCCATTGTAATCCGATTGGAAGCTCTTTGTCGAATTCTGGGTTTTAATTTGAAGCGGGGCGAATGCCACTCATAGTTTTGGTACACTTTTAACTCCCTGTTCGACAATTCAAAGAAGATGCATATGTCAACAGCATTATTATTTATCCACAAGAATTTGGATTCTTGTAAAATCCAATAGTTTGGTGAGCAGGCTAACAACACTCAGTTAAAAACCAACCACCTCAAAAAGTAATAATAATATCAACAAACTGCCACGAACTCCTTTTCTCGAAATGCTGCTTGTTATTAAATCAGTAAATGCGGAGAAACATTGCTGAGACGTCTGAGGAGGGACAGTCATCGGTGTTTCAGGGTCAGTGGGTTTGTTTTCCAAACACACGTACGTTTTTGAGTAAGGAACCTCCACCGTGGTCTGGATATTAGTAGATTCTTGGCATTGTCATTTGTCTAATTTAGTGAGGCAGCCTCAGGGAAGTAGTCGTACAGAGAATTATGGCCTATCAATTTTAGGTTTAAGACAAAAAAGAAAAATCACTACATTTCACTTGTCCTGGAAGCACTTTTCTTGGTGAAAAAAATATCTGGGAAGCCGATTACAGGGGCAAGCCACTTTAGGGGAGGGGAGGGGAACAAAGGCACAAATGGTGGAGGGTTAGGGAAATTTTATGAAAGAAAATAAAGAAAACACGTCAGAACAAATCAATCACAAACACAAGTGACTTCTCAGAAGAGTCTGAGTACAACTAGAATCAAGGATTCTGCTGTTCCCGGAGTTCTCAAATACAGGAATTTATATAGGTCTGAGTTAGGACCAGAATGCAGTTCTCGGGCACTGGATAGCCTAGTCGCTTTGCTGCACCCCGTAATGAGGGAGCTCTAATTCCCAAGAACTTTGGTCCTCATTTTTGCCATTATTGATTTCCCCAGACTCAGCTCCAAATGAGGAATGCATTTGAAAAATGTGTATTAATTTGAATCCCCAAGGCCCGAGTTATGAGAAAGAACAAGGACAGGTCCTCTGGTTCCTATTTTGTCTGCTTTCAAGGAGTTATTTGCAAGCGATTGGAAATGCTCTTAACTGCCGCATGAGGAGAGACTACACCGAAACTCTCTTGCAGGAATGGCGGTCGCACCCGGCCGGAACCACAGGCTCTCTTCGACGCTCATCTATTTGGGGGAAGAGGGGCGGAAGACGTGGGGCGAGGGAGAATTAATTCAGTAATTCAGTGAAGAATTTTAACTTGTAAAATAAAGACACAGTATCTTAGATTTTAATGTTCTCCATCTCTGCCGGCCGGGACGAAGATGCGAAAACCGCCACCCCACCTCCGCCCTTTTCCTTCCAGTTCCAGGGGCACTGGGGCGCAGCGCTCGGCGAGGTGGAACAGACTCGCGAGCCTTACCAGACGCGCCTCTCCTTGCTCTCTCTCGCCGAAAGGGGGCGCATTCCTCCCAGGTCGGGGCTGGAACTTAACCCCGGCCTTCAAAAACCCTTGGACTCCCGCAGGAGAGAGAGATGTGCTGGAAGACCCCTCTACACAAGTAGCAAAAGATGGGAAATATCAATAGCGTGAAGTCACTGCGGGGCCTGCGTAAATATATGCTACACATAAGTTTTAACGGAAACATGGTAACAGCTGGTAGGCTTTGTGCCTTCCTCTATTTTGAAACGAGGGTGGTCAGTATTCCAGGGTTAGCAGGAAGGGACAGGAGAAGAGTGGGACTAGATGAGCCTGGATAGGTGGGTGCTAGGGCTGATGCCTCGGTTCCAGTGGGAAGGAGAATGTTTGTCCTTGTGGAGGTGGGTGAGACATTTCTGTAGATGAACTCCAAGTATTTAAAGAAAGAGGGGCAGTTCTGAGAGACGGAGAGCTGGCAGTAGTAGTGAGATGCTGCAAAACTGCCACAGAAACCCTCAGTACCTGAAGTCCTTGGATAGGGCAGAACATTGGCCACCTTAGAGTTAGGCCCTAGGGTTAGGGTAAGCCTCTTCCCCTCAAAGGAAGAACAGTAGCTGCCCCCGCCGTCTTTTATGTGCCTGCAGCTTGGGCACTCACAACCATTTCCAACCCCTGAATCTGACTCCTGGCCTCCACTGGTCCTCCCTCTTTGGGCAAGAGTTTCAAGAGACTTACAGGACAGATGAGGATACACCCTTGTACAACTTGGGATCTTCTACTTCTCTCTTGGTCTGTTTCTCACCCTGACATTGGAGGGTCAACAGGATAAGGCAATGCTGGGAACAACAAACTGACAGAAGGAATATTTTGTCTTCGTAGCTTCGATGGTAGTTTATACGCACCTTCCAAGATAATCTTGAGCTTGGGCGTTCACTAGAAACAGAAGCATGAGGCCAGAACTGGAAGGGAAATGGCTTTCCCTCAAACGTTTGTCTGAGAGAACATTCACCCCATTCACTTAATTTCTCGTCATCAGTATGTCATTATATTTTAAAGGACCTCACAGTGCTGGAAGGTGGTGTAGTTATAAATAAGCATAAAAACAGATGGGTACTCTTCCAGTACTCTGAATATACATGCGGAGGCCAAATCTATTCAAAGACGATTGAGATATACAACTTAAAGGCCAAGGGGCTCAACTCAATCAATTTTTGAGCCAGGATATGCTAAGTTCAATCAGCTTGACTATAGGCAAAGTGAAAGGCCTAGCCAGCACTTCAGATATATACAGAGAACATGTTTTCTCAAGTTTCCGTTGTATTTATCCACACAAATTCATGGTAGTCTGCAAAGGTCTCGGTAGAATTGGCTTGGGTCTGTTGAGTGATAGGGAGTCAGTGCCCCGGCCTCCTGAGCTTGTCCACCATCCTTTTCTTCTTTGCATTCATTCCCTGTGCCCCAACTGGCTGTCCAAGATCTGTCTGCTGTGGAGAAAACTGATGCTAGAGGCCACAGAAGCCTCTTAAATGCTGTTCTAGGACCCTCAGAAAAGGAGAGGGCTTTTGAGCAAAATATGTAATGTACTAGGTATTTTCATGTATTTGTCCTCTCTGATGATTCATTTTGTAATAGCCAGTTAGAGACTTCTTAGGGATTGAGGTTTGGGAAACTGGTTACTATTCTGCTTCTTTTCCAAGTAACTCATAAATATATGAAGTTGAAAGTTCTAGTGGGAACAAGCATTGAATCTAAATCTTTATACCTGGACATTGACATACATCACCATTAATCCAAACTGGGAGGTGACACTAAATAATTATGTACATTGTGACTTTTCTTTCCATTTTCTACCAGTGCTACTTCCCTAAATACTGGTCTGGATTACAGCAGTCACATACCACTGGGACAGGGGCCAGACTGTTGTCTGTGCTCAGTAAATGCTTATTAAGTGACAGAATGAGCTCCCTAAGTTTAGTGGATCCCCTTTCTAACCTAGCATAAGTACTAGGCCCCCTCCCCTCCTCTTCCCACTCTAAACCCTTTGCCTTGGAGATCTCCTCTAGGCTCACCATTTTAGTAACCATCTATATACTAATGACTCCCAGGATATAGCTTCAAGGCCCCCCCCCTTGGAGCTGCAGATCTATATATGCATCTACCTATTGGACATTTCCATTTGAACAGCACAAAATGCTTCAACCTCAAAAACCACCTAACCATGGCACTAATGAGCTCCTTTTCCCAGTCTGATCCTCTTATAACTTTTTCTATTTTCCTGTATCAAAACTTGTGGGTGCAACACTCAGAAACTTCAGACTCATCCTTGACTCCTTCCTTTATGCCTCTGTCCAATCCAACTCCAAATCCCAACAATTTTACCTTCTAAAATCCCTTGAATTCATCTCCTTTTTAAATCTTTACAATACCTCACCTGCACTGCTAAGCCAGCCTCCTAACTAAATGGGTCTGTCTGCATCCATGCTTGTCCTCCTCTATGTGTACATGATGGCAGAGTGGATATAATAGATCTTCAAAGAATATTAGTTGCATGAATGAGTGAATGCTAGTGCATTTTTTACAAATATATTTTTTAAAAAATCATGGCTCTCCTCTTCTTTAGAATTCACAATTGCTTTTCATTCTTTTCTATCTGAAGACCAAATTTTTGTCCTGTTCTTTTTTTAAAATCACTCTTTACTATATATATATATATATATATATATTTTTTTTTTTTTTTTTCGGTACGCGGGCCTCTCACTGTTGTGGCCTCTCCCGTTGCGGAGCACAGGCTCCGGACGCGCCGGCTCAGCGGCCATGGCTCACGGGCCCAGCCGCTCCGCGGCATGTGGGATCTTCCCGGACCGGGGCACGAACCCCTGTCCCCTGCTTCGGCAGGCGGACTCTCAACCACTGCGCCACCAGGGAAGCCCTACAATCTATATTTTTATCTCTGCCCCAGCAACCTGCTCATTCACACACAAATGCTGATTCGAACCACTCCCCTGCTTTTCCCTAGTATGCCAGTTAAGCTAGTACGTGTGCTCTAGTCTCTTTTCTGCTTCTTTGATTCTGATCTGAAATGTCCTTGCTCCATGCCTCTTTTTTACAAACCTACCCATGCTACCTTTCAAGGTTCTGCTTCCATCATCTCCTTGTGACATCTTCTTTGTCTGCTTCTTTTAGACCAAGCAAATCCCTTTTCTCAATGCTTACTGTAGAAATAATCAGTTCCTCTACAAGTACTGCTTAATTCTTTTCTAAATATTTTAAATTGTTAATTTACCTTGAGAATTTTCTTAAGATTAGAGACTTTTTTGGGCAGGGTTTATTCCACAGTTGTAGTAAGCAAATAAATCAAATAGATAATTTTAGGGAGGTATTGTATGATTCTTCTGTTTATGCAATCTCTAATGCAAGTAATTTTTAAAATATGAGTAATACCAAAGTGCAATACATGCTTATTTTAGAGAGTGTATTATTTTGCATTAAAAAGTTTAAATGGGAAAGTCAACTAAATTTCACCACCCTGAGGTAGACACAGGTAACAGTTAGATGTTAAAGTATTTCTTCTTTATTTTTTACACAATGTTTGTATTAATATTCTTTTTTTAATATAAATTTATTTATTTTTATTTTTGGCTGCGTTGGGTCTTCTTTGCTGTGCGCGGGCTTTCTCTAGTTGAGGCGAGCAGGGGCTACTCTTCGTTGCAGTGTGCAGGCTTCTCATTGAGGTGGCTTCTCTTGTGGAGCGTGGGCTTCAGTAGTTGTGACGCATGGGCTCAGTAGTTGTGGCTCGCGGGCTCTAGAGCGCAAACTCAGTAGTTGTGGCACACGGACTTAGTTGCTCTGCGGCATTTGGGATCTTCCCAGACCAGGGTTCGTACCTGTGTCCCCTGCATTGGTAGGCAGATTCTTAACCACTGTGCCACCAGGCAAACCCATGTACAACATTCTTGATGGCTGATTTTTCTTAATTTTTCAAAGACTGTGTTTCCCCCAAATTAAGAAAACACACACATGTTGAACCCACTTGCTCTCGTCAGAAAAGTTAAACAAACGCACAAACAACAAACAAAAGTTCTCCAAGAATGATGAGAGCTGTGACATCACAGTTATTTCCCAGTGTTCTCAAGTTCCAGTGGGTACATTTCCAGCAGTAAAGACCTTCAGAGTAAACAGTTTCTTTTTCTTTTCTGCTTGTTCTAGCTGGGAACCTTCCCTAGACATGAGCACATGTCTCCTTTTGAAATTGGAAAAGCCTGCATAATACCTAAAGGACATTCCAAGACCACAGTTGGAGAGCTACTGCTCAAAAAAAATCATTTTTACATGATTTAGTAAGAAAAGTGCCACAAAGCAAGTTGGGAAGAAAATATCTTAAGGGACTGAAATTTTTCTATTATTGTAGATCCCTGGATCTTGAATTTTCTTTTATTAAATATTTTAAGACGCATACATGCTTTTGTAGAAAAAAGAGGAGGAAAATGATATATATTTCTCTGTACCCTGTAGAATGATGATCAGGTTGGATAGCAACATATTCCAGGACACGGTAGTGTTTTTTGGCAGAAGAAGAAGCACTTAGAAAAATCAAAGACAATGCATTTATCCAGATATGAAAGTCTGCAGTCCCCCAGCCCTTATTTAAAGTGATAATTGCAGAGAAAATATAAATTGTTATTATGAAGTCTATGTAAAAATCATTCCCAGGCAAAATGATGTTGAAACATTTGCCTGATGAATGCAAATATTTTCTTTAGGGAAAGTATTAACAAATGATATAACATCATGCAGAACAAAATTTTAAAATTATAAATTAGATATAGCTAATAATTAATCTTTCTCTTTCTCATGAAAAAGGGGGAACAGGGAGAGTAATCATCATTTTTGAGGATTAAAAATCACTCTTCCCCAATAAAAGTTTCTGCAGTTTCCCACATTGCCTAGTTTTAAAGGAGAAAAGAAGGAGAACCACCCAGAGAGCTCTTTGCCTATAACCAGATGTGCTGTTCAGCTGCTCTAATCCTCAAGTTCGAGGGAAGAACACAGGATGAATCCTTAATACATTTAAGAAATAAAATGTAATTTGGTTCATTAATCACGAAACTGAAATCTGCAGTTTCGCTACATATATTTCAAAGGCTGAATCCCTTTTGACAAGAGAAGAAGAAAATAATATCACTGCACGTTTGACTGTTATGCGTCTGTTCTAGCTTCCCTCAGGGAAGAAGAGGTTTTTCCGTGCGTGATCATTTTTTACTCAGAATATATGAAGTGTTATTTAAATTTATATCTTTTTTTCCTTTACTCTAACATTCTCCTTTCTCAGGGTGATGAGAATATCTGTTGTCTGCACTGTTTTGGATTTTTCTTTTGTGTGTGTGTGTGTTTGAAGATTCAGGGCTACCTTGCACAGCCAGGAAATTCCAGCTGTGCTTGGGTAAAGCCTTAAAAGTACAATTGTTTAAACTGAATTAATATACTCAGGCTGCTGGTTTGCTTAATTCTTTTCCCTTATTACTTGTATACATTGATGCCTTACTTGTCTTAAAGGATTAATAACATTAATAATAGGAATGATAAAGTGAGATAAAATATGAAACTGCTTCACAAACTCTAAGAACATGTACCAGTGCTATTATGTTTTATAAAGGCAGTTCTAAGAAGTAGGTAGGGGTAGCATAATTATTTTTGTTTTACAGATAAGAAAACTGTGGCTTGGAGAATTTTAGTGAGCTACTGTTGAGTGACTTGAATCTTGATCAGGAATCTCTCCTGATCCCATTTTAATTTTTTTCATTGTATCCCACCACCTTTGATGTCAACCAGATTCTTTTAGATACATTATTATCTAGAGAAACAACGCTGAGTTAGGAAGAGGGACCCCAGCATGCCACTTCATGACACACTGCCGTGCTGCACAAATCTCTTTTAATTCCTCTGGTTCTTATTCTTCGTTATAAACTGGGCATATAACTTCATTATAAACTGCCCATCTTCCTCATGGGAATGTAGCAGGCCAAAAAGACATTGCATTTGTGAAAATATTTGAGAAATAAAGGGCTAAATTTATGTACATTAGTATACCATAAGGAATCAAATGAAGGCTTTTCTAAATTAAGTTATCAAATAAAGATAAAAAACAAGAATGTATTTCAATACATTTATATCCAATTCTCAAAAGCAAGAATACTTAATTTAGATTTAGGGGCACTAGGAGGTTCAAAGCATTTTACTTTGTTTTTAGACAAATCCATGTTAAATGATGGGTCTGCAATTTACTTACTGGTTGACTTTAGACACGTCTCTGGGTCTTGATTTTCTCATCTAAAAACCTGACACATTAATATCTATCACACAGGTTTATTGTTTGGAATGATGAGATGATGTAAACAAAGACCCTGAATGCTTGCCCTTTCCCTGTTCTCTAATTCTACAACCTCTCTGACAAGTTCAGGCTCAGTTATGTATTCAATACGGTTTCCCAATCCATGCTGGAGGTCATTTAATGTCACTGAAATTAGGAATATTCCCATCCTCCAAAGTCACAGTCTTACAGCATGTCACTTACCGAGTGACTAGGGAGACATCCGTTTTTGATCAACAGTTCAGAGCTGATGCCTCAGGATTTTTAGTGACACTCCTAAGACCACACCATAAGTTCCTGGCAGAGCCAGGAGTCTGGCTCAGATGTTCCTGACTACGGTCACCTCTTTCAGGCCACCCTCCCCTTCTTTAGCATGGAACAGTATTGCACATCTTTTTAAACTTTGAGATGGGACCAACCTTTCATATTTCCACGTGCTTCATCCATCACTGAAGACTTTATCGTGACTGAAGCAGACAAACACCCATCCCCAATTTAGACACTGAATTGAATGGAGAATATATGACATATGCTTAGGCTACCAGCTGTCAAGACTTCTTATCCCAGACCTGACACAGCCAGTAAGTTTCCAGGAGACCAATCACGTTAAATTTTCTCTGTAGTATAATATCTCTAACATAGCACTGTCATACCACTCCTCTGAGATTTCTGTGGGGTTTACTTAATTTTTTTGTACATGAATAATACTAAGTTAAATGTGATTATATATAAAGTTGCCATTCTTTTGCCAACTTAGATTTCCTAACCAGTTGAGTAAGATAAACATTCTGTTCTCAGTTTGATATGTGACCTGCTTTCATATGTATGGCTTTGAAATCTGATGAACCTGGAAGACATACAGACTGCATTTCTATATCATGAAGCATCCAGGACTCTTTATTTATTTTTTGCCAAGCAATTAACGATGAAATCTTCCTGGCATTTTTCTGTAATAGAACAGCATGGCTAATGCTTGTGGTGCATGTGGAGAAAATGGGTCACTGTGGGTGAGGCACTTTGAAGACGGTTTATTGCAAGACGTGTGCTAGCCGTCTAGAGAAGCAGGGTACCATGTACCTTCTGCACATGATACATGAGAGGCAGATCATCTCTTAAACACGTTCAGTGGGTATTAGTCAGATTAGGAGCACAGCTTTGTTGGGAATATCAGTTCCGACATATGGAAAAGTGTTTGCGTGTTTGTTAAAAATGCTTTGTGTGCTTTACAGTGTTATGTAGTCTCTAATTGGGGGTGTCGATAACTGGGTTACTGCTTTCCTTTAGGGAGCATGGAGTCCTTCCTCATCCAGGAAAATTATCCTTTGGTCCTTACATTCTTCCTTTCTTTCTCCTATATATGTCTCTCCCATGTGCAGTTCATTTCTAATGATTTAGAGAAAAAGGATAAAGAGAAATAACAGGTAATCGGATTCTTTCTCTAATGCACTTGCAATCTAATCCTGTGTATCTTAAAGTGTGATCCCTAACTCACCCGCATGCATCAGAAAGAAGAACCTTAAAATGCAGATTCCAAGGCCCCACCCACACCCAGTGAATCAGAATCTACCAATCATGTGCATTCTAAATATCCTGGATGATTTTTATATACCGCAAAGTTTGAAAACACTGACGTACACCACTTTCTCTCCTAGTAATTGGTATTGAATGATGTTTCTTTGTGACATCCACTGTGTTTTATGTGTTCCATTGTTATTTAACTCTCCCTAAGTGTCAATCTTATCTTTTCAACCAGGTGTATAAAGTTTTGAAGACAAGGGCAGAGAGGCAGGTATTTTCTAACTTCAGAGTGCTTCTCATGGTGCTTTTCATGTTGTAGATGGCTTAATAAAAAGCATTTATTAAATAAATGAATGCACGAACAAAGTGGGAGATAAAAAGAGCACACATAAAGCACTCACTAGGTGCCTGGCACTGTTTTAAATGCTTCACATAAAACAAAGAAAAACAGTTTGAGGCAATTATTGGGGGTTGTAAAAATCCTATGATAAATTTTCAGTGATTGTTATCTCAGCTCTTCTTCTAGAAGAAAAATGTTAAAGAAGGGGCAACCTATCACACAGATACTAATATTTGCAATTTCACTTTAGTTTTAAGTAAGTTTTCAGATGAAAGCATGCCACATTTAGAAAGTTATAGTTCAGTATTTTGTATCTTTTTTTTTTTACAAAGTCCTTCCTTTCTGATGGTTGATAAAGTACAGTTTTTCTAATATTTATGCAATTTTGTGTACTTATCTTCTACATGGTCTGAGAAAGCCAAGTTTTAATTTACCCTTTTTTCAGACATTGACTGTGGGAAGGTTGTATTTTGAAATTTCAACGTAACTTTTCCAAGTTTGCCATGTTTAGAGACAAATTTATTCCATTAGTGGGCACATACATTAGCTTGGCACATACTAAAGTTACATCTCAAATATCTCCTTTTAAGGTGTGTTCCAGGGCTTTTGCCCTAAATGGATTTTTCTGCTAAATATCAGGCTTAGCTTTTTTCTACTGAAGTATATCTAATTCATAGCTTGCCATTCAAAGAGTGTGGAGGAGATGTGGATAGCTCTTAAATGACAGACCATTCAGTTAAAAAGGAACTGCATTTAGAAAGTCAGGGTTAGTGTGATTTTAGAAAGCTCAGAGGAAGAGAACAAGAAAGGAGGACCTTTGCAGAGATGAGAAGGGGCAAAAAACAAGGAGAAAGGCTTTCCTGGAGTCATATCTGCAGCAGAGACCACTGCTGAGTTACAGGCCTCTAAGCTCATCTGGGATCCTTTGGTGACCTAAACTTTGCTCTAGTGGTTTACGACATCACTGGCACCCCCTTAGTGGAATTACAACTTCATAATTTACAGTTAGCTGTTGTTTATTTTATATTTAATCATTTGTGGAGCATACTGGCAGTATACTCAGGGGAACTATGTGGTTGTGCTCCTGCAAATCTTGTTGCATAATTAAGTACGTAAGAAGTAATTCACCCAGTGTCATAACATCCCATATTTCAGGTCTTGCAGATGCTGGCCTTGGTTGTGATTGTCCTGAAAGTTAGCCCTGCTGACTCACCTTCTCCATGAGTTTTTCTTTGGGCTGAACAGTTACCAAAGACAGCTGGGCTTCCTGGTTTAAATACAGTTTTCTAAGTAGCAAGCATAATGCTTCCATAGAAAGATAATCCTCTATGTGATATTAACTTCTATGATGTAACTGTATAATGTGTTTCTATTCCTATTAACCCAAAAGAATGTTAAATGTATCAATGATATAACAAAGAAGGTTCTTGAGTTAGCAAAGGGAATTTGGATTAGTCTCTATATTTCTCTGTGTTTGGCCCTGCGGCTCAGAGATGCTACCACTTATCTAATGTCTTTGGATCTTTCAACGGAGGAAGGGAGCTAAGGGAAAGAAATTAGGATTTATTGAGCACTCATCATGACCAGGTACTGTGCTGGGTGATTTATACTACTTAATACTGTTTAAATTTTCACAATAATGCTGAGTGGTAGATATTGTCATGCCCACTTTACAAATAGGGTTTTGAGACTCAGAAGGGGCAGAGCAACTTGCCTAAAGCCTCAAAGTTAATCCTGACAAAACCAGAACCTGTCTTGACACCTCTGGTAACCCATATTCTGTTATCCTATCACTTATCCTCCAGTGGCTAGAAAAGTGGAAGAAGATGATTGAGTTGAATGGCTTTTCTGTGACGTTTAGTCCGTGGAACACAGGACTCCTGTAACTGGGGTACTGGACTGTTCACTGGGCTTACAAGTTAAAAAATGCAAATAGTCCTTTAGAAAATTATAGTTTTGCAAAGAAAACCCCTCGTGTCACTGGATACTTCAATGACAGTTAAGCAGCAAAGTTGAGGTTAATTACGGGGCTCAGTGAACTTGACTGAAAGGGTGAGCTGAAGATAGTACCAGAGAAGAGATTAGGAGAGCCAGAGAGCTTTCCTCAAGATAAGGACTTGATTTTGATCATGGCTCTGACCTTGAACATGCCACCCAGCCCCTCTGAGCTATAATCCTCTCAAATAGAAAGCATATCGGTATAGTTTTTACAAGTCCATTGAAGATTAAATCAGGTATATATGGATCTTCTTTACCTTATCTCACGAGTGGTACACATCTTTTCAATTGTGTCAGGTCTAATACTGGATTAAATACTGGATTAAAATATTGAAACAAAATGACAGGTCCAAAATTTCTGGTTATATTCTTTCCTGCTATGGAAATGATTTTTTTTTATAGCAAAGAATAGGGTTTTATTTGAAAGAGTCAGTCTGATTTGGTTGTTTGGAATTGGAAATTCATTTTTCCAGATGCAATCTTATAAGTGGTGATTAGGGTCCCTGGAAGCCTCCAACAGACTAGTAAAAGTATGATATAGATGAACAGTAGTGATGATAGAGGCATCCAGAGGGTTGTGTCCTGGAAGGAATTGTCTCAGGGGCTCAATAGTGAGGAGGAAAGGGCTGTCTTTCCCTCTTTACTGGTATAGACCAGTGCTGGGAAAAGTTTAGAACTGGATGAATTTTATCTCTAGCAGCCTTCTTTAGCACTTACCCTCTGACCACCAATGTATGAATTCAGCCCTTCTCTCCTGGTGCTCTCATGTCATTTATGGTGTGGTCTCTTTGCCCGGTTTCTTTAAGAATGCGACTGAGGTTTTGGTGCCTCAATCATCCTTCCTGCTCACCCCTCTTCTTTCTTAGTTCCCAGTGATAAACACACAGAACAGTAGTTTAATGGGAAATGATATACTGAATTTTCATCATCTGGACCAACACTCAATAAACCCCGGGCAGCCCAAGGCCCCATCTTCTGAGATTTGCTGATGAAACAAAGTTGGAGGCCTAAGTTTAAGTCTGTCATGATTGTGGAACAGACTCCCATTCCATTGTCTTTTCTGTTCCTCTCACTCATTTCCTCATGTTTGACAACTATGTTTTGAGTACCTGCTGTGTACCAGTCACTATTCTAGGTTTTGGGGATGAAGCAGTGAAAAAGACAAATTGTTTCTTCTCATAAACCTTACATTCTCCTGGGAAAGAAAGGTGATAAACCTGTACATAAACGAACAACTAGATAAATGATTCAATTACACATGATGCTAAGTCCTATAAAGGAAATGAACAGGATTATACGAGCAAGGATATAATGAAAGGAAGGAGCTAACCATGAGGAGATGAGAGTAAAGAGCCTCTCAGGCAGTGGGAGTAAACAGCAAGTGCAAAGGCCCTATGACAGGTACAAACTTTTTTTTTTTTTTTTTTTTTTTTTTTTGCGGTACGCGGGCCTCTCACCGTTGTAGCGTCTCCCATTGCGGAGCACAGGCTCCGGATGCGCAGGCTCCGGACGCGCAGGCTCCGGACGCGCAGGCTCAGCGGCCATGGCTCACGGGCCCAGCCGCTCCGCGGCATGTGGGATCTTCCCGGACCGGGGCACAAACCCGCGTCCCCTGCATCGGCAGGCGGACTCTCAACCACTGCGCCGCCAGGGAAACCCAGGCAGGGATGTTTTTTTTTTAATTTTTTTTTTGGCTGTACGCGGGCCTCTCACTGTTGTGGCCTCTCCCGCTGCGGAGCACAGGCTCTGGACGCGCAGGCTCAGCGGCCATGGCTCACAGGCCCAGCCGCTCCGCGGCATGTGGAATCTTCCTGGACCGGGGCACAAACCCGCGTCCCCTGCATCGGCAGGCGGACTCTCAACCACTGCGCCACCAGGGAAGCCCAACAGGTACAAACTTGATGGGTCCAAGGAACAGAAAGAAGGTCAGTGTGACTGGAAGATAGCAAATGATAGGAGTTTGGCAGATGAGATCATAGACATAAGTAGGGGCCAGGTGATAGAGACCTTGTCGGTCACAGTGAGGAGCTGGGCTTATATTCTACGTGTGATGGCAGTGGGAAGCCCGTGGAGAGATTTAAGCTGGGGAGTTTTGTAATCTGATTGATGAATTTAAGAGAACAATATGACTGCTATATGGAAAATAGATATTAGAGGGGAAAGGAGAAGCAATTAGGAGGTTATTGCAACAGGCCAGGTCGGGGGCGATGGTGTTTTGAACCAGCTGTATGGATGAAGAGCTGAGCATCGGTGGCATTCACCCAGACTGCGCTTACTATAGGGGCGTAGGAGGCTGATGGGAGCCAGCTGGCTTAGTAGATAAAAGAGGCCTTGCCTGGAGGACTGACCCCAGGTGCTTACTTTTCTTAGCCTCATCCTTTCTGTATTTCCTTAACCAGGTTTTCTTTCGAACTTGCAAGCCTTTTCTCAGGGAGCTCCCTGGAATCAGTTGACAAAGAAGAGGGAGTGGTTGGGTGCAGTGCAGTGTGAAATGTGGGCAATTTTTTTCTCGAGTTTGTGATTTGAAAAGTTTGAGCCTGTAATTCAGGTACTGCCTGTAATTTTCCCAGAAAGGAAGGATTCTGTTTTAAGTTTAAGTTCAAAAGCAGCCTCTTTGTAATTTAACAAAACATCAGAAGGTAGTGTTACTAACAACCACAATTCAGATACGTGATAACTGAAATGCCTTGAGACGTTCTTTGTATTTCCTCGGTTGGAGTTCCTCCCCTTTAGTGTGTGTGCATTAATGCAGTCAAAGGTCAGAAGCCAGTGAGGTCTTTTTTCCAAACAATGAAATAGTACGCAGAGTTCAGATGAGCTCAAATCAGAACATTTTACCTACCACTGGTCATCCAGCTAACAAGTATTTATTGTGTTCTGCACCATGTCAAGCACTTTGGAGGATACTAAAGCTGCATATGACATAAGCTTTTGCCAAAAAAAGCCAATCATCTAATTGGTGAGATGAATCTACTACTGGCCCTCACATAGCTCACCTTCAGTGTAATTTTAACACATCCAATCCTGAGATCACCAGTCCTCCATACCTTTCCTCCTCTTTTCCCCATCACTCAAGGGTACCTCAGGCTACCAGGTGGTGCCAGCTCAAACTTTCAACAGCAACTGCAACTCCTTCCTGTCTTCTGTTCTACATGCCTGTTTCTCGGGGCAGACATCTTGTCTCACAGGGGCTTGATCAGATCTTTCCTTCCAGTTCTCTACAGATGGAATTTTCTATGACCTGGAAGTGATTCTAAACTGGAGGAAGAATTTCAAACATGTAAGAAATCACTAGTTGGAAAGAAGACACTTTGAATAGATACATCTTGCTCTTATTTATTTTTAAAAATTTTTATTGGAGTATAGTTGATTTACAATGTTGTGTTAGTTTCAGATGTACAGCAAAGTGAATCAGTTATACATATATCTACTCTTTTTTAGATTCTTTTCCCATATAGGCCATTACAGAGTGTTGAGCAGAGTTCCCTGTGCTATACAGTAGGTCCCTATTAATTATCTATTTTATATATAGCAGGGTGTATATGTCAATCCTAATCTTCCAATTTATCCTCCCCCCCCTTACCCCCTGGTAACTACAAATATGTTTTCAATATCTCCTCTTGCTTTTAAAGAATATTTTGAACCTCCAGTACTTTAAGCATTGTGCAGCTTATAGTACCACGAGAGTTAAGAAATGCCTCATCTCATCTTCCTCAGCATTCTAAACCTTCTAACACTTCTCGTGATTTTCAAGTTATTTGGCAAATGATGTTATAGTCAGCATAAATGTACAAGTATGCGATCAATTAAACAGACCACACAGAAAAGTTCAGTAGTTGGAAAGAAAAACTGGACTTCATATAAACTGAACCTTGGAACAAGATGACAGTCCCCTAACTTTGAGACTAGAATTCAGAGACAGTTTATTAATTTCTTAACACAGGGAATTTAGACAATATTTTTCCTGAGGCTGAAATATTGGCTTTGCAACGGGGCTTATTTGAGGTTTTATTAGGCTTCTCATTTCTTCTGAGCTTCCACTAATGTCTTTATTAATGATCTGAAAAAAGCAGCAGAGGAAATTGGGTCAGCATAAATCATTTTACACCAGTGGTGGCTGGAACTAGCCGTGCACATCTCCTGATGCAGGGGGACACAGAGGACAGTGTGAGGTGGGGAAGCCCTGCAGCCTGACAAGGCTGGTCATAGTCAGCTCAGACCTGGGAAGGCTGGTCAAAGGGTAATTCAAGTCCTGACTAGTAGCTGACTAGGGAACAACTCAGCAGTTCTTAGAAGGCTGATTCCAAGCCAGAGGATTTATGGAGGCAATCTGCAAGACACGGTTAAGAGGGAAGATGATATGGGAATTACAGTGCTTTCATCCAGACTAGGAAGTTTAAAAAATACTTGTTTTGGTAGGTGAAGAATATGGAATTTGAAATCAGAACATCTAGATTTCAGTCCTGCCTATGTGTGCCACTCTTGGCCTCTATTACCTATCTGTAAAATGGAATGATAATGCATGCTTGATTTTTCTTTTCTTTTTTTTTTATGGAGTCTTGAAGGGGGCACAACATGGAAGAAAAGATGTATATGAGAAGAAACTAACACAACATTGTAAACGAACTATACCCTACTAAAAATTAAAAGAAAAAAGATGTATGTGGTTTGAGGTCTGATCAACACTACTATAAAACTCTAG
The DNA here is from genome assembly GCF_949774975.1 of Lagenorhynchus albirostris. Classification (NCBI taxonomy): domain Eukaryota; kingdom Metazoa; phylum Chordata; class Mammalia; order Artiodactyla; family Delphinidae; genus Lagenorhynchus; species Lagenorhynchus albirostris. Next base: position 58,395,383 of record NC_083096.1, on the reverse strand, counting down.
TATAACAGAAGGGTAGCAAACTGCTAGGGAATCAGACGGTGGATTTTTCAAACTAGCAGGGATACATGAGGAAAGGCTTCTTGGAAAAAGCAGCATTTGAACGGGACTTGGGTGTAGTAGAATTTTTTTACAAGTTGGAACATTGTGAGTTAAGAACAATATAAACACTAAGCAAGCAAATTTCAAATGGACATGGACCTGTTCAATCCCACAAGGACGCTTGCAAGCAGAAGGGTGAGGCCTGTGAATTTCCTTGGCAGTAGCTGACATTGTTTCACTCTGTTATAGTTAAAAATATAGACCCTTCGCCTCCAGGCTGTCAATCTAGGCACCTTTCACCAGCATTAAACTCACTTAAAAATGATTTGAAACAACATTACATCTAAAAAAAAAAAAAAACCTGGTAGATTTTTAGTCAAGGGTACAAAAAACAAGTTGCTGTTTGTGTTCCAGATACTTTTTAAAAAATATGGTCTGGTGAGTGGAGAATGGCAGCTTGGAAAACATGCTGGCTTTTAGAGGACCAGAAAACCTAAGAGGGCAAAAGCGGGCAGCTCTGCATTTTATAACCCAGCTTTTCTTTAAAAGGAGCTATTGGAGACCCTGGAAAGGGGGGAAGGAGAGAAGTGGGGAAGAGAACTCATTCAAATAATCCCATGGTTTTCAGCAAGGTCAAAAGTCTGAGAGTTCTGTGGGGCCTTGGGGAGTGGGACTAAGGAAAATGTGACTTGGCAAGGTCAGCAATTTCTGACACTCATTCAAATTCTAGCCTTAGGAGGGTAGCTATTTGATGAGAACGGGAAGAAGTGGCATGAATAGATGACATTTAACATCGGTAAGAGACAGGCAGCTGCAGCAGCTTGTGCGCTCAATTCCAGGAGAGACATTTCCAGAGCAAACAGCGTCACCTCTTAATCGCCTGCATATGGATTTCCCACTTGGTGGATTCTTTTAATGTCGATGGTTGCTGTCTCGAACTTGCACACTCCAGAGGTACTTCATTTCATTATCCCAGAGACTGCACGTTGAGAACCCAAAATCATCTGGAAACTAAACCTAGGCAAAACTTGTTAGAAATGTACACCTCCTAGGTAAACGAAAACAAAGAAACTATATAATATTTTTCAGGGGTAAATACAGAAGGCTTCTGGATTACCTTTTGTTTTGGGGAGTGGAACTAACATTCTTTGAGTACCTTGTAAATGGTCATGGCTTGCTTCTCTCCATTAGTTAGAACAATCAATAATTGATTGGACACTTCCTCATCCCCACCCCAAATACAAGTCATTTAAGCGTTTTTTAATTAATACTAGGCTCTTTCCAGAGTAACACAAAGTTAAACAAAAAGCATAGTTTCTATGATATTAAGAGCTTCTTTTAGAAAGCTCACCTTGACCACTTAGGATTCTTTTTTTTACAGGTCAGAATATTGTGAGTGAAGAACAATATAAACACTAAACAGGCAAATTTCAAACTCCATACGTGAAAGCTGGTTTTTATTTTTATTTATTTATTTTTTAATAAATTTATTTATTTTATCTTATTTATTGTTTCTGGCCGTGTTGGGTCTTCGTTGCTGCGCATGGGCTTTCTCTTGTTGCGGTGAAGGGGGAGCGACTCTTCGTTGCAGTGCGTGGGCTTCTCATTGTGGTGTCTTCTCTAGTTGCAGAGCGCGGGCTCTAGGTGCACGGGCTTCAGTAATTGTGGCACGTGGGCTCAGTAGTTGTGGCTCACGGGCTTAGCTGCTCCGCGGCATGTGGGATCTTCCCGGACCAGGGTTCGAACCCGTGTCCCCTGCATTGGCAGGCAGATTCTTAACCACTGTGCAACCAGGGAAGCCCTGGTTTTTAAATAGTGAGAAAGTGTTGGCGTCATACATTTACAGTCTGTTGCTATATTTGGTGAACAAGTCTGTGGGAAGTACTCATGGATGTTAAACAAGGAGGACTCTTGGTCTACAAACCTTCCTCTCTCACCTCTTAAAGGAAATTTATTTGGATGTTCAGGGATGCTCCACAACTTCTGTGAATTCTTTCCTCTGTATGATCCTGTGCTAAGCCAACAGGAGAAGAGCTTTGCTCTGAGAGAGAGGCAGGGCCCACCGGCTAAGAATGTGGACTTAGTATAGCAGCCCATTCCCTCACTTCATGTTCTGTGGTTACTCTCTGAGCCCCACCTTCCTCTTCTCCAAAACGAGGAGTACAAAACCTCCCATATAGGGCTATTGTGAGCATCCAGTGAGATAATGTATTGAGCGTGGTTAGCGCTGTGCCTGGCATGTAGCAAATACTTGCAGAATGGAAGTTATTTTATAATAAGCACTTGATCCTTATTTTACAATTGAGCAGACACTGTGGAGTCCTTTATCACTCAGCCATAAAAACTGTGTGAATATTTCCTTGAAATATTTGTAAACATCTGGAAACAATTTAGTCCGAGGACACTTTAGGTAACTAAAGGGACTCATTCTTAAAATGAATATATAGTCTCAGGAGACTCTGGGGTCAGAGAGCAAGTGACCAAATACTTCTACTCAATCCAGAAAGCTTTGTGGTGAGAGAGAGGGAAAAAGAAGGAGGGAGAGAGAGAACGGGTGGGAGAGAAATAGATTTTGCTTAAAGCTAAGGATCAAGCATATTTTGTTTGAGAAGCAACATGTTGCTTATTCTGTGATTTAAAAGTCAAAGCATCTAGGCTATGTATCTATTTATTTGCTGAGTGACCTCTAAATCCAGTGGAGTACCTCTCTAAAAATTATTATTGTTATTATTATTATTAAATCTATTAACCTAGAGATCTTGGGAGATAAAGCCTAGAACTGCCTGCTGAATTTGGACCTCGAAGCGGTGTAAAAATCACTCAAGGGAAACATTAGCACTCAGAGTACAACGTGGATCAGAAAAATGTAATGTTACACAGTGTAAAGAGATATCTGTGGAATTGGGCTATACTTGCAAAAATGGAGGTATTTGGGTTTTTTCTACTTTTCTTAGACATTGCCTTTTTTTTTTAACCAATCCATTTGAAAAAGCAATTGGCTTTTTAAATTTTGCTCTTAAAGATAACACAAAGCCAGGTGTGTTTTGAGGGTTCCCAACTTTTAGCCCTTCAAAATTAATTTCAGATTCATGCTCGGGATAATCTAGACTTTAGAAATTTATTTAGTTGTAAAATTTTATTCAGAAAATTCTGGGCATTCTTATTTAGCCACATAAGGACATTTATATAAACTTCCTACTCTTTTCTGACTATATCGTTTCATAAAGAAAAGGATACTATAACACCAAAATAATAAAATGACTATAATCTCAGAATAAAACATATGGGTGCACTTAACTTATGAAGAAACTCGCTGCTTTCTACTTATTTCCTTCCCATTTTATATTGGAACCTTGAAAGCTTTGTTCTGAGGACTGTTGACTAGGAATCTCTGATCTAGGTATTTTTTGCCTCCTATATCTTCACTATATAATTGCTGATTTTGTTATTGAAACTCATTTGATGATTTCGTGATGACCCTAGTTCAAGTAAAATTCATATTCTTTAGCTATGCATTTTCAGTTCTTAGTTCTGTGACAATAAAATTATCATCAATATGCCTTGACAACCAATTAGATATTTAAAACCAGATGAAAGAAAATCTGAATAAAAAGTAGACATTTGAGACTTTTTTTCAGGGATTATTGATTTGAAGCTGTACTCAATCCATCAGGATCTAGTTTTTCCTTATCCACTGGTACCCAAGTTCAGATTCCCCAGCTTCTTAGGGACAGTGATAGGAAAACTTGACTAATTTTCAGTTATTTCAAAACACCTAATGAAAATATATGTTTACTCTCTACAGACAAAGAAAAAACTTTACGATTTCTTGATTGGATTGATATTAAGTTACTGTCACTCTGTGGAACATTGTATAGCTCTTAGAATACAGTAGGGACTTATTAAAGAGCTGATTGAACACATAATGAATGATGATATTCCTGGCTATCACAGGCTAAACGACACCTTAGACTGACAATTTTGTGTTTACTTAATGAAAATAACAAATGATAGTTTATTTTCCGGTAAGGTTTTTAAAACATGGAATCTATGGTGGGGGGAAGGTAGTCCATGGAACTGAAAAGATTGACAGCATTCTTTTCTTGTGTGAAGATGTGAGTGGAAACAGGCTGTGCTTTGAGGGAGTTTTGTGCACTTAATCTTTATGTTTGTGACCAGAAGTCTATGCCAAGAAGCATGTGATTTTTTTAAACTTTCAGTATATGCTTCTAAGGTCCTGATATTTATCAGCTCAAAAAAAATCCTTTTCATTTCTTAGATATTTTTCTTGCTTTCGGACACCAGGTGGCGATATGAGGTGACATGTGGGGAGCTTGGGGCCCTGAGGCTGGATTATGTCACAAGACAGATAAATTTGAAAAGGGAAGGCATTTTAACGATTTGGCTGTATTTTGGCTGAGAAAGGCTAGGTTGGCATTCATCATCTGTATGAAACACTTTTCTCACCAGATTTCAGGCAATATTTCACTTGGAAAATTCAGGAGCTACCAGAAAGTCTGTAGCTTCTGCTAGCCTTTTTTTTTTTTTTTTTTTGCGGTACGCGGGCCTCTCACTGCTGTGGCCTCTCCCGTTGCGGAGCACAGGCTCCGGACGCGCAGGCTCAGCGGCCATGGCTCACGGGACCAGCCGCTCTGCGGTATGTGGGATCTTCCCAGACCGGGGCACGAACCCGTGTCCCCTGCATCGGCAGGCAGACTCTCAACCACTGCGCCACCAGGGAAGTCCTCTGCTAGCCATTTTTGATTAGTATTTCATAATATACAAGACCTGCCCTCCTCCCATCTCTCACATTCATTTAACATTTACAGAGTACCTGCAGTGTTGCACGCACTGTTATAAGCACTAGAAATATTGTGTTGTATAATAAGGTCTGGGCCCTGCCCCCTAGGGCCGCATAGTTTAGAAGAGGCAGACATATGAATCCTAAATCAGCAACATGTCATGGATTCTAGGATGGAGTCAGGATCAAGGCAGGATAAAGAAGAGTCACAAAGGATGAAGTTGTCAACCAAATAAATGGCTAAGGAAGAACTACATGGAAGATGCGAACTTTGGGCTGAATAATGAAAGATGAACAGATGTTAATCACTTAGAACGGATTGGGGGAAGGGAATTCCCTTTATACATAACAGTCCATTTTGCCACCACAGACAGTTCAAGTATGTGTGGTATGTGCAAGAAAAGTTGGTTGGGTCTTAGCAGTTAATCATAGTCATACCCAAAAGCAAACTTGGTAGTTAACATTAGTAACCTAGTTTTTGGATTTGAAAATGTGAGAGAATACACTGTTGGCAAAACCCGCCACCTCCTCCTATATATGAGAATTTTTGTGATAAGAGTAATTGTAATATAAATTGGGTTTAAACATTCAAATGTTTTTACGGGGTCAGGATGGTTTAAATATGGGCCACCTGGATTTTGTGTCAGAAAGGTCTGGACGTGTGATTCTTGGAAGAGTTTGAATAAAAAAAATTTAGAAACTATTCAGAGAGTCGGAAATTTCAGAAGATGTAAGAGCCTGGAGAGAGAATAGTAAGTTGGCTTGGTGCAAGCACTGCCATTGGGGTCAGAACCAGGGACTGCAGGGATTGATCAGAGATAGTCCATTAGAAAAGGTTTGATTGCAGGGAGAAGGTACCAATGGTTTTGTCTGGGCAGACAGAAAGAATTTAGAGAGGATAATGTGATGAAAAAGATGCCTGCTTGACAAAATTTGGGGATGGATAATAGCACTAGTTTGGGTTTCAGATGGCTGTGGAGAGAGTCAGATAATCCGTTCAAGTGAGAGACATGTTTTGTTCGCCACTATTTTTCCAATGCCCATCACAGACCTGGGAAATTGTTCCTCAAAAAACATTTGTTGAATAAATGAAATAAAGCAGATGGGTTGGGTGACAGCAAGCAGACTCAGATTGGGTTAAAAAATGTTTATTAGCCAATTTAGGCATGAAATATAAAGTAATGTCTTAGACATTGCCAATGGATTTAATCAGGTCAAATTTAACCCAAGTAATGAGAACCAACTTGTTTTTATAGAGTTGCCATTCAAATGAATTCTGACTTCGAGAAGAAATTACATTCATTTCTTCCTTCTTTCTTCTTCCCTTCCTCCCTCTTTCCTTCCCTCCTTCCGTCCCTCCCTCCCTTCTTTCCTTTTTTTTTTTCTCATGTTTTTGCTATTATTTCAGGTACATTGAATTATTTTGTTTTCCCCAGTTCCCATCTTTTCTTCCTCTCTCCTACTTTTTCTCTCCCTTTTCTTCTTTTTCTCCCCCCTTTCTTCTGCATTCCCTCCCCCACCCTTCCTTTTCTCCTCCTCTCCTTCCTCCTTCTCCCTTCTCCTTCCTCTCCCCCTTTTTCCTCCCCTATTCTTGTGTGAGTGACAGACATAGAATTGAAAATAAATAAACTAAAGGAGCACAGCCCCAAGGGTTTAATGTAAAATGGAAATATTTTAACCCTTGTGCTCTGGTGGCCGACAGAGTTCTAGCTGCAGGTTTCAGCAGACCACTCCACCTTCTTTTGGGGTGGGGGAAGCAATGCCTTATTACAGCACTTAAACCTACCTTATTGCAACATTAATTCAAGAAATATTTAATGCGCCAACATATGTACATGGTACTGTGTTAAGCACTCTGAGAACACAAAGTTCTTTATCCCTCAAGAAACTTGAGTTGAGGGATGGGTCTAGAATCTAGGCTCTAGATTAGATAAACACAAAATAAATATAATATTAAATGGAAAGTGATGTTACAAGAGAGGAACAAATTATTTGATACAGGAGTTATTTTTATCTTGGAAGTCCAAAATTGGAGTAGGATTTATATTTCTGGGAAAGAATATGCATTTATATTAATGCTTGTCCAAGATCAGGCAGTTCTTCCTAATAACTGACAATCTTTATGGGTTAAAAATCTAATTATTCTTCCATAGTTTCAATATTTCTGATTAAATTCTTAATTTGAAGGGTTTAACTCAAGAGAAGAGCCTTAAAAATCCCAGTAAATGGTGTTAGTAAGACTGTTGGAATATTCTTCCTTGATTCATTGTTGAATTATATATTAGAATGTAGCTAACTTTCTAGAATGTAGTTAAAAGATAACCTTACATTATTATTATAACCCTACATTATAATGAGCATTATAACCTTATTATTATTATTAAGTTATGCATTACATGCATCTGATGAAAAATCAAAGCTGATTTTATTTCAGGTTGCTAGTATTCTCTTATTATTTAAGAATTAGATTTGTCCTAGTTGTGGAATCATTGTTTTTCAAGATAAAAAATGATAGTCTGTGACAAGGATTGAGGATTTAAATGGGTTCAGTAGAGAACTTTCATGGAAATAAGTTAAAGGAATCTTTAACTAATTAATTCCCCACCACCACCCAACACACACTCACCCCTACCTCTCTTACATTTTTCTGCATTTGGGGCTTTTGGAATTTGTATATCATCAAAAAGCCTTCTGCAGAAAGCCCTTGACCTTGAGGTACCTCGGGAAACTTTAGGAGCTTGCTTAATCCTATATGTATTCCAGGCAAATTTTGACAGCCTTATTGCTTTTCATCATTAAGTGATCCTGGAACTTTTCCTAAATAGTTGGGCATATTAACACCAGCATCTTGATTCATTTCCAACCCAACCTTCAATTTATTCCACTTAGGCTAGTCATAGCATTCTTCCCTGCTCCTTCCGTGACCTAAGCCATTTGGGAGAACAGTGTGTGCTGTTAATATGTGTAGAGTTCTCAGGAGACAGAAGCAATAGAAAAGCCAAATAGCATGGTTTTGTTATTATTACTAATCACGGGGCTCTACCTCAAAGGAACGAGGGTGAGAAAAGATGAAATAGCATTGATAAATGACTTGCACAATAAAATATGCTGTAGAAAAGTTCTAAATATTACTATAAAGAGTGGAGACAGCATGCAAATGTGATTAAGGAGGTGGGGCCAGAGGGCAAAAGCTGGAATATGGGTGCACTTAGGGTCAACAAGACTGATTTCTGCTATGATGTAACTTCCCGCACATACCAATCTCAGAGTCATGTTTTCAGGAAACAGGATATTTGATATGACAGCAGTGCCTTACTTACGAAGGGGACCAGGAAAGAACAACAGTTAACTTTCTTGCTGGGCTGTGATCCCCCTCTTCCCCTACCCCTAACCCCCACTAAATTCAACAATTACCATTGTAAATAATTTAAAAATTGGTGTTGCTAGGTAGAACTTGCTCAGCCAGACTCTTAAAAGGAGAACTTTTAGGAATGAGACGTTTGATAGTACAGTTGGTATGATGGAGGATGGGTAATGGGGTTGATGGGGCCATTTATTACCTGGAATTTTTTGGAAATTGAATTAAAAAGACGAGAAGATCAGACCTTGAATTGGACTAAATTTTGGGATGAGACAATCAGAAATCTGATCTGATTGGAGGAAAGTGAGATGTATCAGTAGTAGCAAAGAAACAAGTCTACATAGTATAAATTGCAGGTGAGTTTTTGTCTACAAAATAAAATGGTTGAGAGTAATAATTCCATTTTATTTCAAACATTTGATTCCTAATTTCCATGTTTTCTGCCTGTGAGAAGCGGGAATAGTATTGTTCACCACACATAGATACCATAGAGTTTTAGTTTTATATAGCACTTTGCAGTTTTTTTGGAAGAAGGTTGCTGCCACAAAGGATGTTACTACCACATACTTTGGTTTCTAGGTGCAAATGTGTCCAAAATCCCAGGTGCAAATGTATCCAGATTTCAGCACCACAAGGTTTTAGTTTCTCACTTGTGTTTGTTGTAGTCCCTGCCAACAAATGAAACACAGTAAAGAGGTTGGGTCAATTTCTAAAATGAATTAAGGAGAAAACGGTAACTTACAGAATCTCTGAACTCACAGTTGAAAGAGAGTTTATAAGTGACTGAATCAAACCTATTCTGGGATCTGGAATTCCTCCTCTGGTATTCCTGGATTAAAAAAAATCCAGGGCTTGTTTAGTGGTTTTCACAGCTAAGGAGTGCACTATCTCAACAGCTGTTTTCTTTGTAGGGTGGAAATTATCTTTATAAAATTTATATGAAAATTTTGTACATGTACATGCTTGTGTGCATGTATTATACATATGCCCATTTAGAAGAGGCATATTCCCTATATAACTTCATTTTCTTATTCAAAAGCTAGTCACATGGGCTAAAAAGTGTGAGCATATTTATGGGGAAAATAAGAGAACTGGAATAGTGCTTAAGAACTGGGAAATGTGCCCACAGTATTTACCACTCTTTTAAGAAAGCATATTTAGGCTTTTAGTACCAAGCACATCTTTTTATTAACTCAGGAACTTCTACTATTTCACAATGAAAGCAGACTGTAAATAAAACGTTACTGATTTTCTTTTTTCCTTTTCCTGTAGTAACCAAATGCTTTCAGCCACTGGAGTCTAATGAATAACAGCTGTGCTTGAAGTGTTTCTATAGATAAAAAATTTTAAGTATGATAACATCTAAGGATTTTTTGTTGTTGTCAGAATAACAATAGATGCGGGAAACTAAGTGGTGACTAAGGGCATCAGTTCTTCTAATTTGTCATTCAGCCTCTTCGTGAAGTAAATTAGGAACTGGCAGAGTCTAAGAATGCAGTGCATTGGGAGAGAGGCCGGGGCTCTCTGAACCTGCATGTAGTTGCAAGAACTTGCGATGGAAGAGTCTAGTTCACCCACTGGGATGTCTTTGGTGGCCTGATTTACAAGATATCTGATATTAGAATGGCTAAATGCAATAACTCTACCCCCATGGACGGTTAGAGCTACAAGGGTCTGGAGAGGGCGTCCTTCCAAACCTCTTATTTGCAAAATGAGGAATCTGAGGTGATTTACACAAGATCAGGTCGCTGGTGGCAGAACTGTGTCTGCAACTGGAGCGCCTGTTTAATGCCCATTAGGTTCCACCAGTGGCTTTTCCAAAGCTGCCTTCTGGTTGTAACCACTCAAAATAAGATGCTATATAAATACTACATACCTAAATATTCAATCAATTGTCCCCCCCCACCGCCACCTTTTAGCGAAACCTTTCTGGAATATATTTGACGCTAGTGTCATGTGTCTGTTCACATACGCTTAGTGAAGGAATATTTGTCTTTGGGTGGAAAGGTCATTCTTTCATGCTGGGAATGTGTACATGCATGAGATTCTCAGCCACAGTTAGATAGAGGAGAATATTTCCTTCTTCAGAGTCAGGATCAGAAGCCTTTATACTGCCAGCTGTGCTTGAGTTCTTTTCACTTGGACATATCAACTCCCAGTCAATTATATTTCCTATTAGTTCAAATCATTTCCTATCATAATATTGTAATACTTATATTCAATACTACATAATATTGTAATACTTCAATTAAAAAATAAATAAAAATAAAAAACTCAAAAAGGAAAGTAGAGACTATTGCCACCAACATTTTTGGATTTGTATGCTGGCAAGAGTCAAACATCAAAGAAATTTTGCTGCAAAGCTTTTAGATTTGGATTGTGTTTAAAAAAAGAGAGCCACTAAAGTAGTGCTGGTTCGTTATTTTAAAATATTAAATCTGCAACACATAATCAGTGATTTGATTAATAGTGGCTAATAATTATGGATGTGCTTTTTTGCTCTATTCAGTGAGGAATCATTTTTAAAGTCTTTATGTGTGAACTTATAGGCTTATATTGGCATTAGATATTATAAGAATAATCGTTACTGATAAATAATAAAAAGAAAACATAAAACTAGATGTATTTAAGGTCCTGAAACTTCTATTTATTTGTTTACTTGATCTTTTTTTTTAAATAAAATGCATATATATTCAAGGTAAAAAAAAAATCACTTCCTGTTAGTTCCCGTTAGAAAGTCACACCTCCAGTCAACAAGAAATCTATAAGAGGTATGAAATCACACCTTTCCCTCCAGCTATCCTAACTGCGTCTTCTCTTTTCACTTCTTTTCCTGGATATGCTCTTTTTTGCTCTATTCTCTGGGCCCTTATCTGGAACCCCAGTTGATGTAATGTAGCATAGGCTTAGAGCGATTTAGGATGATTTTTCTGGGACCTTCCAGATGTTCAGTGTGGAGAAATAAAATATAGACGTGCTTCCCTCTAGACTTCAACATAAAAGGCTTGAGCTTTTAGCTTCCTCTCCCTGTAGTGGTACGTGTCCAAAATCCAGCACAAAAGAGAGACAGAGAGCATCCACACCTCACATCTGCACGGGTCACTCATGCAAGGTGCCAGCTAGGCAGGAGCAAAGGAGAGAGTGACACATGAAAAGTCCCAGGGCCACATGACAGTAAGACCAGCCTGGCATGCTTTTCTAGAGCGATTTGGAAACTCAGCGGGAAGGGTGCTAAATGCATTATTAGTCATGGCCAGCGGTGACCTGTCTGTATTAGAGAAAAAGAGGCAAACTTGGCTCTCAATATCATATTTTTTGTCTTACTTTGCCTGTTCCCTAGTGTGCAGTTCTCAGAGAGGAATGTGCCCTAGTATTCCAATGGTTATGAAAAGATAGCATAAGTACAGCTGGCAGTCCGGAAAGGATGTGGTTAAGATATAAGCCACTTGAAGTTCTTTATAAGTAAAAATACCTCACTTAATGGCTCTTTTTTTGTTTTTTTAACATCTTTATTGGAGTATAATTGCTTTACAATGGTGTGTTAGTTTCTGCTTTATAACAAAGTGAATCAGTTATACATATACATATGTTCCCATATCTCTTCCCTCTTGCGTCTCCCTCCCTCCCACCCTCCCTATCCCACCCCTCCAGGAGGTCACAAAGCACCGAGTTGATCCCCCTGTGCTATGAGGCTGCTTCCCACTAGCTATCTGTTTTACGTTCGGTAGTGTATATATGTCCACACCACTCTCTCACTTTGTCACAGCTTACCCTTCCCCCTCCCCATATCCTCAAGTCCATTCTCTAGTAGGTCTGTGTCTTTATTCCTGTCTTGCCCCTAGTTTCTTCAGAACCTTTTTTTTTTCTTTTTAGATACCATATACATGGGTTAGCACACAATATTTGTTTTTGTTTTTCTCACTTCACTCTGTATGACACACTCTAGGTCCATCCACCTCACTACAAATAACTCAATTTTATTTCTTTTTATGGCTGAGTAATATTCCATTGTATATATGTGCCACATCTTCTTTATCCATTCATCTGTTGATGGACACTTAGGTTGCTTCCATGTCCTGGCTATTGTAAATAGAGCTGCAATGAACATTTTGGTACATGACTCTTTTTGAATTTTGGTTTTCTCAGGGTCTATGCCCAGTAGTGGGATTCCTGGGTCATGTGGTAGTTCTATTTTTAGTTTTTTAAGGAACCTCCATACTGTTCTCCATAGTGGCTGTATCAATTTACATTCCCACCAACAGTGCAAGAGTGTTCCCTTTTCTCCACACCCTCTCCAGCATATATTGTTTCTAGATTTTTTGATGATGGCCATTCTGACTGGTGTGAGATGATATCTCATTGTAATTTTGATTTGCATTTCTCTAATGATTAATGATGTTGAGTATTCTTTCATGTGTTTGTTGGCAATCTGTATATCTTCTTTGGAGAAATGTCTGTTTAAGTCTTCTGCCCATTTTTGGATTGGGTTTTTTGTTTTTTTGATATTGAGCTGCTCTTATGATTCAATTTTCCAGTTAAAAAAGGGCAAAGAACACATTTTGCCATTTGTGCTAGAGATTAGTATATCTTTATTTACATGCAAATTACTTTAAAAACTAGGAAAACCTATAAAATCTTAAATATTCCACACCGGGGACTCAAACTAAGAGTCTTTGTCAAATAAAATGAATTCTCTGAGATCTGCTTTGAGCAACTTTCTTTGCATCTAAGCACAGCCTCTCTTAGAGGAAGGAAATAGTAAAGTTCTCACAGGGAGAGAAAACGTTTACCACTCAGTAAAAATCCTGGGGCCTCGCTGTATGAAAGCTTTAATTTAGCTCGGCTCACTCCTCCATGAGTTAATTTAGAGCACTAATAAAAGGAGATTATTTTTGGACTGAGAATCTGCCTGGTACATTCTTTGAACCTAATAGAGCTAAATAAAGCCATCCAAACTCCTGTGATTTTTGGAGGAGGTCACCCACAAGTGATAGCCCTGTGATAGTTTTTATGAACATAGCAGACCAAATGTGAAGGAACACGCTCTAATCTGGAGAGATTAGGAGCCTCATATATGAATAGACCTGCTTCTTAAACCCACATTAACTGGGAAAGATATGGAATGTGAATGTGCAAGTGTGCCTGAGTGTGCACGCACACACACACACACACACATCAGTGCAGGAGGCAGCAAGGAGAAAGGGAAAGCACATAGGCCTAGAAGTAGAATAAACCGTGTCTCAGCTTTGGCTGTGGTACCTACCCGGTTTCCATTGGGCAAATCACTTAATCTCTTTAAGACTCAGTTACTTTATTGTAAAAATGGGAACAGTCAAAAGGTTATCATATTGGATGTGAAAAGTATATACATTCACAATCACCTTGCAAGCCGAATATTTTAGTTTTGATTTTTTTCCTTGCCTGTACCTTTTCTGTTTTTTTCTCATAATAAATGTAAGACAAGCTCATCATAGAAAATTAAAGAAGAGTATAGAAAAAAACAATATGAGAAAAATATCTATTATTGCATCACTCAGAGGTAAATACTCTTAACACTTTGATTTATCTCCTTCCAGTCTTTTTTTGCTGAATATTGTTTCACACAGTTAAGAATATACCAGATGTATAACTTGCATTCGTATATGTATGGATATATATGTTCACAAGTGTTCTTTCATAACATTAAAAAGGCTTTATAAACGCAAATCTTAATACTGCATATTCCCCCTCCTCATCTTTATGAGCATTATTGCCAACAGCATCATTATCTTCATTTACTGATCACTATATACTAAACAAAAAATAAGTGGTTTACATATATTCTGTTATTTTACTTCCTTCTGCTAGAATACCGATGTTTGTATACTGAGACAAATATAGTCAATAAAAGCAAAATATTGGAGGGAATAATAATATCAATCTGTAAGCCTCTGAGAGAAACTCCAGGACCATTGAAATGAAATTAACTGGCAACAAGGTGATAGTAATACTGACAATGACCTCATACTTCTCTGGAAAGTTAAATCTAAATAAAGATATACACATATGTTTCTTGAAAAAGAGATGTCGTACCACATATATGCACTTGAGACTAAATTTTTTTCTAATTTTAAAGTCTGGAAAACAAAGCATCTCTTTGTTTTTCTGTTCCTAAGGAATGAAATCATTTAAAGATGGTTTAATGCCTCAGTGAAATGCAAAAAGGCTTCTTCCGAGAATACATAGGCACCATTCAGGGTTTGGGAGGGTGTTTTAGAATCACAGTAGAGGCCTTCTGCTTATTAAAATTCACTATTTTTCTGACCAGTTAGCCTCTAAATGAAGCAGCTGAGAGGAATAAGACCATATTATTTCTTTAGTTTTCAGAAACCAATCTTGTCATTTCCATTTTTATCAACAGAGCTCATTCAGAGCAGAATTGGAGCAAAGTTGCTGCTGACTTGATTTGGCCAAAGGTTCTTAAGTAAGGCCTTTCACAACCATTGCATCTTTTTGCTGAAAGCTTGCTGGTGAAGGGAGAGAGTGCAAGAGATGGGAGAGTCAGCCTTTAAAAGTGAAGAGGGTGGGCGAGGAAGGGTCGAGGGGGGTCTCTGGGGAAGGGGCTCTTGGTGTTTAATGTTCTAATCCTCCCTTCAGAGTGGCCCACTGGCCGCCAAGGCTGGTGTTATCCTGTGTTCAGTGTTGATGGTCTGTAATCCTTTGTCAGAGTAATTGATGAAGTCTGCACTTTTGCAGCTAATGATAAATAGGGCTTTTAAAGGTTATAATTTCTTGTTTAACTGATGCCAGTTGCAAATACTTTGTGCTGAGGAATAATTTCTCTCTGCCAAATAAAATATAGTGGAAGTCTGGGGCGTGTTTTTCAGCTTATTGTTAATCACAGCTTGCCTGACAGAGCACTTTCTATGCAGGAGATAAATGCTCAGGCCGTCTGGCTGCCAATTTCAGTACAGAAAGGACTTTTCTTGTGGAAAAAGCTTTTCTGTTTCTCCAGCAAACATTAATAAGGCTTGTTTATTTTCATTTTTTTTACTTCTGATTTTTATTCTTGTATAAAACACTTTCAGAGGGCTACATGTTTAGTTCCTTGAAAAGAGAGGGATTCTTTGAGTTTCTGAATGTGTCTCACTTCTTTCTCTGTCCCATTCTGGAGCCGTGGTGCGCACATAGCTCCGCCAGATAAATGGCAAGAAGGCAACTTTCTCAATTCACAGAAAACTGAATTATGAGCAATGGGGTTGGGGGTGAGGATCTTGAGGGGGTCTGCCCATTCCAAGACTGAAGGAAAAGTTAGAGTAAAAAGGGCTGGAGAATGGCAAAGAGAAGAGAAATAAGGGTTCCTGTGGGCTCAGAAGGAGACAGGCTTGCTTGGATTTGAATTGCACAAAGCAACACACAAATACGATGAGAAATGCCAGTTTGCCTCAAAGTACAAATGCATGCACTTCTGGGGTTTTCATATATATATAATTATACATAAAATATACCGATAGAGTTAGCAATTTTAAAATACCCTGTGGTCAATATTTTGTCATATCTGATATTATATTTTTGGAAATTTTCTTTCTTTTCTTTAATAAATCAAGTTGCTTAAAGTGAGACTCCTCAGGAGCCTGGGAAGTTCAGTAGGTCTCAGGTGGAATGTTGGAGGGTGGAGGCAATACCAGGTAGTATAGAGCCTTTGATGGGTTGTGTTACTGCAGGTTCCTAGTGGAGGGGTGCGTGGACTTTTTGGATATACATTTGGACCATTTGGAAAGTCCTTCAGAGTTCTGCCATGCAGTAAAAAATTTCACTTCTTCATGTCCTGAATTTGTACTTTGAATCTTTTGTAACTCAGATACACATATACTTAATAGATTGAAAGAAAGATCAGCAGGGAAGTTAAAAACAGGTACATACCAGAGAGATAGAGAGAGATGATGGACAGAGATATTATGGTAGAATTTTAAGAATCAGAGATGCCTAAAGCATCCTGAGCATTAAAAGCAGCAGGATGGGCCACATTATTAGTACTGACTTTTTGAATATATAAAGTGTCGATGTTTGCCTCACGCCCAGCCAAAACCACACTCTATGCAATTAGCAGGATGCTATCTGAAAGGCAAAACTGCTCCTGTCACCCACTCCCCTGCTGAAAAATTCATTACTGACTCCCCTGCGCTAAAGGATGAAGTCCAAATGCATGTTTTAGGAGGCCCTCCACCATCTGGCCCTGCTTTCCCTACAGCTCCATCTTTCTCCTCTTCTCAAAGATCCCAGTGCTCAGCTTCAGCAACACAGGAAGGTCAAGATAATATCACTTGCCAGCCCTGCCTTCTTGAGATGTCTACTTTTCCGAAACTCTGAAATTAGGACAATGACATGCTCCTTCATGGGGCTGGAATGAGGAATAAATGAAGTGAAAATTCTCTATTAGGAATGAGTAATACTGCTTTCTATAACTTTGCTCCATCCATTACAAGCAGTCATCCCCCCCGGTCAAAGTGTAATTTTTTTCCTTGAAAATCCAGTGCAATTTGTTTCTCCTTTTCTGTGACTCTTTTTTTTTTTTTTTTTTTTTGCGGTACGCGGGCCTCTCACTGCTGTGGCCTCTCCCGTTGCGGAGCACAGGCTCCGGACACGCAGGCTCAGCGGCCATGGCTCACGAGCCCAGCTGCTCCGCGGCATGTGGGATCTTCCCGGACCGGGGCACGAACCCGTGTCCCCTGCATCGGCAGGCAGACTCTCAACCACTGCGCCACCAGGGAAGCCCTGTGACTCTTGTTTTTCATCTGTTAAGATGCAGTTGATCCCTCCTTTGTTCCACAGCTTTGCAGTGTATGCCTCCGTTATTTTACTTAGATCATTTTTTTTGAAGTTACCTATTTAGAGATCTGTTTTTCTCACTAACCTGTGAGCTCCTTGTGGGGGTGAAGGCCATTGACTTTTCATACTCACCAGCCCCTAGATGTTCAGTAAACACATGTCACATTGAATAGAAAGAAAACACAAGATAGGAAACCTGAACTGATTCATCATTGCAACTTTATTTCAATTCCATGGTTTAAAGGCTCGTATACACCTTGGGCATGAACTCAGTTTAATTTGTGGGCTACTGATCATTCCATCTCTACTCAGGCCAAATGCTTTGCTTGCTTTGTTCAAGAATCGCTCATTTGTCAGACTCCCCCTGTGGAGTTGGTCTGTGTGTGAGGTGCGTGTGAGGGAAAAGCAGAGGCACATTTCTGCTAACAAATGTAGTTTCCATCACAAAAGAACTAAAAAGAGAACTACCCAACTTAATTTCTTAGTGGGGCTCACCGGATCCTTAAATTGAGGTGCTTATCTACGTTCACATCAGATGATACTGAATTTTGCTGTTTTTTCTCATGTTTTGCGTTGTTCTATCTCATGAGCACCCTCTGAAGGATAAACACTTAAATTTTTAATTTTATTTTGATAGCACTTAAGGCAAAGACATTATAATATGGTTCTTCCATAAATGGCAATAGTAGAGTATTTCAAACAACGTGGGGATTCCAGAAAGCTGAGGTCGCGGCACTTCAATGATTGATGATGCTGAGTGTAACGGATGGGTACTAGGTCTATGCAATTATCTTGTTCCCACTGGCCTTGTGCATAATCGGATTTATGCTCCCATGATTCTGGGAAGAATTTGTAACGAGTTGATCAGGAGAAGAATAGAAACATCTTGTAGGCTGTAACTTCAGTGTTTAACGTTTTGCCAAGTCAAATGCTCAGAAGTGTTTCTCTGAAAGAAACACCTCTTATACAAATCATATGATTGCAACCCAATCACATATATATCAAGAAGTTGGTGTATTTATTTATTTCAAATTCTGAGTTAAAATTATATCCAACATATGCTCACAAATTCCTATGCACTTCTTAAAAGTTCTTCCATTTTTTGATAGTTTTAGGAAGGACATTTTATAACCTCTGCATTCTTTCAGGAAAGAATGCTGGTTCTATGAAAGACAAACAGAGTAAAGAGTTTCAGAACTTGGGCTCTGTAGCCAAACTACTAAGAGTCAAGTGTCAGCTATGTGCCCCTGGTCAGGCTGCTCAATCCCTCTCAGCCTTGGCTTCTTCATTTGCAACATGAGCATAATAATAACATGACCTATTAAGGTAATGAAATATAAAATATTCCACGTAAAGTACTTAACAGTGATTCTTGGAAAATAGTAAGTACTCAGTAATTGTTCGTTATTAAGAAATATTAATTAAGTACTTACTTGGGAAATCATATTAACACAACATCACATTAGATCCTGGAAAGTAGGTAAGACAGTTACAAAATATTGTGTCTGCCTTCACAGAGTTTACAATAATAATGTCTTATTTGTATGCATAGTAGTTTTTAGAAAAAAAATCTTATTTGAACCTCACAACAGTCCTTTAAGATTTTTTTTCATTTGTTAGTAAAGAAACTGGGGCATAGTAAGGCTGAGAGTTTGTTGAATGACAGTGAGGGGCAGACACAGGTCGGGCACTCAAGGCTCTTGTCTTGAGTTAGTGTCATTTCCAATACACACCAGTCTCTCCCTTTGAGTAGCTATTGAGACTAAAATACATAGAAAACAAAGAAGACAATGTAACAGTGTATAACAATGTGCTAAATTGTGTGAATCAAGCACTTAGTGCAATTAGAGTTAAGAAAAGAGAATAACTCATATGATCTTGAGAAGTCAGGAAAAGTAAAATAAAATTTTTAATTAGAAATAAAAACAGTGAACTCACCCACTAACCATTTTTAATTCTGAATGTTACTGAACATTGGTTTCTCTTGTACATTAAATTAAGTAAACGTTACTTTACTTAGTTTTGCTAAATTGTATTAAATTATTAATATATTTTTCCTTAAAATTGTATTAAGTGCTCTTTTCTTATACTGTAAACACATTTGGAATATAAATGAAATAGCATATGTGAGGTGTTTTATGATCTTTGGAAGAAAGGCATCATAAAAATGCAACCTCTCAACCCTCAGAAGTTATGAATACAATTACATTGTCTCTCTCTAATGGAATTCTATTCTCTCCAACTGCACTGAGAATAAAGTGGGGAACATAGATTTCTAGTTCTATTCCTGAGGTTTAAAAATCTCTAGGCTGTGGTTAACTTTTGGCTTGAGACCACAAAAAACACACTCCAAATATTTGTCATATCCAAAGGTTAAGTAGGGTACAAAGATGTAATTGATTTATTGGCCATTGGTCACTGGAGTCATTGTATAGGACTGTATGCAAACTTGCCTTCTTAGCTGTACTATATTCTTAAAGGCACCTTGAGAAGCAAGCTAGACTTGGGAAAGCCAGTGACATACATCTTCCTGTCTCCTGTCCTGAGCTCCCACAAGGGATGATCTTGGAGGAACTCGCCATCATGATAGTCTTTGTTGAAACAAATAAAACGGTAGACAGATTTGCCCCAACAGATCTGCACCCTGTGTATAATAGACTATACACCAAACTCTTCTTAATCCTAAATGTCAGAGTTTTTCTCTCAGCCTGGGAAGTAAATTGTTTTTCTGAATGCTCTCCTTTTGGAAGAGGCATCAACTTGGAATCTAACTAACAGGCCTAAATTCTGTTGTTACTGGATCCTTTGCAACATTATTTTTCCAGCCCTGACAAGAAACTGCTTTTCTGGAGGGACCCATAAAGTCTACCTAGTGGCTTTGGTCTGGATTTTGAAACATATACTGCAAATGGTTCCAAAGGTTTGCGTATTACCTGGGTCCTAGTGGGATGGTGTTAATGTATAAACACTCACAGTTTAATGGAAGAGCATCCTTAGTGATTCATCTTTAATGCACTCCTACTCCTTTTGTGCCACTTCCCCTCCTCTATGTCTGCATTATGCAACAATTTAAGACCCCATTGATATAGCACTTGGTTGTACCAACCAGCACAACTTGGCAATTGACTTACTTGGAACCTTACACACTCTGCCTTGGTTTATTTAAATTTTAAACATCTGAAATATCTATTTAAGATTTTTTTTTGTTTACAGCTGAGTCCAGCTGGCACTGATATCACATGAGCCATTGTCGGGGAGCTCCTACCTAGAAACTAATATGTCAAAGTGAGTTACCAGATATAGCTGACATGAGACTAGGCAATGATGATAGGTCTTAACAGTTTTAGTGGGCTACACAGAAAGCCCAAACAAGTAAAATCTTTCACAATGCCAAAGGTTGGTCCTGTCCACTGTGGGCAGTTGGATCTGCTTCTGGTTCTCATGTTTATAGCACTGTTGCAGTTCAACCCAGGATTCTCTGAGCTGAGTCACACACACACTCACGCAGACACACACACCCACGCACATGCACACAGACTTTTTATAAAAAAAATGTCCCCCACCTCTAAATGTCAGATTATTTTAAAATTCCAGAACTTTATAAAATGTTTTTTCATCTTTGCTCTCTTCTCAACTGTTTGAATACTTGCTAAATCTGAACACTTTCTTTAAAGTTTATCTAAAAGAAAATAAGCATCTATGCAATGCTGAAATAACCCTGATATCCACAAAGGTCATCAGTAATGTTATTTAAAACATCAAGAACACTGCAGATTTGACTGCAAAAATGTGTATCCGTGGAGTTATATAATATCTAGTTAGTCATAGATTCCAAAATTGGAGATAATTAGTAAGTAAATATATTATTCTTTACTATATACCTCTTTGAGGGCACAGATTTATTCATTGGTCAAGTATTTGAAGAAGAATTTATAATTTAAAATCAGGAAAAGATATTAAAAAATCTAATAACATGCCACATTTGATAACAATAGAAATGGAAACCCAGCTTGGCAAAGTTACACGCTTAAGATTACATGACTGGGAAAAAAATCACATGATTTTTAGTACCAGACAGGTCAAGAACCCAGGTTGTCTGACTTTTAATCCACTGGAGTACCTCCCCCACCCTTGCCCCCACCAATTATATAAAACTGTCTTTATAATAAAATTCTATGAAGACATAAATATTGGATTTCTGGGGAAAGGTATAAAATCACTATCGTGAAAATCTGATCTGGGGCTATGACTAATTAGAGATAAAGTTTGATATAAAACTAGACTCTCTCAAGTCAAGAAGTTAATTATACTGATGTCATTCGGTGACCACCTAGGCTTAGTGGCAAACAAAGTTAGTGCCCTTTTGGTTTTTGGGAAGATCTGAGACTGGTGCTAAAACTAGAAGTCTCCAGGAAAGAAAATCATGATAATCCTCTAGCCAAGGAGCTTTACTTCCAAACTGACAGACCTGTAGTAAAGAAGGAAGTTTAATTATGCTCTCAAGGGAGGTATGACCACTACTGGAAAACCTTAGTATGAAAACAACCAAACAGAACAAAGTGAAGGAGCCCAGCAGGGGTCTGCAAAACACAACTGAAGAGCAAGAAGGAAGTTGATTTCCTTGTAGGTAACTCCCTCTTTGGCTAGATAAAAATGTATAAAACTGCAGCTTAGGATGGTCTCACTTTCCCAGATCAGTTACTGTATGCACACTTCCTTCAACCAATTTATGGCAAACATTATGTTTATAAAATCTTATTTTCTAAAATCTCTTCTCCCACCTATACACCTAATCCATATTATGTTTTTTTTGTGAGTCACCTGAGTTCATAAAATCTTCCAGTTTATTCCTAAGATGCTTTATTTTAAAGGTGCTGCCTTCCCAGTAAGCTAACCACATCGTCAAACCCTGTGCCATTTTATCAACATTGCAGAGGAATAGAGAAGAAATAAGAAGAAAGCCAGCAAATGAAAGTTGAAGAATGGTTTTGTAGTGGAATTAAGCACTAGTTTTGTAGTGGAATTAAACACTAGTTTGTCCTGGTTTATCCTTCCTCTTGGTTCAACATATTGCTATCAGAGTCCTTTCTTGAAAATAACTTAAAGGTTGGAAAAAGATCTAAAGGTAGGGAAAATCTGTAAAAAGACGCAAGGATGTGGGAGGAAGAATGGCTGTATTGGCAATGCATGCACATTGGGAACAGGTGTCAAAGAAGAGAATGATTTAGGTGGTGACTAAAAAGCCATTGTTCTTACCCTTGGTTATCCTCCTTTTCTAGTTACCTTCTTTTTAATCAATACAACTTGTTATTAGGTCTTTCCTCCATCCTGGCTTCTTCCTGTTATGAGCTGAGCAGTATAAAGTCTTCTTGCCAACTTTCAGATGATGCGGAGTTGGAAGTGGTGGCCATGACATGACTCACAGTGACACATAGATTACTCATAGGTTTCCACTCTAGGCAAACAGAATCACCTACTCGCAAGGGGTTCTTTAGGGCTGTTCAACAGCAGGGGACATGATTCAGTGGAATAAGATTATCCCACATGGATTTTTGAGTGCTTTGCCCAAAACCTTTTTTCTCTCATATGACCTTAGTGCATCAGCTTTCTTACCGGTTAAAAGTCACATATCCCTGGAGAGGAAATCGCCATATAATTAAGGTTTAGGTGTGGTTGACAGACAGTAATGTTCTTGTATGTTGGCAAATGAATTAGTCATGCTTTTGCCCAAGCTCCTTTACCAGTGAAAAGGAACAGAAAACACAGAAATAACTAACTAGAAGAGAATACAACCTAAAGCTAAAAATATATGTTTTTGGAACAGAAATAACTGTATCAGGTCACCACTAACATGTTCAATAATTCCATAATGTGTCATCATTACCAAAGTCAAAGATTTAATGAGTGTTACTGAGATATATAGGGCTCTGTTCTACACACTTATTCACCTGCCTCAAGGCTCTCTTCTAACTGGGGTGATAATTACTGATGCAAAGTCATGTGCAAAGGAAGTGCATGAAAGACCTGGGTAACGCATGCTCCTGGAATTTATGTGCCTTGTAGAGATTGCAGTAACCCTTCATAACAGGAAAGTTTCTGTGCCAAGACTTTATAGAAACTCAGCCCTGAAAGGGCTGTCAGGTTTGGTGGCTGGGTGTGAATCAACCAGGTGTACAGAATAGGCGTTTTCACCAAGCACAGTTAACATATTCATTAGTCATTCAAAGAAAAGAGCCTAAAGTATGCCAGGCACTAATGCTAGAGGCTGGGATACTACAGTTAACAAGTCAGAAAAGGTTCCTGCCCCCACGAAACTCATATTCTAGTGTGTGAGCCAATCAACAGCAATAATTATTTGTCATAATTATTAGTTTGTCATAAGTTGCAAAGCCAATGGTTCATTCCGATTCTGGAAGGGGAATAGTTATAGGAAGGCTACTTCTGCTTGGTGATCAAAGAGGGTCCCTATGGAGAGCTGACAGGAGGAGGTTAACTATGGAGGTTGACTGAGACTTGGAGGAGGAGAAGGTACCATCAATACAGTCAGTGGATAGGGGAAAGGCCTAGTATGTGTGGTTAGGCAAAGACAGACGAGGTCAAAGAAGAGTATGGATGACACACGAGGAAGGCATGATTTGTCACCATCATCAGCTGAACAACCAGAGTGGGGTGAATGGAATGACAAGTCATAATGCAGCTGAAAAAAGGATGCTGAACTTCACATGTGACAGAGGGAGGCTCATGCTGACTGTGTCTTCTTACTTGCCACCCACTTTGGTGTCTCTGTCCTCCTCCCTCGCCCATTACTGGCTCTGATGGCCACCACCTCTACTGGAATCTCTTTTCTCTGTTTTTACTTTACTTTTCAAGTGCTCATGGCTTCATTTCCCAAATCGATTATAAAGTTCCTTGAAGGTGGACTACATGTAATATTTGTCTATTTCTCAGAGCACCTACTTGCCTGGTGTGTAGTAGATGCACACTTAATATTTGTTCAAATGAATGAATAAGGTGATAGAGACAGGATGTGAAGGTCAAGAATAAGTGTGACCATTGTTAGTGGCACCAGTTTTGGGATTCGTCTAAAGTGGTTGACATAGACAGTGTTTTCAGCAAGTGTACTGTCACCCAACCCACAGTTAGGTGGTCAAAGCTAGTAGAAGTAATAACAGAAATAGCAGTTATTCTCATTTCTGTTAAGTAAATTTAAATGTTAGAATAACTGTTTCTTAGAAACCTCTCAGGTTTCCTCTTTTTCTTGACTGCGATTATAGGTGAACTAATTTCTTTTAGAATAAAGATTCACATAAATTTCAGTTTGGAGACATATCTGCAGAGTACTCTGGACATAGAGGAATGGGTCAATCACTTCAGCTTCCTCCAGGCATAAGTAATTACAGAATAGTCTTCATCCAATATGTCATCTAGCCAAAGGTTTTCCAAAACATAGACAAGAACGAAACAAAGCAAAACCAAACACATAACAACAAAAACCAAAGGACATGATTCAGTCATTGCCTTAAACAAACAATTATTAAAAGTTTTCTATTGGGCTAGATACCGAAAATATAAAAACAATCCGAAAAACCCACAGTGCTGGATTTGAAAGAGATCTCAGTTGCCTAGTCCAACCTATAATTTTTCCAGTAAGAACACTAAGGCCAAACATCACATATTTGGTCAGCAATCCTGCTGAATTAGGATCTGAACCTCCTGATTGCCAATCTAACACCCTAATTGCCAATTTCCACAATTGCTCCATAACAGAATTTAAAGCAAAATAGAAGGAAATGTGTATATACCTAGTTGTTATAATTTTGAAAAAACATGTATTGTTTATGTCTTAAAGCAACCCCATTTTACAGATAAGAAAGTTGAAATCCAGAGATGTTACAGTGTGATACATTTCTCAGAATATGTCAAGCTTTAAACCACCGTTTACACTTTGGCTTTTCTAATTCTTGAAAGAGAATTTTAATTTCCTTTCACTTAAACATTGTTTGAAGATACCAGGCTTCTTATGTTGACCATTTTGGCGTATTTTAGTCTTTATATTAGTTTGATGTCAGAGGCCAGAGTAACACCTGAGAGGGGCTTTAATCTCCTCTTTAGCCCTCTTCATTTACTCTATACAGTGTTAACAGAGTTATCCTTGGCTCCATCTTTATTGTGATGAAAAGCTAATTCTCTGTTCTCTGTGGCTTTCTCTGCTATAGGCATCTGTCCTTTTAACTTGAGATGAAAAAGCATAAGGAAAGACTAGTCATGCTTCTATTCTCAAGTGTTCAAGCCTCAAAATTGTCTTTTTATCCAAGTAAAAGAGCCTTGTTCCACCACTACTGTCCTTTCAAGAGCTGAGCTGACTCATTAATCATGTACATCTCCTTCATTACTGTCTGCTGCCAGCTATGTTTGTTTGTTTGTTTTTTTAAAAAATGTATTTTTTACCATATTTTTCTTGAGGACATTAAAATTTATTACCCGAAAAATGAATCATTAAAAAAAAATGACTTATAGCGGTTGCCTCCCATGGAGACACCAATTTCCACTGCTAACGTTAAGACTGATGTTGTATCTTTTACAAAATAACAACAAGTCTTACTAGAAAGGGAAAATGCTATCCAAAGAAGACAGGAGCTTATAACTCCTCTAGAGCTTTGTTTGTAATCCTACTGAAATACACGGCACTTCCAAGGGGACCACACACCTGGAATACTGCAAGTTTAGGAAGCTTTTAAAATCTCCATCAGAACTCACTCTTTTCCCAGAATTCGCTTTCCTTGGTTTCTTTTTATCCCTTTGGAATTCACCAAAATGCTCAGACATTTAGGAAAAAAAAAAGTCACTGAATAAATATTGAGTAGTATGACCCAACTTTTGTGTTTTTAGACATGTGGCAACCAAATTAGTCAACCCGAGGCAAACAGGCTGCGAAATCATTGACTTTTCATAGCCTGGGTTTAGCCCTTGGTTGTCTTCTTCCTTTCTCCTGTATTTTTTTTTTTTTTTAATTTGTTTCTAGTGAGATTACTTGTTAAAGGAGAAGGTTGCTGTCTTTGAGTCTTAGAATCTGCCTGCTTTCTGAAAGTTTCTTTTCAAAATTTTAATTGAGAGAGGAAAATCGATTGCCTTGTTAGAAAGCTAGGAATTGACTAGCAGTAGAAAAGTGACCCAAACTGCACTGATTTCCATGTGCAATTTTGGGTCTATTGTCATGTTTCAGTTCTTTTTTAATTTATAAAGTTTTTACTCATTTTTCATGCTCCCTAGATCTCAACTATGCCCTCCATCAAACCTAACTAAGCCAGATCAACATATTTGAATGTTCTTCTCACTATCTCCCCAGTTATGCTGTGATAGAGATCTTAGTGAATAGTTAGATACCAACAAACAGTAAGCAGAAGAAAAAAGGAAGAACAGCAGTGGTTTTGACAATCCACCTCCAAGGAGAAATTGCAGCAGCAGTGGTAGCTGTTAAAATACACCACTTACAAAACAACTGCTATGTGCCAGACTGTCTGCCTGCTCTGTGCTCATTGTATTTTCAAGTGACCCTAGGAAGTAGGTAGTCTTACTTACATTTTATTGTTTTGAAAATTGAGGCTCAGAGAAGTGAAGTGTCTTACTCAAGGCCACACAGCTACTAAAGTAGCAGGGCCTATAGGAGAACACAGGTCATTCTGATCGCCAAGCCAGTGAACTTTCCTCTCTACTCCACTGCACTCCCTCCTGATTATAGTGTAGTTGGCTCTGAGTAAAACATTCTCATTTTCCACTATTTTCGACATCCAGAAATGAATTGAAAAATGAGTAAATAAGTGATTCATCTGTAGAGAATTGGGAGTAGGTTACATATCTGAAGCTGAAATTTTATGTCTTTATCGAAGAGAAGGTATTTTGTGCAGTAACTGAACTCCTATGATAATAATTCCAATATATGAATATTTTATGTCTGACTGTTAATTTGTATTCACTGAGCATTGATAAGAGCTTCAATTAAATACACATGTAAACTTTGTATTCTGAAGTTATAGTCTAAAATAGACCCAGAGTCCCATGGAAAAATGATAGCATGGGGAAAATTGTCAATATAGTCCCAGAAGAAAGCTAGGGTTCCAATATAGGGCTGCATCGGAAGGCTTGCTTTGTATCGGATATCCTCAAGGTTCTGGTCAGGAACCCTTTCAGAAAAATGTCTTAAGAGAGTTAAAGTAGATAAGATGATATGGATTGTGTTGATATTTTTGACTGTATGGAAATGTATTGGTCCTACAGAGGTGAAAGCAAATATGTGAGATGAAGAAGTGAAAAGCAGTACAAACTGTATTATGATACCTCATATTCTCCAGTATTTTCTATTTCAAATGAGAGTTGGTTATACTCAGAGAGCTCAACTTTGAGCTGTATCTGCTTGAAACCACTGTAGCTTTACACAGAGCCATTGATCCATCTTTTGGGTGAAAACCATTCAAAATAACATTATTTCAAACTTTTTAGAGCATTTTATTCTCCAAAGAACATATATTCCCCCAAATGTTTAAGGTGTTTTAATGCTATTTTCTAAGGTTTAAGACTCATACTTGACCAAAAATAAACCATGTCTATGCCAAGTTGACAGTAAGGGAAAAAATATACTCATCAAAGACCATCACGCAAAGTTCAGGTTCTGGCAGCCATGACCCTAAGGTGAGTAAGAGCTGTACAGTTGGGCATTTGTATTGGCTGAAACCTGGTCACTCTTGACAGTTGCTGGGATTCAGCAGTGGAGGATACCAGGTATGCTGCAGAGAAGATGCGGATGTGCTGCTGAACTTGGCTTTGGTCAGTGGGATGTGCTAAACTCAGTCTACACTCATCCCGGTGAGGACCTATGTGCCACTGATCGGAGCACTTATTGAAAGGATGCTGTCCTAATTACAATTGGAGCTTAGTGTAACCAAAGAAACTCAAATGAATGCCATAGCTGTATTTCACTGCTTTTCATAAGCCTTGCAATAAAAGCTAAACAGTTTTTAGTGGCTTTTACAATTATACTTCCCTTCAATTTTCCAAAGGTTACAGGGCCTGAACCACACAAATCCCATTAAAGTAAGTAGTTGTGCAATATAAGTTCCTTTGAAAACATTCTTCAATGCCCATAAAATGATCAGCCGGCTGCTCTTTAGATCCGCTTGCCTGCCATGTTTTCAGCCAAAAGGCAGATGACAAGCTTTGATGTGATGGTTGGTTTCTGCTACTGAAGCTGACGTTTTATCTTCTTGCATCAGATTTCTTCTCAAATTGATGTGACCCAGGCATACGAAACACATTTTTTTCTTCAGATTTTATTCCTAAAATATGTTTTTGCTGTACCTTTAAATTACATTTGGCTGACTGATTTTGGAATCTCAAGTGTCCCACAAGGTACAGAGCAGGAGAGCGTAAGGGCCTTTGGGAGTTAACTGGAGCCTGCACAGTGAGTGCAAACCTTAGTGAGGAGGAACCGCGGTGTGCTGCGTTGCCCTCACGCTTGAGGATGGCGCTCCTCCCTGTCTTCTCCACCCTCCCTTCAGTGCAACTTCAGCAGCCGCGAGTGAAGTTCACAGTGAATTTCAAGCTAGAGCCAAGGACAGAGCTATTGTTCTCTTTAACTTCTACTTGAAAGCGTGAGGGGTCTCCTCCCTAGAATTTACGGCTTTCTTTCCTAAAGAAGTGCTTGATAAGTATTCTAACATCCTGTTCCATAGGAAACACCATTCTCTTTAGCAGCTCTTCCCCCTGCGTGTTCCTGTTTGTTGAAATCATTCATTTATCTTAGATCTGCTTTTCTTGTAGGGAATAAAAAAGAAGGACCAGCTCCTTCATTTACGGAAGAGTCAGACCCACCCAGCTTTCTCCCATCTCTCTAAATCTGGTGGTGAACCTGTTTGAAAAAGAAACATGGTAAAAAGATTTTTTTCCTCCACAGGTAAAATTATCCAGGGACAAAAGATAATGTTAATCTAATTATTTACTATGCACTGTTAAAAATAATAATTGGAATCAGAAGTTATTCAGCCCTCCAAAACCTTACGTAAATCACCAAGGTTCTAATTTTCTGGGACTACTTCTGTACCACAATACTACTATAACTCTTTCAAATTTTATTGTCATTTAACGTATCAAAAGACCTTATGTCTTTTATATAGGAATACTTGAGCGCAGCGAGGTGACAAAACATTTACATAAAAAGACATGAACCATAATTTTAAAAAAGTATTTGATTATGTACCAAAATATGTTTAGGAATTTAGATATGGAGAAATCAATATGGACTGGCATTATCAGCAAAGTTATATAGAGAAAGTAGGATTAAGATGTGTCATAGGAGACAGAGATTTTGAACTGTGTCCTAAAATGAAAGAAAGGGAAGGACTAATATGAATGTGAGGAGAAGATGGAAGGTGAGGGTTTACTACTGTGCTAAAGGAACCCTGCACACACTTAATTGATGAAGCAAGCACTTACAGAGGCCTTTGAAAAGTGAAATCCAAGGACGTCTGGATCAAAGTTGCTGTCCTAGATGAGAATGGTTGCATTTTTGTAATGGCTCTTCTGGCAGGAATAACAGCTTGTGATACACGTGGACCCTCTTCCTGAGACCCTCTTTATACAGCTAGTTTGGTTAAACCTACCTTTCCCATAAAATTTTTTCCTGGGGTAGTGGTTTTTTATTTATATCTGTGGTGAGTCATTGCCCCTCTCCTGCACAGGGTGTATATTGTCATTGGCCTTAAAAGTAGAGTGGAATTAGAAGTCCTGGCTTCCACACTACTATATATAAAATAGGTAACAAACAAGGACCTACTGTATAGCACAGGGAACTATACTCAATATTTTGTAATAACCTATAAGGCAAAAGAATCTGAAAAAGAATAAATATATATTCTTTTATATATTATATATATATATAAAATATATATTCTTTTATATTTTATATATATATATATAAAATATATATCTGAATCACTTCACTGTTCACCTGAAACTAACACAACATTATAAATCAACTATACCTTAAATTAAAAAAAAAAAGAAGTCCTGGCTTCTAGCTCTGGCTCAGTCACAGCTTGTATTGTGATTTGAGGCAAATCACTTCATTCTTCTAAGCCTCATTTACCTCATCTGTAAAATAAAAGGGTTGAATTAGATAATTTCTCTGGTTTCATGGGGTGCCAATATTTTATGACTCATGAATCCAAGTGAAAATTAACCTGCTAATAAGATCATTTTTCTTATTTTTATTAGAAAGCATGGCAGTAACTGCATACTTACAATTTACTCAATCATTCATAACATACATAATCATCCATAAAATCTGTAAACACCTTGGATTTGAAACATGATTTTGATAAAAATGTATCCATGTACCCTGTGGTTATCCTGCAGTTTGGTGAGTCCTACCCATTTCAGAATTCCAAAGAATTAGCTATTTCCTGATGGCCAATTGGCTGTCAGCATCCTTGGACAGCATCTTTCAAAATCAACCTTTACAGTAGCTGTTTTTATAAGAAAGATGATATTCCAGCAATGATAAAAATACACTACTTTCTCTACCCTGTATTCAACCAGAGTTCAGAATCTGATAACAGTCCTTATCCCAGGTGTTTCAAATACCCCACATTTGGAAACCCGTACGATGTTCACATTTTCTCTCACGCTGCTGATGAGATTGTACTGATCCTGTTCTGTGTTCTTGGGGGAAAACAGGGAGCTCACAGTTGGTGATTAGTGAGCAAAGACAGACGAGCCGAAGGGCTGCCGCTCAAGCTGTCTCTGTTGCCCCCTCACTGTCTCTTTCTGTTATACTTGTGCTCTGAAGGACGTTTGCCAGATACACTCCTTGGACCCCTGTTATTTGTGTGTCTTTTCTCACCTTCAACATGATCTGGACTGGTGTTTTCATTTGTTAAAAACAACAAGAACATTCACTGGGAAACTTTTGCTGGAATCATTTCAGGTCATCATAGCTATTTATTCTCTGTCATAAACTATAATTCTCCATTTCCCTTGCTCCCATGTCAGGGGAGTTGGTGGTTTATGGTGGACAGGCAGTGGAATTTGAGTGAAGAGTGGAAGATTTCAAAGAACTACTGAAAGGCTATGGAGCAGGTTGTAGTACTAGCAACAAAACATAAAAAATTCTTGTTCTCCATCATAGTTTGGCAGTACAAGAAGAAATGGGCTTACCAAACAGCGTAAAGGATTTATAATTTGTGGTTATACCTGAGAAAGCATTTTCTTTGAGGAAAGAAAGCAAATCATGGGATTGGCTTAACAAGGGATTTCCTTTATATGATTAAAATAGCCTAGGGTCTAATTGATCTCAGTCTAGGGTTGGTATGGAAGCTAAATATTTTTTGCAGACTTCTGTTTAATAGGAGCATGAAATACAGGTGTGGTGCTGTCAAAAGGCCTGAATGACTGAGAGAGACCTCAAGTGCAAGACATAGAACTGTAAAAAGATTTAGAAAGAGAATGGGAGCAACAGGAATGCCTTCAAATATTCAAATAGGAAGGAGCATACAAATGCAAGGCAACAGCTGAAAGATGTATGGTCCTAGGTGTTTGAACTCTAGTGTCGACATTATTATAAACTAATTTTGCTAATAGCTAAATAGTGGTAAAATCAGGGTTGTTGGATGGAATATTCCAGGCGTTGATAGATCCCAGAAATCATGATAATTAAATTGGCTCCATTCTCAAGATGCCACTGATCTGACCTCCTTATTGAGAGTGTCACAAAACTGCCTTCAAAGCAGGGCTCCTTGTTGAGGTACCACAGTGGAAGAAACTAGAGAGGTGGTCAACTCTGAACACAGCCATAAAGCTGAGAGAATGGGTGTCAGCAGCTTCTTAGCTGGGGGAATGTGGTTGACATCATACGGCTTTTTTTTTTTTTTCCTACAGAAACAATTTTCTAAAGACAGGAAAAGTTTCACATTTTCCCTGGACACAAATTCAACAAGCACTTACTATATCTAGGTGCTTTAACTATCAGGAAGGAATGAGCAGTCTCTCTTCTGAGCTCCAAGGGCTTCATCCTCCACTGATGAAGCAGCACTCATGAAGAAGGGTCTCTCATCAAAAAGTCTTGGAGGCCTTAGTTAGGCACTGAGAGATCTGAGCTAGGAACTCCTAGATTGAAGCTGCACTTTGAATCCCCACCCAAATCTGGAACATGCCCTCAGTTTGTAATAATACTACTATAGCTCAGGGGTGGGTCACTCTCCTCCGGGCATTAGAATTCATGTTAGTAATTTTCTGAGTATTTTGTGTGTTTATAGTCAGAAAGGATCAGGAGACTTTACATGTTGGAAAAAATGGCTGAGAGCTACTTTCTGTTGAATGTGGAGCTAGCAGCCATGCTCCTCTTTCTCTCCATCCTCACTCTCACTCCTCATATTTTTCTTTGAGCTGAGTGGGGAAAGTGATTGGAAGTGTGAGTTCAGTTCACCAGGCTGAGCATGTGACTTGGGCCTGAGCAGCTTGAGCTGTAAATCTCTGAGTGCTACACGGGCTCTGCAGTGGCTTGGGCGTCAGGGTGAGGGCTTGATGGTGGTGTTAGCACAACTGGTATTCCGCTCAGCTTCACACATCCATCATTCCTGTCTGGGCTGAAGGAGGGTGGCAGGACAGGAGCACACTACTCTCTGACTGCCATGGGCAACCTGGATGATCAGCTTGCCAGGGTGCCTTTGGGGGCACTCAGAGAAAACCAAGGAGGAATCTTGACAGGTGAAAACATGGGGAAATGATTCTCCAAAGGTTCCCAAGAGCTCAAAGCCTTAGAACTCAAATTTGGAGTGAAACTGTTTCAGAGATGTTTCAGGACTGTTATTGAGTTCTTAGGGGGTGAGTCTCAGGTCAGTGTCAGCTTTTGATGGTGTTATAGCACTAGCTCTGATGTAGGCTGAGGCCCCTGAAGCCTGCCTCAGCAACAGCATGGAGCCTTGAGCAAATACAGTTATGAGTTACTTGCTGTTTCCAGGAAAATGCATGGTAAAACAGAGATCCTTCTAATATTGCCTAAGACAAGTGAGGTACAAAGCAATCTACTCTCCTTCCCCCATCTCCAGAGAATATGGAGAGGAGTTAAATTTTCCTTTAGCCCTCTTTGACAAAACAGGCTTCAAAAAAATTTTTTTTTTCAGCATACAAAAAATATCCCTCTGACAGTTCAGGTCTGGTCCCAGATTTAGAAGCAACAACCAAGCATGAGGACTGCTGCGGGCTCTTGGCATATGAACCTGATTGCACCAACGCCTGCATGTGCACACTGAAAGTGGCATTTGGCTATAGCACTTTGATAAGCATGTGAGCCAAGGAAACAGTCTCACTGTAGGTACACCGTAAAGAAGTGTAAACCGGGACCTCCAACGTGACTTTTTAGCTCCTTATCATCAATTTCTTCTATTCCAGATGATCAACTGAACTCAGAGGAAAAGAAAAAGAGAAAGCAGCGGAGGAACAGGACAACCTTCAACAGCAGCCAGCTGCAGGCTTTGGAGCGTGTCTTTGAGCGGACACACTACCCGGATGCTTTTGTGCGAGAAGACCTCGCCCGCCGGGTGAACCTCACTGAGGCCAGAGTGCAGGTAACCGGAGTATTTCCCCTCCTTAGAGGCACATCTCTGAAGACTGTTGAAAAACACAACTTGTAGGTTTCAGACCAGAGCTGATCCTAAAAAGAATTATAAATGGACAGCATGAGAACAGAGTCCGTTTCTAATTGTGTTTCTTTTGGCAGCAGAGTATTTTTAAAAATTGAAGTGAATGCCTTTCAGTAGGGCAGAAAATGCCTTGCTGGAGGTCTCATTCCTCCCAATGTTTCTCACCCTTCCAGATCCATGTTATAAACATTGTCCATTGGAGGATTTGACTCTGCACCCTCCCTCGTCCACATCCCAGATTTCGACTTGAGTTGTAGGGTGGCCGGAGAGATGAACTCTCTGTCCTCCATCTCAGTTTTCCTCCCCAGACTTTGGGAATAGCTAAATCTTCAGGAAAGGTATTATAAATACACACAATTATGGACATGGATGGGAGTGAGAAATGAACACACCAAAGACCTTGCCCATAGGAACTGCATTAAGAGCACATTCAAATAGATGATTTTGTGTTTCTATGAAGTAAAGAAGGATAAGGGCATGTAAGACAGGGGAAAGAGAATCACATGTGTTTCTAATATGAATGCCATGAGACATCACCTACAAGCCAGACATCTAGAAATAATACCACCTGTGATTAGGAATAATAATGATGATAATCATAACTAACACTAGTTGAGCCCTTACATGCCAACTAGTGTTTGTAGTTACATAAACTAATCTGTCTAATCCTCGCAACAATTCACTGAGGTGGATAACATTATTCATCTTGCAGATGAGGAAACTGAGACTCAGAGGTTAAAGTAGTTTCCCCAGTGTCACACAGCTAGGAAGTGGCTGAACTAGGATTTGAAGACAGATATGCAGATTCAGAGTTCATGATTTTAAGCACTACAGTAAATTTTAAATAAGTAAGAGTCTTCTGGCTAAATGCTTTTTCAAGCAGTGCTTTGCTGTCTTTGCTGAGAGTCAAGATTTTATTATTTTCCATATTGCCAGTGGTAGGCTGCTCTTTTTTTTTTTTTTTTTTTTGTGGTACGCGGGCCTCTCACTGTTGTGGCCTCTCCCATTGCGGAGCACAGGCTCCGGACGCGCAGGCTCAGCGGCCATGGCTCATGGGCCCAGCCGCTCCGTGGCATGTGGGATCTTCCCGGACCGGGGCACGAACCCGTGTCCCCTGCATCGGCAGGTGGACCCTCAACCACTGCGCCACCAGGGAAGCCCAAGTAGGCTGCTCTTTTGATAAAGAGGGGTTGTGGGCCAAATCTGTCTTGTCTTCCCGAATGAGTTATTGTTTGCATATCTGTGTTCAGTCTGGGCTTAAAGGGTTTCTTTCTGCAAATAATAACCCTCTTGATGGGGACTAGAGCTAGACTCAAAGAGTGTGGAGGGTAGGAACTGTATATAGTACCCTATGCTATGAGAGACATTCGTTGAGTTGAGGGAGAGGGTCCTAGAGGTCCCTTCAACCTGAAGAGAGTGTGCAAGAGTTTTCCCCATGGGAAACAGGGACTTCACCTAGAAGTGTTCCCCAGGAGAAAAAAAAATGTCATTGACAAAAGGGGAAAGTTGCCGGGGCACTGTGGTGCCCCCGAGGATAGGTGAGGAGAAGGCATACGTGAGGATGCGTATGTTACTGCGTGGCAGTCTCTCAGGGCTCAGATGAGAGTGGCCCACGGGCACAAACTCAGTTCTGCTCTCTCCGTCCTGCAGTCCAAAGCAGAACTCGGAGGTCTGCCTTCCAACATCCTCTTCCCCCATGCTGCTCACCACAGTTCTCCAAACACGTTCTCTGTTTCTACTCTTAAATCTCTTCCTCTCCTTCAAAAACCCCATATGTTTTATACCCCAGGCTTGGCCTGCAGTGGCCTAATAAATAATTTTAGGCCAATAACCCACAATTCCTGAAAGTACCATTTTTGCCATGGCGATCTGAATTTTAAATAAGGAAACCTGGACACGGCAATGCTGGAAATTTTTAAAAAAATGTGAAAGAACAATTTTGGGTTGAGAGCTATTTTGGCCCCATCACAACAATGAGCAAATGACGTTCTTATATGCTGAAACTATTTTATCTTCCACCTTTTCCATCCTACTACGTTCTAATGTCTTTTAGAGCTGTGAACATTTCCCACGTGAGCAGGACAGAATTCTCCCTCTGTGACTTTATTCTTGCTCCGTGAAGTCTTACCTTTTGCCAGTGTGAACCACTCCCTCTGACTCTGGCCTTCTTTATATTTATGGCTTTTATCGCAACATGACATGTATTATATTGAGTTGTATGTGGGCCAACTTCCCCAACTAGACTGTGAAGCCCTCTTGGATGGAAGCCATATCTTATCATCTTTGCAAAATTCACTTTTTTCCCTCAAATATTTATCGAGCATCTGTTATTCGCTTGGAACTGGTTTTGGTTTGCAGGGCATAAATAATACACTGGCCTCTCTCCTTAAAGTTGTTACAGACTGGGGGCAGAGAAGACAGATGTGCATATCATACTATTATCATAGAGTAAGATGATTCCTACACTACAGGAATGTTCAAGAATGAGTGATAGACCAGAGGAGGGAATGATTAAATCTTCCTGGGGAAAAAGAGAATACATGAACATTAAGCAGCCATTCTGAGCCAAGTCTCACAACAACCTGTGAGTAGGTATAATTATCTTCGTTTGATTGGGGGACAAGGAATCAGAGAAATTAAATAACTATCCAAGGACAAACCTTTAAAGTCATGGAGCCAGTGTTTTTATCCAACTCTGTTAGACTTTAAAGTTATGTTCTTTCCACTACAACATTTCACAAAGAAGGTGATATTAAAGTTAAATCTTAAAAAACATGTCCTTGGCATGTGGACAAAAGGGAAGAATATCACAGGCAGAGAGAACATTCAGTGTGAATACACGTAGGTGGGAAAATAACCAAATATATTTGGGAGCCTTAAGCCCAGGTAGGATTGGAAATGATGAAGGGCCAGTGCATGAGATTCAAGTGATACAGGATGTGGCTGACTTGGTGGACAGTGTGCTAATTCTTGAACAGTCTTTGTTCTATGGTAATACATTTTGATTTTAATCTGTGGGTGATGGAGAGTCAGAGGATGATATAAAGCTAAAGCGAAGCCCTGATACAATTATATTTGCATTTAAAACGATAACTCTAATAGCAATATGAAAGACACATTAGAAACAAAAGAGGTGAAGCCAGAAAAGATTCTGCCTCTACTGATTTGCACCCTGGTCTTCCATGGGGCACCAATCACATGGTATTTTATGTGAATGTTACCAACTAGAACTGTGAAATTGTCCCACTCCTCACCATAGGATTTCTTTCTCCCACACCTGGTCATGCGTTTCCATAATTGCACTTAAAATTCTTGTAATTTTTCAAATTTACATGTCTATCTTCTTTTAATAGATTGTGAGCTGCTTATGAGCAGAGAATAAGTCTCACCTCTCCATTCCCGGTATTTAGGCCAGGGTCTAGAACACAGTCGCCATAAAGACTTCTTGAATGAGTAAATGAATGAATAAAATACCACGGCAGTCTGGAAGAGTTGTAGTATCATGAGTCAGATGTTCTTAAGCTCAAAAACTCAGCCATTTATTACTTGCGAGAACTTTAACAGATTACTTAATCTCATTGAAACGGTTTCCTCAACTCTGAAATAGAAATAATAACACCTAATTGTGGAATTGTCATGATAACTAGAAATAATGTAGGTAATGTGCTTATATAAGTTCCTAGCCCTAATAGCACTTAATAAGTGGTAGGTTTATTATTAGCTGTAGTCGATGATATCAGTACTGCCCATTTCCTTGGAACCCTACAATTAAATATACTCCAGCCAACTTCCGATTTTCAGTATCTGCATTTCTGTTTCACAAGTTTCTTTCTAGAACTTCGGGAGACACGCCAGAAGTGTTGGAACATTTATGATCAATGACTGACAGGAGCCAGTGTACAAATCCACAGTTCTCTCACCCCTCCAGTGGGAGGTGTGTGCCCTGCATCAGTCCTTAGAGCCCCTTAAGGACTGAGCTCCCACAGAGGAAGCTGGTTCAGTAGCACAGTTAGAGGTTGCTTTTCTTCTGTTACTTCCTCCCTCTCTTACTGATATTCCTTGCACCTCCCAGATAAACTATTTGCTTCTTAAATCCTTGTCACAGGGTCTACTTTTGGGAAGATGGAGAGTTTTCTTTCCATATCCAATAAGTATTATGAAAGCAGTTGAAGTTTTTGCCTTTTGAAGAACTTTGAAAAAACTTTTAAAATGCCATTGTATCTGTGCAGAAATCTAACGAGATTTTTCTGTTTTTGAAAGAACTTTTAAGATGCCATTGTATCTGTGCAGAAGTCTAATGAGATTTTTCTTTTTTTATTACAATTACAACAAGGAATATAATCCATATTTTGCTGTCACGTGGGTTAGTCATGGACCGCATCTCCGGTGGCTTGATTATTGGAAGTACCTCATGGTCCTGTTCTAATAGTCTTTGTGCTTAAGAGCCCTGGAACATGGCCCACCAGGGAAGGATTATGGCATGTTTTCTGTTGTTCTGGGAAGAATTCCATACTTAGCCTAGGTCTTCCATGGGAAGGTATTGCATGGTAAAAATCAACCAGGACTTTATTCATGGAACCTCTTCTTTGTTTTTTTCTCTCCCTCCTCATGCTCTTCTCTCCTCCCGACAATCTTCCAGGTGTGGTTTCAGAACCGAAGAGCCAAATTCCGCAGGAATGAGAGAGCCATGCTGGCCAATAAAAACGCTTCCCTCCTCAAATCCTACTCAGGAGATGTGACTGCTGTGGAGCAGCCCATCGTACCTCGTCCTGCCCCAAGACCCACTGATTATCTCTCCTGGGGGACGGCCTCTCCGTACAGGTGAATGACTGGCCCACTCTCCCTTGCTCCGCTTCCACACGTTTCTCAGCGGTTGGTCACGTTTAAAGCTGCTTGTGCAGCTGGCTGACATTTCTTACTGGGTTAACCTCTTCAGAGACATTCAACTTGCTGACATCCCCAGATTTTCACAGGAGATTACTAGTTGCC
Organism: Lagenorhynchus albirostris; assembly: GCF_949774975.1. Taxonomy (NCBI): domain Eukaryota; kingdom Metazoa; phylum Chordata; class Mammalia; order Artiodactyla; family Delphinidae; genus Lagenorhynchus; species Lagenorhynchus albirostris. The sequence goes on along the minus strand of NC_083096.1, from coordinate 58,356,694 downwards.
CCAGGAGCAGGGTTTGGGGCAGAAGAGAGAGGGGCAGGCCATCAGCAATCTCCTCTTGGACTCAGGAACTCTTGCAAAGGTTTCAAAGATGGGGAAGAATCTCAAAGAAAAGATCATTAAGCTATGCCCAGAGTCCCTCTTGTAATCATTCTGGAACAAAACTTCACTCCATTTCCAAATCTGATAGATTGGTTTGATTATATGCAAGTAGGAATTGAACATGTAAGGCTCTAAGTGTAGGACCAAAGGCAAACTTCACAATAAAACTGATTTTGAATGAAAAGAAAAGAAGTAAGGAAGGGAAAAAAGAAGGAGAGAGACAGAGAAAGAGAGAGAAGGGGAAAAAACCCAAGATCATTCAGATAACTTTCATGGCCATAGTTCTTTGTTAGTAGGTGGGGATGTCTTATGATCCAAGATGCCTTCCTAATCTATTGCTAATTCTTGTCTACTTATCTGAAGTTCTTTGAGGGGTTAGTTTGTGTGTGTGTGTTTTTTTTTTAAATATATAAAAACAATGTATAATTTACACTAAATTTTTATATTTAAAAGGTGAAAAATATTAAGGAAGCAAATAACAGAGTATTATTTCAATGGCTTGGAAAGGCTTTTAACCTCCATTTATTATGCTGTCCAGAAAATACAGATTAACGCCAGAGGGAAGCTGAGACACATGTGCCTAATGCATTGTCATCAGTCTAAAGTGTCTTTATTTGAACCTAAACCTGAGTATTCTTAGAAACCAGATCAAGGCTATGTGTTCTCTGGCTGATTGCAGTGGAGGAGGAAGTATTTACAAATTCATTTATTATGCTTCTGTTTACCTTTTTATTGCTAAGGTTAATTAAAAGTTTAAAGAGAGGTTTTAAACTAATTATAAGATTATCTCCCAGTTGATGCTGAGCTACTGATGTGAAATGCAACATTAGTGAAATGCAAATACTTGCAAAAGTTGATCACTCTAATCAAAGCAAAAAAACCTCAACTAAATATTCTCTCTGTTCCAAATCAGTTCCTTGAAAGAAACAGCATAAATGGATTTGAAAATTTCTTTTAAATTCCCCATTGTGAAATTAGCCTGAATTGCTTTGGTCTTAGTACATGGAGATTCTATGCATAGGAAACTGGAAATTTCTATTGCTCTCAGACATAGTATGCTTTGCTGATTTCAGAAGATTAGTCCTATCTGTGTGTCCTATTTAAAATTTAGACTCCTCTCCCATAGGATTTACTAAAAACATATTTTGAAGACCATCGTGAAATCATATATTCTTTAATATTTTAAAAAAGTGGAAGACTGCTTTGTTTTTCAGATAAATATTGATAGTTCATAGACTCATTAAATGGCTTGGGAAATGGATGTGGATCAGAGCTTGATGTTTCAAGGTCTCTGGTTTGAATTTGGTCACAACCAGGGAGTTCAGCTCCTTTTTCTTCCTGGATCCTAGTGAGGAAGTTTTCATACCAGCTGTAATAACCCAGATGGCTGTCACGTGGTCCTTACCAGTGAGAGGCGGAGGGCAGTACACTGCATGAGTGGGGATGAAATCTTCCCTGAATTAATGGCTAGATTACCTGGACCTCAGCAGAAGTTCAAATCCTGTGCCTGCATTATACATACTATGTATATGGGCATCTAATTGAAATTATTATGCAATTTATGTGTGCTATTTGGGGAAGTGTTCTATTTTATTTTGAATGAGTATGTAGAAATACTAGATACACTTTAAAAAAACACTCATAATTCCACCATCTTGAGATAATTAGTGTTTATTTTTGCAATTAGAGTTCAGTATTTCATATAGTATAGACTTAGTATAAATACTATTTTGTATTCTGCTCCTTTCACTTAAAAATCATATAACCTAGTACTTCTTACTCAATTCATGGTATACTTTTATATCATTTCTCTCTTAGACACAGAGTTTGTAAAAAATAATTAAAAATTTCATAGACTCTGATTGTTCATATTCTGTATGAAGAATCTCCAGATTTAAGTAGAAAAATGATGGTTTAAGCAGTAATTTAAGCAATAGTAATGTTTTTTGACCCAATGTTGACTGAAGTGTTTATATTTTGATTAATTTCTAAAAGTGGCACAAAGCTATTTTGTTTCTTAGAGATTTTTCTGCTATGTTTAGAACCAAAATACATTATGATTTCACATTTTGAAGCTTGGTAGGAAATATAAGTCTTGTTAAGGAAATATAAAAGAAAACCAAGTGATGAAAAGCAGAGGAAATGATAGACCTTTTGTGTTATGGAAAATTAACTTGCTATTTCTGTTGGTACTATTATGTCAAATTAGTTATCTCACATGTGACATTCATTAAAAGGCATTTCTCTTGGTTAATCCTTGGACGCACCTGTGTGGCAGCTCTGTCCTTGATCTGGTTCCAAAGAACAGACCCAACACCTGCCCAAGTTTAAGCCTTCAGCAAGCAGAATTAGAGCGAGGGCTCATGATCCCTGTTTCTGTCCAAAGTATTAGGCCACATAACCATATTTTCATTCAAATTAAATCTTACATGATACTGAAAATAGTAAATAGTATAAGACTAGGAAACTACGTAAACATGCCTGTTTGATTCAGGGTTTGTCTCAGATCTGTGAAGCATGCCTGCGACTGAGGTCCACCTTCTGGGGTGTGTGGGTAACCCCTGGGATGAGTGAGGCAGCTTGGTCATGCAACCCAGGGACAGCGGAGCAGACAGTTTTGCCAAAGAGGACAGTTTGCTCACTTCCACAGCAAACTGTGGAAGACAGGAGGAAAGCAAGACTCAAAGCAGAGAGCATGCGTATGGTCAGAATTATGGGATGGGAAACAGCCAACATATTTTTTTCTGGGTGTCTTTTATATCTAGAGTGGTGGCTGTATAATTTATCATCCAAACTGGGACACTTTTCAAGTAAAAGGGGAGTGCTATTCATAATGACACTAGGACAACAGGCATAAACTGGGATTGTCCCTGGCAAACTGAGACTTATGGTTCACTCTATTTATAGCATGTCATGACCTCCTTCATTCCCTCGAGGGTGTTAGAGGTGATGATATCAGGTAGGAAACTGAGTCACCAGAAGGAACAAAGCATTCCTTAACAGGACACTACTGTCCTGGGAGGTGTCTTCTTTATCTACGCCTAGACAGTTGAAAGAAGCTTGTCTTTGGCACACGTGCTCACTGCTTAGCTAAGAACTGTTTCCTTATGCAAATGAAAGCACACACAAGCACTAGAGTTATTTAAGACTCATTAGCTTGTACTGCTTTGCCTTTCGGGTGGCAGTGATTTACCAAGTCCTGGACTTTTGACTGTTGTTTTAGATGAAGTAGTTAAGAAACCTTTCTGCAGAGACGTCCCTTCCTATGAAAGATAGATAAAGAATGGCCTAGCTCTGCAGTGTTGGTCTGGAGTGCCATTTCCAGAGGGAGGGCTGGGCTTCAAAGAAAACTAATGACAAGTGAAAGAGAGGCCAGCGATCCTTATCCACAATTTCCCTCCCCCCACCTTCTCCTCCTCCCCTCATTTGATCGTGGTCACGGTGCTGCCTGACATCTGCTGAACGCATTTGGCTCATTTCTCCCTTTCACACTTTCAAAAATAGATCCTCGTCCCTCCCAAGATGTTGTTTACACGAGGGGCTTCATAACGGATTCTAACGGAAGACACTGAAAAGGTAACTTGTCAGAGGGGGAAGAGGGCGGCTGCTGGGGGTAGGGTTTAAATGGGAATTAAGTATATTCAAGAAAGTGGGGCTTACCAGTCCTAGAAATGAAAGCAGTGAGGTCCTCAAGTGGGGAACACCATTGGAAACCAAAACTGCAAGAAAATACGTCCATAGAGTTAAGGGTAGTCTGATAGCCTAGAGCACGGCTCTGCAAAGATTACTGGGCGTATGAATCACCTGGAATCACGGTACGATGCAGAATGAGATTCAGTAAGTCTGGGGCAGGACCTGGGAAATGTACCTCTAACTTGCTCCCATGTGATGCCCATGCTGTTGACACTTGGTACATACTTTGAATAGTGAGGTTTTAGAGGAGATGGGACAGAGGTCAGAAGAACTATGTTCTTGTCCTGGCTCTTGTTGTTCTTCAGGCCAGTTGGGTCGTGAATCTACGTAACCTTGTATCTAAGCTTGAGCTAGTAATAGTTTCCCTCTTATATATCACACAGGGGCATTTGGAACCTACGTTAAGCAATGTGCATTTCAAAAAGAGAAACAAATATCATTGAGACAACAGAAAGATGCAAGTCTTCATATATAAAACATTTCTAGAAAGAAAAGTTTAAAATGGTGGAAGCATCACTGAACATGCAGTGCAAACTGAAGGCTTAGTAGTGAAATATGGCCCAAATGTGTCCACTTTAAGAGCTAAATGTACATTTAAAAAAATCAACTTCTGAGTTTTAAAAACAGAAGTTGGAAATGATTATTTAAATCACGAAAAGATCATTTCCAAAAGGATTTATCGGGTCTCTCTTTAAAAGTAAATTTTCCCTAGGAAAACTCATATTGAATTTTCTTAGATGAAGCGAGTATACCTCTGCTGTTCTTGCATTGACAAAAGAACAAACCAAAGAGATGATCTCCAACCTCTACACGTCACTGACAGAGTCATGAAAACCTCAAGCTCTACAGCCTTTCGAAAAATCCCAAGCTGGGAAGCCTTAGGATCTCAGGAAGACACATAGACTTCTTGGGCTGACAGATCTGTCTTTGGGGTGAAATTTTCCATAGCTTGTCATCATTTGTCCAAAAGGGCCAAATAGAAAACAAAGTTAGAGTTGAAAACTGAGTCAGGTAGTATTTTTCCCCCAGCTCTCCTCAATTGTTTCGTGATTTGTGGGATTTACACTCCAGGTGATTAGAAAGCAGAGGGGGAGACGGTCATAAGTTTCCTGGCTTTAAAACCATACCATGTATAGTATTTTCCATACTTCCTTGGTGTTTGGCAGTCATTTTAACACACTATCCCTCACGACAACCTCTCAAGGTAGGTTGAAATTATCAAAAATGATTTGTCCCCAGTGAAAACAGAACTCTAACCCTGCTGGTGGTTAGCATTCTGCTGTCTGTGGCTGGGCTCCAACTGTTAGGAATCTCCAAATAAGGAGAGGGAAAAATTTCAAGCTTACTTAAATGTGTCAGCTCTGAGCAAGTCCCAGAGCAGATTTGCTGAATCAACAGATAGGATACAAGTATTTCTTTTTCATCTCTAATTCCTCAATGCCCTGTACACGGCAATGTCGTTTCTTGGTCACAGACACAGAGAATTTTACATTCTTCAAAACTAAATAGAAATATTGCTTTGGCCAAACCCTATAAGCCCAGTCTTAGTACTCATCTCATGTCTGCATCCTGTTAGAGGAATAGGCAGAAGGCAAGACCAATGGGCAGGATCTCTACGTGTTGGAAAGCAGGCTCTTGGTGTTATCATGTGCTTAATAAATTACCTAGTTTCAACCTCATCTTTTTAGCCCAGGAAGCTTAATCCTGTTTAGGAAGGAGAGGTCATTTTACATGGTGCGAATGGCCCCATTAATTTGGTTGAAAACAGCTTATTAACCTCACTGGTTTCTGTCTTGTGAGAAAACATTTCAGGGTTCTCGTTCTTTTCCTAACACAGAGCTTTAGAAGTTTTGGTGACATGGAAAACAGGTGGTCATGAACAATCTTTCAGATTGACAGCCACTCAAGGCTCTCTTGCATCTGTTGTCACTTTTGGAAGTGGGTCCTCTCCATCATACTTCTAATGCCTTTTTAAAGCATGACTAAGCTGCTCTTGGATTAATTTTGTCTTTTCTGACCTGTAACACGTCTTGCTTATTACTGGTATGTCAAAGGACTGGTCCCTACTTGCCTAAATGGTAGTTTTAGTTTAAGTTGAGAAACTAGATTCATGTCAAACTACTGGAGGGAAAACATACTCGTTTTCTTTAGTGTGTGCACACAATATCCCTTTAGCCTCTACCTATAAAGTTAGGTACTCTAAATGTTTGTTTAGAGGCTGTGAATTAAGATGGTCTCTGTTCTTTTATCCTATTTCTTATGGCTATGCGATACTGAAATAAGTTAGACCGATTTTTGAAAGTTTATAGCTTTCCTAAACGTTTATAGAGTGAAAAGCTTATCACTTATCAAGTGTATAGGAGATTGCAAAACTCATTCATTAATATCAACTGCTTTTTTATTCTCACATCCCTCTAACTTGAGAGCTACATATGAGTCATTGTCATGGTCTCGCTAACACAGTGGTGTCCTTTAACAGCACCACAGTACAATTAGACAAGGGTGTTGTTCTCAACTCTGCAAACACAGGTTGCTATTTAAGGAAAAATGTCTCAGTGAAAATCCAATCTCCTGTGTAAAATATAACTCTAATTCCATTAATTTGGTTTTGAGATGGGAAGTGGATCAACATTCATCTCATCTGGGATATTAACATCTGGCCTGCGTTAGAAAATCTCAGTGTTTCCAAGATATGTGTTACCATACTAAGTCTTCAGACTAGAAAACCAGATGATACTAGCGAATTATGAAGTAACTGCAGCAAAATGGTTATATAATAGATAAAACTGAAATCGCAAATACAGTAGACATTTCTAGAAAACAGTAACAGCATCTTCAGTAAACTAATTCTCCATGGTTCTAATTCCCTTTGTCTGCTAAGGCAAGTGGCCACACCTTTGATCATCACAAAAAGAGAGAATCTCTATTAAATAGGACTTTGCTTGTCCAGGATCTCAAAGGAGGCAAAACATATCCCCCGAGAAGTTGGGCCAAATACGTAAAAGCACAATACTCTATGACAATCTACAGTTTGCCATCAGAGAATTTTTTTTTTTCTTTCTGCTCTCTCATGAAGTTTTAGCCTCCTGTTTTCAGAAGCCATTTAATTTTATTCTCAGTACTTAAATAATACAGATAACTCAAAATCTCAGCTTCTTTCCTATGCATTTAAAATTATACTATGTACCATCTTTAGGACTTAATTCTCTCACAGAAATCTGGCTGAGAAAGGCTGATTCGGTTGATGTCATAATCTATAACTTAGGTACATTTTCCAAATCCAATTATCTTTTTTTCTCAGCTACTTAGATCTTTTATTTCTTTGAAATCTTAGATTTCAGTATATCCTAGAAATTTCTTGAGTATGGGATTTATGGATTTGCATATATTTCTGGTAGGGTCTTGAATGGAAGCATGTAATTCATACAGAACTTAAATGATAATATGTATATGGGTTTTGGAAATAAATGAGACTTCTTGGTATATTGTAACAAAGAAAAAAACTTGTCCCATTTTAACAGGTTGTTCTGAGTATTTATCTCACTCCTAATTGAAACCTACATGAATTGGGACTCTTTCTATCTTTGTCTTTTGGTAGACAGTAGTAGAAGTAATAGTCTATTCTATAAGTCTAACCTGCACCAATATTTGTTCACTTTTTACTGTTAAAAGCTATTTATGGTGGATTAAGAATATGCAATCATCAGTCTTGCCTTTGTCATGTCCCTTTTGATTTGGCACATTCGATTAAGATAGCAAAATTAACGGGAAGGACTGGTTCCTTAAAATAAAAGCATGTTGGTAAAATATTTTTAGAAATCATTACTCACAGAAGGATGACAGAGATCACTGATATTGAGCAGTAATCAGTTTAATCATACAGTATCTAGATATTTGTCAGTTACTTATCTATTCATTAAATACTTTCTTGAATGCCAAATATGTGCTGGATATGGTGGTAGTTCTATCTGGGGACACGGTGGTGAACAAGGCAGATGTGGTATCTCATCTATGGGGCTTATAGTATGAGGAATTAAAATAAGTCCTAAAAGGAAAAGTACAGGGTGCTATAGATAAATCTAACTTTGTGTAGACAGTTAAGATCATACACCCAGAGATGAGTAAGAGTGAAACACACAACAATGAAATAGAAGAGTGTAGGGTTATTTTGGAACCCTTCTGAGTCTTCCCCCTGCCATAGGACACAACCATAGACACTCACACTCATACACATACCAGTGTTATAAGGGTCTTAAATTAAGGATTATATTTCTGGAAAGACCTAATATACTTTTTAACCCAATTTTCCTGGGTTAATTGCTAGTAACTGAGCTGATATAGGCTATTGTGAGTCTTGACTATAAGTCTTGACGTAAATCTTGACTATGTGGTGTCCCAAATAAGTATTAATGATACAGTCTCTCTATTTGTAGAGTAGCTTTAGTTTTTTCTTTCTGGTCTGTCACTTGATCCCCAGAACCACAAACTCCTGTGTGGCTGACAAAATTGCATAGGAATGCAGGCACCAGAAGAGCACATGTCATTCCATTTATAAGTCTATCTCATTTCAGCCCTCAGTTGAAAGGTATTTTGTTAATCTTAGAAACAACTAGGAACATTTTCATTGAATTAAAATGAGTTCCCTTAGAGCTGTTTAGTATCAAGTAATGGATAATTTGCATCCAAGTCTAAGAAACCTTTACTTTTCCTTTAAAAGAAATTCATGGATACAATTAACAGAAAACCACCAATTACAAATTTCTGCCCAGTGGTATTCCTAGGTCTTAATTACAGTCTCTGACAATGAAAAACAACTTTGGGTTTTTCTCAGCAATAAGAACAGTCAGAAACAGTTACCTCTGAGGTCAGGAATACTGAAACTGGAGCATTTGCTAGTTTATCTAAGAGATTTAAACATTTCCAAAATAACTGACCCAAAAGACAGTGTAAGCTGCTCAAGTACTTTTGAATAAGTTATAAAATCAAGGCCAATTGGAGTGGAAACCTCTTGATTTGGCAGTGCTTGGTACTATCAACCAGTGGATCAACAAAGGCAGAGAAGTCATCTTAGATTATTTAACTGGTTCTCCAAGTACACTATTTACTATGGTAGTCAGTGATTATCTAAAATATGTTAGGATTAATGTCAGCTACCTAGAATGAGGAATGAAAAATGCCCCGTAGTTTCTTTTCAAATGCCTCCTTCTCTTCCTCCTCACTCCCACAAGCTGGTGATGTAGGCAGGACAAGATTAAACACTGTTTTAACTGGTCAACTGATGAAACACCTGTTATCCACCATAAGCAGCTTTCTTCTCTCACCCCAGAAATAAATCATTACTCACTGTATCCAATACAGAAAATACTTTTCCCCTCGTCTTGTTCCACGCTCCACTGCTTTTCCCTGCCCTTCAAAACACTGCCACCCTTTTCCAAGGGCCTTAGACTAATGGAATCTGGGGCTGTAAGGGACCTCAGAGGTCATGTAGTCCAACCCACCTGCCCCTACCTGCCCCCATCCTGAGACTTGTACCCATCTGGGGCACAGACTTGCAGCTTTATGAAACTAATGCCTGTTATTCTCCCTGCTCTCTCCTTTGTCCCTACAGCGCCATGGCTACTTATTCTGCCACATGTGCCAACAATAGCCCTGCACAGGGCATCAACATGGCCAACAGCATTGCCAACCTGAGACTGAAGGCCAAGGAATATAGTTTACAGAGGAACCAGGTGCCAACAGTCAACTGAGGAAAAACATAATTAAACAGGCCTAAGAAGAAATCAAAAACCATAAGACACCTATCCTGCTCTGTCATTTCTACATCTGCTGGAAAAAAATAAAAACAAACAAACAAACACAGAAATAAACTATTGGGACCATGGCAGAGAAAAGCAGGAGAGGAGCAAAATGAAAATTAGTTAACAAATGTTCCTCCTCCCTCTGGGATACCACCACCACTTGTTTCTGTGTGTGTTAATTTTGTTTTTCCTTCTATTCATATGCTTTGCTTGATATACTCTGAGCTTCTTCAGTTAAGTTCAGCCCACCCACCCCCATGATTGTATGGGTTTTAAAAGAATCTACAGCAGCCAAAGAAACCATATATGTATATATATTCAGAATAATTGCCTATAGTCTCCTCATTGACCTGTTTGAACCTCAGTGTCTTACACTATCCTTCTTCCTAGTTCTCTGTACAGAAGCTCTAGGAACTTCTGAAAAGCCAAAGTCTTTCTGAAGAATCTGTGCCAGACATAATTCCCTTTCTCATTGTCTCCATCTCTGTTGGTCATGGTAAGCTTGTTCCATCAGCTACTGGAAAGAAAAAGCAATTGTATACAACATCTGGTCACTGGCCTGTCTGATCCAGTGTGATTGGCTATGTCTGGCTAATTCTAAGCTCTAAGTTCTAGATCTAAGCTCTAGATTTAAGCTCTAAACTATAGAGGATAATATTACCATCACTACCACCCCTCACTCCTATCCAATCAATCAGCCATCCTAAGTTAAAGATATTTGTTGTTTCTTGAATGATTTGCTGTCATAGGCTATTTGATAGAAGATACATTTTTCACTTGAGAGAGGGAGACACATTTCTCTAGGAAAACAAAGACTAAGTTGTGAAAGGCATGGCCTATATCTCTTTGGTGCCTTAAGGGTAGTCAGATGCACACTTATATATATACTGTATATATTTATATATTATATATATATAAAATATTCTTGCAAGCTTGAGTTTGCAGTTTCTCAAACACTACAAAGAGCAAATTTCACACCATCACCAGTGTCTTTATTTCTACGGTGATAAGACTTTTTATTAGGGATCTCATTTCCTTTCTTTCTCTACACAAAATTCTCATTACGGCCACAGAGCAACTGATAGGGCAGCTGTTTGAAAACAGGTCTAATTTTCACATTAGGGTTTTAAATAAATTAGAAACTATTTGAGGCTATGAAAATGTCCTTGAGTTTGGCACCTGAACTCTGGTGGAATGCTGATACATTCTGATCTATCACGTGAATTACACTTAGAAGAGGGAAAGCCGTTTCGTCATCTGTCCTTTTTCCACTCAACAGAAATCTGAAAGATACGCCTTTAAGTGGAATACTTAAAGGTTTATCTAAATTCTAAAAATTTAAAAGGCAATTGTGGGCTATTTTTATCTTCTAATATATTGAAATAAAGTTTCGTGTCTAGGGCTGGGAGCCAGGACTGACCTTTTCTTTGTTTCTCTTTGTTTCCACCCGTGCTTTTGTAACTTGTCAGGTAAACTTGACCAAACCATGTTACCATGCTGTGCCTTGGTTTACCTTTTTTGTAAAATGGGTTTAACAATACTTACCTACCTCACAGGGGTGTTGTGAGGCTCTAATCATTTGCTTTTTCATTCTTTCCTGTATTCTCTGTACGTCCAGCGCTTTGTAGCCATGGGAGGAAAGGGAATATAAAAGTATACCATGTTAATAGAAGGCTGCTGTACCCAGAAGCCTTGTTTTCTAGCAAGGAAATGCTACCTTGCTGTAAATACTTATAACCTTGTATTTGGAAATGAGAAATAGGTTTATATTTGCAGACCTCTCAAAAAATCACATCATTTGACCAAAGAATAATTTAAGACACACAGAACAGACATATCTTTGACTTACGTTTTCATCCTGACCAACTTGGATTTCTAATAATTTTTATCAGTAATTTGAAAAGATTTAGATTGATTTTGGCCAAATATGCCAACTCTGAGTGACAGGCAAGGATTTGGGATTTAAGATGCACTTTTAGTACAGATTTTTTATTTTCCCTGGCATATCAGATTAAGCTAATGGTGGTATTTTTTCAGTCAAACAGCCACCAATCTGAAAATGTATTTCCTATGTTGATTTTGAACTTCTTTTATTAAGAAGGAAGCCCATCTTATGCATTTTGCTTTCATCAGCTGATTCTCTCTTAACATACTATTAAAACATTTCTTACTGAATGGTTTATGTAGGCTGGCTGAACAACACACATTACTTGCTTCCTAAAGTATTCTTCAACTAATTCTTTTGTCCCACTAGTTGCTGCAGATTATCAAGTTTCAAAGGAACAGTGTATCCTAACAGATTAAAACGTTCTTTGTGAAATGAGTGCAGTCCAAGAAATTGGTGAACTTTTGGAGTTTGGGGAGAACAGCTAAAAAAGGATTTGGGTTATATAGTGCAGGGAAGAGACATCATAGGTGAAAAGATTTTGCTAAAAAGGGGGAAATCTTAGAAGAGGGAGTAAAGAGATAGAGGATCATGTAAAACAAGGTCATTTGAAACTTGCATCCTGACATTCATTTCCAGTGGTGAAGAGAAAAGCCTGAACCCATAACCCCAGTGCTGGATGAAATTAGGCAATTTTACCCAACACCTGGGCAAGTGCTGTCCAGGAATATCATAGAGTAACCAATGCTGTCTGCCACAGGAGCTTTTATTGCTAGTGAATCAATACCACAGACACCTATTATGTAAGCATCTGATGGAGAAATGTACACAGGGTACAAGCACTCAATTTTGTTCATTCGTTATTGATTAAAAAAATAGAAGTTTGATATGTGATTTGGAGGAGTAGCCTTCTGGCTCCTAAACCAGGTGTCAACAGAGGGCCTCAGGGACACAAAATTCAAAGGCATATCCCTGTTCCTTATCATCTATACCCAGATAACAGATGAATACATACAAACTATCTGTCTGTGTCCCCAGTCCCCCCCACCACCAAAATAAGGCGCTGATTTGTAGGGTACTTGGCAGTTTAAATCAAGCAGGAAGAAGTGACCGGATAAAAAAGGGAATGACATTTAGGGTATAAAGATCTCATAAGAAATGTAATATGTAAATTATATCTTGCTTTATGATGTAAAATATACATTGTTTGCGCTAGAATAGAAATGATTCCTTTTCAATAAAAAGAAAGAAGGATACTACTATGTCTGCTGAGTCTGCTGGTTCTTTTCTCTTTGACCTTCAAAAACACATCTGCTAAGATCTAAGATTGCACTCAGAAAAGAGTGAAGGTAAGAGGGATTTATGAACAAGAGAACTTTTATCAGAGTGTAATAATATTTTCTAAAAAAGGGAAATAATCTGTTGTTCTCACAAACAAAGACAAATGGTGGGAGAAAGAGGGGACTTTTTTTTAGTATAATGGATAAGTGTAAAGTGGATCTTTTAGGAGAGTTTTGCTATTTTTCATCCACATCTTTAGTATCCACAATAACAGATATCATTAGACAAAACAGATTTTATATAAAGCACAGCCTTTTCTTTTAGAAAAAAGAAGTAACAAAGTAACATTTTTTAAGCACCTATTGTTATAGCATTGTGTGTGGTAACTGGTGGAGGCGTGACATAGAAAAACGAAATAGGAATCGAGTTTTTTCATACAAATTAAAATATGATTTAAAAGGCAACTACAGCATGAACAAATTTATGCAGTAGTTCAAGACAATAAATTAATGTGTCAAAGAAATAGAGCAGATGGGAGTTCAGAAGAGGAAGCAAGAAAACACTGTGAACTGGAATGGGAGAGGGTTTCACGGAGGAACTAGGACTTGAGTTTCATCAGCAAGGATTTGGTCAGGAGAAGGGAAAGTGATGGCTTTCAGGTAGGGGGAATGGTATGCGTAAGAAAGGATGAAGGTAGGGATACGGGAATGAGGAATTTGTTTCAGGAGCACGGCAAGATGGGCCTTGTGACCGCCTGGAGGGGTGGGATAGGGAGGGTGGGAGGGAGACGCAAGAGGGAAGAGATATGGGAACATATGTATATGTATAACTGATTCACTTTGTTATAAAGCAGAAACTAACACACCATTGTAAAGCAATTATACCCCAATAAAGATGTTAAAAAAAAAAAAAAGATGGGCCTAGATGGGATGGAGAGTTTATTTTCAAGTGGAGTAGAAGAAAACACTGAAGATTGAAGCTGAGTCTTCATCTTGCAAGGTATTATGTGTCAGACAAAGGAGTGTGGACTTTTCCTCAGGCCATAGAGATTCATTGAAAATTATAAAGCAGGAAAAAAAAATGCCATGCAAAAAGTACTTCTTTAGCAGGACTGTTGTGGTAAAAGAATAAAGGTAAACTAGCGCAGAACAGAAACCGGAAGCAGAACAGAGAGAAGGGGAACAAAAAACAAAGGATGGATAGGAAATATCTTGCAAGGAAAGAATCAATAGGACTTTATGATGGGAGAAAGAGAATGGATAAATCAAAGACAACCCTGATTTGAAACCTGGGGACTAGGGGGATGAATCACTGACAAAACTGACAAAAAGCAACAAAAATGGGAGAGACCCAATTACAGGAGAAGATAATTGCAGTTTTAGATGTATTATATTATTGTACCATTTGAAAACTGAAATGTAGGGACTTCCCTGGCAGTCTGGTGGTTAAGACTCCACGCTTTCACTGCAGCGGGCATGGGTTTGGTCCCTACTCAGGGAACTAAGATCCCACATGCTGAGTGGCATGGACAAAAATACAAAACAAAAAACTGAAATATAAGTGTCCAGTAAGTGAAGAAGTAAGGCTTGGAACCAAGATCAAGGATGATAGAAGTTTGGGATTCATCTGTAAGGAGGTGACACCTTGAGGTACAAGTGTGAATAAGTTCTTCGAGAAGAGAAAGTGTCATTGTGACTCAAATAAATATTTTAATAAGTGGCTTTTGGAAGTAGTTTAGTCCAGGGAGAAAGACAGGACTTTGAAGAACATCTCCAATTAGGGAGAGAGTTACTGAAAGCAATTTACAAGGAGCTTTTTGAGAAATAGGAGAGAGGTCAGCTTGTTTGTTATCCCAGAGTTAAGGAAAGAGAAGTTTTCAAAAAGAAGGGAATGCTTAATATACTCAAATGCTGTAGAGCAGACCAGCTAACTGGGGGTGGGGACAAGGCCATTGGATTAGTGATTTTCTAGAGTACAGTGTACTAGAGTGCTGAAAGAAGAAGATACATTTTGGCAAGTTATGGTAAGAAGAAGTGCTTTAAAAAATGGAAGCAGTGGCTATAGACCACTTGCTTGAGACTTTTGGCATTGAAAGTGTATTAATAAGGATCCTTTCAGTGGCAGGTGGCAGAAACCTATCGCACTAGTTCAAATTACAAAGAGCTTTACTTAAAGGACACGAGGGTTGCCCACTGAACCCAGAAAACTACTGCTGGAGCCAGAGTAGCCCTTGGGATCCCAGACACTGTAATGAGGCCCATACCCTTAGACCTGGCAAAGTCCACACACCCTGCCTTGGGTCTCACTAGCACTCCTCTGACTGTGCAAATAGTCTAGGGGGCCAGATGGATGTGCCCACCTGGAATCTGCACCGTTCATTGTAGACCATCCTTCAGGCACTTGGGATTTGGAATTTCCTGTCAGAATGATCTGGAACCTGCTTTCAGGGTTTCCATAGGCCTCTTTTCCTGGGACCACTGTTTTTGGGGGATGGGGTTTGTACGTTGTCCTAGGATATGTGTGCTGCATTTGCCACCTGTGTGCGCATGTCTGCTTTTGGTGTGGGATGGGGCTGAGGTGAGAAGGGAAGTGGGTAGGCCACAGGCTGGGGGCTAGGTCCTGGCCCTTCCCTACACTGCCATGCTCTGAAAGAAAGTACAAAGCAAACAGTCTGAGAATTCTGGATGTGAACCTGGCTTTTCTGGTCATTATGGAGGGATTCATTAATGGAGGAGAGTGGAGCATAATTGTTTAGCGGTTTGTTAGCCTGATTTATAATATAAGCGTGTGGACGTAACTATGCGGACCTTCATTTGTACTCTTGCCTGGGTATGGCTCTAGCACCCCCATGGATGAGAGACCTGGCTTGGCTGCCTTTTGATTTAATTTCTGGAGACTCCATTAACTAGAAATCAGTGCCAGAAAGCTTTTTGCGTCATAAATTTTGAATCTGAACCCATCCTGACCCCACTTTTTTTTTTCTCTTAGAAATAGGACTCAGAGTTCTATGCATCTGTAGGACTTCAGTTTGAAGTCTTCTTTCAAATCTTCCTTGGGACAGGGTCACAGGAGAGTTCTGAACAGAGCTAATCTGCCCCCTATCAACCAACATCCCAATTTATTGTGATTTACATGGGTTGGGGTTTGATACCTTACATCAGGTCTATGGGGAGAGAAAACAGCAGAGAGCTTTGAGAAAGGGCCGAGAAGGGAGATTTCAGTTATCGCTTTAGCTCCTCTTAAGCCCATGTACTTTCCACTGTGTTTCAAACTTCCTGACTTTGCTTAAAAAGGGGACATTTCTGTTACAGTTCACAGAGTTTGCTATGGTCTGACCCTCGGGAGTCTTGGAGATCTGGCAATGGGTTGAGATCCTCCTGGTTGTACAGAATACCTCAGGTCATGTAGTTCTAGATTTGAGGGCCTCTAATAAATGACACTCCTTTTACTTACCCATTTCTATATTGTTAGGTACATTTCTGTTGCAAGTGGCAGAAACCCAACTGAAATTAGGTTGAGGCAGTTTAATTAGGGTGTTTATTAGATGGATGGGAGGTAGGCCAGAGGAAGAAAAGAGGAGCCATGAGAATCAGGGTAGCTCTGAGAAGCTCAGCTACCAGAAGAGACTTGACATCACCAGAACCCTCTGTCTCTCATCTCTGCAGGCAAATTTTCTCCATGGAGTAAGGAAAGTGACTGCTGGCAGAGGCAGACTTACATCCCTTAAGCTTTAGCAGAAAGATCTGAGAACCAGCTCCTGTTATAAATGTCCTGGGAGAGGACTTTAGTGTCCTGGCTTGATTTACGCACACTCATGACCCAATCATTGTGCCCTGGGGGTGGAGGTGTACTGAGCCTCCAGACCAGGGATGTCTGCCTTTTTCAGGTACCACTTGAGCATCAGTGCAACTCCTCTTGTCCTCACTTCTACCTCTAGTCACTACTGAAACACTCGGTCCCCAGCATATTTCCAGAGTCTTGTAGACAGAACATAAACTAAGCCAATGTATAAATGCTCCCCACTTTCATTTTCAGGCATACAATTATTGGACATCAGTCCCCATAGCAGTGGTGGCCACCTTGATAACGGATCCTTGTGTTGGTTTCCCTTTTTTCCTTTTTATTCCCTAAGCTCCTCAATCCTGCTACCTGGGATCATTTTCCAAATAAAATACCTGCATGTCAGCCATTACCTCCATCTGTGCTTTTTGGGGGGTGGGGTGGGGGGAGGGCTCTGACTAATACGAAGCTCTATTCTCTTTTGCTAGGGGTATCCTCCCAAAAACTATGTGGATTGAGTATTGGGGACCTGCTGTTACCAGATGAAAGAGAAGGAAATGAAATGTAGGCAGATAAAGATAACACAGACAGGTTGTCCCGAGCAAGGAAGGAGAGAGAAACATTTTTGACTGTAAATTGCTTTCCATTTCAATTGGTATTAACTCTTTCTTCTCACTAATGTTGGCAAATGTTTGCTGCAAATACTTCAGTTAAAATCATACCAATTCCTTTCCTCATTCTTGTAGAAGAGACAGCTAGCATTTCAACAAAGTCCATTTACTCTTCTTTCTGTGCACATGGGTAGGTCTCATTCCCCAGCATCCCTTGCAGTAAGGTGTGGTCTTGTGACTAATTTTCAGACAATGGAATGAGAGAAGTGGTATTTGACAACTTCAGTCCTGGCTCATAGCTCCCATCTATGCTTTCCTTTGCTCTTCTTCCCTCTGGCTGCCTGATATGACAGCCTCTGATCAACATTGGGAACCACATTTTAAGGATGGTAAAGCAACAGTCAACCTGGGACTTGGAAAAGTGACTTCAGGAAGCAACGCTGCAACTCTCGCTGACCTGGAAACATTCTGGAGTGTTATATGGTGGGGAAATAAAGTTTTGTTCTGTCAATCTATTACATGACAAGGTTTATTTGTTAACTGCAACTCAGCCCAACCTAATACCTCCTCCCCCTTTCTCCTCCCTTTCCATTCTTCCTTCCTTCAATATCACATGCATTTCAAGATCCTTGTAACTCACTGACTTACTGTTTTCCATGAGCACACATTCTTATTCTCCCATACTGGATATTTGAATATTATAATATATAGTTTTATAGCATCTTGTACCCTTTGGATAATATCTAATTAATTGAATATTGTAGTAAATGAGTACACTAAATATCACTTTCAATAAATTAGTGCCGGACACTCTGGAGTTCCTGGAAAATATCTCAAAATGTTATTCTAGTTATAAAAAGGCAGCATTCTTGAAGGTAAGATAGCCAGGTCATCTACAAATTGAAGACATCTGAAAACTATTTCTTAGAGTCACATATTTATTTGCTTAGTGTCACTCAGTTACTCAGAGGTAAAATAAGGCTAGCGATCCTGGACAGCTAGAGAAACTCACACATGTGCACAGAAAGATGTGAACAGAAATGTCCATTATAGCACGGTTTGCAATAATAAAATATTGGAAACAAATAAAATGTCCATCAAAGAGAGAATAAACAAAACTGTGATATATTCAGACAATGGAATATTATTCAGAAATAAAAAATGAATAAATGAGAAATGGCTACACATATCTACTTGGGGACCTCTCTGAAACATAACTGTGAGAAGAAAAAATAAAAGTTGCAGAAGGATATATGACACTTTCTATAAAGTTTAAAAATGCACACAAATCATATATTGTTTATAAACACAGATGCATGTGGTAAAAATACACATACATATAAATAAATAAAAAGATGAAATGAAAAACAATTTCAGAATACTATTTCAGAAAAGGCAATTTCTGAGTAAGGAGGTAAGGCATAGGATTGGAAGGGGCACACTGAGTGCTTCAAGTAAATCAGAACTACTTCATTTCTTAAAAAATATGAAGGTGTCTGCTCTTCTGGTGAGATGGGGCCGGGAGACGCTCTGCTCACCTTCTTGCCTGGGTTGGCATTCAGGCTCTAGGGCCGACAGAAAATCTTGTTTGAGGGTCCCACTGAGTTCCCCGATCAGAGTGTTGTAGCTGAGGAGAGCGGCTGCTTGGGAATACTGTTCAGGCACTGCAGAAAGCCTTCTTGGAATCTGACATGTTATCACTTTGGGATCATTGGCCTGCTGCTCCTGCCTTGGCCACATGAAGGCTCAGACTGTCCCAGTCTCTGAACTGAAGAGAACCAACACTATTAGCATATCTCTCACCACCAAGAATGCAAGGTATTTCAATGAAGAGTATCAGGAGGACATCTGCAAATCCTAGACTGGCATGTACAAGTTCTGAGGAATGGTAGAATAACCCAATGTATCTGGGTGACATTTGGAGACATCTGGGACAGAGCTACAACAGGGCAAGGGCTGACACCCAACTCATAGCCCACCTTCTCCAGCCATGTGGCTGTCAGGGTCTTGGTGCTCTGGCTGGCTGTCAGGCCTGAGCCTCTGAGGTGGGAGAGCTGAAATAAGGACATTATCCACCACAGACCTCCAAGCCCCACATAATATCAATGGGAGAGAGCTCTCCCAGAGATCTCTGTCTCAACGCTAAGACCCAGCTCCACTCAATGACCAGCAAGCTCCAGTGCTGGACATCCCATGCCAAATAACTAGCACGACAGGAACACAAACCCACCCATTAGCAGAGAGGCTGCCTAAAATCATACTAAGTTCATAGACACCCCAAAACACACCACAAGAAGTGGTCCTGCCCACCAGAAAGACAAGATCCAGCCTCATCCACCAGAACACAGGCACCAGTAACCTCGACCAGGAGGCCTACAAAACCCACTGAACCAAACTTACCCACTGGGGGCAGACACGAAAAACAATGGGAGCTATGAACTAGCAGCCTGCAAAAAGGAGACGCCAAACACAGTAAGTTAAGCAAAATGAGAAGACAGAGAAATACACAGCAGAAGAAGGAACAAGGAAAAACTCACCAGACCAAACAAATGAAGAGGAAATAGGTAGTCTACCTGAAAAAGAATTCAGAGTAATGATAGCAAAGATAATCCCAAATCCTGGAAATAGAATAGAGAAAATAAAAGAAATGTTTAACAAGGACCTAGAAGAACTAAAGTGCAAACAAACAATGATGACAACACAATAAATGAAATTAAAAATTCTCTAGAAGGAATCAATAGCAGAATAACTGAGGCAGAAGAATGGATAAGTGACCTAGAAGATAAAATAATGGAAATCACTACCACAGACCAGAATAAAGAAAAAAGAATGAAAAGAATTGAGGACAGCCTCAGAAACCTCTGGGACAACATTAAACACACCAACATTCAAATTACAGAGGTCCCAGAAGAAGAAGAGAAAAAGAAAGGGACTGAGAAAATATTTGAAGAGATTATACTTGAAAACTTCTTTAATATGGGAAAAGAAATAGTCATTCAAGTCCAGGAAGCACAGAAAGTCCCATACAGGATATATCTAAGGAGAAACACACCAAGACACATATTAATCAAACTATCAAAAATTAAATAAAAAGAAAAAACATTAAAAGCAGCAAGGGAAAAACAACAAATAACATACAAGGGAATCCCCATAAGGTTAGCAGCTGATCTTTCAGCATAAACTCTGCAAGCCAGAAGGGAGTGGTAGGACATATTTAAAGTGATGAAAGGGAAAAACCTACAACCAAGATTACCCTACCCAGCAATGATCTCATTCAGATTCGATGGAGAAATTACAATTTTCACAGACAAGCGAAAGCTAAGAGAATTCAGCACCACCAAACCAGGGTTACAACAAATGCTAAAGGAACTTCTCTAGGCAGGAAACACAAGACAAGGAAAAGACCTACAATAACAAACCCAAAAATTAAGAAAATGGTAATAGGAACGTACATATAGAAAATTACATTAAATGTAAATAGATTAAATGCTCCAACCACAACACATAGCCTGGCTGAATGTTGACAAAAACAAGACCGTATATATGCTATCTACAAGAGACCAACTTCAGACCTAGGGACATATACAGACTGAAAGTGAGGGGATGAAAACAGATATTCCATGCAAAAGGAAATCAAAAGAAAGCTGGAGCAGCAATTCTCATATTGGACAAAATAGACCTTAACACAAAGACTATTACAAGAAACAAAGAAGGACACTACATAATGATCAAGGGATCAATCCAAGAAGATATAACAATTGTAAATATATAGGCACCCAAAATAGGAGCACCTCAATATATAAGGCAAATGCTAACAGCCAAAAAAGGGGAAATCGACAGTAACACAATCATAGTAGGGGACTTTCCACTTTCAGCAATGGACAGATCATCCAAAATGAAAATACATAAGGAAACATAAGCTTTAATTGACACATTAAACAAGACGGACTTAATTGATATTTATAGAATATTCCATCTAAAACAACAGAATACACTTTCTTCTCAAGTGTTCATGGAACATTCTCCAGGATAGATCATATCTTGGGTCACAAATCAAGCCTTGGTAAATTTAAGAAAGTTGAAATAGTATCAAGTATCTTTTCTGACCACAATGCTATAAGACTAGATATCAATTACAGGAAAAAATCTGTAAAAATACAAACACATGGAGGCTAAACAATACACTATTAATAACAAAGATATTACTGAAGAAATCAAAGAGGCAATCAAAAAATACCTAGAAACAAATGACAATGAAAACATGATAACCCAAAACCTATGGGATGCAGCAAAATCCATTTTAAGACGGAAGTTTATAGCAATAAAATCCTACCTCAGGAAACAAGAAAAATCTCAAATGAACAACCTAAACTTACACCTAAGCAATTAGGGAAGGAAGAACAAAAAAACCCCAAAGTTAGTAGAAGGGAAGAAATCATGAAGATCAGATCAGAAATCAATGAAAAAGAAAAGAAGGAAATGATAGCAAAGATCAAGAAAATTAAAAGCTAGTTCTTTGGGAAGATAAACAAAATTGATAAACCTTTAGCCAGACTCATCAAGAAATAAAGGGAGAAGATTCAAATCAATAGAAATAGAAATGTAAAAGGAGAAGTAACAACTGACACTGAAGAAATACAAAGGATCATGAAAGATTACTCCAAGCAACTATATGCCAATAAAATGGACACCCTGGAGGAAATGGAAAAATTCTTAGAAAAGCACAACCTACCGAGACTGAACTGGGAAGAAATAGAAAATATAACCAGACAAATCACAGGCACTGAAATGGAAACTGTGATTAAAAGTCTTCCAAGAAACGAAAGCCTAGGGCCAGATACCTTCGCAGGCGAATTCTATCAAACATTTAGAGAACAATTAACACCTATCCTTCTCAAACTCTTCCAAAATATAGCAGAGGGATGAACACTCCCAATTTCATTCTACAAGGACACCAGCACCCTGATACTAAAACCAGAAAAAGATGTCACAAAAAAAGAAAACTAGAGGTCAATATCACTGATGAACATTGACACAAAAATCCTCAACAAAATACTAGCAAACAGAATCCAACAGCACATTAAAAGGATCATACACCATGATCAAGTGGGGTTTATCTCAGGAATACATGGATTCTTGAATATATGCAATTCAATCAATGTGATACACCAAATTAACAAATTGAAGGATAAAAACCATATGATCATCTCAATAGATTTAGAAAAAATTTTGACAAAATTCAACACCCATTTATGATAAAAATCCTCCAGAAAGTAGGCATAGAGTGAACTTACCTCAACATAATAAAGGCCATATATGACAAACCCACAGCCAACATCATTCTCAATGGTAAAAAACTACAACCATTTTCACTAAGATCAGGAGCAAAACAAGGTTGCCCGCTCTCACCACTATTATTCCACATAGTTTTGGAAGTTTTAGCCACAGCAATCAGAGACGAAAAAGAAATAAAAGGAATCCAAATCAGAAAAGAAGAAGTTAAGCTATCACTGTTTGCAGATGACATGATACTATACATAGAGAATCCTAAAGATGCCATCAGAAAACTACTAGAGCTAATCAATGAATTTGGTAAAGTAGCAGGATACAAAATTAATGCACAGAAATCTCTGGCATTCCTATACACTAATGATGAAAAATCTGAAAGAGAAATTCAGGACACACTCATATGTACCGTTGCAACAAAAAGAATAAAATACCAAAGAATAAACCTACCTAAGGAGACAAAACACCTGCATGCAGAAAACTATAAGACACTGATGAAAGAAATTAAAGATGATACAAACAGATGGAGAGATATACCATGCTCCTTGATTGGAAGAATCAACATTGTGAAAATGACTATACTACCCAAAGCAATCTACAGATTCAGTGCAATCCCTATCAAACTACCAATGGCATTTTTCACAGAACTAGAAGCAAAAATTTAACAATTTATATGGAAACAAAACAGACCCCAAATGGCCAAAGCAATCTTGAGAAAGAAAAACAGAGCTGGAGGAATCAGGCTCCCTGACTTCAGACTATACTACAAAGCTACAGTAATCAAGAAGTATGGTACAGAAATATAGATCAATGGAACAAGGAAGAAAGCACAGGGATAAACCCACGCACATATGGTCACCTTATTTTTGAAAAAGGAGGCAAGAATATACAATGGAGAAAAGTCAGCCTCTTCAGTAAGTGGTGCTGGGAAAACTGGACAGCTATATGTAAAAGAATGAAATTAGAACACTCCCTAACATCATACCCAAAAATAAACTCAAAATGGGTGAAAGACCTAAATGTAAGGCCAGACACTATAAAACTCTTAGAGGAAAACATAAGCAGAACACTCTATGACATAAATCACAGGGAAATAAAAAACCACAGGGAAATAAAAGTAAACAACTGGGACCTAATGAAGCTTAAAAGCTTTTGCACAGCACAGAAACTATAACCAAGACTAAAAGACAACCCTCAGAATGGGAGAAAATATTTGCAAACGAATCAATGGACAAATCATTAATCTCCAAAATATACAAGGAGCTCATGCTGCTCAATATCAAAAAACCAAACAACCTAATCAAAAAATGGGCAGAAGACCTAAATAGACATTTCTCCAAAGAATATATACAGATTGTCAACAAACACATGAAAGGATGCTCAACTTCACAAATCATTAGAGAAATGCAAATCAAAACTACAATGAGATATCACCTCACACCAGTCACAATGGACATCATCAAAAAATCTACAAACAATAAATGCTGGAGAGGGTGTGGAGAAAAGGGAACCCTCTTGCACTGTTGGTGGGAATGTAAATTGATACAGCCACTATGGAGAACAGTATGGAGGTTACTTAAAAACTAAAAATAGAACTACTATAGGACCCAGCAATCCCACAACTGGGCATATATCCTGAGAAAACCATAATTCAAAAAGAGACATGGGGCTTCCCTGGTGGCACAGTGGTTGAGAGTCCGCCTGCCGATGCAGGGGACACGGGTTTGTGCCCCAGTCCGGGAAGATCCCACATGCCGCGGAGCGGCTGTGCCCGTGAGCCATGGCCGCTGAGCCTGCGCATCCGGAGCCTGTTGCTCCGCAACGGGAGAGGCCACAACAGTGAGAGGCCCGGGTACAGAAAAAAAAAAAAAAAAAAAAAAAAAAGACATACCACAATGCTCATTGCAGCACTATTTACAATAGGCAGGACATGGAAGTAACCTAAGTGTCCATCAATAGATGAATGGGTAAAGAAGATGTGGCAGGTATATACAATGGAATATTACTCAGCCATAGAAAGAAACGAAATTGAGTTATTTGTAGTGAGGCGGATGGACCTAGCATGTGTCATACAGAGTGAAGTGAGAAAAACAAAAACAAATATTGTGTGCTAACCCATGTATATGGTATCTAAAAAAAAAAAAAAAAAAGGTTCTGAAGAACCTAGGGGCAAGACAGGAATAAAGAGGCATAGGTGGAGAGTGGACTTGAGGACACAGGGAGGGAGAGGGTTGGGCTGGGATGAGGTGAGAGAGTCGCATGGACATATATACACTACCAAATATAGAATGGATCGCAGGTGGGAAGCAGCTGCATAGCACAGGGAGATCAGCTGGCTGATTTTTTTTTTAACATCTTTATTGAAGTATAATTACTTTACAGTGGTGTGTTAGTTTCTGCTTTATAACAAAGTGAATCAGCTATGAATAAAGATATATCCCCATGTCTCCTTCCTCTTGTGTCTCCCTCCCACCCTCCCTATCCCACCCCTCTAGGTGGTCACAAAACACCAAGCTGATTTCCCTGTGCTATGCGGCTGCTTCCCACTAGCTATATATTTTACATCTGGTAGAATACATAAGTCCAGGCCACTCTCTCACTTCATCCCAGCTTACCCTTGCCCCCCCAACCCCAGTCCTCAAGTCCATTCTCTACATCTCCAACTTTATTCCTGTCCTGACCTTAGGCTCTTCGTAAGCTTTTTTTTTTTTTAATTCCATATGTATATGTTAGCATATAGTATTTGTTTTTCTCTTTCTGACTTCACTCTGTATGACAGACTCTATGTCCACCCAACTCACTACAAATAATTCAATTTCTTTTCTTTTTATGGCTGAGTAATTTGTATATAATTGTATATATGTGCCATATCTTCTTAGTCCATTCATCTGTCGATGGACACTTAGGTTGCTTCCATGTCCTGGCTATTGTAAATAGAGCTGCAATGAACATTGTGGTACACGACTCTCTTTAAATTATGGTTTTCTCAGGGTATATGCCCAGTAGTGGGATTGCTGGGTCCTATAGTAGTTCTACTTTTAGTTTTTAAGTAACCTCCATACTGTTCTCCATAGTGGCTGTATCAATTTACATTCCCACCAACAGTGCAAGAGGGTTCCCTTTTCTCCACACCCTCTCCAGCATTTATTGTTTGTAGATTTTTTGATCATGGCCATTGTGACTGGTGTGTGGTGATAGCTCATTGTAGTTTTGATTTGCATTTCTCTAATGATTTGTGAAGTTGATCATCCTTTCATGTGTTTGTTGACAATCTGTATATCTTCTTCGGAGAAATGTCTATTTAGGTCTTCTGCCCGTTTTTGGTTTGGGCTGTTTGTTTTTTTGATATTGAGCTGCATGAGCTGCTTGTATATTTTGGAGATTAATCCTTTGTCAGTTGCTTCATCAGAAAATATTTTCTCCCATTCTGAGGGCTGTCTTTTACTCTTGTTTATGGCTTCCTTCGCTGTGCAAAAGCTTTTAAGTTTCATTAGGTCCCATTTGTTTATCTTTGTTTTTATTTCCCTTTCTCTAGGAGGTGGGTCAAAAAGGATGTTGCTGTGATTTATGTCATAGAGTGTTCTGCCTATGTTTTCCTTTAAGAGTTTTATAGTGTCTGGCCTTACATTTAGGTCTTTAATCCATTTTGAGTTTATTTTTGTGTACAGTGTTCTAATTTCATCCTTTGATGTTTAGCTGTCCAGTTTTCCCCGTACCACTTATTGAAGAGGCTGTCTTTTCTCCATTGTATATTCTTGCCTCCTTTGTCAAAAATAAGGTGACCATATGTGTGTGGGTTTATCCCTGGGTTTATCTATTCTGTTCCATTGATCTATATTTCTGTTTTTGTGCCTGTACCATACTGTCTTGATTACTGTAGCTTTGTAGCATTGTATGAAGTCATGGATCCCGATTCCTCCAGCTCCGTTTTTCTTTCTCAAGATTGCTTTGGCCATTTGGGGTCTTTGGTGTTTCTACACAAATTGTGAAAACTTTTGTTCTACTTCTGTGAAAATGCCATTGGTAGTTTGATAGGGATTGCACTGAATCTGTAGATTGCTTTGGGTAGTATAGTCATTTTCACAATGTTGATTCTTGCAATCCAAGAACATGGTATATCTCTCCATCTGTTTGTATCATCTTTAATTTCTTTCATCAGTGTCTTATAGTTTTCTGCATGCAGGTGTTTTGTCTCCTTAGGTAGGTTTATTCTTTGGTATTTTATTCTTTTTGTTGCAACGGTACATATGAGTGTGTCCTGAATTTCTCTTTCAGATTTTTCATCATTAGTGTATAGGAATGCCAGAGATTTCTGTGCATTAATTTTGTATCCAGCCACTTTACTAAATTCACTGATTAACTCTAGTAGTTTTCTGGTAGTGTCTTTAGGATTCTCTATGTATAGTATCAAGTCATCTGCAAACAGTGATAGCTTAACTTCTTCTTTTCTGATTTGGATTCCTTTTATTTCATTTTCTTCTCTGATTGCTGTGCTTAAAACTTCCAAAATTATGTTGAATAACAGTGGTGAGAGTAGGCAACCTTGTCTTGTTCCTGAACTTAGTGGAAATGATTTCAGTTTTTCACCACTGAGAACGATGTTGCCTATGGGTTTGTAATATATGGCCTTTATTATGTTGAGGTAAGTTCCCTCTATGCCTACTTTCTCTAGGGTTTTTATCATAAATGGGTGTTGAATTTTGTCGAAGGCTTTTTCTGCATCTTTTTTAGATGATCATTTGTTTTTTATTCTTCACTTTGTTAATATGGTGTATCACATTGATTGATTTATATATATTGAAGAATCCTTGCATTCCTGGGATAAACCCCATTTGATCATGGTGTATGATGCTTTTAATGTGCTGTTGGATTCTGTTTGCTAGTATTTTGTTGAGGATTTTTGCATCTATGTTCATCAGTGATATTGACCTCTAGTTTTCTCTCTTTGTGACATCTTTGTCTGGTTTTGGTATCGGGTGATGGTGTCCTCGTAGAATGAGATTGGGAATGTTCCTCCCTCTGCTATATTTTGGAACAGTTTGAGAAGGGTAGGTGTTAACTCTTCTCTTAATGTTTTTTACAATTCTCCTGTGAAGCCATATGGTCCCGGGCTTTTGTTTGTTGGAAAATTTTTAAACAGATTCAATTTCAGTGCTTGTTTTTGGTCTGTTTATTATTTTCTATTTCTTCCTGATTCAGTCTCCGAAAGTTGTGCTTTTCTAAGAATTTGTCCATTTCTTCCAGGTTTTCCATAATATTGGCATATGGTTGCTTGTAGTAGTCTCTCTGATCCTTTGTATTTCTGCAGGGTCAGTTGTTATTTCTCTTTTTTCACTTCTAATTCTATTGATTTGAGTCTTCTCCCTTTTTTTCTCATGAGTCTGGCTAATGTTTTATCAATTTTGTTTATCTTCTCAAAGAACCAGCTTTTACTTTTATTGATCTTTGCTCTTGTTTCCTTCATTCTTTTTTCCATTTATTTCTGCTCTGATCTTTATGATTTTTTTTCCTTCTTCTTACTTTGGGTTTTTTTTTTGTTCTTCTTTCTGTAATTGCTTTAGGTGTAACATTATGTTATTTATTTGAGGTGTTTCTTGTTTCTTGAGGTAGGATTGTATTGCTATAAACTTCCCTCTTAGAACTGCTTTTGCTGCGTCCCATAGGTTTTGGGTCGTCGTGTTTTCATTGTCTTTTGTTTCTAGGTATTTTTTGATTTCCTCTTTGATTTCCTCAGTGATGTTTGGTTATTAAATAGTGTGTTGTTTAACTTCCATGTGTTTGTATTTTTACAGATTACTTTCCTGCAATTGATATGTAGTCTAGCATTGTGGTCAGAAAAAATATTTGATACAATTTCAATTTTCTTAAATTTACCAAGGCTTGGTTTTTTAACCATGATATGATCTATCCTGGAGAATGTTCCATGAGCACTTGAGAAGAAAGTGTATTCTGTTGTTTTTGGATGGAATGTCCTTTAACTATCAATTAAGTCATCTTGTTTAATGTGTCATTTAACCTTGTGTTTCCTTATTAATGTTCTGTTTGGATTATCTGTCCATTGGTGAAAGTGGTGTTTCAAAGTCCCCTACTACGATTTTGTTACTGTCAGTTTCCCCTTTTATAGCCGTTAGCATGTACTTTATTTACTGAGGTGCTCCTATGTTGGGTGCATAAATATTTAGAATTGTTATATCTTCTTTTGGGATTGATCCCTTGATCATTATGTAGTGTCCTGGTTTGTCTCTTGTAATATTCTTTATTTTAAAGTCTATTTTGTCTGATATGAGAATTGCTACTCCAGCTTTCTTTTGATTTCCATTTGCATGGAATATTTTTTTCTATCCCCTCACTTTCAGTCTGTATGTGTCCCTAGGTCTGAAGTGGGGTCTTGTAGACAACATATATATGGGACTTGTTTTTGTATCCATTCAGCCAGTCTATGTCTTTTGGTTGGAGCATTTAATCCATTTACACTTAAGGTAATTATCAATATGTATGTTCCTATTACCGTTTTCTTAATTGTTTTGGGTTTGTTTTGTGAGTCTTTTTCTTCTCGTGTTTCCCACCTAGAGAAGTTTTTTAGCATTTTTTCTAAAGCTGGCTTTGTGGTGCTGAATTCTGTTAGCTTTCACTTGTCTGTAAAGATAATAATTTCTCTGTCTAATCTGAATGGGATCCTTGCTGGGTATAGTAATCTTGGTTTTAGGTTTTTCCCTTTCATCACTTTAAATATGTCCTGCCATTCCCTTCTGTCTTGCAGAGTTTCTGCTGAAAGATTAGCTGTTAACCTTACGGGGATTCCCTTGTATGTTTTTTGTTGCTTTTCCCTTGCTGTTTTTAATATTTTTCTTTGTATTTAATTTTTGATAGTTTGATTAATATGTGTCTTGGCATGTTTCTCCTTGGATTTATCCTGTATGGGAATCTCTGTGCTTTCTGGACTTGATTATTTCCTTTTCCGTAATAGGTAAGTTTTCAAGTATAATCTCTTCAAATATTTTCTCAGTCCCTTTCTTTTTCTATTCTTCTTTTGGGACCCCTCTAATTCGAATGTTGGTGTCTTTAATGTTGTCCCAGAGGTCTCTGAGACTGTGCTCAATTCTTTTCATTCTTTTTTCTTTATTCTGCTCTGCGGTAGTTATTTCCAGTATTTCATCTTCCACGTCACTTATCCGTTCTTCTGACTCAGTTATTGTGCTATTGATTCCTTCTAGAGAATTTTTAATTTCATTTATTGTGTTGTTCATCATTGTTTGTTTGCAGTTTAGTTCTTCTAGGTCCTTGTTAAACGTTTCTTGTGTTTTCTCCATTCTATTTCCAAAATTTTGGATCATCTTTACTGTCATTACTCTGAATTCTTTTCCAGGTAGGCTGCCTATTTCCTCTTCATTTGTTTGGTCTGATGGGTTTTTACCTTGCTCCTTCATCTGCTGTGTGTTTCTCTGTCGTCTCATTTTGCTTAACTTACTGTGTTTGGGGTCTCCTTTTAGCAGGCTGCAGGTTCTTAGTTCCTGTTGTTTTTTGTGTCTGCCTCTAGTGGCTAAGGTTGGTTCTGTGGGTGGCATAGGCTTCCTGGTGGAGGGGACTGGTGCCTGTGTTCTGGTGGATGAGGCTGGAACTTGTCTTTCTGGTGGGCAGGACAGTGTCTGGTGGTGTGTTTTGGGGTGTCTGTGACCTTAATATGATTTCAGGCAGCCTCTCTGCTAATGGGTGTGGTTGTGTTCCTGTCTTGCTAGTTGTTTCGCATAGGGTGTCCATCACTGTTGCTTGCTGGTCATTGAGTGGAGCTGGGTCTTGACGTTTAGATGGAGATCTCTAGGAGTGCTTTTGCCATTTGACACTACGTGGAGCTCTGAGGTCTCTGGTAAACCAATGTCCTGAACTCAGCTTTCCCACCTCAAAGACACAGGACTGACACCTGGCCGGAGCACCAAGACCCTATCAGCCACATGGTTCAGAAGAAAAGGAGAAAAATAAATAAATAAAATAAATAAAGTTATTAAAATAAAATAATAAAATATAATTATTGAAAAGAAAAAAAATTAAAAATAGAAAAAAGAAAAAGGAAGAGAGCAACCAAACCAAAAAACCAATCCATGAATGATAACAAGTGCTAAAATTATACCAAAACAAACAAACAAACAAAAAAAACAATAAAAGAAATGGACAGACAGAACCCGAGGACAAATGGTTAAAACAAAACTATACAGACAAAATCACACAAAGAAGCATACACATACACACTCACAAAAAAGAAAAAAGAAAAAAATATGTATATGTCATTGCTCTCAAAGTCCACTTCCTCAATTTTGGGATGATTTGTTGTCTATTCAGGTATTCCACTGATGCAGCGTTTATTGTGGAGATTCAATCCAGGGCTCCTTAGGCTGCTGGGAGAAATTTCCCTTTCTCTTCCTTGTTCGCACAGCTCCTGGGGTTCAGCTTTGGATTTGGCCCTGCCTCTGTGTGTAGGTTGCCTGAGGGCTTCTGTTCTTCGCCCAGACATGACGGGGTTTAAGGAGCAGCTCATCTGGGGGCTCTGGCTCACTCAGGCTGGGGGGGCCAGGTGGAATACCGAATGCAGAGCGAGCCTGTGGCAGCAGAGGCCGGTGTGACGTTGCAACAGCCTGAGGCACGCTGTGTGTGCTCTCAGCTCTGTGCTTTGTGACCACCTAGACGGGTGGGTTAGGGAGGGTGAGAGGGAGACGCAAGAGGGAGGGGATATGGGGATATGTGTATACGTGTGGCTGATTCACTTTGTTATACAGCAGAAGCTAATGCACCATTGTAGAGCAATTATACTCCAACAAAGATGTTGAAAAAATATGAGATGCAAATATGACAAATATTAAAGTTTGACAAAAGCTGGGTGGCAAGCACAGTATGTTCAAGATACTGATCTCTGTAGTTTTCTGTGCTTATTATATTTCAAAATTTGTTAAATGTGGGAAAAAATAATGGGCATGTATATCTTACAACCTCATCAGGGGGACATGCAAGATTGTGGTGGGTGTGTTTGTGTAATCCTAGACTTTGCTCTAGCCAAGAGGGGAGGAAAGATGCTATAATACATTTTAAAGAAGACTTTAAAAAAAATCCTACATAGATCTCACCCAATCAAGCTTCTAAGCATGGAAGAGGCAATGCCCCTTAAAGATTTATATCAAAAATATTTTCCTTGGTTTCTTACTGTAAACCTAAATTTCTGCCTTTATTGTTTGGGTTTCCAGGAGTCTCCCATTATCTGGGCTGTATGAAGTAACCCATACCTTGAAGTTATTATTAGCCATTATAACTCCTGCATGGTGTTGAAAGCATAGGGCATAGTTTTGATGTATGTGATGGGGGCAGTGGAGAAGTATGTGTGTGGGGTATGGGAATCCTGTTGCAGAATAGCAAACATTGATGGGAACTCTACAGAGGGGAATTTTAGGGGATAACATGATGTAATGGGAAAAGCATGGACCTTGTTTCCAGTCTCTACTAACTTATTTTCAGTGTAATCTTGGGAAGTTATTTATCCCCTATGAGCCTTTTCTCTTTGTTTGTAAAGTGATACCTACACCATTGGTTGGTGGAGGGATTAAACAAGGCAACACACATGAAGGATTAACATACTACTTGAATCACATTATAGATTTCCTTTTTCTTCCATACTTCCAAGGGACAGCTCAGATTCAATGGAGAGAGTCATGATTTGTAGGCTAGGAGGCCCAGACTCTCTGTGTGGCAACATAGCAGAAGGAATTCAAAGATGAGAGAAGTGTGGTAACCAATGAGAGAAGGAAAAACATGGAGAGGAAAGGAGGGAGTGTACAGAATGTGTGTGACTGCCCTACTTTTCCCAGAAGTATATGCAAGACGTTTCTCCTGATGTCTAGCTACTCTTAAAATTGAAGTTGGCTTCCCCCACCTCCTTTGGCTACAAAAATGAAACTCAAAGTTTAGAAGCCTCAAAAAAAAAAAAAAAAAGAAAAAGGAAAGTTTAGAAGCCTCTTTTCCCCACCCCTTTGGAAATTCTACAGAACAGTGAGTGAGGAGAGTTCTGATGAATTTTTTTCTCTTTTGTAACACAAAATAGTGCAGCTCCAAAGTAGTAGTACACAGAGCTAATTTTTGAGTGAAGACAAAGTCCCCAAAGTATTTTTCTTCCATCCCCTTTCCCTACTGCTGCTTGTCTGTGCAATGCCCCTTTTTGTCAGGACTGGAGTGTTTGATCCCGGTTAGCTATGAACAACTTGTCTCATCCTGGACAGCACTCCCTATTCCTCCTGACTCCCAAACTTTCCATTCTTATTTCCAGGTGAGTTTTCAAAGAGTTTTCTTGAAGTTAACTATTTTTGTGTCAGTGAGGAAAACAGCAGTCACCGTGGATGCCTAAGAATGATTACAAAATTGTCCTTCTTCAAGCTTCAAAAAAATGAAGTCTGGAGCTTTCTCCCAAGTGCCCCTGCTGTCTCTGTCGCTAGGTACCTAACTCAGCCCCTGCCCTTCTAGGGAAAGAATGAAACTCCTTCCCTCACCCCAACACAATATAAATTGCTGATGGTCAGGTGGGATTAAAAATATACTGCAAATGCGCTGTTGACAAGAGATGCACAAAACACAAGGATGGAATTTTGAAGAAAATATAAATCAGTTGAATACTAGGCCAAAGAAACCTGGTGTATACATATTAATGACAGATAATACAGACTTTGAGGCCAAGAGCTCTATTAGGGATAGGGAGAATCATCACATCATGGTAAAAGAACAACATGAAACTTTAACAATGTAAAATAACACTTAACACTTAATGACACAGCCTTAAAATTTATAATTCATACATTGACAGAATTACAAAAAGTAATTTAGAAATTCACAATACCAATTGGAAATTTTAACATACTTCTCTCAGTAAATGATAAAGACTGAAAATTAGAAAGCTTATAGAAGAGTTGAACAAGAACAAGCTTCATCTTTATACATATTGATAATATAAGATAGATTTTAAATATCAAAGAACTCATCTAAACTACCTTTTTATTGTAAATTAATTAAATGCTATATCATTAGCAAAAGAAATATAATGGGGAAAACATTATAGGCCATTTTTGAAATTCATAGACAGCAGACAGTATTCCAGAAGAGTAGGCTCAGGAAGATATTTCAACATTTTAAGGAAGGGAGATAACAGGCATTATACCTATATGGGTATAGGGGATAAGCCCTACAACCAGTCAAAGGTCCTGTTAGTTGGGCTCCTGGAGACATCAGAGCAATTGATCCTTGTACTGATCCCACTGTACTGAGTTCAGGGACATACCTGGACTAAACTCATGTTGGCCTACAGGGGTTGAGGGAGATGCTTGAATATACTATATTGAACTGCTGTCAGTAATAATATTATATATTATATAACAATAAGTTTGATGATCTCAGGCATATATTCCGACTAGCCTACGCTCAGACTTCCTCTGGCCTGTATAAGACAGAATGCTGGGTTTCCTGAACAGTGATATTACCCTCATTCACTTAGACATTATAATCCATAACTGCAGGATGTTAGGGTGTAGAAATTTGCCCTTCCATCTGTCCTGGAAAATGTGCTGTGTATCCTGACATCGCTAACTTCCTTAAGGATCCTTTAGAAAAATGAATCCAGCTTGATTTCCTAGAGCAATGTCTGTGTTTGATATTTTGTCAGTTTAAGCCCCCTAATAAGACTTATTAAGTCCTGTTTGACTTTGCTTCCCAGAAAACTACTGAGTGAATGCTTTTTGAGAAAAAGAAAAAAAGAGAGAGTATGGCCACAAGAGGACAGGATGTAATCATGTACTATATGCTTCTTTAAATAGGCAGGATTTGTAGACTGGTAGTTTGGGATATTCCAAAGTACTTGTTCATCTTCATTTCTGGAAGCCTTTTAAAAATTAGGAAACTTATTATGGCAGGGCTTCTATACCTTTCACCTAATGACTTTATCCTCAGACTGGTAGCTAGAAAGTTGAAAATGTCCCAGAGAATTTTTGAGTAAGTTTCTCATTTTTCAACAGAAAAAATATAAAGAAATAAGAGATAGATAATGATATAGTACAGTTGGATATAATTTTTGACTGGCTGAATAATTGTATCCAAAGATTGTGTTTTTTTCATTAGCACACTTCAGAAATTTGTTGTGGGTTCACCTTTGCTCAATATATTAAACAATTGCTAGTATAAAGGCAAGAAAAATGTTATGCTGATCAAAATTTCAAATGACCTAAGCCTTGAAAGAATAGCTAATACACTTGAGTCACAGGATTAATTTCAAGATGGATTCATTTCAATATTAGATAATGGATTAGTAGGCTCCTAATTTCAAGAAAAAAAACCCTACCTAAAGCAACGTCTTTCTTTAGTCTGATTTCCACTACACACCCCTTAGAATGGCTAAAATTAAAGAGATTGTCAATATCAACTGTTGGTGAGGATGTGGAGCAACTGGAAATCTTACACATTTTGCTGGTGGAAGTGAAAAATGATACAATCACTTTAGAGAACAGTTTGTCAGTTTCTTATCAAGATGAAAATATAATTACCATAAGACCAAAAAATTCCACTCCTAGATATTTATCCAGGAGAAAAGAAATATATGTAAAGACCTATACACAAATGTTTATAACTGTTTTGTTCATAGTAACCCCAAATGGAAATAACTTAAATGCTCACAATAAATGGATAAACAAACATATGTGTGGTATATTTATAAAATTAAGTACTACTCAGTGATGACAAGAAACAAACTATTGATTCATGCAACAACATGGATGAATACCAAAAACATTACGTTGAGTACAAGAAGATGGAGACAAAGTATATATGTATGAATTCATTAAATGACACTCTAGAAAAGACAAATCTAATCTATAGGAATAGAAATTCAGTGGGTTGCCTAGGGCTGGGTTTGGGAGGACTGATTGCAAAGGTTACAAGGGATCTTCCTGAGGGATGGAACAGTCCTCTACCCTGACTGGAGTGATGGCTCCATGACGGCACACATTTGTTAAAACTCATCAAACCATAGTCATAAACTATGTAGTTGTACGTAAATTATGCTTCAAAAAAGATTAAAAAATAGTATGATTGTAGAACTCTAAGAAAATGTTGGAGATATCAATAAATCATGCAGCAGTAGAAGCTCCTTGAATGACTGTGTGATGAAAAGTTTAAGTTGCAGGAAGGGGGATCTAAGAACAGTTGTTAATCAATGGCTTGAGCTGCAGAGCAATGAACAAACTTTTGGTATGTGTTAGTTAATTCAATTAATTGGGCATCCATACCAAAAAAAAAATTCCCATTGTGACTTCAGAGAATATTATGTATTCAGAATTGCTCTGAAGGCATAAAGAACTAGGGTCTGCAAACAAGCAATGACAACTATCATCATGATCTTAATTATTATTATTATTATTATTATTTGCAGTACGCGGGCCTCTCACTGTTGTGGCCTCTCCCGTTGCGGAGCACAGGCTCTGGACGCGCAGGCTCAGCGCCCATGGCTCACGGGCCCAGCCGCTCTGCGGCATGTGGGATCCTCCCGGACCGGGGCACGAACCCGTGTCCCCTGCATCGGCAGGCTGACTCTCAACCACGGCGCCACCAGGGAAGCCCCTTAATTATTATTTTTGATTATATTTGTACTTCCCTTGGTGAATAATATATCTATACATTCACATGAAACTTTCCTGAAATTTAAACACAATCTACTGTTGGAAGATAATAATGTTGGTACCAAATACAAACTGAACATGATTTTCCAATATGAGATAGTGTGCTTCCATTTCACATGAATGTAAATCATTTTGTAACTCACAGAAGGACGATAAGGAAAACTTAAGGTGTTACTTTAAAAAATCAAAATTCAAAGATGAACATCAAACTATGAATATGAAAGCCCTGACAGTAACTTAGGTAAAACCACAGACTGATCCTTAATGCTAAAATTTTCTCTGCTGAGACACAGTCAGGTTGGTTCTAGGATCAAAAGCCTAAATCAAGAATTATATATTGTACTCTCTCCAGATGGAGGCTTACCAATTTGGGTAATGGAAAAGTGACTTCTACATTTCATTCCAATTTTGAATTAGGTATCTATATGATGATAATATTAAAATACACTTTTTAATAGTATTATGACGTATTTTCAATGCCTGAGTGGCATGGCACAAATATGAGTAAGATGCCAGCAAGATGCCAGCTTCTGGTTAGCTAGCTGTTCTTTGGGTACACTGTGGAGTATGCCAGCTCTCAAGTTTGTTTGAGTTTCCAAACCTTTTGTGGCAAAGTTAGACTCAAAAAGGAGAAAAAACAACCCTCACATATTTTGCTTCTATCACATAGATTCAGAATAAGATCATTAGTGTTGATGAATTTTCCTAGTTATGCTTGAGAACTTAACACACAGTTTTGAGAGTTGCTTCATGTTGCACTGTCTAGCTTGAACTCTAAAAATTGTTCAGTTGCTAAACCAAACATGCCCCAGGTTTGCCAAGGAAAATAATCTCTTTTCCTATTTCCCGTGCTCCATCAGGGTACAAAACACAGAATAAGCCAAAATTTCTCCACAGTAGGCTTGCAGTCTTAAGGAGACCGTTATTTTCAACGCAGAAAGTCAAATATTTTTTCCAGAACCAATTTTCTTGCTGACCACACTGAGCATTGAGAAATCAGTGAGTGCCTTCTTGGGAAAAATTGAATTGAAGAAGGAATTTGGCTTTAGAAAACAGGAAGTGGGTTTCTATCACTGTATAAGGCCAAGATAGAAGGACTTCTAGACCACATTGTCAAAGGTGTGTGAATAATCTCTAGAGGCAGTGACTATTCCTTTTGATGCTTATCTAAACCAAAGCAAGGTTTATCCATTACTCCTCATTTAATGACAAAGCTAGGATAATACTGATGGACTTTTCTTTCCTTTCAAGGAGGAGGAGATCAAGTTGGGAAAGTCCAATTCAACACTTTTAAGAAGTCTTTAGTACAAACATATTTCATCCATTAGCTTAATGTTTTTCTCAGGCTTGTCCAGGAATAAATCCCAATTTTCTCCCCTTAACATCCCAAAGGCACAGCTGATTTGTTTTTAGTTGGGGCAATGAAATGTTTAAATGGGAAACACATGTCCATTTGGTCTGGAGAGGACAAGCTAGGAGCTTCTTGTTTACGAGGCCCCCACTCAGCAATAATCTGACAGCCACAGAAAGACTAAACAAGCAACTAGCAATTAACTCCTAAATAATAGTTCTTCCTGGGAAGATAGTGGATTTTAAATCCATGTAGAACACTCAGTACCTAATTTAAGGTTTAAAAGGCTCTTTATTTCAAAAAGGAGGAAGTTCTGTTATAAATCTTACTTCATTGTTGCCCTTCTCTTTCTCGCAACACAAATAATTTGATCTAACTCTTCCACCCTAACGCTCATGATCCCGATCCCTGTGTCCTAGGTAGTGTTTCCAAGTGGATATTTCTTTCCAGCCTCTCTTTTACCTTTATATTCTTTTCTAACTTCTGTATCCCAAGCAGAATCTGGGAAATGGGAAGAAAAATATTATCTCCTGAAAGAATTACACTGAATAAACAACATAGAGAAGTTGCTGAATCAAAGGAATCTCGGGAGATTGTGACATGCAGAGTGGAATTGAAGGTCAGCATTTTGGGTACCAGGACAGTAACACGTAGGAGAGATCACAGTCTAATCAGTCTTCCTTGTAGCTGTTACCGTGGCCCTGTGTGCTGCTAAGAGTGAGTCTTTCTTGTAAATAAAATAAATATAGTAAGTTTAATCACATGGAATATTTTATACAACTGCTATGAGTAGTGTTTCTGGAAATAACAGGTTTTAGAAACAAAATAAGTCCTTAAATTGATAACGTTGACATGTGATTTTGTATACTGCCATTAACCTTGTTAGAAGATGTAAATGTTACATTATTTCAATCCCACCCGATAATGTTTTCTGGTGTTTTCCAGTGTTTGCATATTTGTTATAGACTGTAGTTTATTTTAGTACTATTAAACTTAATATCTATGATTTATTAATAATGAAGTCATAATTAATAATTAATGTATTTATAAACAAATGTGTTTTAGATATCCATAATAAGAAGTAAAGAGCGTACAGAGTACTGAAAGTGTTTTAAGAATAACTTATGACTTTGCCAAGTCTCAAGAATTCCCAGGAATTCTAATTTCTTGTTCCCAAATCCTAAGATTAATACTAGCCGGGAATTTGAAGCACTAGTCCTTGGTGAACCTAGGAGGAAACATCATTCGTGAATAGAATACCGAATTCCAGTATTCAGTGCCTTAGCAAAGAGTGGTGAGAATGTTTTGAACTTGGGAATTAGAAGAGCTAGATTAAAAACCTGTCTTTCAGAGACTTGTCCTCTAGACAGCCTTGGGCAAGCCACTGGCAATATGGAAATACTAACGCTTTACTGGGTCGTTGATGAGCTCAAATAAGATTAAGAATTTCACTTTGTACCCTTTTACGCACTTCAGATAAATTCAGGCAATTATCTCAAATAATCTTGCCAAAATTTGCGTGCTCCCTATAAAATTGGGAAGACCCAAAACTGGACTGCAAGACTGACTGGGAAATTGGTAGAAAGAGCTTTGTGGCTAGTTCCAAGTATTCTGCTCCTAATAATTTTCCCTATCTGCAAAATAGGATCAGGAATGGGTGTGGTGAACGGCTGATGGATTCTGAGATACTGGGGATTTCTGCTGACTGCCTCCAGCAAGGCTCCAGATTCAGTGTCCTTCCTTTTTCAATACTAGAAAAAGTCTAATGGGAAAAACACAAAAAAGGAATCAGCCAGAACAAAAATATCAAAGATCAAATGTGACCCAAGAGACTGACAGGTACACACTGCTATATTTAAAATAGATAACCAATAGGGACCTACTGTAGAGCACAGGGAACTCTGTATTCTGTAATAACGTTTAAAAATAAAGAAAAAAAATGTGACCCAAGAATGCTACCCAAATATTTAAGGTCATTAGGACACCTTAATCAACCAGTTTTTCCACTGTTTCCAACTTCAATCATTTAAGTACTATATTATACTTTCTACAACATCTGCATACCATCCGTACTCATTTCTTTAATATTTTTCTTTAATTTGGTCCATTTTTAACTTAGTCTTGTCCCAAACAATAATAAACATGAAATTATTGATTGATGTGCAAATGTTATTTCCCTAAAACACATTTGCATAACTATTACATATATCATAACACATTGGTACATAACTATTATGGTAAACAAATGTCCATCTGTGTACCATTTCAAATCATACTGCCTACCACTGGACCACAATTTGGGAAAGAGTTCTACAGACCATTTTCACTAAGTTTACTAACAAAGCCTAAGGAAAGGCATTTTGTCTTAAATGAGTAAATGGAAACAGGCCTGTGAAGTCACACAGGACCCCACGCTCAGAAGGGTCTCATGTTTGGTTTAATACTCTGCTGTCACCCTCCTAAAACTCTTAATAATTTTTTAAAAATTATTTATTTATTTATTTTTGGCTGTTTTGGGCCTTCGTTGCTGCACGTGGGCTTTCTCTAGTTGTGGCTAATGGGGGCTACTCTTCATTGCAGTGTGAGGGCTTCTCACTGCGGTGGCTTCTCTTGTTGCACAGCATGGGTCCTAGGCACAGACTCAGTAGTTGCAGCATGTGGGCTCAGTAGTTGTGGCTCGCAGGCTGTAGAGCACAGGCTTGGTAGTTGTGGCGCACGGGCTTAGTTGTTCCGCGGCAAGGGGGATCTTCCCAGACCAGGGCTGAAACCCGTGTCCCCCTGCATTAGCAGGCGGATTCTTAACTACTGTGCCACCAGAGAAGTCTCCTCTGAATAATTTTTAAACAAGAAGACCCACATTTTCAGTTTGTACCACGTGCTGCAATTTATATAGTCAGTTCCAAAGGGATAGAGGAATAAAAAAGGATTGGCATCAGAACACAGCTCAAATGTGACATTGAAATTTCATTAATTTCATTCATAATGTTTTTCATTAACAACTTTTTGCAATCAATCATTAAGTAGTTATTCACCCTAAAATTATGCAAGACATCCATGGAAGATTTTTAAAAGAAGCAAGATATTTGTTACCTTATAGTAGAGCCTGTAGTCAGGTTGGGGAGTTAAGATGATATTCATTAATCAATTAGCTACTCCATAATGAAGAGCTAAGTTGAATATTGTGTATAATTGTAATAGTAGTTTAGAAAAGAAAGATATCTCAAAGTAGGAACAGTTGGAGAAGATGTGAAAGGGAAAGATTTGAGCCACTTATCATCTCAAATATCTAGTTTTAGAAATGTCTATGCTAAACTGTCATGTAAAATCCTCTACAGTCTAGTCCCAACCTTTCTTTCCAGCTTCTTCTCTAACCTGTTTCCCCAAATACAGATCTGTCCCTAAAACTTAAAAAAACCCAGGTCAAAAGTATTAATGGAGGCCCACATACCATGTATTCAGATGTTTAAAATTTATAAGCCAAAGTAGTAAACTGTTAAATAATACCTGTCATAGTATCCTGCACTGATTATCCTATCTTTATGGCAATCTGGAAGGCTAGGTTCTAATTTAGGTTTCCTGGACTCCTGGGAGTTTCACTCTTGAGCTTGGTGGGGTGGGAATAGCTGGCTCCTAGCCTCAGGCTTGCAGCCTACTCCCCTTCTGTTACTGTATCCCATTTCCAGCCCACAATGTGAGGGGCCTCATACATACCATGTGGCCTCTAGCTCATACACCTAGGCTCATCCACACCTCCCCCCAGATACCTGCCTGCTGTCCTCACTTCAGTGTAGGTGAGTTCACATCAGCAGCATGATCTGCCTTGGGAAGATGAATTTGGGAAAAAGTCTATGCAGGCCCTCAAGCAGGTTTGGGGCCATTTGGGCAAGGAATTCTGGATTCCAGGAAACCAGAGTGGGGCCTACAAAGGGCAGGGGTGGGAAGGAGGGTTATAGGGGGTGGGCATGGGCTCTGGGTGGGCATATCTTCTTGCTCATGGTCTTCTTGTTTCATGGAAGGTTTGTAGTTGAGGAGGGCTGAAGCCTGGTCCTGCAATACACAGAACCTCAGGAAGGTACAGCCAATATACCCTATGTGCTACCCACTGCCTAATTTCTCCTCTTCCCTAAAAAGTGTTTTTAAGTATCTCTTTGTCTTTATACATACCACTCTGCCTTTCTTTTTCACCTAAAATACCCACACCCACTCTGTTGAGTATCATAAGAACTTGTTCATATGCCACCTCATCTTTGAAGCTCTGCAAACTCTGTTAGGCACAGATAGTTCGTTTCTGCTTTGTGGTCCCTTGACATTTTATTTGTGCCTCTATGATGGCCTTTATTATCTTGCACTGTAATCACTATCTTCCTCCACTGGACTGTGAGTGCTTTGTCCATGTTTAGTCTCTGTACCAAAAGAGGAACTAGTGACACACAGTACTCTCTCTTACAAACATATTTACTGAGAGAATGAATGAATGAAATATACTCTTGTGGCCCCCAAATGTGCCATGCTATGTGAAAGTTTGTTTATCTTGGAGCATTACTGGTCTCTAAGAGTAGACTTGAGCAATCTACATGGCACCATCCTGGTGAAAACTGGAAACATTCAGTCATCCAGATGTTAGGTGTCATACGGATAAATCCCCAGACGATTGACTGAACTTTTCCATTTTCATTGGAATGATTGGCATTGTGTATATAGGGCCTTGAGTTATCAGCCCTTGTACTCCCACCACAGTGGGTTCAAAAAGTTACTATTACAGATACAAATGCTCAGCAAGCTATTAATGGGATGCAGCATTCTTCATCATGTGCTACTCACGTGAAAGCTGACAAGTTCGGTGCCAAAGTGATTTCAGTTCATCAGTCCTCATTGTCATTAGCAGCTAGCATTTATTAGGCAGTCGCATGTGCAGAGCACATTTTCAAATGAAAGACATCATGACAAACATTAGCTGATGAGAGGTTTTTTTTCAAGCCACAGAAACAGCTTTCCTGCCGCCTACCAAGCTATTTTATAAAAATTCTGCCTAAAGGATTCAGAGCATGTACTACGTTTTGATTTTTAAAATCACGCTCAT
Source organism: Lagenorhynchus albirostris (assembly GCF_949774975.1). Taxonomy (NCBI): domain Eukaryota; kingdom Metazoa; phylum Chordata; class Mammalia; order Artiodactyla; family Delphinidae; genus Lagenorhynchus; species Lagenorhynchus albirostris. Next base: position 58,314,139 of record NC_083096.1, on the reverse strand, counting down.
GTCATGGAAGTCCTCTGTTTCCCCAATTCCCTGCCCTTTGTTATGCCCTTGTCCTTGTCTTTTATCCCAAACTCTAATAATTGAGCATGCATTTGTTTGTTATATTCTGCCTCTTAGCGTGGATAGACGAGGTACAGTGGAAACGCAACATATTAAGAATCAGAAGCCCGACTTTTACCTTGCCTCTGTCATTTGGGGATTTGAGGAAAATCACTGAACCTCTCAGAAGTTCAGTTTCCTGATTTGTAGTTAGTAATACCTGCCTTAGAGAGCTGCTGTGAGGGTGAATAAAATAATGTATGAGAAAGCACTTTGAAAATTCCCAAGTAATATAAAAGTATTCAGGGTTATTATTCGTTGCCTTAAGTACACCTTTCTATTTGATTTGAGGTTTTTGTCTCTTCAAAAACAAGCTTAGATGGTGTCTGAGCATTGGTCCTTGAGGGTGTCTAGATACAACAGCAAAAAAAAAAAAAAAGTCAAATGAAGCGTAATAAACAGTAATGATAGTGATAGTGATGGGTAGGACGGATAATCTTTTAAGCACAGATGGGAAATTCAAGGCCTGGAATTTTCCAGAAGTTTCCAAAGAGATTCCATGACTTCTGATGCAAATTCCAAAGCTCAGTGTGCTCCTTCTACTGTACTGTCCTCCCCCAGCCATAGTTCTCCCTTAGGGAGTTATAAAGTGAGACCTAATTTTTCATGTGCTTTTATGTGGCTCTCATGATGGAAGAGCTGCAGAGCGTCAAAGAACTAGTTCTATCCAGTATGTCCAAGTGGTGCTATCTGTGCACAGGCCATGGGGGTCTCTCACAATGGGGGCCAAGCCCTGCTATTCCGTGTGGTGCTGTGATAAAAGGTGGCAGCCAACAAATATAGAATTGTCGCTCCTCCTAGAAGCAATGACATGAGCAAATGTGCCTGGCAGGTTTTTCTGAACAAACACATTTGGCCACCCATTTCCCTCAGCTTCTAGAGGAATTTCAGAACATAGATATTTGAAAAGTCCTACATCACGGGGAGAATATAAATGCTTATTACAGAACTGACAGATAAGATTCAGGAAACATACTCTTTCGATTAGAACTAGTCCAGGGAAAGGCCAGATTGCTAAAGGCAGCAGTTGTTTTAACTGCACAACGATACCACATGGTGGCTCCGGAAAGAACTGCACTGAGAAGACAAAATGTCTACAACCAGTTTTCCCCCCAGCAGCCTCTTTCTCCAAGGCATTGTGAGAATTTCACAAAACAGATGCAATTAAAAATAGGAAATTTGCTGAATATCAGAAATTGCTTCCTGAATATTTCAAAGAAGTATTTTAAACTATTCTATTTTATGAAAACTTCTCTGATAGTCCCCAGATGGGTAGGAGCCTCACAGCACTGGGTGTGTGATAATCACCTACTTTACTTGTCTTTCTCACCCAGGAGATGGTAAATCCCTTGAGGACAGGGCAGTGTCTTTCATCTCTGAAAGGCAGGCTAGTATAGTGGAGAGAGTTTCTGTGAGACACCAGCCTGTTCCAGGGTTAACTGTGTGACCTTCAGAATATTATACACTTACTAGACTTAGTTTCCTAATTGAAAAAGTGAAGATCAAAATAACTACTTCAAAGAGTCATTGCCAGGAAGATAAGTTCATGGGTGAATACTGCCCAGTATATAGCAGATACTTCATCGATATCTGTTGAATGAATATAAGATGCATCTGTAAAACATCTGCTATTGTATTTTCCATTTTGAAACCCGTATCTTCAGTATTTTTTCATAAATGCAATTTTTAAAAAAGTATTAAAACTTTCTCTTTGTATATGCTTCCTATTCTTTCTTTTGATCTTCTGTCATATCACCTCTTCAGAAAGATACACCTTGCATTGTGCTTATATAATTTTTTCAGCCTGTCCCTTTAATCTCTCCTAACACATATCAATATGTTAATAGATTTATGACTTGAAAATATTCCCTTGACCTGCAACTCCATCAACCTAATCTTTTATCTTTCTCCACTTTACTATTAAAATTGTCAAGTTAACTTTCTCCTTCTAATGCTTCTCTGTGAAGACATACTATGAACTTTCAAAACTGGCTTATTACCATCTATGCTACAGAAAGCAAATATATTCTTGAACATCTCCAATGACTTTGTAATCATTAAATTTATGGACTTTAAAATCTTATTATTATAACAATTTCTTAACAAATTCCCTTTTTAAGAGTAAAAATTCTATGTTTTAGATGCAAAGCCACAGTTTATTAGTTTTATGCTATAAAGTGAGTCTCCTTCAAGGCCTTTGGACCTCAACTTCTAAATATATATACACTTCACCAAGTGGTGAGAATAAAGTGAGACAGGGTCTATGAAAGTTCTTTGAAAATTGTGAAGTGTTGTACTCATATTAAGAATTATTGCTCTTATTACTGTTATCAGGGATACAAGATGAGTTAGAAAAATATCCTGCTCTGGAAGACCCTACTGTCTACTTGTGAAGGAAGACCTATGCAAGATAATTTAGAAATAGACAAATGAGTGCCAAAAGAGCCAGTATAAAAGTTTTTTGGAAAACCTAGAATGGAGTGACTAGGTTGGAGTGGATAAGGAGTAGGCATTTGATTACTGTTGGAGTTGATGAAAGAATGATATTGATACAGAGAATAGATCTTTGAGTAGAATCCTAAAGATGAATAAGAACAATGGTGGGAAGATGGTTCCAGGCAAATTAGCCCTGTAGGATATATATGGTGCAGTAGAAGGTGAGGATTCTGGAAAACTAAGCAAGAGCTATATTTTTCAGAGAACATATACTGTTATTACATGTGCTCATTTCTTACAAATAAAGTTCTAGAATGGCAATAAGGACAATTGTTTGTTGGTACTTCCTTAGCCTTTCCCAAATTATATTTTAATAGTAATTTATCTTTCTTTTAACTTCCTCTAGGACAGTTGTTCTTAACTGGGAATGATTTTGCCACCAGGAGACATTTGGCAAAGTCTGGAGACATTGTTCGTTGTCACAATTGGTGGAATGCTACTGGCATCTAGAGTGTAGAGGTCAGAGATTGTGCTACACATCTTACAATGTATAGAACATTCCCACACAACAAAGAATTATCTGACCCCAAATATCAATCATGTCAATATTATTTTTCTCCAGAATAAAACAGTCTCATGCAGAAGTTAGCCACTTTGTTTCCAGGCTTCTGTCCCATCAACCCCCATGACTGTAAAGTGTTACCTTGGACTCCAGGTTGCTTATTAGAGTACTTTCTTAAACAAAGAAAATTCTTTCTGTAAGAGAAAATCTGGTGCCAGCTTTTAGGATAGTAGACTTTCATATGCTAGCTAGACTCAGAGGAGAAAGATGTTCTACTCATGCTTACTTAGAACACACCAGCCCTGAAACCCTGAAGACGCACAGATTGAGGAGCATGAGGTGACAGCACCATGGATAGCCGGGGGAGCAGCTAAGGAGAACTGTCCCATCCATGGCTTTGTGAGAAGACATCCACTGATAGGGGAGGAGCCAGGGGGAAGGAAAGGAGTTAGGCAGGAAAAACCCAGCAGCTGTGTGACAGTGGCTGTAGTGGAGAGACTGACTTGTGAGCCTATCCAACACTGATTGGAGATTCTTAGACATAATTGGGAGAGAATGGAAGCCAGAGGTCTCCCATGAGTAAGTAGGCGCAAAATACAGGAAAGTTACATCACTATATAATTGTGATACAACTACATCACTATATAATTCCAAATGAGTCTGAAGATATTCATGTGGTATATAAGTGGCCAGAAGTCCAATTCCAGGGAAGCAAATATTCTGGTAGAATTACTTTTGGGGTCATGAAACATTCCTTATAGCTGTAGAATAAGGGTGACCTTTTACAGTACATTAGCATTTTAATTTAAGCAGAAGAAAGCAATTTCTGATTTACTATATAGAAAATTAATTGAAGAAAGACTAATATTTCTTAGTAGTTTGTTCTAGCTTAACCCAGCAGCCTTGACTCCAGGGGAAGGTCCTGTGGAATCCAGTTCTTACCGCCTTACTTCTGTTTTGTAGCTATCATGGCTGTCACTCAGCCAGAATGGAATCCCTAATGCTAGAGAATCTGGTGTTCCAGGAAAGCTGCTTCGTGCTGAGGCTTGGGGAGCCTGCCCATCCTCTACACAGCTCTGATAGCTATAAATGCATGTGGGTAGGACAGTGCCATAATCTGGGAAATAAGTACAGATTCCTGTCATGCTAAGAGAGAAGGGACTTACACATACATAATACATGTACATACATACATAAATGTCTATCTGCTAGATTAGAGGGGTGGATTATAGCCTGTGGAAATGTATTGGAATTTAAGAGAGAAAACAGTTTTTAGTTACTTTAGAAGGAATAGTTATATATTAAAAATATGTTGTTTATGTATTTGCATATTAACAATGCACATTAGCAGTAGTGTGCTATTTAAAATACACAACTGAAGCATCAGTATTTAACAACACTTTTTAGACTTAATTTTTGTTATCATCTGAATTAGAAAACAATCTGTTAAAAATGTTTGTTGTTTTGAGTAGTCACTTCCTTCACTCGAGTTAAATCAAATTGTTCAAATTTTTACTGTGTCTTATCACAGTGGCTATTTTTATTTTTGAAGAGTAGCTCTATTTTCTACAAAAAGATGAGACAGATATGATTTTAAAAAAATGGGGCACTAGATTAGAAGAGGATGTCCAAATTTCCATCCTGACTCTGTCATAGCAGAACTATTTTTGAACTAGATTAAATCGTCCTGCCCCGTGGACTTCAGCATCCTCATCTATTAAATGAAGGCTGTACAACCCCTAAGTTCCCACCAGGTCTGTGATCCTCTGAAATTACTAGACTTTTCTTGTTATTCTCTCTTCTACTCTCATTACTTCTATTCTTTCAGATAAGAATTTTGCCAACCTTGTTTATTTATCTGTTCTTTTATTTTGCCACCTTTATTTTGCTCAGCTTATTGAATAATAAAGTCACATAAGATTCACCCCCTTCAGGTTATGTTAATCTCATATTGATTACTGAGGTTCAGTTTAACACTATTTAAAGAGCAGAGGGTTTGGAGTCAGGTAGACCTGGGTTTCAATCCTGGCTCTTCTACTTATTGTGTGACTTTGGGCAAGTCACTTAAACTTCCTATCCACCTGGAGAATACGGTTAAGAATGTCTTTCTTTTAAATTTCTTGTGAGAATGACTTGATCTGAATACTTATGCCAGCATAACTAGCTTTTTCTTATTGAGCTTCTTGTCTTCAAAGCAACTTTCTTCTTTCAGTCAAAGAATATTTATTCAGTGCTTCCTGTATGCAAGCATGCTTCTAGATGCTTGGGTACCATTTTTCTTTGAATTTTATTTTATTTATTTTTTTATACAGCAGGTTCTTATTAGTTATCCATTTTATACATATTAGTGTATATACGGCAACCCCAATCTCCCAATTAATCACACCACCACCCACCCAACCCCCCCACCCTTGGTGTCCATACGTTTGTTCTCTACATCTGTGTCTCAATTTCTGCCCTGCAAACTGGTTCATCTGTACCATTTTTCTAGGTTCCACATATATGCGTTAATATACGATATTTGTTTTTCACTTTCTGAATTACTTCACTCTGTATGACAGTCTCTAGATTCATCCACATCTCTACAAATGACCCAATTTCGTTCCTTTTTATGGCTGAGTAATATTCCATTGTATATATGTACCACATCTTTATCCATTCGTCTGCTGATGGGCATTTAGGTTGCTTCCATGACCTGGCTATTGTAAACAGTGCTACAATGAACACTGCGGTGTATGTGTCTTTTTGAATTATGGTTTTTCTCTGGGTATATGCCAAGTAGTGGGATTGCTGGGTCATATGTATGGTAATTCTATTTTTAGTTTTTTAAGGAACCTCCATACTGTTCTCCATAGTGGCTGTATCAATTTACATTCCCACCAACAGTGCAAGAGGGTTCCCTTTTCTCCACACCCTCTCCAGCATTTGTTGTTTGTAGATTTTCTGATGAAGCCCATTCTAACTGGTGTGAGGTGTTACCTCATTGTAGTTTTGTTTTGCATTTCTCTAACAATTAGTGATGTTGAGCAGTTTTTCATGTGCTTCTTGGCCATCTGTATGTCTTCTTTGGAGAAATGTCTGTTTAGGTCTTCTGCCCATTTTTGGATTGGATTGTTTGATTTTTCTAATATTGAGATGCATGAGCTCTTTATATATTTTGGAGATTAATCCTTTGTCCGTTGATTCGTTTGCAAATATTTTCTCCCATTCTGAGGGTTGTCTTTTCGTCTTGTTTATGGTTTCCTTTGCTGTGCAAAACCTTTTTAAGTTTCATTAGGTCCCATTTGTTTATTTTTGATCTTATTTCCATTACTCTAGGAGGTAGATCAAAAGAGATCTTGCTGTGATTTATGTCAGAGTGTTGTTCCTATGTTTTCCTCAAAGAGTTTTATAGTGTCTGGTCTTACATTTAGGTCTCTAATCCATTTTGAGTTTATTTTTATGTATGGTGTTAGGGAGTGTTCTAATTTCATTCTTTTACATGTAGCTGTCCGGTTTTCCCAGCACCACTTATTGAAGAGACTGTCTTTTCTCCATTGTATATCCTTGGTTCCTTTGTCATAGATTAGTGGACCATAGGTGCGAGGGTTTATCTCTGGGCTTTCTATCCTGTTCCATTGATCTATATTTCTGTTTTTATGCCAGTACCATATTGTCTTGATTACTGTAGCTTTGTAGTATAGTCTGAAGTCAGGGTGTCTGATTCCTCCAGCTCCGTTTTTTTCCCTCAAGACTGCTTTGGCAATTCAGGGTCTTTTGTGTCTCCATACCAATTTTAAGATTTTTTGTTCTAGTTCTGTAAAAAATGCCATTGGTAATTAATAGGGATTGCATTGAATCTGTAGATTGCTTTGGGTAGTATAGTCATTTTCACAATATTAATTCTTCCAATCAAAGAACATGGTATATCTCTCCATTTCTTTGCATCATCCTTAATTTCTTTCGTCAGTGTCTTATAGTTTTCTGCATATAGGTCTTTTGTCTCCCTAGGTAGGTTTATTCCTAGGTATTTTATTCTTTTTGTTGCAATGGTAAATGAGACTGTTTCCTTAATTTCTCTTTCAGATTTTTCATCATTAGTGTATAGGAATGCAAGAGATTTCTATGCATTAATTTTGTATCCTGCAACTTGACCAAATTCATGGATTAGCTCTAGTAGTTTTCTGGTGGCATCTTTAGGATTCTCTATGTATAGTATAATGTCATCTGAAAACAGTGACAGTTTTACTTCTTCTTTTCCAATTTGTATTCCTTTTATTTCTTTTTCTTCTATGATTGCTGTGGCTAGGACTTCCAAAACTTTGTTGAATAACAGTGGTGAGAGTGGACATCCTTGTCTTTTTCCTGATCTTAGAGCAAATGCTTTCAATTTTTCACCATTGAGAATGATGTTTGCTGTGGGTTTGTCGTATATGGCCTTTATTTTGTTGAGGTAGTTTCCCTCTATGCCCACTTTCTGGAGAATTTTTATCAAAAATTGGTGTTGAATTTTGTCAAAAGATCTTTCTGCATCTACTGAGATGATCATATGGTTTTTATTCTTCAATATGTTAATACAGTATATCACGTTGAGTGATTTGCATATATTGAAGAATCCTTGCATCTCTGGGATAAATCCCACTTGATCATGGTGTATGATTCTTTTAATGTGTTGTTGGATTCTGTTTGCTAGTATTCTGTGGAGGATTTTTGCTTCTATATTCATCAGTGATATTGGTCTGTAATTTTCTTTTTTTTTGTAGTATCGTTGTCTGGTTTTGCATTCAGGGTGATGGTGGCCTCATAGAATGAGTTTGGGAGTGGTCCTTCTGCAATTTTTTGGAAGAGTTTGAGATGGATGGCTGTTAACTTTTCTCTAAATGTTTGACAGAATTCATCTGTGAAGCCATCTGGTCCTGGAGTTTTGTTTTTTGGAAGATTTTAATCACAGTTTCAATTTCATTACTTGTCATTGGTCTGTTCATATTTTCTATTTCTTCCTGGTTCAGTCTTGGAAGGTTATACCTTTCTAACAATTTGACCATTTCTTCCAGGTGGTCTATTTTATTGACATAGAGTTGCTTGTAGTAGTCTCTTAGGATGCTTTGTATTTCTGCAGTGTCTGTTGTAATTTCTTTTTCATTTCTAATTTTATTGATTTGAGTCCTCTCCCTCTTGATGAGTCTGGTTAATCATTTATCAATCTTGTTTATCTTCTCAAATAACCAGCTTTTAGCTTTATTGATCTTCGCTATTGCTTTTTTGGTTTCTATTTCATTTATTTAGGTTCTGATCTTCATGATTTCTTTCCTTCTGCTAACTTTGGGTTTTGTTTGTTGTTCTTTCTCTAGTCCCTATAGGTGTAAGGTTAGATTGTTTATTTCAGATGTTTCTTGTATCTTGAGGTAGGCTTGTATTGCTATAAACTTCCCTCTTAGAACTGCTTTTGCTGCATCCCACAGGTTTTGGATCATTGTGTTTTCATTGTCATTTGTTTCTAGGTATTTTTTGATTTCCTCTTTGATTTCTTCAGTGATCTCTTGGTTATTTAGTAATGTATTGTTTAGCCTTTATGTTTTTTTTAAAGTTTTTTTTCCCTGTAATTATTTCTGATCTCATAGCATTGTGGTCAGAAAAGATGCTTGATATGATTTCAGTTTTCTTAAATTTACTGAGGCTTGATTTGTGACCCAAGATGTGATCTATCCTGGAGAATGTTCCGTGCGCACTTAAGAAGAAAGTATAATCTGCTGTTTTTGGATGAATATCCTATAATATCAAATCTATCTGGACTATTGTTTCATTTAAAACTTGTGTTTCCTTATTAAGTTTCTGTTTGGATGATTGGTCCATTGGTGTAAGTGAGGTATTAAAATCCCCCACTATTATTGTGTTACTGTTGATTTCCTCTTTTATAGCTGTTAGCAGTTGCTTTATGTATTGACGTGCTCTTATGTTGGGTGCATATATATTTTTAATTGTTATTTCTTCTTCTTGGATTGATCCCTTGATCATTATGTAGTGTCCTTCCTTGTCTCTTGTACATTCTTTATTTTAAAGTCTATTTTATCTGATATGAGTATTGCTACTGCAGCTTTCTTTTGATTTCCATTTGCATGGAATATCTTTTTCCATCCCCTCACTTTCAGTCTGTATGTGTCCCTAGGTCTGAAGTGGGTCTCTTGTAGACAGCATATAGATGGGTCTTGTTTTTGTAACCATTCAGCAAGCCTGTGTCTTTTGGTTGGAGCATTTAATCCATTCACGTTTAAGGTAATTATTCATATGTATGCTCCTCTTACAATTTTCTTACTTGTTTTGGGGTTGTTTTTGTAGATCCTTTCCTTCTTTTGTGTTTCCCACTTAGAGAAGTTCCTTTAGCATTTTCTGTAGAGCTGGTTTGGTGGAGATGAATTCTCTTAACTTTTGCTTGTCTGAAAGGATTTTGATTTCTCCTTCAAATCCGAATGAGATCCTTGCCAGATAGAGTAATCATGGTTGTAGGTTCTTCCCTTTCATCACTTTAAACATGTCATGTCACTCCCTTCTGGCTTGTAGAGTTTCTGCTGAGAAATCAGCTGTTAACCTTACGGGAGTTCCCTTGTATGTTATCTGTTGTTTTTCCCTTGTTGATTTCAATAATTTTTCTTTGTCTTTAATATTTGCCAATTTGATTACTATGTGTCTTAGCATGTTTATCCTTGGGTTTAACCTGTATGGGACTCTCTGTGCTTCCTGGACTTGGGTGGCTATTTCCTTTCACATGTTAGGGAAGTTTTCGACTATAAGCTCTTCAAATATTTTCTCTGGTCCTTTCTCTCTCTCTTCTCCTTCTGGGACCCCTATAATGGGAATGTTGTTGTGTTAAATGTTGTCTCAGAGGTCTCTTAGGCTGTCTTCATTTGCTTTCATTCTTTTTTCTTTATTCTGTTCCGCAGCATTGAATTCCACCATTCCGTCTTCTATGTCACTTCTCTGTTCTGCCTCAGTTATTCTGCTATTTTTTTCTTCTAGTGTATTTTTCATTTCAGTTATTGTATTGTTCATCTCTGTTTGTTTGTTCTTTAATTCTTCTAGGTCTTTTAAAAACATTTCTTGCATCTTCTTAATCTTTTCCTCCATCCTATTTCTGAGTTCCTGGGTCTTCTTCATTATCATTATTCTGATTTCTTTTTCTGGAAGGTTGCCTATCTCCACTTCATTTAGTTGTTTTTCTGTGGTTTTATCTTGTTCCTTCATCTGGTACAGAGCTCTCTGCCTTTTCATCTTGTCCATCTTTCTGTGAATGTGGTTTTTGTTCCACAGGTTGCAGGATTGTAGTTCTTTTTGCTTCTGATGCTTGGTTCCTTGATGGAGCTTATGTTCCAGAGACAGACAGTAAACAGTGTATATAATAAAATAAATTTCATAATATATTAAAAGGTAATAATTGCTACAGGAAATAGAAAGAGAAATCAGAGTAAGGAGTGTCAGAAATGCCAGGGGACGAAGCAGGTTGTAATGCTAATGTGGTGCTTGCCTCTGGAACAGAATAAGCATTATATAGGCTGTTAGAAGATGATATCAGGGAGCTAATGGGGAGCCAGATCACACAAGCCCCATAGGTCATTGTAGAAAGTTTGGTTTTAGTATAAGTGACACAGAGAAACTTTGTAGGGTTTTTAACAGAGGATTGCCCAGATTTAACTTTGTTTTTAAAAAGGATTACTCTAGCAGTTGTGATGAAGATAAACAAGGATTTCTCAACCTCAGCACTACTAACATTTCAAGTCAGACGATTTATTTGTTGTGGGTGCTGTCCTGTGCATTTACAGTATTTAGAGCATCTTTGACTTCTACCCACTAGATGCCAGTGACACCACCTCCCCAGTTGTGACCATCAGAAATGGTCTTCAGATATTACCAAATGTGCCTGTGGCGGCACAAAATTGCCCTCAGGTGCAAGCCACTTGAATAGATTAATGAGGGGTAAAAATAGAAATAGGAAAATCTTTCATGGGGCTACTATAATAATCCAGCCTAGAGATCATGGTAGCTCCGAGCAGGATGGTAGCAGAAGACGTGATAAGTAGTGGTTAGATTCTGGATAGATTTTGAAGATAAAGACAAATAGAATTACTAATAGGTTGGATGTATGATGTGAGAAGAAGAGAAGAGTCAAAAAAGAGAAGAGGCATTTTTGAGAATGACTCAAAAGTTTGGCCTGCACAAATGGAAGGATGGAATTGCCATTAACAGAGATATGTAAGGCTATGGGAGAAACAGGTTTAGGGAGAACAGCAAAGAAAATCAAGAGTTTAGTTTGGGACAGGGAACACTACAACACTGAGAGGTAAGGAAACCAGGAGAAACCAACAAAAGGCAGCTGAGAAAGAGCAATAACAGGAGAACACATGAGAAAGTTGATGTTGTGAAAGCCAAAAGAAGATATGTCAAGGAGAAGTTATCAATAGTCTCAAATATTGCTAATGGTTCAAGTAAGATAAAGTCTGAGAATTGACCATTTGGGTTTAGCAATGGGGAAGCTATTAGTGACCATGTCAAGCGTAGTTTTGATCAGGGTGGAGGTAATAGCTTGACTGAAATGACTTTAAGAAACAAGAGGAATCAGAAACAACAATTATAGACAACTCCTTGCTGCAGAGGGAAGCAAAGGGGCTAGTGTTGATAGGTGAAGCAATATTTTTGTTTTTGGCCTTAAGATGGACAAAATAAGAAGATATTTGTATGCTGATTGGAGTTTTCCAGTACAAAGGGAAAAATTGATGTTGTAGGAGGTAAGAGGGAGAACTGGAGCAATGTCCTTAACAGATGAGAAGGGATTCTGTCTGTGTAAGTAGATAACATGGCCTTATGTAGGAGGCGAAGACAGGTTTAATATTAATATTTAATAATAAGCATTAAGGCAGAGTATATGTCTGCATATGCTTATAGGAAAGTTGATGTGATGATGGGAATCTAAAAATTCTCTTCTGTTGCTTCAGTTTTCTCAGTAAAGCAGGGAGCAAGGTCATCAGCTGAAAGTTGGGATGAGGGAGGAGATGTTGAATATTTGAGGAGAAAAGAAAAGGTGTTAAATATTCATCTAGGACAGTAGGAAAGTAAATAAACTAGGTGTGGATACCTTGATTTACTGACACCATTAAGCCCAATGTGAGGTCTGTGGTTATAGAGTTAAGATTTTTTGCAGCTATGTTCAGCTACATGAGTACAGGCATGGAATAGAGGGAGGCATGGAATAGATGGGATAGTTGGGTTTATAGGCTGTAGTTCTGACAAAGTGAGAAAGGGCAAGGTTATTGAGAGTATAAACAATGGTGTGATTTGAATGACTGGCTATCAATTTAACTGTGTAAGGAAAGGGAAAAAGAACATCAAAGGAGAGAGATCCAGTGAGAAAGTGGTACGGTTATTAATTGTGGTGAGGTTGAAAGATTGATTCTTGGGATTAGATTGACAAAGGGAGTGAGTGGGAAAAATAGAATAAGAATGAAAAAAATTGGAGATATTGCAGTTATTGGTTGTGACAAAGTCCAGGGAATGATCATGGGAGGGTGTGGCTGAGGTCATGGAGGATACAATTATTGGAAAAGAGAAGTCAAGGACCTGAGAGGTCATTGTCATTTACTAGATGTGTGAGCTTAGAGAAGTTGAGGAGTAGAATAACATGCTTAAGAGACCCCCAATAAATTGATCTTAATCCTTCTGAGCCTTTATTTCATCATCTATAAAATGAAGATTTTAATCTCTTCCTGCCTACTTTAGAGGACAATTGTGAGGATCAAATGGGACAATATATCAGGAAGTGCTTTGTAAATAATGCACCAATGTACAATCATGAAAACTTTGTTACATTTGTTTTTGTTCATGACTACATGGTATGGGGCAGAAATTTGGTGAAGCGCTGAAGATTTTAGATTTTGAAGGATTAATAATAGAGAGCTATTTTAGGATCCTAAGTAGGAAAGCAACATAGTCAAACACAACTGGTAGGATTATCTCTTTTACACTGGATAGGGATAAATTTATAATTATTTACTAATAATCTCTCTTCTTATCCTTTTCTTGTAAACATTTTATACTATCCCTGAACATACAGATTGGATCATCTCGGTTTTTTAATATCACCTTAATACTTTCACTGTTTACATGATAACATCTACATTCCTTTGCCTGGTATTCAATAGCCTCCAAGATCTGATGTAAGTTTGCCTTTCTGCCTCCGTAGCCTGCTCATCTGCTTTGCAGTCTAATCTCCTCCAGGATTTCAGAATACCACATGACTCTTCACGCTTCATGCTATTCCTCACATCTGATTCTCTTTGATTCCATATGCCACCTGCTCAAATAAAGCCTTTTACCAAAGTTAATCTTTCTTTCCTTTTTGTATCTTTATTATTGAATATATGTATATTCATGTAATTATTAATCAAACAATTATTAATTGCTTATGTATCTGTCCCACTGTCCTGTAAGCTCCTTTAGGGCAGGGCTCATACCTTATTTATCTCAGTAGAAATGAGCAATGAATTCCATACTCATAAGCACCTATTATGTTTTTTTATGCTCAATAAATATTTGTTGACTGAATATATGAATGTTAGAATGATTGAAAGCCTCCTACTTACAAAGGACCATGCCGAATGCTGTGTTGAATATTCAAAAAAGGAAAAATAAGTATATGCTCAATAAAACTTGATTCATTTAAGTGTTCCAATTTCAAAGAACTTCCCTGCTGAACTGGAAACTGCTGACAGAGTAAGACTAAATGGAGTCTGACATGTCAACTAAGTAAGACAAGGCAGCTGTGCAGTAATGGAAAGAGAACTAAACTGGGATCAGAAGCTCTGATTTCCAATACCAGCTCATATGCTAGCTTCATGACTTCAGCCACCTTAAAACATCTCTGAGCATCAATGTCCTCATCTGAAAATGAGGTATTTAGATTATGTGACCTCCTAGGTCCTTTCCAATGTTAACACTTCATTATTCTAAAATGCTATGAAATCACCAGATTGCTGTCAAAATCAAGTTTTGCCAAGGAGAGCCACTTATGAATTTCTAGGTGGCTAGTAACCTTTAGTGAACAATATAACTGTTCACAAGAGAGAATAACAAATTATAATTCTTTTTTTTCCCATTATCTAAGGCAAGATGACTGAGTCTGCAAGTTATGCACTGTTCTCAGCTCAAAGTCCCAAGCTTTATGTCTCAGTTCTGGTTTAGACGGCATGCATAAATGCACATCTTCTTCCATCTAGATGGAACTGTGTGCCCTACCTCTACTTAAGAGGGCAGGCATGAGTACATGCACATCTTCTTCAATCTAGATGGAAAATATGACATATTTCAGGTTAAGCTCCAACCAGTGTGCAGAGAATCACTTCTGGAACCTTGAGAAACACAGAAAAAAATAACGCTGCACAATTTCAACCAAATTGGAATTGATATTTGCTGCAGAGCCTGGAGACTTCCCTCTTGGCAGAAGGAGATTTTTCCCAGTTGGTTTCAGAAGTCTAATGATATAAAACAACAGCTGACCTTGTAATTTCTAATAGACTGTATCTACCTCTGATATTTGAGAGTGACCATGACAGCACTCTCAGTAGGGATCTCGCCAAGCCTCAGAAGACAGCCTTGTTCTTTTAAAAAATCATATATTGTCTTGTGCACACATGCCCATGATTGAAGAATCTGGGATCAACAGTGGAGACACACAGAGAAAACAAGATTAAGGTTTTATTTGCTTAGGGCAAAAGCTAAGTACCTCACAATTCAACTTCTTAGTCCATGATTAGTTGTGTTTTTATTTCATTGTCACAAAAGAAGTAACATGGTATAATGAAAAACCTGTGGGTTTTGGAGGCAGGTGGCTCTGGGCTTAAATAGTAGCTCCTCAAATTTACTACCTAGATGACCTTAAACAAGTTACTTTAGCTCTCTTGGTCTGTTTATTCATCTGTAAAATAGGAACACATTTCTATCACACAGAGTTGTGAAGTAGGTGTTTTGTTGAGTAAAACACATAGATACCTTACATGTGCTAGATCCCCAAGTTCTGTGCTATGATAATGGTAGCGAGGATTGCTATTTTAAACAACTTAAATGTGTTGTTTTAAAGTTAAGAATAAAATTTTTAGTCTTATATACAGAAAAGTGAAGTAGCCTGCCTGTCAAGTGATTGTCAACTGTAGACAAGGTATTGGTTGTCTATTGCCTCTGAGGAAGGAGAATTAGCAAGGCTGACTTCATGGGTGTCCTTCCTGCGCAGTTGCAAAGGGCCCTGTGCTTAGAAGGGGTTCATGCTTGGTTTAATGCTCTGCTGTCGACACCTTGAAATTCTTAATAATTTTTTAGCAGGGGCCCCGCATTCTCATTTTGCACTGGTCCCTGCAAATTACACAGTAAGTCCTGAGACTTAGGAAGGAAATTCAATGCTATATGCATGCTTGCTCAAATTTATGAAAAAGAATGAACACATGTGGAGGAATTACTCTACCTCAAAGTAAGACGAGACATTAGCATTTATGTGCTTGGTTTCAAAAGATAAAGTTAATTCTGAGTTGGTTTTGTAGAGTCTAAGTGGAATAGATTCCATATTTACATATATAAACATAGCAAAGATTAGAAGATAAACCAAAGGGTGGCAAGAACATTCATATATAAAAGCTCTCAAACCAAAAGTATTTTTAGCTAGAGTGCCTGGGTTCAAATCCCAGCTCTGCTTACCAGCTGTGCAACTTTGGGGAACTTGCTAAATCAGATTACCATCTATGAAATGGGACAGTTGCAATCTCATTGGGTTATTGTGGGGAGTCAATAACTTATTACATGTAAAGTGCTAAGAACACTGATTGACACAGAGTGAGTTCTCAAAAGTATTACTTATTATTATCTCCACAGTAAACTTAGCCAAGTTTCACTTTCATTTGGAAATAATATGTACCTGCTACTTCAAGGGATTTGAAAATCTTTCATTGAAAAAATAATAAAAATAACTTTAAATTTATTGACACTGTGAGATTTATAAGTCATACTCACCTGAGAATAATGTTCATACTTTTTAATGTACAAAGGGAAGTATCAATAGCTAGCTTAATAACTGGGAATAAACATTTAAGTGTGAGTCATTCATTTGTATATGTATGTATGTATGTATGTGTGTATTTAACAGTTAATCATTGAGTGTTTTTTATATGCTAGGTTCTGGGCCAGATACTACTGATAAGTTGACGAAAATGTCACTTCTCTCAAATAACTCATTATCTAACAGAAGATACAGACCTGCATTCAAAAACTTACAACTAGAGTATGAAAAGATCTACAAGAGGGATAAGTAACAGGTATAATGGAATCAAAGAGAAGTATACCTAATTCATTCTTGAGGCAGTAGGGGGTCAGGAAGGGCTTCAAATAGGAAAGAATATCTAAGATGAGACCTAAAAGGTCATGGGGAGTTAACTATGTGAAAGATGAGGAGAAGCATAAGCAAAGTCCTAGAATTGTTCATAAAAATTACACAAGGTTTAGTATGACTAGAATGTAGAGTGTAAGGTAGAAGAGTAGTGAGATAAGAGGCTGAATTAGAGATGGGCTAAACTACTAACTTTGTAAGGCTTGTTAAGTTTAGACCTTATCCTGAGGCATGTTGAGCCGTTAAAATTTTAAGCAGTTGAGGGACATGATTAAGTTACAGTTTAGAAAATCTACTGACTATTGTATAAGTAATAGATTGGAAGGGGAAAATTATTGTTGGCAGGTAGATAGAAGGCTGTGATATAATCCAGGTGAGAGATGATAAAGACTTGAACTAAGGTAATGGTAATAGTAGTTGTAATAAATGGACACAGTCAACAGATAACAAAGAGATAGAATCATTAGGACATTACGGAAGAGAGAGGGGAAGAGGCAGGAGTGATCACAAAGTTTTGAGCTTGGGGAATTTTATGGTTGGTGATAAATCATTGATAGCAGTGCTTAAGAGGATGAGTAGGATTGGGAAGGGTGAAGGCTTAGATAGTAATTCATTTAATTTGGGACAGGATGAGTTTGAGGTGTCCTCGAAACATAAAATAGAAATGTTCAACAGGTGGTTAAACATGTAGTTTGAGATTTGGGTAAGAGATTTTGGCTTAGGCAACTATTTGAAAATCATTAGCATAGAGATGAAAAGTGAAGCTATGCAAGGAAGGGAACATGTTTAGAGTGAGACGAGATTAGGAATTAGGAAAGAACCCTGGGTCAAACACAGGCAGATAGAAGAAAAAGAATTTACAACACCAAGAAGCAGACAAGAAGACAGAATAAACACCAGGAGAGTGTTGTATCAAAGAATGTAATAAACAAAACAAAGTATTTTAAGAAGTGGAGAGTAACCAAAAATGTACAAACATATCAAGTAAGGTAAAGATTGAGACATATCCACTAACATCTACACAAGGGCGCTCCCTGCTGATCTTGGAAAGAAAGCTGCAGTGAAGTTGAAAGCCACCTTATATATCACTGAAGAATGAATATAAAGTGAGGAAGAAGACAGGAAGAATTCCTGTAGATATTGGTGGCTGCTTACAGTGGAATCTATTCATACATTCTACTGAGAACAATGGAAATTTTAAAGATAGAAAATAAAATCACCCATGGCCTATGCCAACCACATAATAAGGAAACAGAGAAAATGCAAAGTCCAATTAACATGTAAGTGGAGAAATGAATACTCAAGATTAGTAAAGTTGGTTCCAGAACTCACAATAGAGCTGAGAGTCAGTTAGGGACTAAACAGAAGAGAATACAATGTAGTAGGGTCTTTGCAGTGATGGAACACAGTTTACATCAACTAAGATCCACCCAAGGAAAGGGACCCACTTTGGAAATACTGAAGGCAGATCAGAAGATTCCATGAGTCAAAGCACTGGATTATTGGGAGTCAAAAGGAACAAACTTGGAAAATGTGCAGAACGAGGATTTGGAAGGGAGGGAGACATTTTGGGAGCTGGAGATTCCTTTGAAAGCTCAGTGGTAGAGGTAAAACACAAAGAATTTAAAGCTAAGTGTTTTACTGAATTATCTTACTATTTATTTTCTATTTGTCTATTCTGTTTTTTGTTCTATTTTTTTCTCTTCTTTTGGACTTTTTATAGATTCCATTTCATCTCTTTTGCTGACTTGTTAGCTATAACTCTTTGCTTTCTTATTTTAGTAGTTGCTTTAAGGTTTAGAGTATACATCTTTAACTTATCACAGTCAACCATTTCCCTTCTGCCTGATGGAACTCCTCTAACATTTCTTGTAGTGTGGGTCTTCTGCTGATGCATTCTCTCAGGTTTTATATGTCTGAGAATATCTTTCTTTTTAAAATTTTTTATTGAATTATAGTTGATTTATAATGTTGTGTTAATTACTGCTGTACAGCAAAGTGATTCAGTTATACATATATATATTCTTTTTCATATTGTTTTCCATTATAGTTTATCAGAGGATATTGAATATAGTTCCCTGTGCTATATAGTATGACCTTGTTGTTTATCCATTCTATATATACCAGTTTGCATCTGCTATTCCCAAACTCCCAATCCATCCCTCTCCCACACCCTTCCCCTTGGCAACCACCAGTCTATTCTCTATGTCCCTGATTCTGTTTCTGTTTCTTGGATAGGCTCATTTCTGTCATATTTTAGATTCCACATGTAAGTGATATCATATGGTATTTGTTTTTCTCTTTCTGACTTACTTCACTTAGTATGATAATCTCTAGTTGCATCCATGTTGCTGCAAATGGCATTATTTTATTCTTTTTTATGGCTGAGTAGTATTCCATCTCTTTCTTTTTTTTAAAGAAATGCTCTTTGTTTTTGAAGGATGATTTAACTAGGTATACAATTCTATATTGACAATATTTTTTCTCTTTGTACTTTAGAGAAATTGCTCCAAAGCCTTCCCACTTGCACTGTTTCTGACAATAAATCTGTAGCCATCCTTATCTTTGTTTCTATATTTGTAATGTGTCTTTGTTTTTCAGGTGCTTTTAGGTGTTCCTTTTGATCACCAATTATGAGCAAATGGATTATAACGTGCATTGGTGTACTTTTAATCAAGACTATTGTGCTAGAGTTTTTTTGAGCTTCTAAGATCTGGGGATTTATAGTATTTATCAAATTTGGCAGCACTTTGGCCATTATATCTTTAAGTACTTTTCCTGTGACCCTTTCTCTTCTTAGGGCTCCAATTATACATATAAAAGGCCACAGAAAAGTTGTCCCACAATGTGCTGATGATCTTTTTTTTTTTTCTGTTTGTGTTTCATTTTGGAGAGTTTCTATTATTTTGTAATCAAACTGACTAATTTTTCTTCTGTGATGTCTAATCTGCCATTATTCCCATTCAGTGTATTTTTCATCTCAGGTAGTATAGTTTTCATTTCAGAAGTTTGACTTTTTTTAATATTATATATTCCATATATCTACTTAACAGTTTGGATATATGAAATGTATCTATAATAACTGTTTTAATGACTTTTTTTGAAATTTCAATATCTGTGTCTGTTCTATGTCACTTTTGGTTGATTTAAATTTCTCTTTAAACTTATTTCTTGCTTCTCTACATGCCTGAGAGTTTTATTATTATTATGAGATTCCAGATATTGTGGTTTTTAACTTGTTGGGGGCTGGAAAAACTTGTTTTCCTATAACTAGTCTTGAAGTTTATTCTGGAATGCAGTTAAGTTACATAACTTTTTTTGATCTTTTGGGGTATTGCTTTTCATATTTGTTAGATTGGACTAGAGAAGTACTCAATCCAAGGCTAATTATCCATCAGTACTGAGACTGGTCCCTTCCAAATGCCTTATGCAATGTCCCTTAATCATGAGATTTTCTAGTCAGCCTAGTGGGAATACAGCTAAATGAACTGTAGATAAGCAATCTACCTGATAAAGCGTTCAAAGTAATAAACATAAAGATGCTCACTGAACTGGGAGAAGAATGAATGAACATGGTGATAATTTCAACAGAGAGTTAGAAAATATAAAGACAAACCAAACAGAGATGAAGAATACAATAACTGAAATAAAAGGTACACTAGAAGGAATCAACAGTAGCGTAGATGATATAGACAAATGGATCAGCAAAGTGGAAGAGAGAGTAGTGAAAATCATCCAAGCTGAACAGAAAAAATAATTTAAAAAAATTAGAATAGTTTAAGAGACCTCTGGGACAACATCAAGTATACTAATGTTTGCATTATAGGGGTTCCATAAAGAGAAGAGAGAGAGAAAGTGACAGAGAACTTATTTAAAGAAAAATAGCTAAAAACTTTTCTTATCTGGGGAAGGAAACACGCACCTAGGTCTAGGAATTACAGAGAGTCCCTTACAAGGTCAACCCAAAGAGGTCCACACCAAGAAACATTATAATTAAAAGGCAAAATTTCAAAAGGAAGAGAAAATCTTAAAAGCAGTAAGAGAAAAGCAACTAGTTACACACAAGGAAATCCCATAAGACTATAAGATAACTTTTCAGCAGAAACTTTTCAGGCAGAACAGAAGGAAACAATATACTCAAAGTGATAAAAGAAAAAACCCTGAAACCAAGAATGCTCTACCCGGAAAGGTTATCATTCAGATTAGAAGGTGGGCTAAGTGTTCCAATCAAAAGAATTAGAGTACCTGAATGGATACAAAAATAAGACCCATATACATTCTGCCTTCAAAAGACTCACTTCAGATCTAAAGACACACATCCACACTGAAAGTGAGAGGATGAAAAAAGTATTTTATGAAAATGGAAGTGAAGAGCAAGCTGAGATAGCAATACTTATATTAGACAAAATAGACTTTAAAACAAAGACTGTAACAAGAGACAAAGAGCATTATATAATGATAAAGAGATCAATACAACCAGAAGACATAACGATTGTAAATATATATGCACCCACATGGGAGAAAATATTGAAAAAGGAAGAAACTGACATTAATAGTAGTGGACTTTAACACCTCACTTACATCAGTGAACATATCATCCACACAGAAAATCAATAAGAAACACTGATCCAGAGATTGGTTCAAGATGTTGGAGTAGAAGGGACTTGTGCTCAGCACCTCTTGTGAGAGTACCAAAATCACAAGTAACAGCTGAACAACCATCAACAGGAAGATGCTGGAACCCACCAAAAAAGATACCCCACATCCAAAGACAAAGGAGAAGCTGCAATGAGATGGTTGGAGGGGTGCGATCATGATAAAATCAAATACCATACCTGCCGGGTGGGCAGCCCACAAATGAGAAAAATTATACAACAGAACTCCTCCCACTGGAGTGCAGGTTCTGAGCCCCATGTCAGGCTTCCCAGCCTGAGGGTCCAGCAATGGGACTAAGAATCCCCAGGGAATCTGACTTTGAAGGCCAGTGGGATTTGATTGCAGGACTTCCACAGGACTGGGGGAAACAGAGACTCCACTCTTAGAGGACACACACAAAATCTTGTGCACACCAGGGCCCGAGCAAAGGAGCAGTGACCAGACAGGAGACTGAACCAAACATACCTGCTAGTGTTGGAGGGTC
This sequence comes from Lagenorhynchus albirostris, assembly GCF_949774975.1. Taxonomy (NCBI): domain Eukaryota; kingdom Metazoa; phylum Chordata; class Mammalia; order Artiodactyla; family Delphinidae; genus Lagenorhynchus; species Lagenorhynchus albirostris. The sequence goes on along the minus strand of NC_083096.1, from coordinate 58,292,509 downwards.
TCCTACAGAGGTGGGGGCCAGCTGTGGCTCTCCATGGCGACAAGGGCACTGGCAGCAGCAGTTCTGGGAAGTACCTATTTGTGTGAGCCCTCCCAGAGGCCAACACTGGCCCTACCATATAGTCTGTAGGCTCCAATGCTGGGTAGCCTCAGACAAAACAACAAACAGGGAGGGAAAACAACCCCACCCATCAGCAGACAAGCAGATTAAAGTTTTCCTGAGCACAGCCCTGCCAACCACAGCAAGACCCAGTTCTACTGACCACCAGTCCCTCCCACCAGGAAGCTTGCATGATCCTCTTGGATAGTCTCATCCACCAGAGGGCAGACAGCAGAAGCAAGAAGAACTACAATCCTGCAACCTGCAGAATGAAAACCACAATCACAGAAAGCTAGACAAAAAGAAAAGACAAAGGATTATGTCCCAGATGAAGGAACAAGATAAAACCCTAGAAAAACAGCTAAATGAAGAGGAAACAGGCAACCGTCCAGAAAAATAATTCAGAATAATGATAGTGAAGATGACCTAGGATCTCAGCAAAAAGGACTGAGGCAAAGATTGAGAAGATACAAGAAAGGTTTAATTAAAGAACAAACAAATGGAGATGAGCAATACAATAATTAAAATAAAAAATACACTAGAAGGAATCAATAGCAGAATAACTGAGGCAGAAGAACGGATAAGTGACCTGGAAGACAGAATGGTGGAAATTGCTACTGTGGAACAGGATAAAGAAAAAAAGAATGAAAAGAAATGAAGACAGTTTAAGAAACATCTGAGACAAGATTAAATGCACCAACATTTGCATTATAGGGGTCCCAGAAGGAGAAGAGAGAGAGAAAGGACCTGAGAAAATATTTGAAGAGATAATAGCTGAAAATTTCCCTAATATGGGAATGAAAACAGTCAATCAAGTACAGGAAATGCAGAGAGTCCCAGGCAGGATAAAACCAAGGAGGAACACACGGAGACAAGAGTAATCAAATAGACAAAAATTAAAGACAAAGAAAAAATATTAAAAGCAAAAAGGGAAAAATGACAAATAACATACAAGGGAACTCCCATAAGGTTAATGGCTGATTTCTCAGCAGAAACTCTGCAAGCAAGAAGGGTGTGGCACAATATATTTAAAGTGATGAAAGGGAAGAACTTACAACCAAGAATACTATACCCAGAAAGGGTCTCATTCAGACTTGATGTAGAAATCAAAAGCTTTAAGACAAGCAAAAGCTAAAAGAATTCAGCATCACCAGATCAGCTTTCCAACAAATAGTAAAGGAACTTCTCTGGCGGGAAACACAAGAGAAGAAAAAGGCCTACAAGATCAAACTGAAAACAATTAAGAAAATGGTAATAGTAACATACATATCAATAATTACCTTAAATATAAATGGATTAAATGCATGAACCAAAAGACATAGACTGGCTGACTGGATACAACAACAAGACCTGTATATATGCTGTCTACAAAGACCCACCTCAGACATAGGGACACGTACAGACTGAAAGTGAGGGGATGGGAGAAGGTACTCCTTGTAAATGGAAATCAAAAGAAAGCTGGAGTAGCAATACTCATATCAGAAAAAATAGACTTTAAAATACTGTTATAAGAAATAAAGGACACTATATAATGGTCAACAGATCAATCCAAGAAGAAAATATAACAATTATAAATATTTATGCACCCAACATAGGACCACCTCAATATATAAGGCAAGTACAAACAGCCACAAAGGGAGAAATTGAGAGTGACACAATAATAGTGGGGACTCATTCTACAAGGCCACCATCACCCTGACACCAAAACCAGACAAGGATGTCAGAAAGAAAGAAAACTACAGGCCAATATCACTGATCAACATAGATGCAAAAATCCTCAACAAAATACTAGTAAACAGAATCCAACAGCACATTAAAAGGATCATACACCATGATCAAGTGGGGTTTATTCCAGGAATGCAAGGATGCTTCAATATACGCAAATCAATCAACGTGATATACCATATTAACAAACTGAAGGAGAAAAACCATATGATCATCAAAACAGTTGCAGAGAAAGCTTTCAACAAAATTCAACACCCATTTATGATAAAAACCCTCCAGAAAGTAGGCATAGAGGGAACTTTCCTCAACATAATAAAGGCCATACATGACAAACCCACAGCCAACATCGTCCTCAATGGTGAAAACCTGAAAGCACTTCCACTAAGATCAGGAACAAGACAAGGTTGCCCACTCTCACCACTCTTATTCAACATAGTTTTGGAAGTTTTAGCCACAGCAATCAGAGAAGAAAAGGAAATAAAGGGAATACAAATCAGAAAAGAAGAAGCTGTCACTGTTTGCAGATGACATGATACTATACATAGAGAATCCTAAAGATGCTACCAGAAAACTACTAGAGCTAATCAATGAATTTGGTAAAGTAGCAGGATACAAAATTAATGCACAGAAATCTCTGGCATTCTTATACACTAATGATGAAAAATCTGAAAGTGAAATCAAGAAAACACTCCCATTTACCATTGCAACAAAAAGAATAAAATATCTAGGAATAAACCTACCTAAGGAGACAAAAGACCTGTATACAGAAAATTATAAGAAACTGATGAAAGAAATTAAAGATGATACAAATACATGGAGAGATATACCATGTTCTTGGATTGGAAGAATCAACATTGTGAAAATGACTCTACTACCCAAAGCAATCTACAGATTCAATGCAATCCCTATCAAACTACCACTGGCATTTTTCACAGAACTAGAACATAAAATTTCTCAATTTGTATGGAAACACAAAAGAACCGGAATAGCCAAAGCAATCTTGAGAAGGAAAAACGGAGCTGGAGGAAGCAGGCTCCCTGACTTCAGACTATACTATAAAGCTACAGTAATCAAGACAGTATGGTACTGGCACAAAAACAGAAAGATACATAAACAGAACAGGATAGAGAGCCCAGAGATAAACCCACGCACATATGGTCACCTTATCTTTGATAAAGGAGGCAGAAATGTATAGTGGAGAAAGGACAGCCTCTTCAATAAGTGGTGCTGGGAAAACTGGACAGGTACATGTAAAAGTATGAGATTAGATCACTCCCTAATACCATACACAAAAATAAGCTCAAAATATATTAAAAACCTAAATGTAAGGCCAGAAACTATCAAACTCTTAGAGGAAAACATAGGCAGAACACTCTATGACATAAATCACAGCAACATCCTTTTTGACCCACCTCCTAGAGAAATGGAAATAAAAACAAAAATCAACAAATGGGACCTAATGAAACTTCAAAGCTTTTGCACAGCAAAGGAAACCATAAACAAGACCAAAAGAAAACCTTCAGAATGGGAGAAAATATTTGCAAATGAAGCAACTGACAAAGGATTAATCTCCAAAATTTACAAGCAGCTCATGCAGCTCAATAACAAAAAAAAACCCAATCCAAAAATGGGCAGAAGACCTAAATAGACATTTTTCCAAAGAAGATATACAGACTGTCAACAGACACATGAAAGAATACTCAACATCATTAATCATTAGAGAAATGCAAATCAAAACTACAATGAGATATCATCTCACACGAGTCAGAATGGCCATCATTAAAAAATCTAGAAACAATAAATCCTGGAGAGAGTGTGGAGAAAAGGGAACACTCTTGCACTGCTGGTGGGAATGTGAATTGGTACAGCCACTATGGAGAACAGTATGGAGGTTCCTTAAAAAGCTACAAATAGAACTACCATATGACCCAGCAATGCCACTACTGGGCATGTACCCTGAGAAAACCATAATTCAAAAAGACTCATACACCAAAATGTTCATTGCAGCTCTATTTACAATAGCCCGGAGATGGAAACAACCTAAGTGTCCATCATCGGATGAATGGATAAAGAAGATGTGGCACGTCTATACAATGGAATATGACTCAGCCATAAAAAGAAATGAAATTGAGCTATTTGTAATGAGGTGGATGGACCTAGAGTCTGTCATACAGAGTGAAGTAAGTCAGATAGAGTAAGGCAAATACCGTATGCTAACACATATATATGGAATTTAAGGGAAAAAAATGTCATGAAGAACCTAGAGGTAAGACAGGAATAAAGACACAGACCTACTAGCGAATGGACTTGAGGATATGGGGAGGGGGAAGCATAAGCTGTGACAAAGCGAGAGAGTGGCATGGACATATATACACTACCAAATGTAAAATAGATAGCTAGTGGGAAGCAGCTGCATAGCACAGGGAGATCAGCTAGATGCTTTGTGACAACCTAGAGGGGTGGGATAGGGAGGGTGGGAGGGAGGAAGATGGAGGAGGGAAGAGATATGGGAACTTATGTATATGTATAACTGATTCACTTTGTTATAAAGCAGAAACTAACCACACAATTGTAAAGCAATTATAGTCCAATAAAGATGTAAAAAGAAAAATGATAGTGGGGGACTTTAACACCCAACTTTCGTCAATGGACAGATCATCCAGACAGAAAATCAATAAGAAAAATAGTACTTAAATGACACGTTAGACTAGATGGACTTAATTGATATTTATAGAGCATTCCATCTGAAAGCAGCAGAATACACATTCTTCTCAAGTGCACACCATACATTCTCCAGGACTGATCACATTCTGGGCCACAAGGTGACCCTCAGGAAATTTAAGATAATTGAATACATACCAAGCATCTTTTCTGATCACAACGTTATGAGATTAGAAATAAACTACATTAAAAAACCTATAAAAACACAAAAACATGGAGGTTAAACAATATACTACTAAAGAACCAATGGATCACTGACGAAATTAAAGAGGAAAACAAAAAACACCTAGAGAAAAATGAAAATGAAAGCACAACAATCCAAAACCTATGGGACGCAGCAAAAGCTGTAGTAAGAGGAAAGTTTATAGCAATACAATCTTACCTCAGGAAGGAAAAATCTCAAATAAACAACCTAACTTGACACCTAAAGCAACTAGAGAAAGAAGAACAAACAAAATCTAAAGTTAGTAGAAGGAAAGAAATCATAAAGATCAGAGCAGAAATAAATGAAATAGAGACAAAGAAAACAATAGTAAATATCAATAAAACTAAATGTGGTTCTTTGAGAAGATAAACAAAATCAATAAGCCTTTAGTCAGACTAATCAAGAAAAAAAGGGAGATGACTCAAATCAATAGAATTAGAAATGAAAAAGATGTTACAATTGACACCAGAGAAATACAAAGGATCATAAGAGACTACTACAAGCAACTGTATACCAAGAAAATGGACAACATGGAAGAAATGGACAAATTCTTAGAGAGTTACAGTCTCCCAATACTGAACCAGGAAGAAATAGAAAACATGAACAGAACAGTCACAAGTAGTAAAATTGAAACTGTGATTTAAAAGCTCCCAACAAACAAAATCCAAGACCTGACAGCTTCATAGGCGAATTCTATCAAACAGTTAGAGAAGAGCTAACACCTATCCTTCTGAAATTGTTCCAAACAATTGTGGAGGAAGGTAAACTCCCAATCTCATTCTATGAGGCCACCATCACCCTGATACCAAAACCAGACGAAGATATTACACAGAAAAGAAAATTACAGGCCAATATCACTGATGAACATAGATGCAAAAATCCTCAACAAAATACTAGCAATCTGAATCCAACCATACATTAAAAAGATCATACACCATGATCAAGTGGGATTTATCCCAGGGATGCAAGGATTTTTCAATGCCTACAAATAAATCAGTGTGATACACCACATCAACAAATTGAAGAATAAAAGCCATATGATCATCTAAATAGAGGCAAAAAAATATTTCACAGAATTCAGCACCCACTTATGATAAAAACACTCCAGAAAGTGGGCATAGAGGGAACATACCACAACATAATAAAGGCCATATATGACAAACCTACAGCCAACGTCATATTCAATGGTGAAAAGCTGAAAGCATTTCTTCTAAGATCAGGAACAAGACAAGGATGTCCACTCCCACCACTTTTATTCAACATAGTTTTGAAAGTCTTAGCTACAGCAATCAGAGAAGAAAAAGATATAAAAGGAATCCAAATTGAAAAAGACTAAGTTAAACAGTCACTGTTTGCAGATGACATGATACTATACATAGAAGGTCCTAAAGATGTCACCAGAAAACTACTAGAGCTCATCAATGAATGTGGTAAAATCACAGGTCACAAAATTAATGCACAGAAATCTGTTGCATTTCCACACACTAACAACAAAAGATCAGAAAGAGAAATTCAAGAAACAATCCCATTTACCATTGCATCAAAAAGAATAAAATACCTAGGAATAAACCTATCTAAGGAGACAAAAGACCTGTACTCTGAAAACTATAAGACACCGATGAAAGAAATTGAAGAAGACACTAACAGATGGAAAGATATACCATGGTTTGGATTAGAAGAATCAATATTGTCAAAATGACTATACTACCCAAGGCAATCTACAGATTCAATGCAATCCCTATCAAATTATCAATGGCATTTTTCACAGAGCAAGACAAAAAATCTTAAAAATTGTGTGGAGATGTAAAAGACCCCGAATAGCCAAAGCAATCTTGAGAAAGAAAAAAAGAGCTGGAGGAAACAAGTTCCCTGACTTCAGATTATACTACAAAGCTATAGTCATCAAAGCAGTACGATACAGGCACAAAAATAGAAATATAGATCAATGGAACAGGATTGAAAACCCAGAAATAAACCCACACACCTATGGCCAATTAATCTACAACAAAGGAGGCAAGACTACACAATGGTGGAAAGACAGTCTCTTCAACAAATGGTGCTGGGAAAACTGGACAGATACATGTAAAAAACTGAAATCAGATCATTCTTTAACACCATACACAAAAATAAGCTCAAAATGGATTAAAGACCTAAATGTGAGACTGGACACTGTAAAACTTCTAGAGGAAAACATAGGCAGAACACTCTCTGACATAAATCACAGCAATAACTTTTTTGATCTGTCTCCCAGAATAAAAACAAAAGTAAACAAATGGTACCTAATTAAACTCAAAAGCTCTTCCACAGCAAAGGAAACCATAAACAAAACGAAAAGACAACCCACAGGTTGGGAGAAAATATTTACAAATGATGTGACTGACAAGGGATTAGTCTCCAAAATTTACAAACAGCTCATGAGGCTTAATATCATCAAAACAAACAACTCGATCAAAAAATGGGCAGAAGACTTAGACATTTCTCCAAAGAAGACATACAGATGGCCACGAGGCACATGAAAAGATGTCCAACATTGCTAATTATTAGAGAAACATGCAAATCAAAATTACAATGAGATATCACCTAACACCAGTCAGAAAGGCCACCATCAAGTCTACAAACAATAAATGCTGGAGAGGTTGTGGAGAAAAGGGAACCCTCCAACATTGTTGGTGGGAATGTAAATTGGTACAGCCAATGGAGAACATTATGGAAGTTCCTTAAAAAACTAAAAACAGGGCTTCCCTGGTGGTGCAGTGGTTGAGAGTCAGCCTGCCAATGAAGAGGCCATGGCTTCGTGCCCCAGTCCGGAAAGATCCCACATGCCGTGGAGCGGCTGGGCCTGTAAGCCATGGCCGCTGAGCCTGCGCATCCGGAGCCTGTGCTCCCGCAACGGGAGAGGCCAAAACAGTGAGAGGCCCACGTACCGCAATAAAACCAAAACCAAACAAACAAAAAACAAACCAAAAAACTAAAAACAGAACTATCATATGACCTGGCAATACCAATCCTGGGCATATACCCAGAGAAAACAATAATTCAAAAAGACACATGCACCCCAGTGTTCATTGCAGCACTATTTACAATAGCCAAGACATGGAAGCAACCTAAATATCCATTAACAGAGGAGTGGATAAAGAAGATGTGGTACATATATACAATGGACTATTACTCGGCTATAAAAGGGAATGAAATTGGTTCATTTGTAGAGACGTGGATGGGCCTAGAGACTGTCATACAGAGTGAAGGAAGTCAGAAAGTGCAAAACAAATATCATATATTAACACATATATGTGAAATCTAGAAAAATGGTATAGATGATCTTATTTGCAAAGCAGAAATAGAGATACAGACGTAGAGAACAAATGTATGGATACCAAGGGGGAAAGGTGTGGGTGGGATGAATTGGGAGCCTGTGATTGACATATACACACAATAGATACTATGTATAAAATAGATAACTAATGAGAACATACCGTATAGCACAGGGAACTCTACTCAATGCTCTGTGGTGACCTAAATGGGAAGGAAATCCAAGAAAGAGGGGATATATGTGTACGTATAGCTGATTAACTTTGCTGTACAGCGGAAACTAACACAACATTGTAAAGCAACTATACTCCAATAAAAATTAATAAAAAAAAGAAAAGAGTAGAATGGTTGTTGCTAGGGACTAGGAGGTGGGGGAAATAGGAAGAAGCTGGGAAAGAATACAAATTTTCAGTTATAAGATGAATAAGGTATGAGGATCTAATGTATAACGTAATGACTATAGTTGATAATACTGTGGGTTTAATTCAAATTTGCTAAGAGAATAAACTTGTGTTTTCACCAAAAAAAAAAAAAAAGAAAGAAAGAAAGAAAGAAGGAAAGAAAATATGTGAGTTGGTAGATATAAGTGACTTGATGCTGGGAATACTTTCACAATGTGATTATATCAAATCACACACTTTAAATATTTTACAATTTTATTTGACAATTATACCTCAATAAAGCTGAAAAAAAGATATATTCACAAGGAGCCAAACTATCTCCCTACATTTAACTTTCTAATCATAAGGATAAAAATACACAACTTTACCATGGAAAGATTTGACTTCTATCAACTTAAGTGCTCAAACTTGGCATCGCCAATAGTAAAGCAATTTGATTTTATGTGTCACTTGATGTAATATAATATGAAGTACACAGCATTCCCTATAAAGCATTCTTATTGAACGTGTTTAACTTGAAGCTAATTATTCCTTTAAACCGAACTTCCAGTTTATAGAAATATAGGAGATAAAAGAAGCAAGATAATTGACATCCAGATGGAAGTAATCAGTGAAGCAAATTCAGATTGTAGAAGTTTTACAAGACAACTGGCCCAGTCTCTTCAAAATTCAATGTTATTAAAAAGAAAAACGGTATTGGGACTGTTCTCAATTAAGAAAGACTAAAAAGATATACAACCAAATATTATGGGTAGATTTCAGTTGGAATTTTGTTCATTAAAAAATAGTTAATTGAAGTATTTTGTGGACAATTGGCGAATATTTAAGCATGAGTGATTTTATGTTACATTAGGGAGTTATGGTTAATTTTATCCTGGGCATTAATAGTATTATAATAATGAAGGAAAATTTCTTTATTTTTAAGAGGCATGGGGATATCATTGTTTAAGAGTGTCACAATCTCTGCATCTTACTCTGAAATGACAAAATATTCACAGTTGTTCCATCTAGATTTTTGATACATGAAATGTATTATCATTCTTTCAACTTGTTCTATACATTAAAATTTTTTATAACATAAAATATTGTGAAGGAGAGAACATATTCTACTGAACAATTTATTGTCTAGAAAATTGTCCTAAGGAATTAGTGATGAATAGTGACAAAAGTTTCATCAGAATGTTCTTGTTGAAATAATGTAAGTGTATAAGAATTATAAATCTAGATAAATAAGGTCTGTATTCTCAAAGAAAAAATTAAACTCAACAGGATGTTTTTGGCAGATTGATTCTAAAATTTATGTAGAGCAGCAAAGGGCAAAGAATAGTCAATTTGTTTCTAGAAGGGGAGAAAATTCTTGTGGTTCTGAATAAAAATATTAGAAAGCTATTTGAAAGTTAAAAAGATATGGTGTAGTTTTTTAAGGAAACTTCATACTGTTCTCCATAGTGGCTGCACCAATTTACTTTCCCACCAATAGTATAGGAGGGTTCCTTTTTCTCCACACACTCTCCAGCATGTTTTACTTGTAGACTTTTTGATGATGGTCATTCTGTGATACCTCATTGTAGTTTTGCCTTGCATTTCTTTGATAATTAGAGATGTTGAGCATATTTTCATGTGCCTGTTGGCCATTTGTATGTCTTCTTTGGAGAAATGTCTATTTAGATCTTCTTCCCGGTTTTTTATTTATTTATTTTCTTGATAGTGAGCTGTATGAGCTGTTTATATATTTTGGAAATTAACCCATTTTCTCCCATCTTGTAGGTTGTCTTTTCACTTAGTTTATAGTTTCCTTTGTTGTGCAAAAGCTTTTAAGTTTAATAAAGTCCCATTTGTTTACTTTTGCTTTTGTTTTGTCTTAGGAGACAGGTCCAAAAAAATATTGCTGCAACTTATGTCAAAGAGTTTTCTGCATATGTTTTCATGTAGGAGTTTTATAGTATCTGGTCTTATATTTAGGTCTTTAATCCACTTTGAGTTTATTTTTGTATATGGTACTGGAGAATGTTCTAATTTCATTCTTTTACATGTGGCTGTCAAGTTTTCCCAGCATCACTCATCAAAGATACTATCTTTTCTCTGTCATATATTCTTACCTCCTTTGTCATAGATTAATTGACCATAAGTGCATGGGTTTATTTCTGGGCTTTCTATCCTGTTCCATTGATCTATATTTCTGTTTTTGTGCCAGTACCATTCTGTTTTGATGACTGTAGCTTTGTAGGATAGTCTGAAGTCAGGGAGCCTGATTCCTCCAGCTCCATGTTTCTTTCTCAAGATTGCTTTGGCTATTCAGTATCTTTTGTGTTTCCATACAAACTGTGAAATTTTTTGTTCTAGTTCTGTGAAAAATGCCATCTGTAATTTGATAGAGATTGCACTAAATCCTATGTAGATTGCTACCATATGATCCTGCAATCCCACTCTGGGTATATATATATGCAGAGAAAACTGCAATTCAAAAAAATACATGACCCCAATGTTCATTGCAACATTATTTATACAATAGCCAAAACATGGAAGCAACCTAAATGTCCATCAAAAGAGAAATGGATTAAGAAGATGTGGTACATATGTACAATGGAATATTACTCTGCCATAAAAAAGAATGAAATCATGCCATTTGCAACAACATGGATGGACATGGAGATCACACTAAGTGAAGTAAGCCAGACAGCGATAGACAAATATCATATGATGTCGCTTATATGTGGAATCTTAAAAAAAAAAAAAGACACAAATGAACTTATTTCCAAAATAGAGATTCACAGACACAGAAACAAACTTACGGTTACCAAAGCAGACAGGGGGAGGAGGGAGAGATAAACTAAGAGGCTGGGATTAACATACATGTAAGACTATATATAAAATAGATATCCAACAGGACCTACTGTATAGCACAGGACACTATACTCCATATTATGTAATAACCTATAAGTGAAAAATATCTGAAAAAGAATATATACAAAACTGAATCGATGTGCTGTACAGCTGAAACTTACACAATACTGTAAATCAACTATATTTCAATAAAATTTTTAAAAAATATGGTGTAGGGATGGACTAATTGACTGACTGAACAAATTAGACAGTTCACAGATTAGGGTATACAAATATGGAATTTTAATATATGATAGAAGTGGCATGACAAATTACATGAGAAAGGAGAGACAATTTAATAAATGGAGCTGGAACAGATATAAGTTGTTTTAAGAGAAAAATGAAATTGTAGCCATATGTCAAACCATACACAAGAATCAATCTCAAATAGAGTAAGAACCGAAATGTTGAAAATTTTTTGTGAAGGGGAAGAAAGAAAAGTCACTAGCTGTAGAAGAACATTAGGTTGAGGGATTTTTTTTTTTTTTAAAGATAGGAGAAACTTGAACTTCAGAAAAGAATTCAGTAAAGAGGGAGGTATAAAAAAGAGGAGTATCCTTAAGAAAGTAGATGGCAATTGGATAATAAGCAAGAGGGCTAGCATACAGCAGGTGTTCTGTAATTACTGAATGAATGGATTAACTAGTAAAAGAGAAGGAATTAGCTTAGATGGAATGTACAGAAATTGGCTCACAAAGGAGGTAGTCTTTTTTCATTGACAGATGTGAAAGTGGAGTTAACGGATGCAGCTACCAATGTTTGCCTGGGTTATGATTTTTTACTTCAGGCTTCAGAAACAGACCTTAAAGCAGGAGGAAAGAGCCCACTGTGGCTAAAAACCAAACATAAACTTCTCAAACTCAAAGGGCACGGAGAACAGTATTTAGATATGAAAAATATGTACTGTAACCAGACACAAAGAGAGAATTCTCTAAGTAGTGTCATTTGCTTGCTTGTTTCTTCTTGTTGCTTTGCTAAACCTGGCACCAGTACACTCTTGAAGGGTAGGGGATCTTCTTACATCCCAGTGATTTCAGGAGATCAAAAATGGCATGTGTGGCAAGAGCCAGCAGCAGGAGGAGGCTAGCCTTAAAATTAAACTGTCTGGGTTCATATCTCGACATTGCCACATACCAGTTGTGAAAACTTTGAGCAAATGACTTAGCTTCTGAAGCTTCAGTTACCACTTCTATCAAATAAGGATACTATTTACTTAGGTTCTTTGTTACAAGGCATAGAACCTGACTCTGGCTAACTTGAACTCATTGGGAGAATATGGAGAGCCCGTGAATCAAAGGGAAAGCTGCAGAATCAGGCTTAGAAGAACAGAAACTGGGATAGCTTCAAATATGCATGTAAGAGG